>NW_027411977.1:111576144-112776144 GCF_047663935.1 Musca autumnalis | reverse complement strand
CCGTAATATCCAAATATCTTAGTTTAGAAATTTTGAAGGGGTATTTTTGCTGGGAGGTAATGATAGGTATTACCTCATTCGTCAGCAAATGTTGAATGTGTTCTCAGCCAAGTAAATCTTAATAAAATAAAATATCAAAATTCTCTTCATAATGATTCAATGGAGGGTATACTTTATACCAAAGATGATTTAAAACTTACCAAAACATATTTTTATGACATATTTATTAAGCCCGATCTCTTAAAAATGATAAACTCAAATATTTATTAAAAAATTAATAACATAATGATAACATAATAACATTCTTATTTATAAAATAAATAGTTTAAATTTACTGATTGAAGTAAAAACATGTTTAATAACTTCAATATCCATTTTATGTTTCTTTTAATAAGACATATATTAAAATATATCTAAAAGTGCGTATTTTAATTTTTGACGATTTTTTTGACGATTTTATAAAATAGATTTGACGATTTCTAAAATAAAAATCATTCATTTTGACGATTTTCCATACAAATAATCTGGCAGCCCTGCTCCTAGGCGTCCTGAAACTGACAGTAGCTCAAGGGAGAACAAGACCTAGCAGTGTACGAATGCCTAGAATAATGGGGTTTCAACAGCTCGATCAGATGTTAGGTCGAGATCTCCTGCACCTGCATACAAACTTATTAGAAGTATTGTTGAGAGGGATTTTTGACTGCAAGTTTGGAAGCACATCCAAACATATTCACGCGATTTCTATAATAATGTTTTAAAATTACTTCGCAGCTGACTTCCCAAGAACAAGAGACCGTAGAAGCATTTTGTGATTTGATTTTTTGATATGTAAATATGCAAAAAAAAAAAATACAAAATATGACCCTGTCATTGAATTCAGTTTTCTTTGAAACGAATTTTGGTCCAATCAGAATCATCGTATCTTTATTATTAAAAAATGACTTTTTGACATTTTTTCTCAAAAATGATTTCCTGTAGTGAGAATGAATGAACTTTTGCCTATAAATGCCTAAAATAACATTAATTCCATTCATTCCATATTATAACAAAATGTTCCACACAAACCACTTTGAAAAAAATTTTGTTTTGAAAAAATACTATGAAATTAAAAAAAGAAACAAAAATCTAAAAAAAACAAGTAAGAACAGACTATAGTCGGACGGGGCCGACCATGTGATACCCTATACCACTAAACGCGTCTTCTTGGGATAAAGTTATAAGATGTGCATTAGAAATTTTACCAATTTTCACACAAAAGTTTTGATCAATTTAACCCGCTAAATATTATCCGATCATACCGTTGACTTGCACGCTACTTCTTCATCTCAAACCAAAACTACGTTTAAAATTTCGCGCCGATCGGACTATTATTGCGACCTACAGAGCGGCTACAAAATCGAGCAAAAATTTTGTTTTTGGTCCATTTCATCCCTTTAACATTTCACGATCATCGCCAAAAACTAATCAGTTCTATTCTGGTCCAAACCCGACCTCCATACTAAATTTCGTGACAATCGGTCCATAATTGCGGCCTCTAGCTTGATTACAATTTTTAATGGACGGACAGACGGACGGACGGACGGACGGACACACATCGCTAAATCGCTTTATCTCGTCGAGATATGAAGTTTGGTATACCACATGAGGGGTCTACGACGAATATTTCGCGGCGTTACATGAATTTTTGGGAAAACAAACTTATTATACCCTTTTCCACATTGTGGTATAGGGTATAATTATTGCCTATTAATGACTAAAATAACCTTAATTCAATTAAATTAAAAAAGGTCCCGCACAAACCACTTTTAATTTGTATGATATATGAAATAAAGTTATATATATTATATAACGATATATATTTTATAATAAGATAATAAAATTAGTGAGAAAGAAACGGTTACGTCACTTTGGTTATGTCTTGTGCCCCTATACATTGTTTTCAGTCGAATACCTGCTTACAGTGACTTCAAAAATTTGCCAAAAGTTCTGAAAAATAAAAACTTTAAAAGCTTTTTGTGCGGAAGCTTTTTTCATAGAATCACTTTATAATTAAGATTTTATGTAATCTTAGGTAGAAACTCATCAACATATCATACAGGGATACGAGGTTGTAAAAAAGTCATAACCCTCACTGCTATGCCTAAATAGGTCAGTATTCCCAAAAAGTATTCTTATGAGAACTACCGAAATACGTCGAGCGTATGCTTTTTGTAAGTTGAACAAATTCAACTATGACAGAACGTTTTGTATGCATGTATGTGTGTGTTTTGTGTTTTCAAAACATTCATTTTACGAATGAAAACATTTAAATAAGTTTTGATCGCGGATTTTGTGTTTGAAATGTGATTTTGGACTAAACGTATTTGGGTAATACGGACGCTCAGAGAGCGTTGTTGTGGTAGAAAGGTGAAATATTAGTGTACGTCCCGTCGTTAATTAGGTATAACAGTAATGCACAGTGGTCCCACTTGTATGGAAAGTAGTGCCAAAAATAGTTCTAATCGAGCTACCGCCTCGAAATTTTAAACATAGGTTTATAACGAAGCCATGATATAGAAGAAGCAATTTAGTGGATGTAGGTCCAAATTTAGGTATAACCCCCATACCGCCCGATTTTTGGCAATTTGATGAATTTAGACAAATTTTCGATTTTTTTATCGAGACTTTATAGAGACTTTCTCCTGTATTTAAAAAAAAAAGATATGGAGTCTTCCCAATACTCCCAACATTAGTAAAACTCAACTATTAATTTTTAAGGAAGTTAGAAAACGAATTATGAATATTTTTTTCGTAAAAACATTGGGTCTCATGCATAAAAACGAGTAAAAGCGATGAGTTGAGTCAAGTAAGCAATTGCTCGTAAGTTGAGTTAGATCGAACAGCAACAGCTTTTGCTCAATTTCGTATGCATAAAAATGAGTTCAAACCAATTGCAATTACTTGAGTAAATTGAGATCAAACCTCTAATTGTTATTCAAGTACAAACAAGTCGTCAAGTGGAAGTGAAGTAGAAGCAAATAATAATAAAATAGAAACTGACGATATATCTAAATTTTTAGTCCAAATATGAAAGATTTGTGGTTTTTTTTAATTTTTATGTGAGTACAATCAATAACTCCAATTGCAAATGGAAAGCAATAATTTGCCTGCCATTTCCTTTGACAATCTTTTATTTGATCTGCATCTTTCGGGAATTTTATCCATTCGCTTGCTTTGGCAGATATAAGTTTTGCAACTTCCGCAATTGTTCGCGACACAGTTGATTGATGGGCCCCAATATCTGTGGCTATACCATTTTGGAATCCAGGATCTGCACAGAATCTTAAATAGAGTCGAATTTTATCAATGTTGCTGCAGGTACCACCACGACTTTCTTCTGACTCCTCAAAAAAATAATTCGCTAACCAGCAAATGCTACTACCATGAAATCTATGTATTTATCATTTTATTATTAGTTATATAAAAAATAATAATTAAGATTACAAACCTGTATAATTTTTTATCCTCACTTGCTAAATTTGTCTTACGCTTTTGATAACATTTTTTATTTATTTGTGGTACAAAATATTCAGCCATGATTCCCTTTTAGTGCACGCGAGTCAACTAAAAGGCATGCTCCACAAAATTTAAGCAAGAGCTCACAAAAGTAAGCAAAACCTTGTTTTTATGCATATGAAAATGAGAACAATCTCATCTAACTTCAACTTCTAAGTTCAAACTGAGCAAGAAGAGATCAAACGTGAGCAGTGAGTAAAAGCAAATACATCAAATTTTATTATGCATACGACAAGCACCTTTTACTCAAAAAATCGAGTTCGAGCTCAAGCTCACGTTTTATGCATGAGACCCATTGTCGATACCATCAACTATAATTTTTTTTTTGGAAATTGTACATTTACCTCTTTAATTTTTTTATAATTTCACTCATAAGCTGCGAATGTTTTGCGGATGTATATTACGTTGTTAGGGCACCACCTTCAAATTTCAACTTCTTCGGGTTAACTTGACTCATTGCCCACAGGCAACATTTGGTAACTCCCTAACCGCGAGGAATTGATAAGAAGTTTTTTTAGCAGAGGACTTATTTTTGAGGCTACTAATCAAAATAAACATGAAAAAATATTTTTATCTCTAGGGAAAAAACTCAGGGTTCAAAGCAATTGCTCGTAAGTTAAGTTAGATCGAACAGCAACAGCTTTTGCTCAATTTCGTATGCATAAAAATGAGTTCAAACCAATTGCAATTACTTGAGTAAATTGAGATCAAACATCTAATTGTTATTGAAGTGCAAAAATGTCGTCAAGTGGAAGTGAAGTAGAAGCAAATAACAATAATAAAATAGAAACTGACGATATATCTAAATTTTTAGTACAAAAAATGAAAGAAAATAAATATTTACTTGAAAAAAGTCAGTTACCAAGCATTTAAAATAAAAAAGAAACAGTAGAAACATGTGTCAAAGAAATGAAGCAAAAATTTGCCATTTCCTTTGACAATCTTTTATTTGATCTGCATCTTTCGGGAATTTTATCCATTCGCTTGCTTTGGCAGATATAAGTTTTGCAACTTCCGCAATTGTTCGCGACACAGTTGATTGATGGACTCCAATATCTGTGGCTATACCATTTTGGAATCCAGGATCTGCACAGAATCTTAAATAGAGTCGAATTTTATCAATGTTGCTGAGGGCACCACCACGTATTTCTTCTGACTCCTCAAAAAAATAATTCGCTAACCAGCAAATGCTACTACCATCAAATCTATGTATTTATCATTTTATTATTAATTATGTATATAAATAATAATAATTAAGATTACAAACCTATATAATTTTTTATCCTCACTTGCTAAATTTGTATTACGCTGTTGATATTTTTTTTTATTTATTTGTTGTACAAAATATTCAAACATTCAGTCAACTAAAAGGTATGCTCCACAAAATTTAAGCAAGAGCTCACAAAAGAAAGCAAAACCTTTTTTTTGTGCATATGAAAATGAGAACAAGCTCATCTAACTTCAACTTCTAAGTTCAAACTGAGCAAGTGATTAAAAGCAAATACATCAAATTTTATTATGCATACGACAAGCACCTTTTACTCAAAAAATCGAGTCCGAGCTCAAGCTCGCGTTTTATGCATGAGGCCCAATGTGTCTAATCAAAAAGTTACTAGAGCAGATATTGTCGTCCTTATAATTTTTTCCAGAAGTAACAATTCTTGAGATATAGCGGTTCTAAAAAACACATAATTTACATGCAGTTCAGGTGAAACGGCTAAAATAAAGTATATGTTTCCTTGAAGAGTAAAATTATACTTATCTTAAAAAAAAATTCCAACAAAATCGGAGTGTGTTTATGTCATATTCATACGAGCGTTTGAAGTGCGTTGTTCCCCTCTCGAAATATGTACAGGAATTAACCCGTTTCCACGACACCTTTCGTAATAAAGAGAAACATAATTTATTTTTCCTTATTTTTTGCTTCCTCGTTTTCATGAGAATTTGAACACATAACACGTGTAACATATGTATATTAAATGAGCAGGAAAAACACTAACCTTTCCTGTGAATGTATTGCTGTGTTCCAGAACCTGCAAGAAGCTACTATTGTTTACTACGATAACATTTTTTTCTTTACGTTATCGGAAAAAATAGTATAAATTACACTGTGCCACAAATTGGAACTTAAGGTCTGTGCGGTGGAAAATTCCTTTTGGAGATGAAAGCCCTTAGTGGGTATATTAAGAACCCAAAAGCAAATTTCTCCATAGGTCAAGTTTCTGAGATATCGCGCGATGAATTTTTTGAATTTTCGCCTACGATGCTTGAGAAAATAGCTTTATATCTCTGTTTGCGGTTATTGTAGCTTCGTTTTGAGATTACATGTCTTCAGTCAAATCGAATGGTGAATCTTTTTGTAGAACATTTCATTCTTCTAACTCAATTCCTTTTATGTCCTTTTCGTCCTTTCTTTCTTGAACTATAGTAAAAGTACCACACGTAGAGAAAAAATATTTTTCGCTTTTGTTGGAACAAAAATATCTGTTTTGGTTCCAAAAATGTATTTGTTTTGTTCAAACATTGTAATCCAAATCCAAAAATACCATCTTTTGTTCCAAACATAGAAAACAAACACAACTTTCGAATTTCCGCAATATTGTAAAAATCGTGAACAATACCGATTGTAGGAACTATCATAATCTAATTTTGTTTACAAAAAGTATTGTCAACCCAGAAAACCAGCCCAGCAATTTTTGACTTGAGTGTATATACTTCTCATATACACTTTTCACATAATCATTGATGAACATAATACATGGTTTGCTGCATTGGCTGACAACAAAGACAAACAAAAAGCCACAAGCACCCACCACAACATAAGGAATAATTAAACACCATAACAAACTCCGATATAACACCAAACCTCAAAGCACAATGAAGATAGAAGAATGAAACAAAACAGAAACAAATAAAAACAAGAGTCTCATTGTTGGTATACATACACACAAAAACAAAGATAAAGGCATCATGTCATACAAACAAAACTCACCATAATTGTTTTTTTTTTCAACACGGCATCGAATAGCGAGAGAAGAGAAAAAATTGTCGAAGAAAAGAGAGAACTATTGTCCAGTTGACAAAAACTATTTTTGGATTTAACAAAACCCAATTGTTGGAATCACAATACTACATTTGCAATTTAACAATATCTTTACAATACATATTTTGCTCTTCGAATATTGTTGGATCAATCATATTTTTTTCTCTGCGTGCACAAAATGAGATTTTACAGCATCCAAATATTCCACAAAAATATTGCTCTGAGTATTTTAGGTACGGTTCTCATTGACAACTAATCGTTATTGTCACGTTTTCATTGTCCTTTTTGACATTTACCCGATTTTTGTTCAGAAAAAACCTATGTTTTGTTTTTCTGTATATTCGTTATTTGTTATGTATTGGTAGGTAGACATACCCATTTGTTATCGCTTATATTGACATCTGGGATGTATCTGAAATATTTACCATATATAGCTCCCGATATGCTAAACACGTTAATGACAAATTTTCTTGGAGAATAGTTACGGTTTTCTAATATTTTGAACCGGATATAGCGATATAAAACCCGGATTTTGTACCGATTTTAAGTAACCGATTAAGGTTATATGTATACCATTAGAAAGCTAATAAAATTGCCAATCAGGGAAAATAAAATTTTTGACAGCATCTTACCTGAGTTCTGTGCTAAAACAAAAAAACCCGTATTCTTGAACCGTTTTTAAAGAAAAATATCACTGCGCGTAAATATGAAGATCAAAGCTTGGCGGGTTAAATATTCTTTTTGCCGATGAAAGTGGATGAAGTTAATATTATGAACCCGGAAGGACAGTTATGCCGTAGGTCAACTTGCGTTGGAATACATGCCACATGGCGGTGCACGCAGAATCGGCAGGCCTAAGCTTCGATGGAGCAAACAAGTGGATGAAGAAATGGAAAGGCGCGGTATTCTAAAAAGTCAAGCGAAAAACAGAGAGGAATGGAGATCTTTTCTTAGTTCGGTCTATGGAACAAATGTTCTGTAATGGGCCAACTAAGTAAGTAAGTAAGTAAGTAATATACTCACTAAGGGCTTTCATCTCCAAAAGGAATTTTCCACCGCACAGAAACCTTGTTGCACAGTGTTAGTAGATTCTTGCAGTACTGGAAGACTTTTCATTCATATTTTCCATTAATTATGAAAATTTTTGGTATTTTCTGTAAATTTTCATATGTTGCTATTTTCAAAATTAATGAGAGAGACATGTCAAAACAATATTTTTGTAAACAGACTTTCAGGCAGGTATTTGACTTTTGTTTCTAGATTTGTACGCGAATTTGAAACAATCGGCAAAAATGTTACTGCAACGCTAGAGAATACAAATTTACTATGCTTTGAATGTATACTAATCGTTGAACCGTGTTTTGCAGTTTTTCTAAAAAAAGCACTACATTTTTATTTTTTTTATTTTGTCTGTCATAATTAATTTATTTCGATGAATGCTCTCATTTGTTAGAGATGGCACGTATTTTATCATTGTTCGGAGAGTATTTCTACTTGAACAACGTAGAAAAATCGTTGTTCGTTCTCAGAATTTTGTATGGGGAATCAAATAATTTATTCGTATTTGAGGGTCGCACAACGAATAGAGAACGAAGGGCGCACCGTGGAAACGGGCTAGTAGTAGAGTTATTCCATGTTAGAATCATTTTATGCAAAAATATCCCATTTAACCCAAATGTGTAATCGAAAGCCAAACGGGAAGGTAGGGTTTATTACGCTGATTACGGAAATGTATAATTTTCCGTCTCATGATGTTCTTAAGCGGCTTACTTCTTCACATGTGTACTTTGACATTTATATCACGATATCTCAAAAATGTTGACTCCTATTGAAAAGTCCTATTCGTGTAGATAGTTTGTAAGCCCACAAATTTTATTTTAAACGATTTCTGATAGGTCTTACAGTTTTTTGAGAAAAATCAAAAAACTGAATAGGGCCTTCAAAAATGACTTTTCACATTGAATAACATCGTTTGCACACATGGGATCAATTAGAACTTTTAGGACGTTACTTCTAATGGCAAACAATAGCTTTCCACCAAAATTCAGCTTTGTGGGAATTTATTGCTATTTTCTCCTTACACACAAGACTACAACATTAAATAAGTTCCCGCACCGATTGCATGTAAGTTTTCCACTGCATTGTATTTATTACTTTTTTGGGCATTTCAGGTAACGATACCCAGCAAAATGTTCGATGCCAAAGATGTCATTCAATCATGGGTGAAAGAGATCTGTCATGTCATTTCTTTAGCATCTTCATCGATGAATTTTATATATCATTTACACCAATGCTTTGACATGCCATTTTCACCAATGCTTTGGCATGTCATTTCCACCAATGCTTTTGGCATGTAATTTTCACCAACCCCTTGCAATGACATTATCATTACGACGAGAGTGTTAGCAACGTTGGTTGTGATTTCGAGTCTCCGACAAGCCTATTGTAAATAATTAATCTTATATATTTAGAAATATGTGTATAAATAAAAACACGAAATTCATCAAATGTTGATGAAAAGATTGGATCTTTCACGACTTCCCTTGCATGGGTTCAAATGCTTATGAAAAGATCGGATCTTTCACGACTTTCTTTGCATTGGTGCAAATGCTAATGAAAAAGTCGGATCTTTCACGACTTCGTTTGAACCAATGCAGAAGATGCCATCAAATCAAGTCATCGCATAGAAACTCTTCCTTCAAATTTTGCTGGGATCTTCATCGAAGAATTTTATATGAGCGTGGACCCCAAAATATGCTATTCATTTTTGGATCCAAAGGATGTCAATTACACCAATGCTTTGACATGCCATTTTCACCATTCTTTGGCATGTCATTTTCACCATCCCTTTGCAATGATATTATCATTACGACGGGAGTTTTAACAACGTTCGTTGTGATTTCGAGTCTCCGACAACATCAAGCCTATTGTAAATAATTAATCTTATATATTTAGAAAAATGTGTATAAATAAAAACACAAAATTCATCTCTATTGGATTGATGGAATGGGTTCAAATGCTAATGAAAAGATCGGATATTTCACGACTTCCTTTGCATGGGTTCAAATGCTGATGAAAAGATCGGATCTTTCACGACTTCCTTTGCATTCGTTCAAATTCTAATGAAAAGATCGGATCTTCGTTTGAACCAATGCAAAAGATGCCATGAAATCACGTCGTCGTATGGAACCCCTTCCTTCAAATTTTTCTGGGTATGTACATTAAGGTAATGACCTTTTGATATTTTTTTCTCAAAAATGATTTCCTGTAGCAAGAATGAATGAACTTTTTCCTATTAATGGCAAAAATAATGTTCATTCCATTTAATTATTAAAAAAAGGTCACGCACAAACTTCTTTGAATATTTTTTTTTTTTTTTTTGAAAAAATACTATGAAATGAAAAAAAATTATCTCAAAAAATTATTTCAATTGACACAAATGAATGACCTTCTGCCTATCAATAACTAAAATAACTTTTATTCTTTTAAAATATTATTCCGCATTTTGTGCGTGAGCTTTTTTATTGATTTTATCTAATCTTAGGCAAAAGCTCATCAATATATGATACAGGGATATGAGGTTATAAAAACGTCATAAACCCTAATGTACATACATATTTATGTCAATTAAATGTCTGGGTATACAATTTAATTATTCAATTAGTAGACCGATTAAAGAAGAATAATAACTAAATGCGTAAGAGGCTGGGCAACATTCAATAATCTGAAAAGTTCATTTTAAATGTCTTCACTTCGTCACTTTATGCGACACTTAAAGATTTTCATTTGAATTTTTGCAGGAAGACGTAATGCCACCAACTCATCCCAATTGAAAGTAACAAAAATGCTACTGATTGTCTCGACAGTTTTTGTTTGTTTAAATCTACCCAGTTGCATAATGCGTATGATAACATATATTGAGGTAAGTAAGTGTGAAATAACCGAATAAACAAAACATAAAGCATTCATGGAATTAAAATGTTCTTGGCGGATTTAATTTCTTTCTATGAAAATGTGAAATGAAAACTTTTACATATAAAGGAAATAACAGTCAAATAAAAAAAAATATAAAGGAAATATTTTTCATTTCAATTGTTCATAGAACAAGAATTCTGGGGATGGATTTTTGTTCTATGAAAATTTGAAATGAAAAATGTTCTCTTTATAAAATGTTTCATTTGACATTTATTTCCTTTATAAAAGTTTTCATTTCACATTTTCATAGAACAAGAATTGAGCCCCTGTATCTATGAAAATGGGAAATGAAAAAATCTCAAATGAAAAAAAATATAAAGAAAATATTTTTCATTTCAATTCAGGCAATACGTAGTGTTGCCAGACGCAATTTGGCATTTTTTGGAAAGTTTGACAGTTGTAAGCCTAAGCGTAGTCTTATGCCAGACTATGAAAATTTTCTTGTACGTGAAAATGAGTTTATAAGCAAGAGTTGTGAAGGGGGTGAAACTCTGTACACAAGGTTCTGTAATCTGAAATTACACTGTGCAACACTGAAAATGCAAACTACTTCTAGCAAGCATTTTCTGAAAATTACATATTGAGACTATAATCTTAGATCGGGTTTAGATTTTATGGCCTCATCTATACCGGGCTAAAATGACCATTTTTTCATTGTTCTAGGCTTTATCTCAGAAACTAATAAGAATTTTGCTTTGTGGTCTTCAGCAATATTGTTTGTAGTCCTACAGTAGTAGAACTTAAGTGTCAAATGGACGCGGAAAACCGCAACCAGCACATCAAAATTGATAAAATATATAAAAGTTTACATAATTTCTGGAATTATGGTTAGTAACAGCCAAACTGTTGAGAGTTGGACCAAGTAACCTTTCGCAAAAAATTTCCAAATAATGTGCTCGGCAATTCTTCTGAACATTCTGAAATTGTAAAACACTTATTTTATGTTGTTTAGGCGGGATTTTGTATCGTACTTTTACAAAACATATTTCAAATAACGTTAACACTGGCTGTTTATTCTCATATTTGAAATTTCAATGTATTTTTGATATATTTTTCAAATTGTCGTTGAACTCGTACCCGACGATTGGAACGTGAGCATCCTATGTCCAGTCCACAAGAAGGGAGATAAGTAAGTAATTACAGGGGCATAAGTCTGCTAGTATCTGGCATATTGTGTGAGCGACTAAAGCCTATGGCCAATGAAATAATTGGACTCTATCAGTGCGGCCTTAGACCGGGCAAATCCACCATTTACCAGGTAATGCAGATCGACAGCTTCCATATTTTTCGTTGATTATAAAGCAGCCTTCGACAGCCCTATACATTCAAAGGTGTTCCAGACCATGTCTGATTTTGGTATTCCCGCAAAGCTCATTCGGCTTTGTGCGATGACATTAACTGATACTCGGTCCTCAGTTAAAATAGGAAAGAACCTCTCCGAAGAGTTTATTACCCAAAGAGGTTTCTGACAAGGAGACGGCCTGTCGTGTGATCTCTTTAACATCCTGCTGGTAAAGGCCATACGAGACGCGAAGGTCAACAGAAGTGGAACAATACACACAAATATCCGTGCTTATGCCGATAACATTGACATCATGGGTCGATCGGTAAAGGAAGTAACTGATACCTTTGCAAAAGTCAAAAGGGAATCTGCTAAAGCCGGTCTGGCAGTAAACGGCAATAAAACCAAGTTGATGGTATCGACGCGTAATACGTCCACAGTAGTAAAGGACTTCGACTACCTCGGCACCGCCATAAACACAACAAGCAAAATGAGTTGTGAAATACGAAGAAGAATAGTGTTGGCCAACAGCTGCTACTTTGAGCTAAGTAAGCAGATTAAGAATAAAACCGCATCTCCTCAAACAAAAGTAACACTTTAAAAAAACACCGATACTGCCCTGCTAATGTATGGTTCCGAAGCATGGTACTTGCGCAAGCAGATAAGGCAGTGCTTGGTGTGTTCAAGAGAAAAATTCTTCGAAAGATCTACGTGCCAATCTGCGTTGACGGCGAATATCGACGTCGTATGAACAACGAGCTGTATCGTCTATACAACGACATAAATATAGTTGAACGAATCGAGATACAACGATTGCGATGGCTAGGCCATGCTAAAAGAATCAGTGATGATGAACCCGCTAAAAAGCGTATAAATACGGGCCGCGTGGAGGTTCACGCAGATCTGGAAGGCCGAAGCTTCGTTGGAGCGAAAAAGTGAAACGAGACATCAGAAAGCTACATATCCCAGATTGAGAAAATACAGCAGAAAACAGAGAGGATTGGAGTTTTTTCTTAGTTCGGCTTATGGAACAAATGTTTTGTAAAAAGTCAGTTAAGTAAGTTTATTTTATATGAAATTTTATGGCGATCAGTTAATGTTAAACCGTGCCACCCGAGCGATCTTTGTTATCATAGTAATTTGTATGGGGACAAAGGTGCATTTTCACGAAAATTCTCTAACCGCCGCAATTATGGTCCAATCGATGGAAAAACTTTACAATTTTATTTGTTGTGGCTAAAAAAACGAATCCTGTCGGATCGGATGTTGATATAAATCCAATGTGCACATTTGACCGATTTTGGGGCCTATTCAGCCCTAATGTACATATATGATAGTTATATTTATTATAAATACCCTCAGTTTTAAGCTATCGAGGGTATATACTAGGGCGGGGCGATTTACATGGAGGGGAAAAAACCTTAACGTGCGGGTCGCGTTTATGATTCAACTAGGGCATATGTTACAATGAAAATCAAGCCTCCCGATTTTGACTTGAAATTTTTTTAAAAATAAAAATAACGTTACCAAACTTAATTTTTTTTTTTTTTTTTTTGAAAAATATTTTAATTTGTTGTTATTTATAATCGAATAAAAATTTCCTACAATTGGTAGCGATCAGTAAATTTTGCAAGCTGTCAGTGCGTTTTGTAAACATTTTTCTCTGCAAAGAGGAAAGTGATGAAGTTAAGCCAATGGGGGAAACTCCAGACTTAGCAATCATATGATTGAATCTTCAACTAAAACAAAACAAACAATTTCCTACAACAACAGGGGTTTGGTAGTAATTCGAACGAATTTGAATTCGAATCGTCTTAGAGAAACAGGCCATAAGACAATTTTAATTTTCACTATTTTTACCATATTTTCGTTGTCTATGAAGAATTTTTGCATCGGAACGCTTGAGTATTTTTCTGATCAACTTTTGCAGCACAATGTCATTTATCGATACTATCCGAAAAATTTGCACTCTCAAGGCCAAAATTGCCTGAAGAAGCGTTCCAATGCTTTTGCGATGTACTAGAGAGTTCTTAACTATTGTCTTAGCTATAAGATCGAAAATCTCAATGGTTTTGCTGTTATATGACAAAACATCCAAGGAACGTGGATAAAAAACTTCAAGTAAAAATCGGGAGGCTCGTTGTTCATGAAGCCCAACACGATAGAATTTTTGCATCGGAACGCTTGAGTATTTTTCTGGTCAACTTTCGCAGCACAATGTCATTTATCGATACTATCCGAAAAATTTGCACTCTCTCAGGGCCAAAATTGCCTGAAGAAGCGTTCCAGTGTTTTTGCGATGTACTAGAGAGTTCTTAATTATTGTCTTAGCTATAAGATCGAAAATCTCAATGGTTTTGCTGTTATATGACAAAATATCCAAGGAACGTGGATAAAAAACTTCAAGTAAAAATCGAGAGGCTCGAATTTCACCGCAGACATATGCTCTAGTAGACTTTTTTGCTCAGCAGGAATCAGAAACGCGACTCGTCCATTAAGGCTTTTAAATCTCCCCTGACTATGGCCAAAATGTGCCTCCTCGAAATAATGGTATTAGACACAAACATATGGACGAAATCCGTTTCAGATAATTTCGATTGAGCAATGTTTGCACACGATAATTCTCGAACAGATCAACCAATTTGGTCCAAGATTTGGCCTTCGTAATATTTTCTCCAAACTTAGTTTAAGATCGAAGATGAGCCATATCGATATAGTCCTTCAGGTACCTTTCCCAAAGTTCAACATTTTTCGCGAAAATGGTGCGCATGATAGTTCTGAAAGGCAGTAACAGGTATGGTCTCTATTTTGCAAATTGTGGTATTTCTACGAGACATAGATCAAGTTCTATATACATATGTCAACTCCTTAGGATACCTCCCACACAAAATTTAGGAAAAGTGCAGTTTAAGAGCTGCTCTTGAATCCCTTTGATATTTTATTGTAACAAATTGTATTCGCAGCACCCATTACGACGGCAAAAGTTTTTTTTTAAGGGGCCTTTCCATGCTTCTTCACATAGTGGTCCAAAAGCTCCAAATTATACGGTAACAAACCCAAATGACTGGTGAGCGCAATATCTACCGAAAAGGAATGTCTCCCACTTCCAAAATCGAATATGTCGATTCATTTCTTCACTTATTTCTTCACTTATTGCTTATTTAAAAAAAAAATATTTGTTTCTTTTGTTTTAGTTACAATAAGAAAATGAATTTAAACAATATCGATAGATGTTCATAGTTACAAAATAGGCCTACAGGTACCTCCTTCGCAACACTTTCGAGCTTTACACCAAATACGGTACATTCGCCGTAATTCGTACCTCGATAATTCTTAATCTTCGATAATTCGTAACAAATGCCGGTCCCTTGATATTTCGTAAAATTACACATTTGTGGAAAAGTAACGGAAGGTGTGGTCCGATAAGAACCATCTCCAAACTTTATCTAAGATTCGCAGAAATATTACTATATCCAATTTCGATCAACGCAGTATGTTGTTCTGCGCACCACCCACTACACATGGTGAGCATGGGGGTTTTTAACAGTTTTCGTAGCATTTCTCAGGAAGTATAGACTTGGCGCATAATATTTGCGAACATGGTTAAACTTTTTCGGGGGTGGTACCTGAGGGAGTGCACCGATATGGCCCATCTTCGAAATTGACCTATGTTTGAACGAAATATTACAAGAGCCAAATTTTGAACCAAATCGGTTGATCCGTTCGAGAGTTGCGCACCAGCCAGCCTGACAAACGGACATGGCAAAATCGATTCCAAATTGTATGAAACAGATTTCGTACAAACATACATGGGGTCTAAAACCATTATTGTATATACCCTCGTTATCCTAAAGGTTGAGGGTGTAAAAGTAGCGTAGCAACGCATCAAAATTTACCTGAATATCCCGATGTAGAGAAGGCTTTAGTTTTTTTTTTTCTGAATTTTAATAAGATTTTTTCAATATGTAAATAAAAAATTTCGATAATTCGTATTTTTATACCCTATACCACAATGTGGAAAAGGGTATAATAAGTTTGTTTTCCCAAAAATTCATGTAACGCCGCGAAATATTCGTCGTAGACCCCTCATGTGGTATACCAAACTTCATATCTCGACGAGATAAAGCGATTTAGCGATGTGTGTCCGTCCGTCCGTCCGTCCGTCTGTCCGTCCATTAAAAATTGTAATCAAGCTAGAGGCCGCAATTATGGACCGATTGTCACGAAATTTAGTATGGAGGTCGGGTTTGGACCAGAATAGAACTGATTAGTTTTTGGCGATGATCGTGAAATGTTAAAGGGATGAAATGGACCAAAAACAAAATTTTTGCTCGATTTTGTAGCCGCTCTGTAGGTCGCAATAATAGTCCGATCGGCGCGAAATTTTAAACGTAGTTTTGGTTTGAGATGAAGAAGTAGCGTGCAAGTCAACGGTATGATCGGATAATATTTAGCGGGTTAAATTGATCAAAACTTTTGTGTGAAAATTGGTAAAATTTCTAATGCACATCTTATAACAGCTAGCCCGGAAAGCTAGTGCACAGGGATAGTGGTATAGGGTATCACATGGTCGGCCCCGTCCGACTATAGTCTGTTCTTACTTGTTTTATTTTAACCTCGTCAATTCGTAATCTCGCTAAATCGTAATTCTCGATAATTCGTAAAAATTGCCTGGTCCCTTGAATTACGAATTATTGCGAATCTACTGTATATATTTTTGTCGGCAAGTTTATACGTCCAAAAACCCCATAATACATATATTATGCGTAGCCTGTATTCGATTCGATATTGTCAATAGATGTAAGTTTTAACTCACACAGCCTGAGGGTATACCTTTGTCGGCATAGCCCAATGATACTTTTTTACTTGTTTCAAGTGATTTATTATGTCATCGTCTATCATTATCGGATGGGGGACAAGACAATAATATAGGAGCTCTACGTTAATCTGTAACGATTTAACTTAATATTTCAGAGGTACTTCCAATTATATAGTTTATTTCAGTGTTCACCAGCAACAACAAATTCAACCGCTGCGTTTGTGTTGGGCACACACACGAGATTATCTATCCCTCTCTAGATAAACATCGTGTGCGTTAATTCATTGCTAAAACAAAGAAGATGATCGCTGGTAGGAGCAACGTTCAAACTCACCACAATTGAGATTGTGTGTGTTCACACAGTTACGGCTCGCGAGCCCAGTGGTGATTAACACTGGTTTATTTATACCAGAGACGGGCTTCTTTGCGAAGACAATATAACAGCGTCAGGCACCATACTTTTCTATTGCATACTTTACGGGGTGTCATTGTGTGAGTGCATGCTTTTTCAATGGGTTGAATTGTGTGTGTGGAGAGAGCAACGGTAAATGAGCGCACACGGGCGCCTAATTGCCTGACCTGGCAATATAGTGAGTGCGCCCACTGAGTTGTTTTTGCATTAGCTTCTCTCTCTCACTTACAGTGTAAGTCAGCATCCGGCAAAAAGGGGCACACGTGCCCTTGATGAGAATAACAACAGAACAACCACCACTCAGTCTTCGTTCAGAAGTCAATGAAGAAGGTTCTGTTGTCGCATGTTTCAATGATTTTTAGTTTTAGCAATGCATTAACGCACACGCTGTTTGTGGGGAGAGCGAGAGAGAGTCGTATGCGTTTAAACCAGAGTGAGGCAGAGAACATTTTTGGGTCTCTCTTGTGCTCTCAATGAGCGTAAATTTGTTGTTGTTCACAACGTGTTAGCATCTACACAGGCTGTGAGCGATAACAAATTTACGCTCACTTAGAGCACATGGGCTCTCTTGTGAGTCACAATGCCTCCTCCTGGTTTAAACGACCAGTGCCTTTAAGTGGGTTAAAATAATTTCAAGACAAAAAAGAGTAGATATAACTAAATAAATAATGGAAAACTACTTATTTTGTAAAATAACTTATTTTGTAAAATATCTTATTTTGTAGTTTGTGGTGATTGTTCTATCTCTAAGGTATCAAATCCCAGCAAAAAGCGGCGCATCCATGGAGTAGGAGGAACACTATGTGGACGGCCACCCGTTAATTTATGATATGGAAAGAGAATTATTGTTGTATCAATGGATAATCAAATAATTTTCGTAAACAACCTTCGATTGTTAAACGAAATCTTATCCGCCATACTTTTTGTTTTTTCAAATCAGCTGACTTCTTGCAAGTTTTTTCAAATTGTTGTTCGATAACATTCTGCAAATTTTTAGCTTCGAGAGTGTAAAATTACACTATGCAATACTGAAAATGCAAACAACTTATAATATGCATTTTTTGAAAGTACATATTTAAACTACAAAAACCTAGTAGAGTTTTGTCCTGTAAACCGGGCTAAATCTACATTTTTTTGCATTTATCA
Organism: Musca autumnalis; assembly: GCF_047663935.1. Classification (NCBI taxonomy): domain Eukaryota; kingdom Metazoa; phylum Arthropoda; class Insecta; order Diptera; family Muscidae; genus Musca; species Musca autumnalis. The sequence continues at coordinate 112,757,912 of NW_027411977.1, read as the reverse complement.
GGCCATTATCTCAGAAACGAATAGGAAGAATTTGGCCTTGCTGTCTTTAGCAATTTTGAAGCCCTAAACTAGTATAACTTATTTTTTGAAAAAACCACATAAGAAAAACTCCATCTAGGGCATCAAAATCTATAAAATATAGAAAAGTTTACATAATTGCTGAAAATCTGGTCAGTATCGGCTAAACTATTGGGAGTTGCACCAAGTAACCTTTTGAAAAAATCTTCCAAATAAAGTTCTCAACAATTCTTTAGAAAGTTCTGAAACTCTAAAATGCTTACTTCATGTTGTTTCAGCGGAATTTTGCATCATATCTTTTACAACACGTATTTCAAACACAGTTCACACCAACAGTTTATTCTCGCATTTCGGATTTCTCGCATTTATTGACATTTCTATTAAATCGTCGTTGAAAACTGTACTGAAAACAACGCCATAGAGTCATTATACACCAGGGAATATTTTTCCGAAAGAAAATATTTAGAAAAAATTAACGGTTTTGGAGATATGGTGCAAAATGTATAAAAGTTGTGAAATTTTTGCATATATTTTGAAATTTGAGGCAATAAATGTAGTTTTTCGAGTTCATTATTTCTTCAAATATTTTATTCTTGTCCTTATCTACAAATTTGCTTCAGAGGTCAGAAGAAGATTCGCATTGGTTTCAGCGATATAGCCCTGAATTTCTTTAAAAACTCAATATTTAACCATGTTTAGATGGGGCCATAAAATCCGAGATGGATCTGACACAACAAAACCCCACTAGGGTTTCTTGTCGTTTGGGTCCTCAGTTCGAATTGTTTGCACAAGATCACCTTAAAAATGTTGCACAGTTATAGTGGAGAGAAGTTACTTAGAACTTGCTGAGTACTTTCAAGTACTTTTTACTTGCGAAGTTATCGTACAGAGCTAATCGGAACAACAAACACACCCGCCCTTGGCACCCGACAAATTGTTAAAATAAAATAAATAAAAACTAAATTAAATAGAACAACTATAAAAAGCGTCAACACTAAAATATGTATTCATATTTTTTATCAGGGCAATCATAAATAAATTCCCTCTGAATTTTCCGCACGGAAAATAATTTTAAAAAGTGAAATTCTTTTAAGAACCAATATTTGAAAACATTGGAAACTGTTAGAATCGCTTAATTATGGAATATTCTCGCCAAGTCGACAGAAATATTCCCTTTTTGGACAAACATTTGGAAATAAAAAATGCTGAAATTGGGAAAAGGGAACAAATTCCGCACGGAAGTTTTATTCATGATTGCCCTGTATGTGTTTGCTACATATTGAAATGTCTGGAATAATTTATGATCCCATTATTATGGACACTTGTTTTAGAATTTTTAATTTTAAAGGCTACTTTTGCTGCAAATATAGTGGAGTCACCAGTCTATTATTTCAAGACAGTTTTTTGTCCTGATTTCTTGTGCATTCTTATATTTTTGTGAATAAAATATCTCTACTTTAAACGATTTGTATTTAGAAATTTTTATGGACAACTATTGTCTTCGTATTTCTATATCGCTTTCATAAACTTCTTTATTTAACAATTGCAAAACAAACAATGAATGGATGACGTCCTGAATTTGTTTACATTGTTAGACTTTATGACAATGACTGTTTCTCTCTTCTGTTTGTCCATTGTTAAATTTAAAAATTCATATAATATAAAAACACTACACGGTGCTCTTGAAGCAACTTTAAATGGAAGGTGCTTACACCTGGGAAGTTTTTGCGGATTCTGAAAGTACAATGTTCATAGATGAGAAAAATCAAAAAACCAAAAAATCGCCGGGGCGCTTTTTTTAATAAATCGCGATTCAAGTTGAAATTTTTAGGGTTTTTTTATGTTTTCACGAGTTTGCATTGAAACCGCAAGTCCTATAGAAATGGGACTAAAGAAAATGTTGTAGCTATGAAAATTCTCTACACGACTGACTTTTATGATAATTTCGTAGGTTTTACTGTTATTGAGATATAGGAGTTCAAATTGGGACAATGCATTGACTGTATCGCCTATTTATAAATTAATGTCATGACTGCAATTTTCCTTAAACTTAAACTTATATATCTCGAAAATGGTACAACCTAGGATAAAATTACAAAAGACAATCGTGTAGAGAATTTCGATAAGACTTACCGTATTCAAGCAAATCGTGAAAAGCTAACAAAAAAGCTAAAAATGTGACCTAAACATCTATATATCTCAAAAATTGTAAAACCTAGGAACAAATCCTAACAGTCACTCCTCTAGAGAGTTTTCACATCTATAACATTATCTTTAGCACCATTTTGATAGGACTTGCGGTTTTCAAGCAAAATCGCAAAAACTTAAAACAAACCTAAAAATGTGAATTTTGACATGGGCGTGAAGATAAAATCGATTTTAACTAGCGGAGACAAAAACCACATTGGTGGTGGTATAACAGTATAACAGTTGTAAAAACAATTTTCATGGATATATGTATGTTTTAGAAGATTATTCAGAAAACAAAAAAAAAAAAAAGCACATGCATAGCACTAAGTATTTTATTGTGGATATATTGAGAAAATTCGAAATTTTTGAAAAAAAATATTATTACACGAGAAGATTAAACAAAATGGACCGATGATTAAATGCCTTCATGTATGGGATGGACCTATTGAGGGGCCCTCTAGGAAAAAATTATGAGCCCTGCGGATATATGGAGGGCACCGTTAAATAGGGTATTGAGAGCATTTTCAGACTATATTTATTTTAATACATGATGATTGTAGAAATTTTGAAATATTGGCCGGTTATGAAAACACTATATTTGTGGGTGGACCTATTGAGGGGCCCTCTAGGAAAAATTTATGAACCCTGCGGATATATGGAGGGCACCGTTAAATAGGGTATTGAGAGCTCTTTCAGACTATATTTATTTCAATACATGATGATTGTAGAAATTTTGAAATATTGACCGTTTATAAAAACACTCTATATTTGGGGGTGGACCTATTGAGGGGCCCTCTAGGGAAAATTTATGAACCCTCCAGATATATGCAGGGCACCGTTAAATAGGGTATTGAGAGCACTTTCAGACTATATTTATTTCAATGCATGATGATTGTAGAAATTTTGAAATATTGACCGTTTAAGAAAACACTCTATATTTGTGGGTGGACCTATTAAGAGGCCCTCTAGAAAAAATTTATGAACCCTGCGGATATATGGAGGGCACCGTTAAATAGGGTATTAAGAGCACTTTCAGACTATATTTATTTAAATACATGATGATTGTAGAAATTTTGAAATATTGACCGTTTATGAAAACACTCTATATTTGGGGGGTGGACCTATTGAGGGGCCCTCTAGGAAAAATTTATGAACCCTGCGGATATATGAAGGGCACCGTTAAATAGGGTATTGAGAGCACTTTCACTTTCACACTCTATATTTGTGGGTGGACCTATTGAGGGGCCCTCTAGGAAAAATTTATGAACCCTGCGGATATATGGAGGGCACCGTTAAATAGGGTATTGAGAGCACTTTCAGACTATATTTATTTCAATACATGATGATTGTAGAAATTTTGATATATTGACCGTTTATGAAAACACTCTATATTTGGGGGTGGACCTATTGAGGGGCCCTCTAGGAAAAATTTATGAACCCTGCGGATATATGAAGGGCACCGTTAAATAGGTTATTGAGAGCACTTTCAGACTATATTTATTTCAATACATGATGATTCTAGAAATTTTGAAATATTGACCGTTTATGAAAACACTCTATATTTGTGGGTGGACCTATTGAGGGGCCCTCTAGGAAAAATTTATGAACCCTGCGGATATAAGGAGGGCACCGTTAAATAGGGTATTGAGAGCACTTTCAGACTATATTTATTTCAATACATGATGATCGTAGAAATTTTGAAATATTGACCGTTTATGAAAACACTCTATATTTGTGGGTGGACCTATTGAGGGGCCATCTAGGAAAAATTTATGAACCCTGCGGATATATGGAGGGAACCGTTAAATAGGGTATTGAGAGCACTTTTAGACTATATTTATTTCAATACATGATGATTGTAGAAATTTTGAAATATTGACCGTTTATGAAAACACTCTATATTTGGGGGTGGACCTATTGAGGGGCCCTCTAGGAAAAATTTATGAACCCTGCGGATATATGGAGGGCACCGTTAAATAGGGTATTGAGAGCACTTTCAGACTATATTTATTTCAATACAAGATGATTGTAGAAATTTTGAAATATTGACCGTTTATGAAAACACTCTATATTTGGCGGGTGGACCTATTAAGGGGCCCTCTAGGAAAAATTTATGAACCCTGCGGATATATGAAGGACACCGTTAAATAGGGTATTGAGAGCACTTTCAGACTATATTTATTTCAATACATGATGATTGTAGAAATTTTGAAATATTGACCGTTTATGAAAACACTCTATATTTGTGGGTGGACCTATTGAGGGGCCCTCTAGAAAAAATTTATGAACCCTGCGGATATATGGAGGGCACCGTTAAATAGGGTATTGAGAGCACTTTCAGACTATATTTATTTCAATAAATGATGATTGCAGAAATTTCGAAATATTGACCGTTTATGAAAACACTCTATATTTGGGGGTGGACCTATTGAGGGGCCCTCTAGGAAAAATTTATGAACCCTGCGGATATATGAAGGGCACCGTTAAATAGGGTATTGAGAGCACTTTCAGACTATATTTATTTCAATACATGATGATTGTAGAAATTTTGAAATATTGACCGTTTATGAAAACACTCTATATTTGTGGGTGGACCTATTGAGGGGCCCTCTAGGAAAAATTTATGAACCCTGCGGATATAAGGAGGGCACCGTTAAATAGGGTATTGAGAGCACTTTTAGACTATATTTATTTCAATACATGATGATTGTAGAAATTTTGAAATATTGACCGTTTATGAAAACACTCTATATTTGGGGGTGGACCTATTGAGGGGCCCTCTAGAAAAATTTACGAACCCTTAACCGCGATTTATTTAAAAAACTTTCCAGCGATTTTTTCTTGTTTTTTGGATTTTTCTCACCTATGAACATTGCTGTTTCAAAATCCGCAAAAACTTCGCAGATGTAAGCGGTTTACACTTAAAGTTAGTAAGGGTGCACCATTTGTGACATTGTTTTATAAGGTAGCGATACAGTCAATGCATTGTCCCCATTTGAACTTCTATATCTCAACAACGGTAAAACCTACGACATTATCATAAAAGTCAGTCATAGCTAAAAGATTCTCTTTAGTCCCATTTCGATAGGACTTGCGGTTTCCAAGCTAAATCGTGAAAAACTAAAAAATCCCTAAAAATGTCAACTTAAATCGCGATTTATTTAAAAAGCGCTCCGGCGATTTTTTTGTTATTTGATTTTTCTTACCCATGGAGATTGAAGTTTCAGAATCCGCAAAAACTACCCAGGTGTAAACAACTTCAATTTAAAGTTGCTTAAAGTTGCACCGTGACTATTAAATATTCACATTTAAGAAGTGAAAACATTACGATGATTGCCAGAGTGCCATGTGTAAAGTATTTTTATACAAAAATGTTGAATGTGAAAGGGAAGCATTTTCTATATTTTAAGAACATACAACTTACCAAACAATTTGTGCTTTATTATACGTATGTATGTACGTGTACATATGTATGCGTGAAAATTATTTACCTGTAAAGAAAATAGGAAATAATACTATTATTCAGTAAATACTATTATGAAAACTTCACTAGCAGATTGTTATTTATTATTCAATTTATTTCTAATCGTTTACAATACCAACGGCGCACAGTGGTTCAAAATCGTTTATTTCCTGGCCAAAATTCGGATATTTTCATAATTGTTTTGATAGTTTTCCGTTGAATTCGGTCTAGTCTAGCTATTTGACTTTTAGTTTTTTATATTATATTATATTTTTCATCAAAATGTGAGTATTTTTGTGTTTTTTATATCTTTCTATATTTTATCAAGTAAAAAAGTATCAGTCGGGTTTTTTTCGACAGAGATATACCCTCTGCCTTTGTGAATTGAAACTTTCATCTATTGACAATATCAAACTGAAAACCGCAACGCAACCGAAATCGTTTTCTCCCAATAATTATGTATTAAGAGGTTTTCAGATTGTGTGACCCTTTTTTGTTGTTGTTATTTTGGGAGTCATTACTTGTGGATATATATCGCGCCCTCCAGTCATTTTAATTGGTCACCGTATAACTTAGAGGTTTTGGACCACTATGTAAGGAAGCATACATAGAGTGGCCCATGAAAAACGATGCTACCATAGACAAATTATCTTGTAGACAAAGAAATACTCATGTTATGTGCTGTCAACCGACTCAAACAGAAAAACTCAAAATTGTCCTAAGTCGATTTTTGGAGAAAATGGAAGGACTTTCTTAAATATTTGTATCTGAGGATGAAAATTCCGTCAAAAACTAGCCCCATACAGTTTTTGTTAGAGCAAAATGTTTATAAAATCGTATTTATTGCCACTTTTAATTGAGTTTTTCTGTCAACTAACTCAATGTTAACAATTGGTGAGAGCATTTCTTTGTCTATACAATTCATTTGTCTATGATGGTAGTTTTTCTTACGCATTCATTTTCTTATCGACATATGTACATACCCCCTGTTTATGTATGTCGACCGAAAGGTTTTTTGCGCATCCGAAATTAAAAAAAAAAAATCATTTTCTGTTCATGTAAACAACTTCGAAACGAAAATCTATGCGACCGACAAGCCATACGAAATAACACGTAAACGTACACTTTTCCATGTAAATTTGGGTTATGTATTTCGAAAGGACTGTCTTTTGTAGAAAGAGAATGTCAAAATCACTCACTTGCTTTGTAGCTGTCTAGTAGAACGTAAACTCGTGAATAACACCGAAGATCTTAAAACAAATTTATACAACACATTCTTGAAACAAAATAAAAATTTTATAGACACGTTTTAAATGCGGTTTCATTCATTACTTTGAAGAAATCACTTAAATAAAATAACACTGTGCAACATTTTTAATGTGATCTTGTGCAAACAATTCGAACTGAGGATTTTTTGAAAGTACAGACCCAAACGACAAGAAACCCTAGTTGGGTTTTATTGTGTCAGATCCAGCACGGATTTTATGGCCCCATCTAAACGTGGTTAAATATTGAGTTTTTAAAGAAATTCGGGGCTATATCTCTGAAACCAATGCGAATCTTCTTCTGACCTCTGAAGCAAATTTGTAGATAAGGACAAGAATACAATATTTGGAGCAATAATGAACTCGAGAAACTACATTTATTGCCTTAAATTTCAAAATATATGCAAAAATACCACAATTTTCATACATTTCGCACCGTATCTCCAAAACCGTTAATTTTTTCTGAATATTTTCTTTTCGAAAAATATTCCCTGGACTGTAATACACCACTCTTCAGAACATATCATTGTTGTAAAATGTCTCTATCCCGTTGTTTTCAGTACATTTTTCTACGACGATTTAATAAAAATGTCAATAATGTGGTGAAATCCGAAATGCGAGAATAAACTGTTGGCGTGAACTGTGTTTGAAATACGTGTTGTAAAAGATATGATACAAAATACCGCTGAAACAACATGAAGTAGTCATTTTAGAGTTTCAGAATGTTCTAAAGAATTGTTGAGAACTTTATTTGGAAGATTTTTGCAAAAGGGTTACTTGGTTCAACTCCCAATAGTTTAGCCGATACTGACCAGATTTTCAGCAATTATGTAAAATTTTCTATATTTTATAGATTTTGATGCCTTAGATGGAGTTTTTCATATGGTTTCTTCAAAAGATAAGTTCTACTAGTTTAGGGCTACAATATTGCTAAAGACAGCAAGGCCAAATTCCTATTCGTTTCTGAGATAAAGGCCTAATAAATGCAAAAAAGTGTAGATTTAGCCCGGTTTAGATGAGGCCATAAAATCCGAAGTGGATCTGACAGGACAAAACCCAACTAGGGTTTTTGTAGTCTAAATATGTACTTTCAAAAAATCCATACTAGAAGTTGTTTGCATTTTCAGTGTTGCATAGTGTAATTCAAAATACCGACACATTTATTCTTAAACAAAACAAATCACACAATCACACACAATTCCAATGTTTGTATGTATGTATATGTGGATTTTGATTTTATTTATCATTTATGGAACATAGTTGTACAAATGTACATTCAAATTAGTAGTATTTCGCATAGGATACGTAACGGCAGTCGCACGATAGTTTGCAAAATACATGAACGCATTTTTAGACGAAAGTGAGTGGCTGCTTTGCTTTGGTACGAGGTTTCGGCAACATACATAAACGGGCGGTTAAACATGCCCTTTGTGTTTTTAAATTTACCAAAACAAAAACAAATTTCTCTTTTTAAATTCCCACGATACCAGTTGCTGATATTTTTCGAATGTTTGCCACCAGTCTGGAAAACGATATCGTTTTCGAATGTTTGGCAAATGTTTTTCTTGTGTTTTTCGTTTGTTCACCAAAAGTTCAAAAACGATATCATTTTCGAACATTTGGTGAATATTTTCTCTTCACAAGAAAAATTGTTTCGAGAAACATCTTTTACTTTAGATTTTTTTTTTCAAAAAATAATTTTATGTGTTTTGTATAAAATTTACATTTGCATTTTCCAAATAATTTCGATATAAATGCTACGTATAATAACACTGTGCAACAAAATTCCATTTTTTTCAAAATGATGGCAAAAATCGGGTAGATTATGAAAGTAGAGCTAAAAATATGAGACACGTGTATCGGCGTTTTTAAAGTTTACGTCGGAAAGTAACCAAAATAGGCGGGGCAAGTTCCGCCCATTTTTAATTTCTTCGAAATATTCGAATTAAGATATCTTGGAATCCTTGCATTTCAGGTATATAGTGTCTTTGGCAACTTTACTCAGGAGGGTATGGGGAATATTTTTGATAAAAATATTAACCCTCATGCGGTTCATCATAGGGGTCTTTTTTGTCCTTTTTTTGAAAATCTTTCAAAAAACTCCTTAAAAATGTGATCGTATCAAATCCAAATATTCTACAAAATTGTTCGCCATAACATTTTATTATAGGTCTCAGAATACACCAAATCTGTAACTCTTGTCTAATCGCCAGGAATCTCTAAAAATGAAAAACCCGTTTTAGGGTTAAAGTCGGACTTCATCTGAGTTTATTCAAAATTGTCCCACAAAACATAATTTTAGAGAGATGATGTCAGAGACAAAAATATTCTTCATCAAATTTCACTATGGGTCGCCAAAGAAATGAAATGTCTATTTACATTTTATAGCATGAAAATATCAGTATCAATTTTACTGAAAAAACATGAAAATATTTCCCAATTTTTTTGATGAAAAAAAGTTGATACGTGGAAGTAATATAAAACTTGGTTATATGTGGAAAGTGTCAAAGGATGAAAAATTGTACACAAAATTTCACTATGAGTTTCAAAATAAACCATATATCTATGTATACTATTTCCTTAAAAAATTAGATTACAAATTTATATCACTCCTACTTTGGTGGCATTTACGTAATTAACTATAGCAATTGACGTAAATAGCTGTATCATGAATGACCATAACGAATCCAGTTAGGATATATTCATTTATGTCAATTGCTATAGTTAATTACGTAAATGCCACCAAAGTAGGAGTGAGTCCCATTATTGTAGTTTTTTGGACCACACCAAATTGTACATATGACACCTATATTTTCACTGGATCATAGCCTTAGACCTCTAATGTATTTTCACATACAATATAAGCAACCAATAGCTTATCCTAAATACGTAATTTAAGTTAAAAGTATTAAAAATACGCAATTTTGGCAGGTCCGATCTGGGTTTTCTATATTTTTCAAATATATATTCACCACAAATGTTTTTAAACCTATTTAAATTGAACACACAACATCTTCTGTATGAATTTGACACTTTCCGCCTATAACCAAGTTTTATATTACTTCCATGTATCAACTCGAAAAAAGAAGGAAAAATTTTTCATCAAAAAAATTGGGAAATATTTTCATGTTTTTTCAGTAAAATTGATACTGATATTTTCATGCTATAAAATGTAAATAGACATTTCATTTCTTTGGTGACCCATAGTGAAATTGGATGAAGAATATTTTTGTCTCTGTTTTGTGGGACAATTTTGAATAAACTCAGATGAAGTCCGACTTTAACCCTAAAACGTGTTTTTCATTTTTAGAGATTCCAGGCGATTAGACAAGAGTTACAGATTTGGTGTATTCCGAGACCTATAGTAACATTTTATGGCTAACAATTTTGTAGAGTATTTGGATTTGATACGATCACAATTTTAAGGAGTTTTTGAAAGATTTTCAAAAAAAGGACAAAAAAGACCCCTTTGATGAACCGCATGGGGGTTACAATTTTTAACAAAAATATTCCCCACACCCTCCTAAGTAAAGTTGCCAAAGACACTATATACCTGAAATGCAAGGATTCCAAGATATCTTAATTCGAATATTTCGAAGAAATGAAAAATGGGCGGAATTTGCCCCGCCTATTTTGGTTACTTTCCGACGTAAACTTTAAAAACGCCGATACACGTGTCTCATATATTTAGCTCTATTTTCATAATCTGCTCGACTTTTCCCATCATTTTGAAAAAAATTGAATTTTGTTGCACAGTGTAATATATCGTGTAAAGTACCCATTATTGTGCGCTCCAGCCACTACAAATGGTGTTTGCGTCATAGGGGGTTTTTAAAGTTTTCGGACCATTTTCGGAGGAAGTATGGAATTGCTCCTGTAAAAACTTGTACCGTCGCATTGGGGGCAGCCAATACAAGTGCTTCCAAAAGAATCAAAGCAATTCAAGAGCAGCTGTTAAACTTCAGGTTTCTAAAATTTTGTGTGAGAAGTACTCGAATGATTGGTCTTATATAATCCATATTTGAACTTGATCTATGTCTCGTAAACATATTCTATGTGCAAAGTATGGACCAAATTGATTACTGCCTTCGAGAGTTGTCGGACGCATCAGTTTACCGAATAGTTTTGAACTTTTGTGGTGGAGGTACCGGAAGGTGTGAACCGATATTGCCGATCTTCGAACTTAAGAGCAAAATCTTCTCAGGATTGGGTTTTGACACGTTCATATAAAATGTATACAGGAAAATACATAAAGTTGTATACAATTGGTCAGTATTACTGTCAGTAGTAAGACTGTAGATAATGACCTTTGTCATTTCCTACAGGGTTATTATTAAATGTGTCTGTATGTGGGTTGTATGTTTGTAGTCGGTAACTACTGCTTTATGCATCGCATTTCCTGTTATTTCTATGGTTTTCCTACATAACAACATAAGTCTAAAAATCAAAATTTTCAGGAGAGCGAAAACAAAAATTTTTTGTAATATTTTCTACATGCCGATGATTTTGTTTTGGTTTTTTCTTACATACGGATAGAGCATGCCAAAAACAATCGTTATGAATAAAAAAGTTTAAATTTTTTTATAAATGTACTTTTTATAAAATTTTTTAAAAACATATCTTTGCGTGTGCGTCTTATTTTTTTTTTTTCAAAAAATGACATATTTATACTTATGTTAGCGGAGGAAATGGATAACACATGTACAATTGTGTTGTTTTTCTGTGAATATTTTTTTACAAATTATTACCCAATCTTAATTCAAATAAAACACATTTGTTAAAAATTTGAATTAAAAAATTTTATTTCAAAGTGAAAACTAAAATAAAACCGGCAAATTGTTCATATTTTAGAAATGGAACGCTATTATAAGTTATTAATTATCGACATATAGTATGCTTTTAGCGTTTGGTGATACTTTAAGACTTTTATAGAAATCATGGAATACATCGGGGATAAGTGGCAGTAAATTGATCAAATCTTTCTTTTTTTCAGGCGAAATAGAAATTTCTTCATTATTTTTCAGCTCTGGATTGTAATCCATTACGGTGTTATATGTGATTTTTACTTTAACATACTTTAACAGGTAAATGAATGACCAGCCTTTCTTGCTGTGAGGCTTGCATCTCTGTTTTCATTAAACCTACGTAACGGGACTTATGTTTAAGAGTAAACGACATAAAAAACAGAAAATGAAGATAAAAGAGCATGCAAAAGAGCACATTCAGTTTTACGTGGTTTTATCTTGAAAGAGAATCAACAAATATTTTAATTATTATTACATACAAAACGACCTAAGTCACCTTGTGTTCTTTTTTATGAATATGTTTGCGATATACCTACTGCAGCAAATGTCGATATAATAAGTTTATTATGACAATTATTTTGTAAAAAGGCCCACTTACGTAGTTTTGCCAAAAAATATATCAGAAACGGTACATTTTTCAAATACGGAGTAGTGATATGGAAAGCTTTCAGAAAGTACAACGACGTAGTGCCAATAACTCAAAATTTACATAACTCGACTTATGTCGTTAAGTAGGAAAACCACAGATTTAATTTATCAACTCACACTAATAAATATTAAACACATGACATTGAATAGGTTTCACTTTACAATACGCAGAAAAATATATGTTAGTTTGGATCCAAACAAATATTTGTTTGGGACTGATTGCAAACAAATATATATTTGGATCCAAACATTTTGCAACATATCTCAATTTTATATGTTTGGGTACCAACATATTTTTTATATTAGAACATATTTTTCATGGGTGGAGAGAGGGTGTTTGTCAAAGAGAGTAACAACAGTGCTCTCGCGGCTGCGGAATGCTGTTTTATAATAAGGAGATGTGTGTATGGTATAATAGAAGACGTAGAAGCGAAAAAGGGGGCTTTGGTGGCGTGTATGCGTCAAACACGTGTGTTTCTTGTTTTGTTGGTGTTAACCAACGTAGCAAGCGAAGAGGAAAAGAAAAAATGGTACGAATTATCTTGTTCTTTTTTCATCAGTTTTTTAAATACCATCGTACAGTAAAGACGGTAAAGTGAGTGAATAGTGAAAGCGCTCCGTCGATTTTTTTGTTATACCCTCAGCATTTATGCTAACGAGGGTATATACACTTTCATACGGGCAAAATGTGCCTCATCGAAATAATGGTTTTAGACCCCAAGTATGTTTGGACGAAATGTGTTTCAGACAATTTTGAGTCGATTGAGCAATGTCCGTCCGTCTGTCTGTCTGTCTGGCTGGCTGGAGCGCACGATAACTCTCGAACGGATGAACCGATTCGGTTCAAATTTTGGTTTTCGTAATATTTTGCCCAAACTTAGTTTAAGTTCGAAGATGAGCTATATCGGTTCACTCCTTCCGGTACCTCCCCCACAAAAGTTTGAAAATGTTCGGAAAACTTGTGCGCACGATAATTCTTGAAGGGAGTAACCGATTTGGTCCATACTTTGCCTATCGTGGAGCGTGTACCAGACTTAGATCAGGTTTTAATATGGACTCAATCGGTCCACTCCGTCGGGTACCTCCCACACAAAAATTTGGAAAAGTTCAGTTAAGGACCATCTCTCCAATCACTTTGATTTTTGCTTTCGCAACTTGTATTCACTGCCCTCACTACGGCGGTATAAGTTTTATCAGGGGCAAGTCCATACTTCCTGAGAAAATAGCCTGAAAGTTGCAAAAAACCCCTATGACACCGTGTGAGGAGGTTCGAGGGCAAAATAACTCTCGAACAGGTCTGCCGATTCGGTCCAAAGTTTGGCCTTAGTAATATTTTGTCCAAACATAGTTTAAGTTCGAAGATAAACCATATCCGTCCACTCCTTCAGGTACCTCCCCCACAAAAGTTCAAAAATGTTCGGAAAAAATGTGCGTACTATAACTCTTGAAGAGAGTGGCCGAATTGGATCATACTTTACACATCCTAATATATCTACCAAATATAGATCATGTTTAAATATGGACTATATTTGTCCACTCCATCCGGTACCTCCCACACAAAATTTCGAATACATGTTCACTTTAAGACCTGCTTTCGAATCACTTTGACAAGTCCATACTTCTTGAGCAAACATCCCTGAAGTTGTAATAAACCCCTATGGTACCATATGTAGTGGCTGGAGATCCATTTTTTTAGTATCTCCTCCGCAAAACTTTTGATCTTTAATCCTAATCAACATTTTTGTCAGTTCAAACGCCCAAAATTTTTAAAACTCCCTAAATACATGCGTTTTTTTGTGAAAAAATTGTTGCAATATACACAGGCTGAGGGTATATCTCTGTCGGCAAAGCCGACTGATACTTTTTTACTTGTTTTTTAATATTTATCATCTGTAAGCATTGTAGTTTCAGAATGCGGAAAAACTTCCCAGATGTAAGCACCTTCCATTTAAAGTTGGTTCAAGAGCACCGGGAATACCGAATCGAATACCGGCTGGGAAACCGAAATCCTTTTCAAAAATATTTGTGTATTAGAGGTTTTTCAGATGTTGTGGCCTTTTTTGGACGTATGAAATAGACGACAAAAATATACAAATTTGGATTAACGCTCAAAAGTGTTGCGGAGGATGTACCTGATTTGATCCAAATTTGGACCAAATCGGTTGATCAGTTCGAGAGTTACCGTTTGCTCCAGCCACTACAACTTTCGAGCTATTTTCACAGATAGTATGGACTTACCCCTGACAAAATTTGCACCGCCGCAATGGCGGCAGTAAATACAAGGTGCTACAACAAAAATCATAGCAATTCGAGAGCAGGTCTTAAACTGAAAATGATATTCCATTTGTAAACGGTTTCAGAATTTACAGATGTGATAGTTATATTTTCAACATATCACCAATTAATTTAATAATACCATACAACCATAAACAAATTGTGTTTGTAAGATTTCTTCTAATTACTTATTTTAAATTTCAGACCCAAACGGCCACCAATGAGAAGACAACCGTAGTCCTGCAATATATTTTCCAGTTACTTTTCGTAACGAATTTCGGCATTAATTTCGTATTGTATTGTGTGAGTGGACAAAATTTTAGGTAAGTTTTATTTGCAAGATTTAACACTATTATTTATTTGTTCTGTACCAGAATCTGCATGAATCTACTATTTTAAAAATGTTCACAACTTTTTCCTTTAAAAATTTGTCAAAAATTCAAAAATAGTAGATTCTTGCAGGTTCTGGAACAAAGTAGTCCTAACTCCTGTTTTTGTAAAAAAATGCATGTTCTCACACGAATTTTCAAATTTTGTACATCGATTTACTCGCCTTAGCGCTGGTTTTTAAATGAGGAATTCTTATCTATATACGAGTATAGAGCGTGTCTACGAAGAATTAGATCTGTATGTCATCTAGGGGCTGAGCTATGGATACCCAAATTATTACGAATATAGCCGAACGAACAAAAAATTTTTACAAAAACTGGGGGTTAATACATAAAAAAAAACTTAGTAATAAGTGAGTGACTGACAGATAATCGTCCACACGAAACGACTGAAGCTAAAATCTTTAAAATTTGAGTTGTTGTTGTTGTAGCAGCATCTAATGCTGGGTTGGCAGCCGTTGGCCGAAACACTTGGTTTCGGGTCAATCCGGTACGTAAGAACCCGCTGCCGTGGGATTGAAATTAAATTTTGAGGGTGGATTGTTGGTGGTGTGTAGGGGTGAGTTAAGTCTGGGTATTTGGAAATTAGAAAAGTACTAAAAGTTACTAATTAGGGTACATCCTTGTCACTAATGGAGAGTTAGAAAGATGTACGAAAAGTTCTAAATGGTACTAAATTTGGTACCAATTGCATATATTGAACAAATATAGCTAGAATCTTGAAATTTGGTATGGACATCAATGTTGGGAAGTGGAGTTGAAGTAAGGAAATGGTTTTGGAAATTTGTACACATAAGTACGAAAAGTTTAGGTGGCACCGTGGTGCAATGGTATGCACGCCCGCCTTGCACGCAGAAGGTCAGGGGTTCGATTCCTCGGCCAGGCAACATCAAACATTTTTCAACGGTGGCAAAATACCCCTCAGTAATGTTGGCGCCATTTCCTGAGTATTTCAGCCTTGAAAAACTTCTCACAAGTGGTGTCTTAAGACACGCCGTTCGGACTTGGCGATAAACAGTAGGTCCCATATCATTGAGCTAAATATGAATCGGGGTGCACTAATTGATATGAGGGAAGTCTCCCTTGTCCCGTATGGGATGTTGTGGAACAATGTTTGTGTTTTGTTAAGTACGAAAAGTACTAAGTAGTACTATATTTGGTACCATTTGGTATTGGGTGAACGCGTAGATTTGGTGATTGGGTCACTGCTGATGTATAGAATTGAGATATGGAGGTAATTTTGGAAATACGTACTTATGTGTACGAAAACTACTAAATGGAACTATATTTGGTACAATTTGGATTTGATTGAAGTGATAGAGCTGGAATCCGGCAATTTAGAATTAAAATAATTGTTGAAGTGTAGTAGTAGTGAAGCATAGAGATAGATTTGGAAATTTTTATTTATGTGTACTATAAATTAAATGGTACTAAATCTGGTACAATTTGGGTTTGAGTGAACGGATAGAGTTGGAATACTAACATTTTGAACAAAGATGGAGTGTAGGATTGAGATATGGAGGTACTTTTCAAAATTCGTACAGTACAGTACAACTTGGATTTGGTTGGGAATTATGGTTGACAATAATAAGGTGGTTTGGAAATTTAAGATTACTGGTAGGATTAAGATATGGATGTACTTTTGGAAATCCGTACTTACATATGTGTTCGAAAAATACTGAATGGTACTAAATTTGTCACTAGTTGGATTTGGGTGAATGGATAGGGCTGGAATCATGAAAATGGGAATAAAGATTACTGTTGGAGTGGAGAATGGTGATATGGTGGTAGTTTTGGACATTCGGTATTAGTGTCGGCGTTGGTGCATAGGTTTGAGAAATGATACGAAAAGTACTAAATGGTACTAAATTTAGTATTGGGTGTAGGAATAGAAGGGGAATTCTGAAATTTGGCATTAGGGTCACTAAATTTTATTATAAGATTTTAGAAATACGTATCATAAGATACGGAAAGTTCTAAATCGTACCAAATTTCGTATAAGAACAGTTGAATTCTGAAATTTGCTATGAAGGACGCTGTTGGTTGAGATGTGGAGCTGGTTTTGGAAAAACCTGCTATAAATGTACGAATAGTACTCAATGGAATATATTGAGTTGGTTTTGCAAATACGTACTATAAGAGTATTAAAAGTGTTAAATTTGAAATTGGGTGCGCGGAAAGACTTATAATTCTGAAGTTTGGTATTGGGGTCAGGAGGCGTTTTTGGAAGTAAGTGCCGTAGATATACGAAAGGTAATGCAATAAAAAATTTGGGTATAGAATTCTGAAAGTTGATATAGGGAGCTGGTTTTGGAAATACGTACTAAAATATTACGAAAGATACTACTACGTTACGGAAGAGTTAGTAAATTTTGGTTGTAGGGTCAGTGTTAATGTTAGGGTTCGTATATGGAGTTGGTTTTGGAATATATACCACATGTATTCGAAATGTACTAAATTCCGTATAGTATCATCTATTTTGATAAGTTTTTACCTACGATTACATAAAGACTTAATGATGAAGTGATTCGATAAAAAAAAGCTTCGGCACAAAAAGCTTTTAAAATTTTTATTTTTCAGAACTTTTGAAAAATTCTTTAAGTCACTGTAAGCCGATATTTAACTATAAAGAAGATATAGGGGCACACGACATAAACAAAATGACATATATATATCTTTATTTCATATATTATAAAAATTAATTGTGGTTTGTGCGGGACCGTTTTCAATATTTAAATGGAATAAAAGTTATTTTAGCCATTAAAAGGCAATATATCATTCATTCGTGCAACAGTAAATAATTTTTTGAGAAAACTTTTTTCATTCATTCATTGTATTTAAAAAAACACCTTTTTTATAAAAAAAATGGAATGAATGTTGTTTTAGGAACTAGTATGCAAAAGTTAATTCTTTTTCAATACAGGAAATCATTTTTGAGAAAAAATTTCCAAAAGTCATAACCCAATTGCACACAATTACTTCTAATAGGAATGATTGCAATTATTTTCTTAAGACGTATGTACCTTATATTTTTCTAATAAAATAATATCACAATTTTATATTTGTTTTTTTTTTTTTTTTTAGAAAAGCTGTTCTAAGTATGTTTCGACGAGTATCTGCAACACAAAGGGATGGAACCACCCAAATTACAGGTAAATTGTCTACATAATCTAAAACAAATACAATAGTCAACACTATAAAACAAATACATGTAAAAAGTATCGGTTGTCTGCCAACAGAGATGTGATTTGAAACATTCACCTATGCACACCTATGGACAGAACGAATACCGGCTATACAACCAAAATCCTTTTCCCAAAAATTATGTTTTTATAGGGCTTTCAGAATTTTCTGGCCCTTTTTTGGAATATTAATATTATTATATTAATATTGGAATTATTAATATTAAAAAAATGTATTTGAGTTAAAGCTTAAAAGTTTTGCGGAGGGGGTACCTCAAGGAATGGACCGACATAGGCCACTTTGGAGGTGGATCTTATTTTG
Source organism: Musca autumnalis (assembly GCF_047663935.1). Lineage (NCBI taxonomy): Eukaryota > Metazoa > Arthropoda > Insecta > Diptera > Muscidae > Musca > Musca autumnalis. The sequence continues at coordinate 112,739,356 of NW_027411977.1, read as the reverse complement.
TTAGCCATTCCCTTCGATAGATATCGCGACCAGCAGCCATTTCAGTTGATCACCGCATCATTTAAAGCTTCTGGGCCATTATGTCAGGAAGCATAGACCTGCTCACGAAGAAACATAATATCGCTGTAACCAGGACAAAAAGAAGTTCGGTAAAAATTTCCAAAGGATCCTTCAACAGACCTTAAACTGCACTTAAATAAAAAATGTTGAACTTTTTTGAGGGCGGTACCCTTATGATTGGACCGATATGGCCCATTTTCGAACATAACGCCAGTTTAAAACAGGGTTGCGGAGTCGAGCCATTTGTGGTTAGACTCCCACGCCGTAGTTGTTTTTCTTTACGACTCCAAGGGTAATTTCCAATACCACTCGAAATAGATAAAAATGCACATGTTTTCAGTAATTCCTATATGTTAGCTTTTTCCTACCGTGTTCCTTGAAAAGAACATTCGTTCGAAAGAAATACTTAATTTTCGATTGTTTGAGTGGAGTATTCCCCCATTGGCTCAACTTCATTTATTACCCTCTATTACAGAGAGTAATGTTTTTCAAAACAAACTGACAGTGTTGCAAAATTTTACTGATCGCTACCAATATCATGATTTCATCCCGGCGAAGGGAATTATCAATTGGCTTCTCAGTTTTTGAAATGATGCCTTTTTAGTGAAAAACCGAACTCTTTAAGTGTCTAGTATTCCCAAATGAATGAGAATCACACTCACTTTTCGGCTTTTCAAAAGAAACACCAAAATCAGAATATTCTGCAACATGTCAGCACGTATCAACTAAGAATTCGTCGAATTCTGTGAGTTCAAAATACCATCACCACAGTTGCCTGTGAGGTTGTTTTTGGAATTTTAACAAAGCTCCATTCGCCCGTGCCTCGGCTGTTTTTTGTTTGTTTTGTTTATTGTTGAAGATTCAATCTCATTTTCGATTGTTTGAGTGGAGTATTCCCCCATTGGCTCAACTTCATTTATTACCCTCTATTACAGAGAGTAATGTTTTTCAAAACGAACTGACAGTGTTGCAAAATTTTACTGATCGCTACCAATATCATGATTTCATCCCGGCGAAGGGAATTATCAATTGGCTTCTCAGTTTTGAGCCAATGGGGGAATACTCCACTCAAATAATCGAAAATGAGATTGAATCTTCAACAATAAACAAAACAAACAGAAATGCTTAACTACAAAACATTAATATGATTTAAAATAAAAACTGAAAAGAACAGAATAAATTCCCATTTGAAGAAAAGGCGATTGTTAGCTCCCCTGTTGTCGTACACCTGGCTTATATTGAAGGACTAATGTTAACTTAAAACTCAAAAGTTTGACCTATGGCATAACTGTTCTTCCGGATTCATAATATTATCTTCATGGATTTTCATCGCAAAAAGAAAATGTTCACTCCCCAAACTTTGATCTTCATATTTACGCGCAGTGATATTAAAAACTGTTTAAGAAAGCGGTTTTTTGTTCACAGAAAAAACAAATTCATTCAATTTATGAATAGTGTTCAAAAATTTTTTCCAATGTTCAGATTTTTACATTGTATGAACCTAATTCATAAAGCAATAAATACTGGTTTCTTTTTTGAATGAAACATAAACATGGGATATATGTATATTTTTTTTTCAAAATATGAACCAATTCATTCATTTCAAAATAATCTTCTTTAAAGCAAGAAAAAGTTACTTATATTCAAAACTCTGTTTATATTTTTTATAAATTTACTTTTTTCTATATAAAATTCGTTTTTTATTTAATATCGAATACGTTTTTTTAGTTTTTTTCTACTTTTTTAATTTTGTAATTGTGTGTATTTTATTGTTCTTTAATTTAAACGTTTCTCTTCTACTTGATTTTTCCTAATGAATTATGTTTTCTTGTAAATCAGAACAATGTGAATCATATGTACTTACATATTGAGTCCATCAGCACTAGCTTGATTAATTAGATGTTGCATTTATATTAAAGGAATTCAAAAAATGTATATGCGAAATAATGCAATTGCTACAATGAGTGTTTTCCGACAACAAATGAAATCTATACGTGGTGGCTTTGTTAGTGTGGTAGGTTTGATTTGTTAGTGGTGGTTTTTTAGTCTGTTGTACTTTGTTACAGACGTCAATGTGCGTGTAGATACGATGGAGGGGAGGAAAGACAAAAACAATAGAAGCAAAACCACCACATCTTTATAGGCAAAGCACAGAAACCGGTTTTTGCAAAAAAAAAAAAAAAATAATGGTGAATGTCGGGGAAACCTAAAAATTTATTTTTGTATTTTAGAAAAGCATTCATACTTTTGCAAAAATAGTATTGTGTACATGAATTCAAAAATTTGTTCATTCACCTTAAAAGAGGTGCGTTCAAATTATGGACAAAAAAAAAAATTATGAACGGAATTAGTAAAAAAATCATACTTTTGTTTTTTCTGTGTTCTAGCTTCGGAACCAACAAAGTTGTAATCAGCGAATTGATTTCATGTGATCAATAATTTTATAGGCTTTAGAATGGTATACATATAAGCCTAATCGGTTACTTAAAACCGGTTCAAAACCCGGATTTTTTATCGGAATATCCGGTTCAAAAATTTAGAATACCGGATCTATCCTCCAAGAAAATGTAATGTCTTCGGTATACCGAAGATGCCTATATAAGGTTATTCGGTATCATAGCGTGATGAGTTTCTAAATAACATTACATAAAATCTTAATTATAAGGTGATTCCGTGAAAAAACCAGACGCACAAAATGATTTTAAAATTTGAGTGTATTAGAGTTATGGACAATTTTTTTGAAGTCACTGTAAGCAGATTTATAATTGAAAACAAACTTTAGAGTCATATGAGATAACCAAACATAACAATTGATTCTCACTAATTTTCTTCTGAGAATCATAAAAATATCATTGGTAATTAAGCTCGATTCGAACGAGAAATTAATTAAAATTAATATTAAAAATGATCGTCGCCCTAATAAGCAAAATGTTCAAATAAAAATAAAAATCACCTCGAGCCAGGCTGGGGTTTTAATCTACGTCCTTGAAAAACACATGAAAAAAAGTGTTGTCACGGCATGTTAGTGTTCAGAGCCAAACTCATAACTTTCAAAGACTACACTAAGCGTTTGTCATGAAAGCCGTATAATTATTGAACAAATATCCAGCGTTGTAAAAAAACAAATTGCATTTGAATGAGGAAAAGTTAGATGATAGCGAAGCCGCTTCACAGCAGATATGTCTGAAGAGAATCTACCAAAGGAGAAACATGTCAAATAGTTGTGGTTGTGTGGGTTCGAATCTTCGGCTTTCCTTTTTCGCTTGCATCATTGGTCATTAAGCTCGATTCTAATGAGAAATTAATTAAAATTAATATTAAAACTGTTCGTCGCCCTAATAGGAAAAATTTTCAAATAAAAATATGGTTAACACTTTTCTTCTTAAAAAAAAGAACAACAAATTCAAAATTTTTTCAAAGTTGTTTGTGCGTGACATTTTTTAATATTTGGATGGAATTAACGTTATTTTAGTTATTCGTCCAACAGGAAATAATTTTTGAGAAACTTTTTTTTTTCATTTCATACATTTTTAAAAAAATATTTTTTTTAAATCGTTTTGTGCATAAACTTTTTTATATTTCAATGGAATTAACGTTATTTTATTGATTAATATTTAAAATTCATTCATCCGTGCTACAGGAAATCGTTTTTGAGAAAAAATGGCGAAAAGTCATAACCCTAACATACATTTTGATACAACCAAAAATGTGCCTCATCGAAATTTTTAGACCCCAAGTATGTTTGGACGAAATTTGTTTCACACAATTTGGAGCACTGTCCGTCCGTTCGTATGTCTGACTGGCTTGTGCACACGTTAACTATCGAAAGAAGCATCCGATCGGATCCAAAATTTGGCATTCGTAATAGTTTGTCCTAACTTAAAGTTCGAAGATGGGCCATATCGGCCCCCCCCCCCCCCCCCCCTTCCGATACATCCCCCACAAAAGTTCAAAAATGTTCGCTGGTAATATTGCTTTCAGGATTCGATCGGGTTCGATCGAAAAACCTGGCCGAAAATCGAAAAAATTGAAATTTACACTAATACATACCCCATTATTACAAGTCATCTTTTGTTATAGTTTAGATTTTATGAACAGATTTCAAGCGTTCCGGTTAAAAGTGATAATTAAATTTCAAGTAAATAAAAGAAAACATAAAAAAATGGCCCACAGCCCACAAATATTGTTCATCTGCGTGTAGTTATAAATAAATATATACGTTTCTTGTTTAATAAGTGAGTATGAAAGCAGGACAAGGTGACCCTATGTGAAAATTTACTCGGTAATTGGACCAATATTAAAGATGTTATGAGTATTTCTTTGCATATAGCTTGTACAGAATTTGACTTTTTTTCAAGGCGCCATATTTCGGAAACTGTTAGTTAAAAAAACCCCACAGCAAAAACTAAAGGAAATATAAAAAACAAGTGAGCCAAGGCTATAGTCGGGACGGGGCCGACTATGTGATACCCTACACCACTACCCCTGTGCATAAGCCTTTAACTGGTAAAATTAAAAATAATAAAATTGTTGAAACGCATCTTCAGTACAACTCAAATAAAAAATGGTAAAGTGGGATGTACGCCAACCATCAATCGGCTTCTTTCTCTGTGAGATCCCCATCAAACTCCAAAATTTCGTGAGGATCCGTGATTGTGTGATTGCACAAAAAATGGAAAAATGGAATGTATTACCGACTATTGCGATATCTCCGTTATTTGGTCACCTACGCCAATCATTGTAAAGATGGGATTTTCTACTTTCAGGCTTTGCTTTTGGAAGGTCCCCAACTAAAGCTGTGATATTCGTCATTATTATTAAAATCGCAAAAATGAAAAAATGGGTTCCATTAGCGGCTATTGCAATATCTTCGTTGTTTGACCACCTACGACAAACTACGTTGCATCGTTGCAAAGGTGATATTTTCTACTTTCATCAGCAGGTGTTGTTTTTAATATATGTTAAAAACTGCAGCAAACATTTAATATGTTTGGATGCAAACATAAAATATATACATACATATAATATGTTTGGATCCATATGGGTCTACGTCCATTATTTCCATGCGTTACAAACTTTTTGGGAAAAACCAACTTATAATACCCTCCCCACACAGTGGTTTAGGGTATAAAAATTAAAAGCGGTTTGTGCCTTTTTTAAAATTTAAATGGAATAAAAGTTATATTAGACAATAATAGGCAAAAGTCCTTTCATTCGTACAACAGGAAATCATTTTTGGGAAAAAATTTCAAAAAGTCATAACCCTAGTTGATTATCCAACGTTTCAAACTTAGCCGGAGTTTGGCTGTTCGATGTCCTCAAACAGCATCTAGTGCCTGACAGTATCAAAGGCTTTTGTTAAGTCAAGCGCCACCATCACTGCTCTATCACACAGCTTGCTCCCGTTGAGTCCCCGACTAGTATGTGTGGAGATGGCGTGCAGCTGTAGTATGTCACCAACACATTATGTTGCCATACATTTAGATGTTCGATATTTTGTTTTGTTATGCTGATCGAGCGCCACTACGAGTTCATTGCTTTGTTTTTCTTTTTGTTTCGCAGCGCCACAGCGAGTTCACTACTCACTCATATGTAGGGCAATGGTTTAGAGTTCCAATTGGAATTCAAGACTATTGTAATGAGTCAGTTGGCCAATGGGATTGAAGAATATCCCAATAGTAGATTCATTGAGTAAAATTCTAAAATATGAATATGAGTGAAAGACTCAAATGTATGACAACATATGTGGGATATTACATATACACATACATATGTAATTGTAACGATATTGAACTCTTTTCCTATTGGTTGGGAGTTGTTCAATATCGAGTATTTTTGTGAATATTAGAAAATAAGAACTCAAATGTTAGATTTAAGAATTGTATATAAATAGCGAAGAAAAAATAAAGAAGGCAGACCTATTCTGACTTGCACTTTGCTCTATTAGCAAAGTAAAAGAAATATCGTCTGAGTTTTCCTTTCAACATTACATGGCGATCCTGCCAAATCTTGCTCTCTAGTCAGCAAGTATCCTGCGTTCCATCCGCAGTTCCTGCGCTTTATCCGCAGTCGGGAAAAAGCAGATCCTGCGTCAAGCCGCAGATCTCTGCTAAAATTTTTTTTTTCTTTGAAGACACTGCCAGACTGTCCGGGCAGTCCGATCCAAGCCGTGGATCGTGGATTCACCACAGATGTCGGGACCGCAGCCGCTAACCATTCAAGAATACAGAAGACGAAACGGACTCAATAATGCAAAAGAAGAGGACATAAAAATCCCGAAAGTCACAAAACCGAGGACGAGAGGAGGTTATACGTGGAGGCTCAAAAAGGAAAGAGCTCTACTGATTCGTGAGGTAAATTCCGATCCGCCACCTCCATGGGAACGTGCTTCCAGGCTCTGGATACGCATCGATGAAATAGATTTCCTATTAAGAAACTATCTCAGCGCTAGGAGTTTAAAAAGAGAATAAAACGCTGCATCAATCTGCAGACGTTAGGACCAGTAAGCGCGTTGCGCTCGTGGTCAACAGTTTGTATTTAAAAAAAGAAAGAATATGTAAAATGGATTAATAAATAACTAATAAAAGGACAAAAAGACAATATTTATAAATGGGGAGTACACAAACAAAAATCAGCGAGGTGATACAGGCTACGGCCAATGCACCAACAGCCGTTAGTATTAGCATTGAGGTACTAATATTAGTTTGTATAATAATAACTTTGGTAGTTATTATTAGATACCTAAGAAAATATGTAAAGAAACAGATACGCAAGCAACAAGCCAGGTTGAGTGCGTTGCAGTAGAAACCGAGACTAAAAATTGTAATACCATGATTAATTGAAGAAACATAACATTGTAGTTAAAAATTGTAATACCATGATTAATTGAAGAAAAATAATATTGTAGTTAAGAATTGTAATAGACCATGGATAAGGTTTTACAGTCTTTAGGTATATTAATATCAAATGCGAGAAAGTCATTGAGCAAACCGTACACAAAGGAAACCATAGGAAAAAAGAAATTAGAGTTAGAAAACTTACAAACAGACTTTAAGAACATACTAGAAAAAGAAGAGCTCGTAGATCCAGTTAAGTTTCGGACGAGGTTTAATGAATTGAAAGCTGAAGCTTTAGGCTTATTATTAGAACACTCAGAATCAGCTCAACAGGTTAGAGATAAAAACACTGCAGAACAAGAAGGCAAGATGGAGACCAATGATCTGAAGACTATTGTTACTTTAATACCGGTTTTTACAGGTAAAAAAGAAGATTTGGAGAGTTTCGCTGCTAATCTAGAGTTAGTATACGAGACGGTTCCCGAGGAAAAGAAAGAATTCTTCTTTAAATATGTTTTTTGTTCAAGATTAGATAGTCGGGTCAAGAATAGGGTGAAACAGAAAGGAGTACCTAAGAACATTACTGAATTATTGTCTGCTTTGAAGACAGCATATAAGCCCGTAAAGTCGTCTAATGCCATTTTGAACGAATTGACTGGTTTAACTCAGAGAAATAACAACTTGCAAGGTTTCGCTAATAAAATAGAAAGTCTTGTTTCTGAGCTTAACGAGATTCAGATTTCTGATTTAGGTGAACAATGTAGAGAAGCAATAATAGCTACGAACAACCTGACAGCATTCAATACATTTTTGAATGGGCTTCAGGATCAACAAATTGTTTCAACTATTGAGGCTAGTCGTGTATCGACATTTGCCGATGCTTTGCAAATTGCAGAAAGATACGTATCTCGTACAAAACAGAAAGACGTGATGTACCATAATGCACAAACTAATAGGGATAATAAAAATGGTAAAAAGAAATATTACAATAACGGTAATAATAACAAACGATATAACAACAATAATGGTAACAATGACAGTAATAATAATAATGGCTACAGCCGAAATAAAGGTAATAAAAACAACAAAAATAATAACAGGAATGGACGTAATAACAGCAATAATAATAACAGGAATAATAATGGAAATAGGAAAAGCAATAACAACTGGAACAATAATAACCATAATGGTAACAATAACAGAAACAACAATGACTACAATAGTAGGGATTATAATGTTAACCAGGTACAAGATCAGGGAAACTTTCAAGTTCCGGAGACCCCAAGACCTTCGTCTTCGGAGAGCACACAGTAAAAAACAGAAACATTTTCAGTATATCATCTAACCTCAAGAATTATGTAAGATTAAACATAGTAGATGTAGACTATCCACTTACATTTTTAATTGATACGGGTGCAGATATTTCTTTATGTAAAGAAAAATTTTTGTACCGTTATGAGGAAAATCCGGATGATTATTGCAATCTAACAGGCATTTCGAGGGAAATAATTAAATCTTTTGGGTCAACTAGTGTTAAAATAGATATAAATGGTATGGTTATTGAACATAGTGTTCAGCTAGTATCAAATGATATTCCGCTTAGTACAGATGGAATTTTAGGCAGAGATTTTTTATCGAAATATAAGTGTAACGTTGATTATGATAGGTATATCCTAACATTTAATTTAAATGGTGAAAGCATCACAATTCCTATACATGATAGTTCTTTCAAAATTAATCAGGTAGTTGTACCGAAGAGGAGTGAAATCATTCTACCTTTTACCATCAATTTGGTAGAAGACGCAGTAGTATTAAATCGGGAAATTACGAAAGGTGTGTTTTTGGCTAATTCTATAATTCCGAAAAATGGAAATAAGCATATCAAATTACTGAACGTTACTGACCAAGACATGACGATAGATCATATGAAATTAGAAACAGTTCCTTTAAGCAATTATGATATACTTACGGTTAACCATTCTTACTCACACAGTAGTTATACGGATGAACGTTTTGAGAGGTTAATAAGCAAAATTAATTTAGATGACTTAAGTGAAGGTCATAGGAAAGAAATTGTAGCTATATTAAGGAAATATCAGTCGACATTCCATCTTGAAGATGAGGATTTAACGACAAACAATTTTTATAAGCAGAAAATTAACCTTGAAGACAAAAATCCTGTTTATATAAAGAATTATAGACTACCACAAGCGCATAAGGAAGAAATAAATGCTCAAGTACAAGATCTTTTGAAAAGTAGAGTAATTGAACCATCAGTTAGTCCTTATAATGCACCATTGCTTTTAGTTCCAAAGAAAGGACAGACGGATTTGAAGAAATGGAGATTAGTTGTTGATTTTAGGAAACTTAATGATAAGATTGTTAATGACAAGTTTCCATTAACTCGTTTGGACGATATTTTGGATAGATTGGGAAGAGCTAAATATTTTTCAACGTTAGATATGACTAGTTCTTTTCATCAGATTGAACTTGATCCTAAGTCAAGACCACTGACAGCATTTTCGACATCTAATGGGCATTATCAGTATACAAGGTTACCTTTTGGTCTTAAAATATCATCTAATAGTTTTCAACGTATGTTGACAATAGCCTTATCTGGTTTGGAGTCTGAAGCATTTCTTTATGTGGATGACATAATAGTTTTTGGATGTAGTTTCAAACACCACAATGAGAATCTCATTAAGGTACTAGATAGACTGAATAGGTACAATTTGAAACTCAACCCTAATAAATGTTGTTTTTTGAAACCAGAAGTAGTTTATTTAGGTCACTTGATAACTCCTAATGGAATTAGACCAGATCCTTCAAAATATGATGCGATAACGAAATATCCGGTTCCAAAAAACGCAGATGACGTTAGAAGATTCGTAGCATTTTGTAATTACTATAGACGATTCATTAAAAATTTTGCCGAAATAACTACATGTTTGAATTCATTATCTAAGAAGAACACTAAATTTGAATGGACGGAACAATGCCAAAAGTCATTTGAGACACTTAAAAATAAGTTGATAACACCACCAATTTTACAGTATCCAGATTTTGATAAACCTTTTATACTAACTACAGATGCTTCTGATTTTGCTCTAGGTGCAATACTATCGCAAGGAGAAATAGGAAATGATAGACCAATATCTTATGCAAGCCGCTCTTTGAATAAACATGAGAAGAATAAGCCAGTCATTGAAAAGGAATTATTGGGTATACATTGGGGAATTCAGTTTTTCCATCCTTATCTTTATGGTAGGAAATTTATAGTGGTTACGGATCATCGTCCACTAGTCTCATTGTTTTCTCATAAGAATCCAAGTTCCAAGTTGACAAGAATTAGATTAGAACTATCAGACTATGATTTTGAAATCGTGTATAAGAAAGGAATTAATAATACTAATGCTGATGCACTTTCACGTATAAAAATAGACTCCGATATATTAAAAACAATGATACCTCAGAATATTGATGAAAAAATTAAGAAATCGCTGGTGATAACACGAGGAATGAAAAATAAATTGCGCAATAATATAAATAAAGAAAATGAGATGACATATCCTGATGAGCCTGATCAACTCAAAGTAGTGGAATGTACATCCATTAAAGATATAAAGCTAGCTAAAAAATTAAAATTTATAATTGATGTGTCGACAAAAGAATTCACTTTTCTTGATAATCATTCTGTGAACGAATTGGCCATAAGATGTAGTGATAATCCTTATTATCTAGATAATATTTTGGAGAAGCTATCATCTGAGTTAAGCAGATTGAGTATTAAGAATATCGCACTTAATAAAAGTGACGATATATTTGAAATAATAACCCATGGGAAATTTAAAGAAAAAATGAATAAATATTTGAAAAATAGTGACGCCAGAATTCTTTTATACGAAAATCCTCGAAAAATCTTTAATGAAAAAGAAAAATATGAATTGATAAAATTATATCATGATACACCATGCGGAGGTCATTTTGGAGTAAGAAAAACATTATTAAAACTAAAACAGAAATATATATGGAAGAACATGTGCAAGATGGTAAAGAAATACGTATCTACATGTGATTTGTGCCAAAGAAATAAACAGATTAGACATACCAAAGAACCGTTAATGAAGACAGATACACCATTAAGTAGCTTTGATACAGTAGTAATTGACACGGTAGGACCCTTAAGACCCTCAGATAATTATAGATATATACTAACTATGCAATGTGAATTAACTAAATACATAATAGCTGTACCAATGGAGACAAAGGAAGCCAAATCAATAGCTAGAAATTTAAATGAACATTTAATATTGAAGTATGGAATATTCAAGACTCTAAAATCTGACAGAGGTACTGAATTTGTAAATGAAGTAATGGATGAAATGTGTAAACTCTTAGATATAGAACAAAAGTTCTCTACACCTTACCATCATGAGACAGTAGGTTCAGTTGAAAGAAATCATAGAGTTCTAAACGAATATTTTCTTTCTTTTGTGAATAATGATAATTGGAATGAATGGATACCATATTATGCTTTTGCATACAACATAACACCACATGTTGACACAGGGTATTCACCATTCGAGTTAATTTTTGGAAAATTACCGACAATGCCAGGCGAGAAAGTAATGAATAGTGAAAAAGTGTATGATACAGAGAATTATGCTAAAGAATTGAAGCTTAGATTAAAACTTTCATTAGAAAACGTTAGAAATATAATTGAACAGACTAAAATCAAGAGAAGTTTAAATTCATTAGATAATACGAATAGAATAGACATTAAAATAGGAGATTTAGTTTTAGTTAAAAAGGAGAATAGAAGAAAGAATGAATCACCTTATCATGGTCCATATGAAGTAATAAATATTGATAATTTAAATGTTACAATAGGAATTAATAACAAAGAAAAAGTATTTCATAAGAATTTGTTAAAAAAATATAACAAGTAATGTAAACCAAAATATTTTTATTTTAAGACTCTTACTTTAAGTATGTATGTAAACAAAAAATCATTTTATTTCCGAATACAAAAAAAAAAATATACTTAGCCCACTTAAGATCATATGTCAAAAGAACAATTTTGTAATTTTAAGTTATTCACAAAGAAACAACTTGACACCAACGAAAAGAATTGTCATAAAATGCATACAATTTGTTTATGCACACAAAAAAAAATTGTATACATTTCTTTTAAGGGTGAGGGTGTAGTATGTCACCAACACATTATGTTGCCATACATTTAGATGTTCGATATTTTGTTTTGTTATGCTGATCGAGCGCCACTACGAGTTCATTGCTTTGTTTTTCTTTTTGTTTCGCAGCGCCACAGCGAGTTCACTACTCACTCATATGTAGGGCAATGGTTTAGAGTTCCAATTGGAATTCAAGACTATTGTAATGAGTCAGTTGGCCAATGGGATTGAAGAATATCCCAATAGTAGATTCATTGAGTAAAATTCTAAAATATGAATATGAGTGAAAGACTCAAATGTATGACAACATATGTGGGATATTACATATACACATACATATGTAATTGTAACGATATTGAACTCTTTTCCTATTGGTTGGGAGTTGTTCAATATCGAGTATTTTTGTGAATATTAGAAAATAAGAACTCAAATGTTAGATTTAAGAATTGTATATAAATAGCGAAGAAAAAATAAAGAAGGCAGACCTATTCTGACTTGCACTTTGCTCTATTAGCAAAGTAAAAGAAATATCGTCTGAGTTTTCCTTTCAACATTACACAGCGCTGTTGTCGTGCTGTGCTGCTTACTGAACCCATGCTGACGATCGGCAACTGGATAACTATTTCTAACGCTGTTGAGGACTAAAACCTCAAGAGTCTTTGCTACTGGCGATAAAAGCGAAATCATTCTGTATGATTCACCTTCTTCTCTACAAATGGTGTCGTAAGACACGCCGCACAGTGTTGCCGCTTCCATACAAAAGTCGACAAAATTAGAAGGCGTTGGCCTAGGTTGATGAATTTTTGCACAGGCACAGGAATGAAAATTATCAACTTTGGTTCATTCATATCGGTTCAGATATGGATATAGCCCCCATATATATTCCCGATTTGGCTACAACTCGTTCAATTTTGATCGCATAGCCTTCAAATTTAATATGTGTTATTTTCTTAGCTACAGTCTTAGTTACAAAAACCAACCTACGAGTATAATACCCTCCCCACATTGTGGTGTAGGGTATAATAATTTTGAAAAAGTGTCCGATTTCACTCAGAAATTCCCATAAATAGGCAATATTTTTGAAAAATTTAACATCGTTGTAGCTAACTTTAAATCTTTTGTACCCCGCGAACTGTTATTGTATATTATACAAATTAAATGCTTTTAGATAAAATGAAATGTTTTTGGACTTGGCAAAAAAGATTACCCTTAAAAGTTTTTTTGCGTATTCTCTCGATTTATGATTTTGTATTCCCTCGATTTATGATTAAACCACATTTTTCACGATTTTCCTGTCAAAGTAAAAGCAGAAACTAACTGAATAAACATCATCTCACCAATGTATAACTTTTCAAAATTTGATCTGCGTCTACCATTAAATGATGCTGATATTTTGAAGCTAGATTTAAAGTGTTGTTTTTTTTTTCATATTTTCTCCCAGTCCCGTTTCGCATATAGGTTAAAAAAATCTCTTATAGGATTGTAGTATACGCGATTCTGAGTTTCTAAAAATCATATTTTTCGAGGCTACTTTTTATGAATGTCATTCGACATCCCCGTACTCTATTGGACATTTTAGATTTTTACGTTCCAGATCTAATAAATCATTCCTCATGAAAGTCCATCTACTAAAACGTGAGATATGAGAAAATCCCATATAGGAACATCACCTAAAATTGTTTTTGAAAATTGTTTAACTTTTGTGGTGAAGGTATCGGCCGATAAGCACCATTCGCTTAAGACTCACAAATATATTACAAAATGCCAAGTTTGGACCAATGCAGTATTCGCTTTGAGAGTTGTCGCACAGCCACTTAGAATTTTCCGAAAAACCCGGCCAAAATCGCAATAATATACATTTACACTAATACATACCCCATTATTACAAGTCTTCTTTTGTTATAGTTTGGATTTTACGAACAGATTTAAAGCGTTCCGGTTAATTTAAAGATAAAAGGGATAATTAAATTTCAAGTAAGACCTTCTCGGCATTAACTTTTCATGCGAAACTTATATTTATAATGCTTCCAGATTGGTTTATTTTCCGTTTTAAAATCCATCCAATAGTAAAAGAAAACATATAATTATGGTCCGCAGTGTCAAAAATTGTTTATAGGATCCCACTGCGTGTAGTTATAAAAAAATGTATATGTTTCTTGTTTAGTAAGTGGGTATAAAAGCAGGTCAAAGTGACCCTATTTGGACAATTACTCGCAACTTGGCGCAGACTCAATATTTAAGTTGTTTATAAAGCTATTATAGCATATTGTAATATGAAAAATGAAACCAGCGACCCAAAAGAAACATGTGTACACAAGGTTACGTCAAAATCCATTCATGCATTGGAACAAAATATCTTGTACTGTAAAAAATATTTCCTTGGTCTTGGTTCTGTGTCATCTTTGGTGTTGATACCACTGGATAACAACACTTTGAAAATGTGCTCTTTCCATAACATACTCGTACCAAAGCTAACGATTTGTAGCTTCATCTAAATGAAGCCTTGATGGCCCAGATGTTTAATTATTTTATTAAGTTTCAAAAATCTATTTTTTTCCCTTTCTCTGATTTTGAAAACTATTTTATTTTAACAAGTTTTTTGAGTGATTTTAAGAGTTTCGAATTTCTTTAAAATATCACATGAGAGGACAATTAGTTTTGTTCTTCTTTGAAAGAAGATAGTTCAATTTACACAAAATTTTATAATGAACACAGGTCACAGGTACACTTTCAAATGACCAGCAACTAACAATAAGTAAGAACAATTATCAACTTGTGCCAGAGACATTGCCAGTACATACCCAGCAAAATGTTTGTAGACCAAAAACGCATTTGAATCATGAGTGCAAGTGATGTCGGATCTAGATGACGTATTTTGCAAGACTCTATGAAAGTAAGTGAAGATGCATTTTTAAGATGTCTTTAAGTATTGTTGAGCAATAAAAGCGAATTCTCTAGCATAAAAAGGAAAAAAACAACCATTATTCCTGATCAAGTTTTTATACCCTCCGCCATAGTATGGAGGGTATATTAAGTTTGTTTTTCTGTTTGTAACACATCGAACTAATAATTTTTATATAGAGTATATATGGGGATTTCTGAGTGAAATCGGACACCTTTTCAAGATGAGGTTTTTGATTTCCTTTATTTTTTGCTGTGGTGATGCTGCTCATTAGCAAAACATTTTAGTATATTTTCAGATTTTTTTTGACTAACCGTTCTAGAGATATCGCGCCTCATAACTTCTTTAATATTGTTTTGTTGTTTTATCAGCTATTAAATAAAAAATAGTAAAAGAATTTGCACAGTGGGCTTGGATGCTATTTTCGCGATTTAATACTTAAAGTCAATTTTTAAAGATGTTCGACCCCTTCGATTTTCTTTAAATATGTTTGTATTAAACTACGTTCAATTACAAAAATTTTAGGTTTAGGTTTTTTCTGAATTTTTTAAAATTTGTCAATTCAATTTTCAATTTGTGCAAAATTTATTATTTTATTAAAAAAATTAAAAGTTTCATTTATAAATATTTGTTTTGATTTTATATTTATGAATTTATCTCAAACATCTTAAAAACTGCATCATTTTTCGATTTTGAAAATGGATCAGCGAAAATTTTGTTAAAGCCCACTGTTCATTTTTTGCTATTTTTTATGATAAATATATAATATATAATGATAAATATGTACTCTTAGCTTCAAAAATACAGGAAATACAAATTTTGGACAAATGTATTAAGGAAAAAATTGTATTGACAAATTTTAAAAAATTCAGAAAAAATAGTAGTCGTCCGAATCCCATTACCAGATATGACTTAAAATTTTTGTAATTGAACGTAGTTTAATACAAAAAAATTTAAAGAAAATGGAAGTGGTCGAACATCTTTAAAAATTGATTTTAAATATTAAATCGCGAAAATAGCATCCAAGCCCACTGTGCAATTTTTTTTTCCTATTTTTTATTTAATAGCTAATAAAACAACAAAACATACAAAAAAAGATTTGTTCAAATTGGACCAATATTAAAGAAGTTATGAGTATTTCTTTGCATGCAGTGTTTACAGAATTTGACTTTTTCAAGGCGCGATATCTCTGGAACGTTTATTCAAAAAAATCTGAAAATATACTAATATGTTTTGCTAATGAAATCCCCATATATTCTTGATCAGTATAAAATTCTAAGACGAACTTAAATTTTAAGACGATCTAGACGGACAGACGGACCGTCTGTTGTAATCACTCTAGCGTTTGCAATAATTGATCTAGAGCACTATATTTTTGCACCCGAGTGTCTTTTTCACTTTCAGGGTTCCCAGTGCTCACAAAATATCTCCACTAAAACAACATATGTCCATGTTTTGATATAGCCCCCATATAACGGTACCTCCCGATTTTCGGTATTTTGAGGTTTTTAGCTAAAAATTTTGACCGATTTAATTGGACAGTTTTGGTTGCTAGTAATCGCAAAATATCTCCACCAAAAACTGGCAACATGGTTTAGGTTTAGCCACCATATGTCCATGTTGTGGTATAGCCCCCATATAACGGTACCTCCCGATTTTCGGTATTTTGAGGATTTTAGCAAATAGTTTTGACCGAACTACCTGTAATTTGACAGTTGAGGTTCCTAGTGATCGCAAAATATCACCTTCAAAAATTTTAAACAGAGGTCCACGTTTTGGAACAGCCCCCAATCGACGTTACCTCCCGATTTTCGATATTTTGAAGATTTTAGCTACAAATTTCTACCGAACTATTTGTAAGTCGACATTTGAGGTTCCCAGTGGTCACAGAATATCTCCACCAAAAACTGTCAGCAGAGATCCATGTTTTTGTACAGCCCTTCAGAATACTTAAGAATATTTTATGGTGAATGGTATAAAAAGTTCGGCCCGGCCGAACTTAACACTTTTTCACTTGTTTGTTAATAAATTAGTTGACGTGGATGTCCCAGCTAAAATTCGGATCCGTTAGTCATTATGTAACCCATTACAAAGTAATGTAAACAAAAATAACTAATGTTACCCCTTACTAAGTAATGAGTACGTGTCAACGCTCACCGCCGGCCGGGTAATTTTTGTTAAACAAAACAAAGAACAGTTAGTGGTGCACATGCAATCACATGTAAGCATTTAAACAACCCCTAAATGTTCGTACGCGTGGCCTAGTGTGTAGTGTGTTCGGCTACAAATCAGAAGTTCGCAAGATGAAATCCAGTAAACAGCGGAATAAAATGTAATAAAAATATGATGTGTGTTGAAATTGAAAACAAATTTCACCTCAAATATTCTAAAAATAGAACATATGTTTTTTAACTTATTTTTCAACAGTGGTCGTATAACTAGTTAATCAGTGCGACATGTCCTTGTAAAAATAATGGGTTAGTAGGGGGTTTTGTAAGTAGTTACGACTACCAAAAAGTTCTATGAAAAGCAATTACTTTGGGAGGATTTTTTTGCTGGCTAATCGCATGTTGTCAAAAGATGAAGAACATACAGCATTTGTCATAACTTTATGTGGCCTGCTTCGCTTGTTTTTTTATTTTGTTGGGTATGCTTATTGGTATAACACAACAACATACTCCTACATACATATATACAAAACAAATAATACCAAATAAATAAAATTTGAACTTTAAAACATATTTACACAATTCATGGTATTGTTAAGCACACAGAATTAGAGAAGGACTTGTTAATTAAATAAAACCTTTTTTGTAGGTATGAAACTATCACATATGGCGTGCCAACAAGTTCTGCAACTTAACTTATTTACATACAATTATTCCTTTTGTCAATAAAATATAGTATGTATTAGGGGGATTTTCAGAATTTTGTGGTCCTTTTCGATAGTCCGACTATCGTTTTGATTGCTGTCGTAAAACAAAAGTTACATCGGCCACGAAAACAAGTTAGTTCGGTTATTTGTCGCAAATTATTTAAAACATAATTGCTTCTGATAAATAGAGCTTTACGACAGTGATCAAAACGATAATCTGACTACCGTTGGTTTGCCAGTTCTATTTCTAAGACCCATGAACTTGCAGACAAAAACTTTTCGAATACTTCTCTTAACAATTGTGGATGTTCAGAATAAATTCCTAAGTTTTGCTAATAAACTTGCTAACCTTTCGACCGATATAGCGGCCAACAGTCATTTCAGTTGATCACCGTAGAATTTCGAGCTTTTGGTCCATTATGTCAGCAAGCATAGACTTGCCCACGAAAAACATAATATCGATGTACACAACACCGCAAGGAGTATCTTCGGTAAATATTTACAAAGGATCCCCAAAGAGATCTTAAACTGCATAAGGGAAAAATGTGGAACTTTTGTGAGAAATGTATATAAAACTGTTGTCCTAAATGTAACCTCATAGAGCGTGATGTAATTTGGGAAGAAATTCTACGATGTGCAATGTTTTCGCCAAATCGGATATTCTATTCGTAAATTATGGTGCATTTTAGTTGGTACCGACGTTGGATTTTTTTTTTTGAGTTTTCATAGATTTCAATATGACTTGCAGTTTCCAAACAAAACATAAAAAAACACCTAAAAATTTCACCTTAAATCGCGATTTATTTAAAAAGCGCTCCGGCGATTTTTTTTTTGTTTTTTTGATTTTTCTCATCTATGAACATTGTAGTTTCAGAATTCGCAAAAAATGTCCAGGTTTAAGCTCGTTCCATTTAAAGTTGCTTCAAGAGCACCGAGTATTTACTCAATTGCGAGTCGTTTACTAAATGTTGTTGGTGTGCGAGGTAGGCATACAAAATATTAGAACCAAATTTTCCAGAAATGCTTTGTAAGACTTTTGAATTTTGCAATTATTTAGTTGAGTTGTTCTCCTTTTTATTGATTAAAAAAAAAGAAAATAGTAAAATTTAGCAACTTTTTTATTTTTAATTTATAAACATGTGTTAGATTTTAACTGTTTACAAATATATTAATAATGTTATTTATTTATACCAGTAGACATTGTTTTATTTAAAATCTTGTAATAATTTTGGGTTTGCAATAATTTAGTTGACTAATTGTATGTATGTGCATTGCTTTGAATTCCTCCAATTTGATAGATCGATGATAGATTTTATGCAGTCTTAGGCCTACATTTATGTTCGTTGACAACTTTCAATACCATCAATCATTGGGCTACATTATGCTAATTTATGTTCCATATTGTATTGAATTTATATTACATGTGCCTTATTGAAAACAAAAATAAAATCGATTGAGTTAATTATGAATATTTGTTGACTCAGGTGTGTTGTGTTGAACAGCGAAATACTGATTACAACAAGCATGAATCCTGGCAGCATATATTTAGCAAGAACGCGTTTATCTAATGAAATTCTTGTACGATTGTGTACATGTGTACCGACAACATGTAACATACAGTGTGTAAACCCGCTGCAGCAAATATATACATTAGCGCTATGAATTTTTAACATAAAAAAACGATTTACTGTAGCGGCAATGAATGAAAAATATTTTTCGCTTTTGTAAGAACAACAATATCAATTTTTGTTCCAACAATTCATTTCCAATGCATGAACACATTGCAATAGCAAATCCAAAAATACCACCTATTGCTCCAAACATAAAAAACAAAAACAACTTGCGAAATTCCTCAATATTGTAAAACTCATTAATAATACCGATGGCAGGAAATATCATAATCTAGAATTTTTACAAAAACTATTGTCAGCCCAGAAAACCTGTTACTGAAATTTTTGATTTGGTCGTATACAATTCTCATTTACACTTTCCACATAACTTTGCTATAAATGTGACGTAAAATATTATGAGTATTGACAAACACACGCAGAGAAAAAATATTTGTCGGTTTTGTTGGAACAAAAATATCTATTTTGGTTCCAAAAATGTGTTTGTTTTTTACAAACATTGTAATCCAAATCCAAAAATACCATCTTTTGTTCCGAACATAGAAAACAAAAACAACTTTCGAATTTCCGCAATATTGTAAAAATCCTTAACAATACCGATTGTAGGAACAATCATAATCTAAATTTTTTACAAAACATATTGTCAGCCCTGAAAACCAGATACTAAATTTTTTGATTTAAGTGTATATACTTCTCATATACACTTTCCACACAACTTTGATATAAATATCGCGTATAATACTACGAGCATTGATGAACGCAATACATGGTTTGCTACTTTAGCTGACAACAAAGACAAACAAAAAGCCACAAGCAGCCACCACAACATAAGGAATAATTAAACACCATAACAAACATGAAAAGGAAAGGAGAATGAAATAAAGAAGAAGAATGAAACAAAACAGAAACAAATAAAAACAAGAGTCTCATTGTTGGTATACATACACACAAAAACAAAGATAAATGCAGCATCATAGACTAATTAAGTAGAGACTACGAACGCTCTCATTTTTCATTCTCAACCAGATGTCGCACGAATAGATTTGGGGCTAGTCATCTGACTCAAGCCAGACTGGGGCTAGTCAAATGACTCAACTTCGAAAACAATTTATTTGTTTTTCTACCAATTAGGGTCTCTGTTTGCAA
Organism: Musca autumnalis; assembly: GCF_047663935.1. Lineage (NCBI taxonomy): Eukaryota > Metazoa > Arthropoda > Insecta > Diptera > Muscidae > Musca > Musca autumnalis. The sequence goes on along the minus strand of NW_027411977.1, from coordinate 112,718,717 downwards.
ACTTCGCCACTTTAAAATTTACTTTACATGTGAAATTAACTATGTCAATCTTATTGATAGGCATATAGTTCGTAAATGTTAATATTTTTAGGAGTTTTCGTTTGAGTGAAACAAGTAGCAGTCACTCAAACCACAAACATGCGTAAACGACATCTGTTTCGCCGCAGATAAATGGTGAGAGCCATTCTTTGTCTCTACATTAATTAGTCTATGGCAGCATGTCATACAAACACCGCAACTCACCAAAATTGTTTTTTCAACACGGCATCGAATAGCGAGAGAAGAGAAAAAAAATTTCGAAGAAAAGAGAGAAATATTGTTCAGTTGACACAAACTATTTTTGGATTTAACAAAAACGATTGTTGGATTCACAATACTACATAAGAAATCCAACAATATGTTAACAATACATATTTTGCTCTTTGAATATTGTTGGATCAAACATATTTTTTTCTCTGCGTGCACAACACATGGCCAGGTTTTGCTAGGTTTAGCTAAAATAGTCCAGCCAAAATAGACATGCGTATAAGGGGGAAATAGCAAAAATTCACACAAAGCTGAATTTTGGTGGAGAGCTAGGGTTTACCATTAGAACAGCCAAGATCATCCATATACGTTAACGTATGTGAGAATAACAATCAGTCGTCGTTGAGCAGCCGACAAGTAAACATGTGCATGGATATACGCATAATTTTAGTGGGGACACTGAACAAAACCGCACACACCCGCCACATGTTTACTGGTCACAGGTCTAGCAACCACTGAATGCTGATACAAACTTTCTTGTGATTCTCTCACTACTTTACTCTCTTTTTTATTTTGAGCATCAATGCATTAGAAGCAATGGTGAGCAAAATAGGAAAAGAGAAAATTTAAGGGAGAATTAATATTTAATTTTTCTTGTTGTTGCATTACATATTTAAACATTTTTAAGCACTAATGTTACCTAAAAACGTGCTACAAATGAATTATTAAAGAATTATTACAAAAAATACTTAAACGCCCAAGTGTTGTTGAATTAATTAAATTAAGAGTATTTTACAGAAACCACCAGTGGATGGCCGTGCACACCATTGATTAGAAGCAACGTTCTAATAGTCCCCATCGATCCCATGTGTGCAAAAAAAGTTATTCGGTGTCAAAGGTCATTTTTGGAGGCATTATTCAGTTTTTTTTTTTAATTTTTCTCAAAAACGGTAAGACTTAGCAAAAGCCGGCTATAGTAAAAGTTGTAGATTCAAACAAGAAACAAGGGAACTGATTCAGATCTGTGGCGAGATCTGAAACTATAGTCTTCCCTGCCTTACCCCTTAGTAAACATCGCCAATTTTTCCCACTAATAAATTAAAGTTGTTTTAATAAAATATTAAAACAACGACTATGGGATTAAGCCTGACTATTTAAAAAAAAGCAAAATAGAAGTCGTCATCCCAAAGAAAAAAAATTAAATAAAAAAACGCCAACCCTCCTAAAAAATATTTCTTTCACACATAGACCCTATTTTAATATCGACGCAATCGGTCCACTCCTTCGGGTACCAAAAAAAAATTCCAAATTTTTCGCAAATATGAAGTTTGGGAACATGAAATCTTTACAGCAGCTATTCATAGCGGCTCATATTACGAAAATACAATTTCGTTTTTCTTTAAATAAAATATTAAAACAACGGCTATGGGATTAAGCCTGACTATTTTGAAAAGCAAAATAGAAGTCGTCATCCCAAATAAAAAAGTCCAACCCTCAAAATATAATTTTTTATCGGGGGTAAGTAAGTCCATACTAACCCAGCAAAAAGTTTGCGTCCAAAGAGGCAGTTAAATCATATGTAAAAGTGATCTGGAAGTGCATCAAATTATGCATTTTCACTCATGACTTTTACTGAAAGAGGCACTCCATTGCACTGCATTTTAACAGCCCCTTGGCACTGCATTTTAACTGACCCTCTGGCACTTCGTTTTAACTGACCCTTTGACATTGCATTTTAACCTTTGGGGTAGAATAAGATGCAGTCCAAGCACGTGTTTTGATACAGGCATTCTGCGGAATGTGTGCATGCTATTACAAAATATCCCAGAACAAATAAAATGCATTTATTATTTGTGTAAAACAAAAATATTAAGAACTTTATTACATTAACACAAGTTATGAAAATTCTCCATTGAATACAATCGCAACCATGCGTGTTTCCTCCGCTCTCCATTTAATCCAAGCTGAACTGTTCTTGCTTCATCTGCCAAATGGGTTTGATATTGTTTTCAAATCACCAGTTAAGATTTCGACATGTACTCCAACAGCACTCCATTGGAAAATTTTCTTGTCATGAGTTACCGAAAAAATGTTTACAAATTAAATATTTTTATTTTATATTAACAAATTTTTGAAAAATGTATGCCGCTGCCTGTAGAGATGTACACGCTGATTTATGCACTTGTAGGGATCTCTAACAACAGCTAATAAAATGTAGCGAACGAAGTGCCTTTTTCACGACTCCGTTTGGACTGCATTCGGATGCTGTTAAATTGTGAGAAATTGAAGTGCCTTTTTCACGACTCCGTTGAACTGCATCCGGATGCTGTTAAATTGTGAGGAATTGCAGTGCCTTTTTCACGACTCCGTTCAACTGCATCCGGATGGCTAAATTGCATAAAATTGGCATTCATTCATACTTTTTAAAATGGATTGAATCATACATTTCTAATAGGCTTTGTTTTGTTGTTGTTGACAGTTACTAATTAGATCATTTTGTTGCCACTTCTGGTATTCCACAGGGAAGTATTTTAGGACCATTGCTTTTTATATTGTTTATAAATGATATTGACACTTGTTTCTGTTTTGGTAGTATTTCTAGTCTTCATGACTCTGAATTATTACAAGCTGATATTGATCTCTATTTTCAACAATGAACAACGCCAACATGTAGCAACAAATTTCCCAAAAATATTGCTAGCGATGCTGATGCTATTTGATAATGTCCCTATAATAAAATAGCATCGGACACACATACTCATATTTTGCAGCGCACATGATCAACACATATCAGAAAAGATAATAAGCAACAAAGTTTCAAAGGCTCAGTCAGGTTTTCAGCAAACAATTGTTTTTGAGATCAGGGTTACCAGGGTAATTAATTCCAATTTGTCGTTCAAAGGACATGTGCATTTTTGGTAAAGCCGTTCAATATATATTTTTTATTTTTAAACAATAATAATTAGGATTCTTTAGGTTCTACCATATGATGGAGGCATTTTGACATTAAATGACTCCTTTTTTTATTACTGCGTTGACAACTCTAATCACAAAAACACCCTCGGTTGCTAATTCGCTGCGACGAATGGTCAGCCGACTGCTAAATATGTAGCGTGGTTGTCGATTATGCCTAACGAAAAAAAGATTAGGCGTAAAAACGAAATAAGCAAAAATGTATAAAAATAAATATGCGTTCGGTTGCTTATTTAGCTGTTTGTGTCAATATTGTGCAGCAGTTGAAGTGTACAGCTAATGCTAAATTTGATGTATATATTTTCTTGATATATATTGTAAATACATATTTCATTTATTCGGCGACTTATATTGAAATTTAATGGAGAACATTTTTGTCTTTGACATCTTCTATCTAGAATGAAGTTTTGTGGGACAACACTTAATACTCGTAAACTCAGATAATGTACAACATTAACGCTAAAACTTGATTTTACTTTTGGCAGATTCCTGGCGTTTAGGTAGAGTTTATTAGAGTTTTGGTGTATTTGGGGGCCTATAGTAAAATTGTACGACAAATAATTTTGTAGAATATTTTGATCTGATACGATCACATTTTAAAGGAGTTTTTAAACGTTTTTGAAAAAAGAGATCAAAAAGACTCGTTTAGTGACTCGCATGAGGGTTAATTTTTTCATTACAAGATACCCCGCATTGTTGTCAGTAATATTGCCAGAGACATTTTATATCTAAAATACAAGGATTCCAAGGAATCTGATGTCGAATATTTCAAAACCTGTAGAAATGGACGGAATTTTCCACGCCTATTTAGGTTACTTGCCGACGTAAACTTTCAAAACTCCGATACACGTGTCTTCTTTTTTTCGGTCTTCTTTCATAATCTGGCCGAATTATCTTGTAATTATTTTTTGTGTTGTACAGTGTAATCAAAGCGATTCGAGAGCAGGTCCCAAACATAAGTTTGTGTGGGAGGTACCCGAAGGAGTGGACCTATTGAGTCCATATTGGAACCTCATCTAAATCTGGTAAAAATTTTACGATGTGCAATCGTTTAGTCCCCTTCATCTTCAAACTTAAGCTAAGTTTGGACAACATATTACGAAAGCAAAATTTTGGACCGAATCGGTTGATCCGTTCGAGAATTATCTTGCGCTACAACCACTACACACGGTGTCATAGGGGTTTCTTTGCAACTGTCAGGCTATTTTTTCAGGAAGTATGGACTTGCCCCTGATGATACTTGTACCTTCGTATGGGGGCAGTGAATACAAGTAGCTACAACAAAAATTAAAGTGATTCGAGAGCAGGTCCTAAACTGAACTTTTTCGAAATTTTGTGTGGGAGGTACCCGAAGAAGTGGATCGATTGAGTCCATAATGTGTAAATTTAGATTAATTAAAAAAAAATTAAATCCGGTTATTGGTATAACTATCGTTACATTGCAATATGGTACACAATTCTAAGTCTTTAACCAAAATGTCAAGATCATATATTGTTTACTTCTACAGTTACACTGTGATAAAGCTAAAGAATTTTTAATAATTTAAAGAGCACCATAAAAAATTAAAATTTTTTGGTGTATGAAGAGTAAAAAGTGCCTTTTTAGAATGGAATCGTCAACTTCAGTTAGAAATCTGAACCTTAGACAAATATATTTACGGCAAAAGAAGTTTAGAAGCATATTAAAAATTAATTTAAAATGTATCCATTTTCCCTATTTTTTAAAAGTATTTAGATTTAAGAAAGTAGCGGAACATTTTATATGGACGTTATTCCAAAACGAGAATATATAGAGATGATGTTTGATAGAAATATTTTCAATCCCTTCAAAATGCACAATTCACAATTTGAGCTAGTTTGGTTGTAAAATATGTAGAGTTTGGGAATTCCCGACTTTTTTTCATACCCGGGAAATCGGGAATATAAATTTCTCATTACCGGGAACCCGGGAATTCCCGGGATTACGAGAAATCGAGTTAGTGGGGCATAGAAGTGACAGAGAGCAAACATAAAGGAAATAAATACTCCTTATATGTATAGTTGTATCATTAGTTATCTCTTTGGAACAATATGGAACAATATTAACGACAATGCGCCAAAATCTTGAAAGTACCAATACATCATATATGGCAGCTGTTCAAGCCAACCAGCCGGAGATTATATAAATTGCTGTTTCCCACGACCATCCTCGCAAAGGCTTCCTTCATATCAAAGATTGCTGTGCGACTCTATTTTTAGGTCAATGATATGGGGAGTACTTTTTATAGTTCGAAGGGCGTGTCGATCATAGAATAAATCCGTTGGGGTGCAGCTGCCCTCCCCTAGAGCCGTCAAAAAAGTTTGAAAAATTATAAAAAAAATCCAGTTGTTCTGATATACTATTTTTTAAATTTAATAACGGCAAATGGACGACTAATATTTTTCGAATAAGCTATATTTTTTAAAAGCGGTTAACAAATGTTTGCTTTATAGTCATAGAAGTGTAAAAACGCATTATAAATAAGCAAATGCTTTTCCTCCTGCTCTAGGCTGCTTAGAAGATACAAAACATAATTTATTATTTCTAAGTAAACTTTGAATTCTGTTGAGTGTCTTAGACACGCCGTTCGGACTCGGCGATAAACAGTAGGTCCCATATCATTGAGCTAATATGTATCGGGGTGCACTCATTGATGTGAGAGAAGTCTCCCTTGTCCCTTCTGGCATGTTTTTGGAACAATTATTATTATTATGCAATTTTTATACCCTCCACCATAGAATGGAGGGTATATTTTTCCGTTTGTCACGCATTAAAATACTTATTGCAACCCTATAAAGTATACATATTTGTTATCAGGATAACATTCTGAGTCTATATAGTATAGATTGACTGATATAGTCTATCAAAATTAAAAGTTTGTTAAAGAAGTTTTTATTATATCGGTCCAAAATTAGTTTATGTTCGAAGAGGGCCATATCGCACTGTGGTTCCGGCCGTGGACAAAAATCGAACATTTATGGCAACAAATTTGATTTCGATTGAAATAAATAATACCTAAACACATCAAATTGTTTATATGCAGTAGAATTTTTGCTAATTTACAGCGGTAATATGTCAAGAAAATTCAAAAATTGTAAAAGCATTCGCAGCTTATGAGTGAAATAAATGTACAATTTCCAGATTTAAACTAAACAATGTTTTTACGTAAAAAGATATTCATACATAGTTTTCTAACTTCCTTAAAAATAAATTCTTTGTAAATAAATTTTCTGGTACGTTTGAAATCAGTGCTATAAATTTATGTTGAGTTTTACTAATGTTGGGAGTATTTGAGAGACTCCGTGTTTTTAAAAAAATACACCTTTATATGGGGGCTAAGTATGGACCAGAGTGAACGAAAAAATTATTAAATAGTAGTATCGAGTCTTCTTTGGGCCTACAAAACTTTCCCCCGGAAATGTGTCAGTGCTGGTTCACATTTTGGATTACCCCTCATAGAACGGTACCGCCCGATTTCTCAGGGGTTTAGCTGCATTATCATATAGAGAGGGATTTAATTTCATATATATTTAGTCTTCTTTGGGCCTACTAAACTTCTATCCAGAAATTTGTGAGCACTGGTTTATGTAGCCAAACTAGAACGGTACCTCCCGATTTTAGGGGTTTTCAGGATATTGTAGGATAGTACGGCCATGACTGAAATTTAATATTTAGTCTTCTATGGGGCTATAATAACTCTTCCCCCTAATTTGTCCATACATTTCTACGTTTTGATATAGCCACTGACATTTATGACAATTTTGAACAGTCAACTTTGCACATATGTAAAGTCCTGGGGCTGGATTCTTTTTATACCCTCAGCCTTTAGGCTAGAAAGGGTATATACACTTTCATACGGGCAAAATATGCCTCATCGAAATAATAGTTTTAGACCCCAAGTATGTTTGGACGAAATGTGTTTCAGACAATTTGGAGTTGATTTAGCAATGTCCGTCCGTCTGTCTGGCTGGTTGGTGCGCACGATAACTCTCAAACGGATGAACCGATTCGGTTCAAATGTTGGCTTTCGTAATATTTTGTTCAAACTTAGTTTAAGTTCGAAGATGAGTTATATCGGTCCGCTCCTTCCGGTACCTCCCCCACAAAAGTTCCAAAATGTTCGGAAAATTTGTGGGCATGATAACTCTTGAAGGGAGTAGCTATTTGGTCCATACTTTGCACATCGAGAAATTTCTACAAAACTTAGATGAGGTTCCAATATGGACACAATCGGCCGACTCCTTCCGGTACATCTCACACAAAATTTCGGATAAGTTCAGTTTAGGACCTGCTCTCGAATCGCTTTGATTTTTGTTGCAGCAACTTGTATTCACTTCCCACCCTACGACGGTATAAGTTTCATCAGGGGCAAGTCCATACTTCTTGAGAAAATGGCCGGAAAGTTGCAAAAAGCCTCTATGACACCATGTGTAGTGGATGGAGCGCAAGATAACACTCGAACGGATCTGCCGATTCGGTCCAAAATTTGGCCTTCGTAATATTTTGTCCAAACATAGTTTAAACTAGAAGATAAGCCATATCGGTCCACTCCTTCAAGTACCTCCCCCACAAAAATGCAAAAATGTTCCGAAAAATTGAGCGCGCGATAACTCTTGAAAGGAGTGACCGATGTAATCCATACTTTGCACATCCTAATATATCTACCAGGAATAGATCAGGTTCGAATATGGACTATGTTTGTCTACTTCTTCTGGTACCTCTCACACAAAACTTCGGACGAGTTCACTTTAAGACCTGCCCTCGAATCACATTGATTGTTGTTGAAGCGATTTGCATTCGCTACCTCCATTACGACGGTAAAAGTTTTTCAGGGGCAAGTCTAAATTTCTTAGGAAAACCGCCCGAAAGGTGTTAAAAATCCCTATGTCAGCATACGTGGCTGTCGGAGAGCATGATAATTCCCGAACTGTTCAAGTGATTTGGTCCAACATTTGGTCTTCGTCATATTATATCCAAACTTAGTTTCATGGGCAATACCGGTCCACAACTTCCCCAATATTTAAAAAATGTCACTAAAATGCTAGGACGATATCACTAGAATGGGGCAATCAATTTGGTCCAAACTTTGGATCTCCTAGTAAGTTATCCAAATTTAGTTTAACTTCTAAAATGGTCCATATCGGTCCTCCCTAAGTTCTACAAAAGTAAAACATTTGTGTCTTAGTGCAGTTAATTCCTAATCCACATTTTTGTCTGCAAGTTCAAATGCCCAAAAACGGCCACAAAACTCTGAAGAGACCCTTAATACATTCGACTTGTCCGGAGGATAATGTTTCGCTTCACGTTGGCTGAGGGTATACGAGTATATCTGTCGGCAAAACCGACTGACACTTTTTTACTTGTTCTATGAAAATTTGTAATGAAAAATATTTCCTTTATAATTTTTTTCATTTGACAGTTTTCTCCTTTATAAAAGTTTTCATTTCAAATTTTCATAGAAACAGAATTGAGCCCCTGCTTGTGCATCTAAATCAACTTCTTTATGTTTTGTGAAACGGTTTTATGTATTGGTAATCATGGTGAATTATTACCAGTACATAAATAGGCTTCGAAAATGCACCCCTACCATCGAGGTGGAGGGGAAGTTTGCAAGGGAAGATTTTTTTATTTGCTGACAGAGAAGACTTAATAAACATACTAAAAGTTGTTTAAAATATTACCTTTTTCATCCATAAAATTTTTTTACTGTTCGAAAAATCGAACACCTATTACGACGAAATGGGTTAAACAGATAAACAGAGACATCACGCTTTCTTAGCGTGTTTCGATTCAAATCGTCTTTTGGATAATTCACCATGACATTACGTTATAAACAATGTCACTTTAAGCGATTTCGTGTGTAGGTTAAATTACATATTATGAACATATTTTTGGTATCTGTATCTGTTAAGAAATTACTATGCTCGAACCACAAGAGGATGTGCATCCAATGCCACATCCAGGTCCACATTTTGGTGTACCCCTAAACAACAATACCGCCAAATTTCAAATAATTGGTCTTCGCAATTCACCTAAAATCGTGGCCAACAGAACTTTCATAACGGAAAGAAATCTAAATATTCCACATAAATTCAGAATATTTTAATGTTGAAGCTTTTTACTTGTTTTTCAATAGGTATGTACCTAAATAAAGGGTTTAAAATTTTGTATGTAAAAACTATACACATCACAAAAAAAAGTTGCCCCCCCCCCTATATTTGATCCTGGCTATGCCCTTGCCTCGGCCTATATTTGTTCGACATAATTTGCAAAAAATAAATGTCAACGAATGTTCTTTCAAATGATAATAAACATTCCCCATTCGATTTGATTTTTTTGTTTTTTTTTTTTTTTAATAAAGTATGAATCTCGAAATGGATCACCCTTTATTGCGAAGTGTAAAATTTGGTTCGCACCAGGTAGACAGATGGACGGACATCTCAAACTCTACTCTAAATCAAAAAGGGCAACCAAATCTGAAAACCGCCTAATGCATAAAAACTTAGGAAAAGGATTTTGCTTACATAGCCGGTATTCTATGCGATATTGAAAGTAGATTTAGATTTTAATTCACAAAGGCTTGTTTCTCGCTAATTTTAGCATCATCTCATCACATATTTATATGTTTATCATTTTATATCAGAATTTTGGTGAACAATGCCAAATTGTTTTCACTATAAATTATTTGTGTTAAAACAACAACAATTTCTAGACCTAGGTAACCGGGTAGGTACCTATTAGTTTGGTAATTTCTACGTGCCATTTACCGAAGGGTGTAAATTTTGAAAACATGTGGTAACATTGGTGATTTTCATTCATGATTACGTAAAAACATTGCCGCATAAATTATGAAATTTTGCCATGAAAAAGTTTCTCATTAAATGCAATCATTTTATTTGAGAGATTCCATACCATCATGAAGAAGAATAAACTACTTGATGCTAAGCGAAAAATTATTTTCTAGCTTTTATTGCATTTATAAATAAGACACTGTAGTTTTTTAATTTTTATACCCTCAGCCTTTAGGCTAAGGAGGGTATATACACTTTGATACGATGAAAATGCGCCTCATCGAAATAATGGTTTTAGACCCCAAGTATGTTTGGACGAAATGTGTTTCAGACAATTTGGAGTCGATCTAGCCATGTCCGTCCGTCTGTCTGTCTGTCCTGCTGGCTGGAGCGCACGATAACTCTCGAACGGATGATTCGGTTCAAATTTTGGTTTTAGTAATATTTTGCCAAAACTTAGTTTAAGTTCGAAGATGAGCTACATCGGTCCACTCCTTTCGGTACCTCCCCCACAAAAGTTCGAAAATGTTCGGAAACTTTGTGCGCTCGATAACTCTTGAAGGGAGTTACCGATTTGGTCCATACTTTGTCTATCGTAAACTTTCTACCAGAGTAATATGAGGTTCCAATATGGTCTCAATAGGTTCACTCCTTCGGGTACCTCCCACACAAAATTTCGGAAAAGTTCAGTTTAGGGCCATCTCTGGAATTGCTTTGATTTTTGTTTTAGCAACTTGTATTCACTGCCCTCCATACGACGGTACAAGTATCATCAGGGGCAAGTCCATACTTCCTGAGAAAATAGCATGAAAGTTGCAAAAAAACCCATATGACACCCTGTGAGGTGGTTTGAGCGCAAGATAACTCTCGAACGGATCTGCCGATTCGGTCCAAAATATGGCCTTAGTAATATTTTGTTCAAACATAGTTTAAGTTTGAAGATAAGCAATATCGGTCCACTCCTTCAGGTACCTCCCCCACAAAAGTTCAAAAATGTTCGGAAAAATTGTTCGTACGGTAACTCTTGAAGGGAGTGGCCGAATTGGTCTATACTTTACTCATCCTTATATATCTACCAGATATAGATCAGGTTCAAATATGGACTATGCTTGTCCACTCCATCCGGCACCTCCCACACAAAATTTCGGATAAGTTCACTTTAAGACCTAATATCGACTAACTTTGATTTTTGTTGAAGCAACTTGCGTTCGCTGCCTCTATTACGATATTAAAAGTTTTTTTAGGGGCAAGTCCATACTTCTTGAGCAAACAGCCCGAAGAGTGTAAAAACCCCCTATGACACCATATGTTGTGGCTGGAGATCCACTTCCATAACGGTCAATGTCGATCCATTCCTTTTAGTATCTCCTCCGCAAAACTTTTGATCTTTAATCCTAATCAACATTTTTGCCGGTTCAAACGCCCAAATTTTTTTAAAACCCCCTAAATACATACGTATTTTGGGAAAAAAATAGTTTCAATATACACATGCTGAAGGTATACCTCTGTCGGCAAAGCCGACTGATACTTTTGTACTTGTTTTATTTGTAACTATTTAGTAGCTTAACTTATATGGAATAAACGTCGTTTTAGTCATTACTAGTTCAGCCATTCCTGTTACAGGAAATCAGGGAAAAAACCAAAAAGTCATAACCCTAATGTATATATTAATGTATATATTAAAAGGGGATTTTGCAACAATTTTATATTTGGTCTTTTTCTTTTTATTATTATTATTCGAGTGGTGAGATAATTGTTCCTCAAAAAAAAAAAAAAAAAAAAAAAAAAAAAACATATGTCCATGCTGTGACTTTGCCCTAAATATATATCTAAAATATTCATTTGGGTTTCATTTTTTGAGTTGTGAGAATCCAAAGCGCACATTGTATAAAAACAAATAGCACATCGTTTTGATATGAATCTTCCCTTATGGTTCATAATTGCTTACATATCGCTTATTTACTCAAAGAGTGACACATCTCAAAAAATCGAGTTTCGAGAAAAACGAGTTTTAAGTTGCCGATTAAAATTTGACTTACCAATTTAAAAAGATAATTGCACAATAAATGAAATAACTACTTCGACCCTATTTTGCAAATAACTAACCAGACATCAGTGCTAACTTTCTGTGCAAGATCAAACATAATCTGAGTTTTAGAGATAACGAAATGCAAATTTGAGTCGAGATAAAGTAGAAGTCGTAGAAAAAATAGAAATTGTTAACTCAGAAAATGCATTTTTTGATTTATGCCACTCCTTGAGTAAATGAGCGATATGTACATACAGTTAGTCAAATATATTATTGCAAAGATGAATTTTTAAAAATTTAGATGTTTAATTAGGAGTTACTACAAGAAATTCTTTCAATAATTCTTTCAATAATATATTTGTAAATATATGTTGATTTACCTGTTAATGACAACATCAAGCCAATAAATCAAGAAATCGGTTGGAAATAACAAAAACAACGGGCAAAAAGGATAGGTACCTGGTTTTTGTGGTGTCAACTAAATAATTGCAAAATGAATTAATGTGCAATAAAATCGTGGGGTTTCCCTCGCGATTTTTTGCATTTAAGGATTTCTAAGACTATTATGGTATGTAGACATGTAGATCCATAATTTTTGATCATAAATTAATTTTTAGGCTATATATTTAGAAAAAGAGAAAGACAGGTAAACGGTTTCGGAAAATATGCTACATTTGGTCTATTCCAATTATTATAATGGTAAATCCGAAAGAGAAATCCCTAAAATCAAATCTCGTAAGCTGAGAAGTGTATAGAACATCATATACCCCACCGAGAAAGAAGCCAGGCTCAAACTGAGGGCGTTACATGGCAGGTCCAAAATAGTAACCACACGAATTGACCGTATAATGATTAAAGAAATTAACGAAATAGCCCAAAACAGCACCAGAAAATAGTTTTTTCTAATTAAAAATGATTTTAGAGTAAGTGTGTCACATGGAAAAGTCAGAAAAGTGCTACATAATAACAAGCACTCATCACGAGTGACTTGGTAAAAACCATTGCCCTCCAATCACAATATATAGAAACTATTCAGACTTGTTATAGACAACTTTTCACGCCATCTTTAGTATTGGGATGGCGTTATATTTGTATATTTATGTTGTACTATCACAACGGACCTCAAAAAGTATTGGGAAAACCGTTGAAAGCCATGGAAAACAAAAATTTAATACATACCGTAAAGTTAGGAAAACTGTCAGTTATTGTATGGGGTTGTATACCAAGCAGTGATGTTGGTAAAATCCTGATTTTGGAAGAAACAATGACATAGGAGGTTTATTAAAATGTTTTAAGAAAATATTTAACCAAAAGCGTCAAGAAATTTGGGCCTATCGGCCCTGAAAATTCAAACAAATTGCAATATGAGTACTACGAAGACAACGACCCTAAGCATAAATCTAATTTATGTACGACTTGGTTGTTATACAACCAAAGTCATTTACACCCCGTTCCAGTGTCTAGATATTAACCCCATCGAAGATTTATAAGTACACCTGAAGGAAACAGTCGGGAATAGGTCGCCCACTAACCTGGGGGACTAAATAAAATGCAATAAAGACAAATACCATTGGAATATGACATTTCAAAACCTATTTATTAAATTCAGATACGTTTACAAGCTGTTTTTGATGCCAAATGTGGGCATACGAAATATTGGAACCAATTTTTCGAAAAATACCGTGAAAGACTGAAAAGTTGTGCATTTTGCAATTCTTTAGTTGACAGTGCAAACTATGAGTTGTATCCATTTTTCTTAATTTTAAGAAAAAGTTTAATGAAATTTAGCTACTTTTTATTTTATTATATTAATAAACATGTGTAAGAATTGTATTGTTAACAAAAATATTAATAATGATATTTATTTATACCAATAAAATGATGTTTTATTTAAAATTTTGTAATAATTTTGGTTTTGCAATAATTAAGTTGACTAACTGTATGTTGATTTTTTTTTTCATTTAATTTCCAACGAGATATTTAAAAAATATTAATACATTTCTTGTCTGGTCTGCTCTCTTTTTTTCAGTTTCCGAATATTATCGCAATAGTGGTGGTGGTGGTGGTGCTGGCGGCAATGGAGCTGCTGGATCAAAGAGTGGTGGTTGTATTGTTGGTACATCCACTCGTCGCCGCATGATGACTCATAGCAGCAGCCGCACTTTCAATGAAGTCCATGAACTTCAACATTTAGCATAAACGAATTAACCATTAAATATTTTACTTTGGGCATCATAACGAATATGTAAATTGATTTCAATTATATTTAGTAAAAATAGGAATACTACTAACAATACTATTTTGTTGGTGTTGTTTATTTAAAATATTTTATGAAGATTTTTTTATCATTAAAACTATACAATTATGGCTAGGTTGGTTTTTATATATATCGAGATTATTTTTATAAAAAAAAAAATAAATATTATTTAATGTCAGTAATGTACAAATATAATATGAATATGTAAGTAGGTAATGTTAAGTGGAAAAAAGGAGCTACATTATGACAAACGTGAATGCCTTATTTATGTTTAAAGCTTCAAATTGATACATTTGAAATTGTCAAAGAGAATAAACCATAAATGCGAAACAAGTCAGTAGTGCGATTTTCTAACTCGTTTTGACTTTACCGACAAAAATCGATAAAATTTAAATGTTTTATGTTTGCCTTATTACAGCGAATGTCATTTATAGTGATCTTTATAATTCTCTTTCAAGTTGAGCTGTTATGACCTTAGATTACCAAGTTGGACTATAGGAAAAGTTTGGATTTTCAATTAACTAACACAAATTCGCATTTGCATTTTTCGAATGAATTGTGTATAAATACAAGGGGAACTAGAAAAGTTTATGGCCTATGTCATAAATTCGATCGAGAATTTGTTCGTGAATAAATTTTCGATACGATAAAACAAACAGCATGATAAGATTCGATCTAAGACGTTCAAGCAATGTTATCGATTCTTTCGATAGTAACCGGTAATTGAACTATGAAAACCTATGTGATCTTCAAGGAACATTATGCAGGTAGACGCCAAGATATTTGTTTATTTTAAATTAAAAACTAAAACAACAAAATTATGACTGAACAAAGTGGGAAAAGGTTATAGTCGGGACGGGGCCGACTATGTGATACCCTACACCATTTCACTCGTAAAAATTTTAGGTAGATACTAAAGTATTCACCTATCTGGCTTTTATACCAAATGACTTAAGGCAAACTGAACCAAACAAAAATAATATTTTATTTTATATTTAACATCTGCCGACATGTACTTGGTACTGATAGAAAGCTTTTCTGGCCTTCTTGATTAATCTTTAATACACCAAATAGAAGCAGAAGTATTTGTCATTAAAGTAAAAACTTCAAAATTTAAAGCTTAGATGCTTCAGTTTCATTCTCAAGCTCTATCCCTGGAATATGTCCAACAGAAACAGAAATATCAGACATGGAAATAAAATTGCATAAATTGGAAATTGGGATATCCCAGAGTCTTTTTCAACATCACAAGCATTTCACCAATTTTGGTAAAACAATTGGGAGTACATCTTCATTGTTGAAACGCTTCCAACCAAAGCTGAGATACTTGTCAGTATAATTCAAATAAAAAACGGGAAAGTGGGATGTGCGCCAACCTATTTTGCATCATAATAAAGCTGATGCCTAATTCATTGACGGACGGCTTTCCTTTTGAAATATGACTACTATAAGCGGAAATATTTGTATAAGAATAAAACTTTGAATTTCTATCCACATAAGTTTTTTGCCCATTCCGGCTACTGAATATTATCCGACCATCACCAACATCAATAGGCTTCTTTCTCTGTGAGACCCCCATCAACCCAAAAAATTCGTGATAATCCGATCAAAACTGCGAAATGTAGCGTGATTTCAAAAAAAATGGAAAAATGGGATGTATTACTGACTACTGCGATATCTCCGTTATTTGCCCACCTACGCCAATCTACTTTGCATCATTGTAAAGATGGGATTTTCTACTTTCATAATCAGGCTTTCCTTTTGGAAGGTCCCCAACTAAAGCTGTGATATTGGTCATTATACATGGTGTCTTCCTGGAATGTCCATCTAAGTGGCATCTCTTCTTCAGCATAAGGCCTTTTAATACGTTAGGATACTTGAAACGATACATAATTTTATTAATTTTATGAATTGGTCCAATCCCTTGTCCGGAGAAAAATATCCAGACCATCGTGTTCCGCCTTTGCAATATTTAGGATTTAACGGTTGTCCATTTGGTCCGCGCCTTATGCTTCTGAATCCTTAAAATTAAACTTAATTCATCAAGAAACAGCATAGTCATCCATTTTTGGACACTATAGTTCAGGTGGACGAATTCCAGTCTGACTTTTCCATTTTTTGTCGATATGAAAGGTTTTTTGCTGGTCGACTGAATATGCCGGCCTCTACCGCTCTTCTGCGAATCGTTCATTTGCTAATTTTTAAATCTAAGCGATTTTGTATTTGACCAGAAGATGCCGTGGCATCATTATTGGATGAATATGAGCAATAGGGTTATGACTTTTTTACAACCTCATATCCATGTATCATAGCGTGATGAGTTTTTACCTAAGACTACATAAAATCTTAATTATAAAGTGATTCCATAAAAAAGCTTCCGCACAAAAATCTTTTAAAGTTTTTATTTTTCAGAACTTTTGACAATTTTTATGAAGTCACTGTAAACAGATATTTATCTGAACAAGGTATAGGGGCAAACGACATAAACAAAATGACATAAGCTTTTGTTTCTCACTAATTTTAGTATCGTATTATAACATATATGGTAACATGGGGCGCCTTCGCCACTGGGGCGGCTACGCCATCGCCGATTTTCTCGCAAACTACAAATGATAGAAAAATTCCGTTAAAGGAAAAATTGTGAGTTTAATGTAGGTCTACCATCTCCCAAAAGTTGGCAGCTGTGTCATAGGTATGATTGCGGACGCGCGCGGTTTTGTGTTTTCAGGGTATTGGGAAAAATAATTATGGTAGGTATGTTATGTGATATCTTCTTTACCTTTTGTGATATGTGTTTAAGTTTTGTCCTCTTATATTTGCGACCTAAAATGATTTTTGAATTTTAACTTTTGTTCATTAAATTTTGAATATTATGTTTGTGTTTTCCTATAACATAGTAATAATTATCTTCAAAGTTTTCGGCACTTTTAAAAGAAGGCCCGATTGCAGGGAAACAATTCGTTTTAGAGAAAAAAGTTATTTGCTAAAAATGCTTATAAAGTCTCAAAAATATAATTTTCATACAAAATTTTAAGCTTTCTCGAAAAAAATTTCGGCGCTAAGTGGACATAAACTTGCCACTAAAAAAATGTATTTGTTGGAAAAAATCATAGCGATTCGAGAGCAGGTCTTGATCTGATTTTTTCCAAAATATTGTATGGTAGGTACCTGAAAAAGTAAATCCATATAGTAGATAATCGAATCGGATTTAGGTTTGGTAGAAATATTACGATATGCAAAGTATGGACCAAATGGGGGAGATACCCGAAGGAGTGGACCAGGCAATATCTCGCAACTTGAACTAAGTTTGAACAAAATTTCGGACCAAATTGGTTGATCCTTTCGAGATTTATCGTGCGCCCCAGCCCGCCAGCCTGACCGAAGGATTAATTACTCCTTGTGGTCCGGTTTACAGCGATGTTATGTTTTTCGTGGACAAGTTCATGCTTTCAACACATGATAAAGTAATGTAAATAACAAGTAAAAAAGTATCAGTCGACTTTGCCGACAGAGATATACCCTCAGCCTATGTGAATTGAAACTTTCATCTACGGTCAGATCGACACAATTGTTGAACTTTGTGGGGGAGGTACCATAAGGAGAAGATCGACATCGGCCATTTTAGAAGTTAAACTAAATTTGGACAAAATATTAGAAGATCCAACTTTTGGACTAATTTGGTTGCCCCGTTCAAGGGATACCATTTTAGTGACATTTTTTAAATATTGGAGGGAAGTACAGGAAGTTGTTGTCAATCTTCGAAATGAAACTAATGTCCTGTTTCTCTAAGACGATTCGAATTCAAATTCGTTCGAATTACTACCAAACTCTTGTTGTTATAGGAAATGTTTGTTTGATGAAAATAACAATTCAAATATTTTTCAAAAAACATAAGTTTCGTAGTAGTTCGCACGAATTTGTATTCGAATTGTCTTAGTGAAACAGGCCATAACTTTGGACACCTTTTGGGCTGTTTTCTCAAGAAGTACGGTCTTGCCCCTGAAAAAGCATTTACCGTCGTAATTGAGGCAGCGATTGAAAGTTGCTTCAACAGAAATCAATGCTATTCGAGAGCAGGTCTTAAAGTGAACTTATCCGAAATTTTGTGTGGGAGGTACCCGAAGTAGTGGACGAATATAGTCCATATTTAAACCTGATATACATATGGTGGATATATTAGGATGTGTAAAGTATGTACCAAATCGGTCACTCCCTTCAAGAGTTATCGTGAGCACAATTTTTCCGAACAGGTTTGAACTTTTGTGGGGGAGGTACCTGAAGGAGTTGTTGTTGTTGTAGCAGCATAGGTTTGATGCCGGGTTGGCAGCCGCTGGCCGAAACACTATGGTTTCGGGTCAATCCGGTACGAAAGAACCCTCTGCCGTGGGATTGTCCTGACCTGATTGCCCTGGTACCTGAAGGAGTGGACCGATATGACTTATCTTCGAACTTATTCTAAGTTTGGACAAAATATTACGAAGGCCAAATTTTGTACCGAATCGGCGGATCCGTTCGAGAATTATCTTGCGCTACAACCACTACAGGAAGTATGGACTTGCCCCTGATGACACTTGTATTAAAATAGTCAGTGCCCTTGTTAAAATAATGGGTTAGTATTTTAAGTAGAAATTTTTTGCTGGTTATAAATTCTTCGGTGACCAACTGAAATGAGTATTGACGCAACATCCATCGTCGTGTAGCCAGTATTTGATCTGTCCAAAGATGAAAGTACCAATTCATACAGACTGTGGGTATATCTCAGACTCAAACGACAACAACCTCAGTTGGGTTTTGTGTTTGTTGGGACTATATATGTCTACTAGAAGGTGTTTGCCTTTTCAGTGTTGCATAGTGTAAGGAGGCTTTGAAAATGCATAATAAAATTTAGGGCGGTAGTTTAGAAAAAGATCTATATTTTACATTTTTTACGATGTTAGCTTCTTAACAAATGTATTTTTTATTTTAATTTTTAGTTCCCTGGGATTTTATTTCACATACAGCTAATTAACAGTTTGGAAAAGGTAGACATTACACATGATTATCACTCTGCAATTTGTAATAAATCTACAAAATACATGCTACAGTTTTGCATATTGTTGTAAAGAAATTAAATCTAATTCTAAGCATAAATGTGTTATTTGTTTTATGTTTACTATTTGTAAATAATTCTATTCACCTTGACTTGAATGTACAAAATGAAAAGCCAATTAAATAAAATTAAATCCTGATCGAAATGTTGTTTTATTTGGATGTTCATAAGGGAACTGGACAGCTACGATTTATGCTTGCAACGTAAAAAGTAAGAACTTGGAGAAAAACAGACGAAATCCACACCAACAACTACGATTTTCACCTTTTTATTAACATTACGTCTCCGATATGATTGATATTTTCCCTCACCCAAAGGTTAATCGCGTATTAGTTGTTCTGTATGAAGGTGGTCGAAGAGATTAAATACAACTTTATATGGATAACAATCAACACTCTCAAAAAAATGTACGAAGCACTTGTGCAGTCCCCATGCAACTATGTTGTTGTCTGTCATTGATTGGCTCAGATTGATGCACAGATTTTTTGTAGTTCGGATGCGTACCCATGTGAACACTAGGGCTATGGCTATTTTACAACCTCGTATCCCTCTATGATATTTTGATGAGTTTTTACCTAAATTTATAGTGTTTTGTATGCAACATAAAAATTAAAAACGTGTTTTTTGTTTTTGAAATCGGTGCCAACTCTAGCTCGAAAACTAATGAACTTATTGTCATACAATTTTGTGGGGTTATAAAGAACATCAAAATCTAAACCTTCATCTTTCGATTTTATTTAATTGTTTTTTTTTGTCCGTCTTATGGCCAGAGAACTTCAATAGGGACTAGAGATGGGGGGGCGTGCCTAAAAAATTAGGCACGAACATGCACGAGCATGGAACAAAATTTTTATGCACATTCACGCACAAACACGGCGTTTTTCAAGAAGGCACGAAATAAATATACATATAGCAAAATTACTTATACATTAATATGTACATATGTAATCTTATTTAAAAATATTATTTCTAGATGTGGAAAAATCTATCGCTCGTTGCTGAGCTGACGGGTATAGCCAAAATTTTCCTGGCTAATTGCTTTAAACATGGTCATGCTCATATTTAGAACACTCTATGTTCTCACTTTGTATATCAAGTATCATTGCTTTTACATTAGCTATTACGTCATTTCTTTTTTCTTGTAATAAAAAAATCATCTCCTTAAATGGCGGAAATGGCGACACATTTTTCAACAACATCATCCATAACTAAGTTCAAATTGTGGCAAGCGCAAGCTATACGTTTAAATCTTTTAAAATCCGAAACAACGTTGGAACGAACCATTGTCGGTTACAAATACAGAATTTCCCAACTTGTCTTCAATATCAAATTTAGCAAGATAAACAACTGATTTTCAAAGACAGACTATTGCGTTAGCCCTCTGAGTTGTTTTTGTATTTGCCTCTCTCTCATAAACAAAACAAATGGTAAACAAACATCATCTTTTTGTTCTGGCATCTCCATAACAAAACGGCAAAAAGTATCAGACTACATAAACGAAGCAAATAATTTTAGGAAAACTACAGTTGGTGAATTTTTTGGTCGGTTCTTGTACGACTTCTAAAGGGAGCCCAAAAATTTACCACGATCGTGGCATATAGTGCAGATCGTTTTTGGTCGTGTCGTGCAAAATCGTGCCTTGAAAAAAAGCACGGTCACGCATGGCCAAAAATTTATTCCGGCACGACACAGGCCCTCCTCTAATAGGGACAACGTGAAGGCGTAAACATATACCTACAAATTTCAGATGGAAAGTTTTGCACCCCCAACGAATACTAAATGCCAAATTTTAGCCATGGGGGCTATACTAAGGCGTGTACCTGTGCCGTCACCATTTCTGGGGGAACTTTTTATACCACCAACGAAGACTAAATATCAAATTTCAGCAATTTCGGTGGAATATTGAGGCCACATCAGGGGGTACAGTGCAATGGCGACAATGTAAAGGCGTAAACCTATACCTACAAATTTCAGATGGAAAGTTTTATACACCAAATGAAGACTAAGTACCAAATTTCTGCCATTTCGGTGGTATGTTGAGGACACACCTTTCAAAATACCGCAAATCTGAAGGTACCGTTCTATGGGGGCTATATGAAGGCGTGGGGC
This sequence comes from Musca autumnalis, assembly GCF_047663935.1. Lineage (NCBI taxonomy): Eukaryota > Metazoa > Arthropoda > Insecta > Diptera > Muscidae > Musca > Musca autumnalis. Next base: position 112,697,204 of record NW_027411977.1, on the reverse strand, counting down.
TATACCGACAAAATTCTGGGGAAGACAAAGTACCAAATTTCAGCCGTTTCGGTGTGGTAATGAAGCTAAAACCTTCAAAATACCAAAAATCGGGTAGTACCGTTCTATGGGGACTATATCAAAGCGTGGACCGATATAGCCCATTTGCAATACCATACATCCTAGGAGTAATAGAAACTTCTCTACTAAATTACGAGTACAAAGCTCGATTTTAAAAATTGCGAGATGTATCTTGATTTCAACAGACGGACTAACGGACAGATTGACAGACGGACATGGTTATATCGACCTAGAATTTTTCCCTGATCAAGAATATATATACTTTATAAGGTCTCCGATGAACATTCCGATGTGTTACAAACGGAATGGCAAATTTAATTATACCCTCCATATTATGGAGGAGGGTAGTATAATAAACAAAGTATAGCAATGTATAGCAAGATGAGGTTTTTGATTTCCTTTATATTTTGCTGTGGCGATGCTGCTGATTAACAAAACATTTTAGTATATTTTCAAATTTTTTGACTAACGGTTCCAGAGATATCGCGCCTTGAAAAAGTCAAATTCTGTAAAAACTACATGCAAAGAAATACTCATAACTTCTTTAATATTGGTCCAAATTGGACCATCTTTTTTTTATTTGTTTGTTTTTTTATCAGCTATCGAAAGAAATATTTAAAAGAAAAATGCACAGTGGGCTTGAATGCAATTTTCGGGATTTAATATTTAAAATCAATTTTTAAACATGATTGCACCCTTCGATTTTTTCAAAAAAAAATTATGTTAAACTACAATCAATTACAAAAATTTTAAGCCCTATGTGGTAATGGGATTCGGACGATTACTATTTTTTCTGAATTTTTTAAAATTTGTCAATACAATTTTTCCTTTATACCTTTGTCCAAAATTTATTATTTTATTAAAAAAATTAAAAATTTCATTTATAAATATTTGTTTTGATTTTATATTTATGAATTTATCTCAAACATCTTAAAAACTGCGTCATTTTTCGATTTTGAAAATGCATCAGCGAAAATTCCATTAAAGTCCACTGTGGATTTTTTTTCTATTTTTTATGATAAATATATAATATATAATGATAAATATGTACTCTTAGCTTCAAAAATACAGGAAATACAAATTTTGGACAAAGGTATTAAGGAAAAATTGTATTGACAAATTTTAAAAAATTCAGAAAAAATAGTAATTATCCGAATCCCATTACCAAATAGGGCTTACAATTTTTGTAATTGAACGTAGTTTAACATAAATTTTTTTTTAAAAAATCGAAGGGTGCAATCATGTTTAAAAATTGATTTTAAATATTAAATCCCGAAAATTACATTGAAGCCCACTGTGCACTCTTATTTAAAATATTTCTTTCGATAGCTGATAAAAAAACAAACAAATCAAAAAAAAGATGGTCCCATTTGGACAAATATTAAAGAAGTTATGAGTATTTATTTGAACATAGTTCTTTAAAAATGCGATAATATCAATAGGCGATATCTCTGTACGGTTTGTCAAAAAATAATTTTAAAATATACTAAAATGTTCTGTTGGCTAGCAGCATAAATTGAACCAAAAACAATTGAAATCAAAAATTACTTTTCTCCGAACTGTCCGATTTCACTTGGAATTCCCCATATGTTCTCTTATTTATGTAAATATTTACGTAAGTACATGTGAGATTTATTATGCTAGGAAGTCCCAATCATTGAGCTAAAAGTAAAGTCGGAAGGCACTCTTTGGTATTAATCGTGTTCCTTTACGTGCCTGAGATTACCAGTTTTTACCAGCAAAAGCATACAATTTATATGAGAATTTCACAACTTTTACCATTTTTGCAACAATTACCATTTTTAAAAGTAAAGGAACAGACCAATTATGAAAGTTTCCTTGCCTGCTCTAGAGAACCCTGCTCTACAAGTCGATTTGTAGATCCCTACAAAAAGTGTAAATATTTCCAAAATGTTGTAAAATAAAATTCACGAAATAGTTATCTGCAGTTGGAGTCCATGTCGAAATCTGCACTACACTGATGGGAAGTAAAAACATTTTGTAAAATGAATCAAAACCTGTTGCGGAGGAAGTAAAATCTGTTGCGTGCAGCGGCAGTGTTTAGACTGCAACAGCGGGGACGGTCGGAAGCCAAGTTTCTCACTTAAGTTTACAACCTGTCGCTTGTCAAACACATCGTTCCCGTAGTCTGGAAAATAGGCCAGCTACTGAAGCCTGGCAAGGATGCCAGCAAAGGTGAATCTTACAAACCGATTTCGCTTTTGTCGCCCGTAGCAAGGACCCTTGTGGCTTTAGTTCTTCCAGAATCAGAAATAACTTTCCAGTTGCCGATCAATAGCATGAGATCCGTAAGCAGCACAACAACTGAGCTGAAGGCCATCTCCACACATATTAGCCGAGGACTCACTCAGAGCAAGACGTGCGATAGAACAGTGATAGTGGCACTTGATTTAGTAAAACCCTTTGTATTTTTGGGTCAATACGCTCGGGATGATGCAACCGTCAAAATTCCTAATGATGACACCGTGCAAATCATCTGCCCAGCGTACAGCACAGGCCCCCACGACACACTGCTCCTTTTCAATTGCCCTACCAATCCTGCTAAGAAACTTACGCTTGCAGCTTTGTGGTTACAAACCATATACTTAGCGAAATAGACACATTCTTACGACTGATAGACCCAGAGTCAGATTAAGCAGAAAAATGAGAATACAAACATATTAACTACTGTTACAACAACGAGAGCAAACTGCAATTATAGATGTAAACTTTACGATGATAAATAAATTATAGTTATTTCATAAATTCCGTTGAATTAATAAAATAAAAAACATGAAAATCATATTTCAATACAGCATTTTCCGAACAAGACGTGAAAATTACATGCCAAAGGTTTGGTGAAAATGACATGCCAAAGATTAGTGAAAATGCTATTCTTGGGAATTGGTTAAGATTTCATGCCAAAGGATTGGTATAGATGCCATGCCAAAGAATTGTTGAAGATGCCATTCCATCGAGTTAGTAAAGATGACATGCTTAAGATCTGAAAATGAATTGCATCTTTTGGGGTTCACGCTCTTGTAAAAAGAATGAGTGAAGATGCTGAAAAAATGACATTCCATTTCACTTGCACCCATTCTTGAATAGCATCTTTGGCATCGAACATTTTGCTGGGGTGGTGTAGGGTATAATTATGACCTCGCAGTGTGTGTTTTATTAAAAGCCCTCACACCGACACATTTAATCAATAAAAATATATGTGAAACTACGCCACCTTAACCACCGTTTTTTTAATTTGTTGTAAATAAAAATAAAAATAAATAAAAACACAAACTATTTTTTTCGCCCTTTTTATGTTAGAGACAACAAAACTCATATATTTTAAATATGAATTTTCAAAAAAACATCCCATTTACACATTCCATTTCAAATTAAATTTGCACAAAAAACAACAATATATCAGATATTTAAGGTTTTGAAGAATTGTGTATATTTTCCCGTTTATTTATTTTGAATGTTATTTATTCGCGTGCATTCTTTGCATTTTATTAAGACTATTAATATGGATGAAACATACCTTTCTCATTGTCAGCATGTAATGGTCCAACATTTCCGAAAAATCTTTTGTCGAGAATCTGCAGCAGCAGTAATGCGGTTGAGTGAACTTCAACACGGGGACAACCGGTCATCAGTAACGTGACAGTTATGACAGAAGTATAATGATCACAAGGATATTCTCTGGAAAATAAATAAAAAATAGTAAAATGAATAAAAAGAGGAAAATGAATAGGAAACAGAACATAAATATTCAAAAGTCGAAAATTTGCACAGCACATTTAATAATTTCTTCTCCGAGGCGTCTCCTGATATTTTCCAAACACCCTGAAGAAGTTTGTTCGGAAAGCCGTTATTACACCTTCCAGTAGCAAATTGTAGGTCCACTCCTTATGGAATCTCCAGACAAAAGATCAAAATTTTGCGAATCTTGTCTTTCTTGCGGCAAGAGATGTATAAGTCTTGTATCAGTGTATAGTCGAACGCTAAGTCGCGGGTAAACACTAGAGTGATTTCATTAAAAAAATTTCATGAAATTAGGCGTTCTTAGATCGAGAAGTTCCCACACAGCTATTTCACGATATTAGTCTACTATGGAACTCGATCTAGGAACACATAATTTCATTTTTTTTTTCAACGAAATCACTCTAGAGCGCTGGTTGTTTGGGACAATGCTGATTGGAGATCCCCATTTTTGCTGTGCATCTTCAAGAATTTTACAGCTTTTTAATACACATTCAGAGCTACAATTAGTTCTTCAAAATCTTTAACGCGGAACAATTGAGTTAGAAGTGAATGAACAGATTTTTTACGCAACCTTTTCCGGATTTCAGGCATCAGTACATAGCTAGAATCGCATGAGAGCTCCAGCGTGCAATGCATATATTTGGGATCTGCTTAAACTACCATCCTCTAAGTGATGTGACGGAGCAGAAACTTCATGTTGTTATTCTTGTTGTTGTTTCAGCATATTATATTGTAAGCACAATTCTACTGGAATTGGTTGAGTAGGTTTAGAAGGGTAGTTGAAAAGGTTTAGTGTGTTGTGCGGGCCTTTGCCAAATACTGGGCACATGTTTTGCACGATCTCATCGATTCTGATCTTACCCACCTTATGGTTATGAGTATGGCTTTCACGGTAACACCAGAGCAAGTACTGCAACCAAAACATGCCAATGTCTTGCTGTACTGAAAGAATCTGAGAGAAGGCCACCTGTTGCAGTTCACAGGGCGGCATTCTGGCTGCTTTGAATATTTTTCTATCGCTTGACTCATCTCGCTCATTTGCTAATCCGGAATGTACTCTCTGCTGCCCGAACATCAGAAGGGTTTGACAGATCTTTGAAGAGGTAATTTGTGAACTCTATGAAACTAGGCCACTTAGCTTTCCCATGATTGATGAGAGTGTGGCATTCAGAGATTATGATACAGATAACGACAATTACGATGAGATTATCTGACCCAAGAGAAACGACGGATTGCAAGGAGCCGTCATTTGTTAGACCAGGTGACACGATGGTTATATCAGGCGAACTGTGTCACTCTTCGCTAATTCTGATAAGGTCAATTCTGAAAAAGACCATTGACCGTCAATTCTCATGAGGACCATTGACCGTTCAAAACGTAAAGCTATCTCAGAAAGCACTATGCCCCCTTGCGCATTGCCGAGGATCGAATGGCACAACTCATGATGGGTATTAATTAAAATCACCAAGAACGAACGGTTATGAGTTTCCAAAAGAGGGCTAAGGTTGGACCTATAACCTAGAGTACAGCTATTTATCGGCGGGATGCATACTTTAAGCTACTCAATATCGGTAGTTCCATACCTGACTGCTGCCCCCATACATTCCATATTAAACAGATTGGTGCCATCGAAAAACTAATCCTCCACCTTCACTTCTAGAACGGTCCTTCCTCCGAACGTTGTCAATCTGCTCAGAAGCAGCGACCATGAATTCTTCCGACTCATAAAATCTTATATTTCCGCGATCTTACAACGGAGTCAATTAAAATTAAATTGCGAAAAGGATGCAGTTCCACGGATTGGAACAGCAACGACTCATGTTAAGTACTGGACATGCGGCTGATTTTAGGTGGACTCCGGGGAAGTCTCGTATTCTGATGACAACTACTCACTGGCGCCGGCGTTCACGGATCATACAATATAGTCGTTGTCGCAGTCCCTTAAATAACCGATTTGCTCCATATTTTGCACGTCGTAATATTTCTACGGGACATACTTTCGTATATACAGGTTCGAATATACACTCTATCGGTCCACTCCTTTCTAACACATAAAATTTCGGATAAGTGAAGTTTAAGAGCTGCTTTCGAATCCCTTTGTATTCGCTGCCCACTTTATGAAACTACAAGTTTTTTCAGGGACAAGTCCATACTTCCTGAGAAAATGGTCCGAAAGGTGTAAAAACCCCCTCTCGCATCATATAAGTGGCTGGAGCATACGATAGTTCTCGTACGGATGAGCGATTCGGTTCAAAATTTAGATTTCGTAATATTTGGCCAAATATAGTTCAAGTTTGAAGATGGGCCATATAAGATTACTCCTTCGGGTATCTTCCCCGCTACAGTTAAAAACTTTTAGCTAAAACGTTGCGCACGATAACTATCGATGGCAGTGACCAATTTGGTCCATACTTTGCACAGCTAAATATTTTTACGAGACATATCGCTCATTTACTCAAAGAGTGACACATTTTAAAAAATCAAGTTTCGAGAAAAATGCGTTTTAAGTTGGCGATTGAAATTTGACTTCCCAACTTAAAAAGATTATTACAGAAAAACTAAAAGCACTAAGTGGACTATATTTTGCAGACAGCTATCTAGATATCAGTGCTACATTTCTGTGCAAGATCAATCATGATTTGAAATGTTTTAGTGCTCGAAAAACTTGTGTGTTGAATTATTGGCAACTCGTAGTAAATGAGCAGTAACTCCTCGAGTTTCAGAGATATCAGCATGAAAATTTGACACAAGATAAAGTAGAAGTCGTAGAAAAAATAGAAATTGCTAACACAAAAAGCACATTTTTTGAGTTATGCCACTCTTTGAGTAAATGAGCGATATGTATATGAGGTTCGAATGTGGACTATGGACTCCTTCGGCTACCTCCCACACAAAATTTCGAAAAAGTGAAGTTTGATTTTTGTTGTAACAACTGGTATTCACTGCCCACATTACGAAGGTACAAGATTTTTCAGGGGCAAGTCTATACTTCCTGAGAAAGTGTGCCGAAATGAGTAAATAGTCCTACGGCCACCATATGTAGTAGCTGGAACGCACGATAATTATCCGTACGGATTTGGTCTTCGCAGTATTTTGTCCAAACTTAGCTTAAGTTCGAAGGTTAGCAATATCGGTCCACAACTTTCGGTACCTTCTCTTAAAGTTAAAAATGTAACGCACGATCAAGGCAAATTTATATAAGGTATATGCATGAATTACAACAACTAACAAATTTACAAAAACAACACTGTTGTTATTGAAAATTAATTGTCAAAGTTAAATATTGAATAATAGGGTCGTTCCAATTTTTTTTTTTCAGGAAATACATAAATTCATTTTGAAAATCACCTAAAATAGAACCAATTTGAATCAAAATGTAAATATAACACATTCAGAACTCTCGTAGGTCATTGTTATTACACGTTTACGATGAAAAGAAGTATTTTATGGTAACAAATTCCGAAGTTTCACATTTCATAAGTAGACCCTATTACATTTTGAAAACTAATTTTACAAAAAAAGTAAGCATACAGCTGATTGTCACTTTTTGGTCCAAACATTCGAGCTCCTAATATTTTGTCCAGATTTACTTTAACTCTGAAAAAAATGGGCACATCGGTCTTCTACTTAGAGCACTTCACCCACAGAAGTTCAAGTTCAGCCTATGTGAATTGAAACTTTCATCTACGGAGAGATCGAATGTATTTAGGGTCTTTTCAGAATTTTGTGGCCCTTTTTGAACATTTGAACTTACAGACAAAAATGTGGATTAGGATTAATGTTCAAAAGTGTTGCGGAGGCGGTACTTGAAGGAATGGACCGACGAAGTCCATTATGAAAGTGGATCCTTTTTTTGGGAGTCATATCTTTTCGATATAACGTTTGGAACAGTATACCAGGAAGCATGAACTTGTCCACGGACCACAACGAATAGCACCGGCATACATTTCAAAGGATCTTCGAACTGACCCTAAACTGCATTTAAACAAAAATGTTGAACTTTTGCAGGGAAGGTAAGGAGAGGTCCAATATGGGTCGTTTTAGAAGTTAAACTAAATTTGGACAAAATATTAGAAGATCTAAAGTTTGGAAGAAATTGGTTACCCAGTTCAAGAGAGTGTATCGTGTATACCATTTAAGTGACATTTTTTGCATTTTGGGAGGAAGTTCCGGAAGTTGTGGACCAGTATTGTCCATCTTCGAACTAAAACTAAGTTTGGACAAAAGATGACGAAAACCAAATCGGTTGACCAGTTCGAGTGCTATCTTGCGCTCCAACCACCTCACACGGTGTCATAGGGGTTTTTTTTGCATTTCTCAGGCTATTTGCTCAGGAAGTATGGCCTTGCCCCTGATGAAACTTGTACCGTCGTATGGGTGGCAGTGAATACAAGTTGTTACAACAAAAATCAAAGCGATTCGAGAGATGGTCCTAAATTGAGCTTTTCCGAAATTTTGTGTGGGAGGTACCCGAAGAAGTGGACCGACTGGGTCCATATTGGAACCTCATCTAAGTCTGGTAGAAATTTCAGGATATGCAAAGTATGGACCTATCGGTTACTCCCTTCAAGAGTTATCGTGCGCACAAATTTTCCGAACATTTTCGAACTTTTGTGAGGGAGGTACCCGCAGAAGTAGACCTATATGGCCCATCTTCGAACTAAGTTTAGGCAAAATATTACGATACTCAAAATTTGGTTCGAATCGGTTGATCCGTTCGAGAGTTATGGTGTGCAGACAGACAGACTGACGGACATTGCCAAATCGAATCCAAATTGTCTGAAACGGATTTTGTCCAAACATACGTGGGGTCTAAAACCATTATTTCGATGAGGCACATTTTGCCCGTATGAAAGTGTATATACTCTCGTTAGCATAAATGCTGAGGGTATAAAAAAATAATATTGATGAAGCTAAAGTTCGCACTATTATAATACGCGAAATATTGCAGTATACCATGAAATATGACCATAATTGGACCAAATGAAATGTAAAAGAGTTAATTTGCGCGGAAGTTATGACAGCGTAAATGAATAAAAGTAGGTAAAAACACGTTGAAACAAACGAGTTTTTTTGCGTTGTTATTTGATTGCTGGTCAAACCGTTCAAATTATGGATATCTGCCCAAAGTAAAAGTAGAAGAATACAAAATGAACATTAAACTTCTAATGTATCATTTTTACAAATCTCCACTGCATCCACCTTCTAGGGATGCTGATATTTTAAAGCCAGATTTTAGGAGTTTTTTGTATGTTTGATCTAACTGCGACGCGCACTCGTACATTTCAGACAACCAATAATAATATTAAAGAACTGGCGGTTACGCATAATTTGATATGTATATTGAGTATGTATGTAGCCCCCAACAACATCAAAGTAATCTACTGCCAAAGGCCAAAATTTAGTGCGATATTTTTTTCTAAAACCCCTATTTTTGGGTACAGTATTTACAATATCCCATTGAATGTGCTGGGATATTTTAGTTTTTGACGGCCCGAACCCTATACATCATAGATCGTGAAAATCGATCCACTAGGACTACGGAAACTGCTACAGCAAAAAAAGTTTTTGAAAATATCGCGGATTTAATCGCGTTTTCTGTGAATCGTTTCTTTTTAAATAAAGAAACTGACACGTCAGTCGTGTTTTTGCAAAAACAGCGGTTTAAAAAAGCAAAGCTGTGATATTCGTCATTACAATTGAATCTCCAAAAATAAAAACTTGGGTTGGGTTAGCGACCATTGCCATATCTTCGTTGTATGACCACCTACACCAACCTACTTCACATTGTTGCAAAGGTGAAGTTTTCTACTTTCATTATCAGGCTTTGCTTTAGGAATAATGTTAACATAAGCGGAGATTTCGCATAAGAATAAAACCTTGACATTTTCTCCTCCAGAAGTTTTTTGCCCATTTCTACTATGATCCTACCATCACCAAACTAAATAGGCTTCTTCTCCTCCAGGACCCCCATTAAACCACAATATTTCGTGACGATCAGATCAAATTTGCGACCTATAGCGTAATTACAAACAAAATGACAAATTGGATGCATTATCGAAATTTGCGATATCTCCGTTGTTTGATCACCTACGTCAACCTACTTTTGGTATACACCTTATACACCTTATAGATGCGGAGATATTCGCTTTGGAATAAAACGTTGACTTTTTCTCCAAATAATATTTTTGCCCATTCCGACCCCTGGATATTGTCCGACAATCAGTAGTTTTCTTCCCCTCCGGGACTCCCATCATCACCCAAAATTTGGTGACGATCCGATCAAAATTGCGACTTGTAGCGTGATTACAAGGTTTAGATGGAAAGAAGGACGGCCGGTGGGACGGACACACATAGCCAGATCGATTCAGCTCGTCGAGACATGAATTTTTGGTATATACACGCAGAAAAATATATGTTAGAAATATGTTTTTAAAACTGGTTGCAAACAAATATATCTTTGTATCCAAACAAATTTTGTTTGTGTCCAAACAAATATATGTTTGCAATATTTTGTAACATATCTCAATTTTATTTGTTTGGGTACCAACATATTTTTATACCCTCAGCATTTATGCTAACGAGGGTATATACACTTTCATACGGGCAAAATGTGCCTCATCGAAATAATAGTTTTAGACCCCAAGTATGTTTGGACGAAATGTGTTTCAGACAATTTGGAGTCGATTGAGCAATGTCCGTCCGTCTGTCTGTCTGGCTGGAGCGCACGATAACTCTCGAACGGATGAACCTATTCGGTTCAAATTTTGGCTTTCGTAAAGACAGCAAGGCCAAATTACTATTCGTTTCTGAGATAAAGGCCTGATAAAGGCAAAAAAGAGTTGATTTAGCCCGGTTTAGATGAGGCCATAAAATCCGAACTGGACCTGACAGGACAAACCCCTACTAGGGTTTTTGTAGTCTAAATATGTACTTTCAAAAAATGCATACTAGAAGTTGTTTGCATTTTCAGTGTTGCATAGTGTTATTATAAAACAGCATTCTGCAGCCGCGAGAGCCTTCTTGTTACTTTCTTTGGTAAAAATCCTCTCTCCACCCATAAAAAATATGTTCTAACATAAACAAGTAAAAAAGTATCAGTCTGCTTTGCCGGCAGAGATATACCCTCAGCCTGTGTGGTTTGAAACACTTTTTTCCCAAAAAAAAACTTATGTATTTAAGGTGGGGTTTTCAAAATTTTGTGCTTATAAACCGACAAAATATCGATTGGATTAAAGCTCAAAAATTTTGCGGGGGATATCTGTAGACAGGGCTGTTGTACCATACTTGCCTAAGAAAAACAGGGCCACCTACGGTAAGACATTCTAAAGGATTCTCAAACAGACCATACCACAAATATGTTGAACATTTGAACATAAATTAAGTTTATGATACCATTTTAGCGAATATTTTCGAACTTTTTTGGGGAAGGTACCGGAAGGTGTGGACATATAAGCACCACCTTCGAATTTCATTTAATATTCAAAGAAATATTACGATATCCAAAGTGTGGACGAACGCAGTATTCGGTTCGAGCTCTCCAGCCACTACATATGGTGCCTATGGGGTTTTTACACCCTTCGGACTGTTTTCTCAAGAAGTATGGACTTGCACCTGAAAAAAACTGTTACCATCGTAATTGAGACAACGAATGCAAGTTGCTTCAACAAAAATAAAAGTGATTCGATATCTGGTCTTAAAGTGAACTTATCCGAAAGTTTGTGTCGGAGGTACCGGATGGAGTAGACAAATATTGTTCATATTTTAACCCCATCTATATCAGGAAGATATATTAGGATGTGTAAAGTATGGACAATTCGGCAATTCGGCCACTCCCTTCAAGAGTTATCGTACGAACAATTTTCAAAAGCGATTCGAGAGATGGCCCTAAACTCAACTTTTCCAAAATTTTTTGTGGGAGGTACCCGAAGAAGTTGACCGATTGAGTCCATATTGAAACCTTAAACTAAGTTTGGGCAAAATATTACGAAAGCCAAAATTTGAACCGAATAGGTTCATCCGTTCGAGAGTTATCGTGCGCTCCAGCCAGACAGACAGACGGACGGACATTGCTCAATCGTCTCCAAATTGTCTGAAACACATTTCGTCCAAACATACTTGGGGTCTAAAACTATTATTTCGATGAGGCACATTTTGCCCGTATGAAAGTGTATATACCCTCGTTAGCATAAATGCTGAGGGTATAAAAATATGTTGGTACCCAAACAAATAAAATTGAGATATGTTACAAAATATTGCAAACATATATTTGTTTGGACACAAACAAAATTTGTTTGGATACAAAGATATATTTGTTTGCAACCAGTTTTAAAAACATATTTCTAACATATATTTTTCTGCGTGTATATACCAAAAATTCATGTCTCGACGAGCTGAATCGATCTGGCTATGTGTGTCCGTCCCACCGGCCGTCCTTCTTTCCATCTAAACCTTGTAATCACGCTACAAGTCGCAATTTTGATCGGATCGTCACCAAATTTTGGGTGATGATGGGAGTCCCGGAGGGGAAGAAAACTACTGATTGTCGGACAATATCCAGGGGTCGGAATGGGCAAAAATATTATTTGGAGAAAAAGTCAACGTTTTATTCCAAAGCAAATATCTCCGCATCTATAAGGTGTATAAGGTGTATACCAAAAGTAGGTTGACGTAGGTGATCAAACAACGGAGATATCGCAAATTTCGATAATGCATCCAATTTGTCATTTTGTTTGTAATTACGCTATAGGTCGCAAATTTGATCTGATCGTCACGAAATATTGTGGTTTAATGGGGGTCCTGGAGGAGAAGAAGCCTATTTAGTTTGGTGATGGTAGGATCATAGTAGAAATGGGCAAAAAACTTCTGGAGGAGAAAATGTCAAGGTTTTATTCTTATGCGAAATCTCCGCTTATGTTAACATTATTCCTAAAGCAAAGCCTGATAATGAAAGTAGAAAACTTCACCTTTGCAACAATGTGAAGTAGGTTGGTGTAGAACGAAGATATGGCAATGGTCGCTAACCCAACCCAAGTTTTTATTTTTGGAGATTCAATTGTAATGACGAATATCACAGCTTTGCTTTTTTAAACCGCTGTTTTTGCAAAAACACGACTGACGTGTCAGTTTCTTTATTTAAAAAGAAACGCTTCACAGAAAACGCGATTAAATCCGCGATATTTTCAAAAACTTTTTTTGCTGTAGCCGTTTCCGTCGTCCTAGTGGATCGATTTTCACGATCTATGATGTATAGGGTTCGGGCCGTCAAAAACTAAAATATCCCAGCACATTCAATGGGATATTGTAAATACTGTACCCAAAAATAGGGGTTTTAGAAAAAAAATATCGCACTAAATTTTGGCCTTTGGCAGTAGATTACTTTGATGTTGTTGGGGGCTACATACTCAATATACATATCAAATTATGCGTAACCGCCAGTTCTTTAATATTATTATTGGTTGTCTGAAATGTAGGGTTTTGTCCTGTCAGATCCAGTTCGGATTTTATGGCCTCATCTAAACCGGGCTAAATCAACTCTTTTTTGCCTTTATCAGGCCTTTATCTCAGAAACGAATAGGAATTTGGCCTTGCTGTCTTTAGCAATATTGTAGCCCTAAACTAGTAGAACTTATCTTTTGAAAAAACCACATAAGAAAAACTCCATCTAGGGCATCAAAATCTATAAAATATAGAAAATTTTACATAATTGCTGAAATTCTGGTCAGTATCGGCTAAACTATTGGGAGTTGAACCAAGTAACCTTTTCCAAAAATCTTCCAAATAAAGTTCTCAACAATTCTTTAGAACATTCTGAAACTCTAAAATGCTTACTTCATAATGTTTCAGCGGTATTTTGCATCATATCTTTTACAACACGTATTTCAAACACAGTTCACACCAACAATTTATTCTCGCATTTCGAATTTCACTACATTATTGACATTTTTATTAAATCGTCGTTGAAAAATGTACTGAAAACAACGGCATCGAGCAATTTTACAACAATGACATGTTATGAAGAGTTGTGTATTACATTCCAGCGAATATTTTTCCAAAAGAAAATATTCAGAAAAAATTTACGGTTTTGGAGATACGGTGCGAAATGTATAAAAAATGTGGAATTTTGACATATATTTTGAAATTTGGGGCAATAAATGTAGTTTTTCGAGTTCATTATTTCTCCAAATATTTTATTCTTGTCCTTATCTACAAATTTGCTTCAGAGGTCAGAAGAAGATTCGCATTGGTTTCAGAGATATAGCCCCGAATTTCTTTAAAAACTCAATATTTAACCATGTTTAGATGGGGCCATAAAATCCGAGCTAGATCTCACACAACAAAACCCAACTAGGGTTTCTTGTCGTTTGGGTCTGTACTTTCAAAAAATTCTCAGTTCGAATTGTTTGCACAATATCACCTTAAAAATGTTGCACAGTGTAATTAACTGTGTACATGGTGTAATAGAAGATGCAGAAGCGAAGACAGGAGGGTAAGGAAGTTTGTTTTGTTTTTTGAGGAAAAGAAAATAATTTTATGAATTATGTTGGTCTTAAGGCCGATAGCCCTAGTTGCTATTGTTTTTTTGTATTTTTATTATTATGATTTTTAATTGTAATAAATATTTCGAAAATAAAAATAAATAAATAAATGTTGGTCTTTTTTCTTCAGTTTTCTAAATACGACAGTTGAGTAAAGACGGTAAATTGAGTGAATAAATCAGTGTTTTGTATTTCCTTAAAGAAATTGTGCTTTTTAGTAAATTAAATGCCCAATACATTTTATAATTGGAAACTGTATAATTGAATCAAAAAGGTGAATGGAAATATTTTATTGGACAAGAAAGAAATCGCATTTAATATTGGTAATTACATCAATACATTTTTCATATACATGCATATGTATATTTGAAATATGGATGTACCTATTTATTACACTACATAATCATTTGATTCCAGATGCCGATTCCCCGCTGATGATTTCAACTTTAAGGAAAATGTGTTTTATTTCACAACTAAGGAGAAGCGTTCATCATAAAAGTGTGATTATACCCTCAGCCTTTAGGCTAAGGAGGGTATATACACTTTGATACGATGAAAATGTGCCTCATCGAAATAATGGTTTTAAACCCCAAGTATGTTTGGACGAAATGTGTTTCAGACAATTTGGAGTCGATCTAGCCATGTCCGTCCGTCTGTCTGTCGGTCTGTCTGTCTGTCCTGCTGGCTGGAGCGCACGATAACTCTCGAACGGATGAACCGATTCGGTTCAAATTTTGGCTTTAGTTATATTTTGCCCAAACTTAGTTTAAGTTCGAAGATTAGCTACATCGGTCCACTCCTTCCTGTACCTCCCCCACAAAAGTTCGAAAATGTTCGGAAAGTTTGTGCGCACGATAATTCTTGAAGGGAGTTACCGATTTGGTCCAAACTTTGTCTAGCGTAAACTTTCTACCAGAGTAATATGAGGTTCCAATATGGTCTCAATAGGTCCACTCCTTCGGGTACCTCCCACACAAAATTTCGGAAAAGTTCAGTTTAGGGCCATATCTCGAATCGCTTTGATTTTTGTTTTAGCAACTTGTATTCACTGGCCTCCATACGAAGGTACAAGTTTCATCAGGGGCAAGTCCATACTTCCTGAGAAAATAGCATGAAAGTTGCAAAAAACCCCTATGACACCCTGTGAGGTGCTTGGAGCGCAAGATAACTCTCGAACGGATCTGCCGATTGGATCCAAAATATGGCCTTATTAATATTTTGTTCAAACATAGTTTAAGTTTGAAGATAAGTAATATTGGTCCACTCCTACAGGTACCTCCCCCACAAAAGTTCAAAAATGTTCGGAAAAATTGTTCGTACGGTAACTCTTGAAGGGAGCGGCCGAATTGGTCTATACTTTACACATCCTAATATATCTACCAGATATAGATCAGGTTCAAATATGGACTATGCTTGTCCACTCCATCCGGTACCTCCCACACAAAATATCGGATAAGTTCACTTTAAGAACTAATATCGACTAACTTTGATTTTTGTTGAAGCAACTTGCATTCGCTGCCTCAATTACGATATTAAAAGTTTTTTTAGGGGCAAGTCCATACTTCTTGAGCAATCAGCCCGAAGAGTGTAAAAACCCCCAATGACACCATATGTTGTGGCTGGAGATCCACTTCCATAACGGTCAATGTCGATCCATTCCTTTTAGTATCTCCTCCGCAAAACTTTTGATCTTTAATCCTTATCAACATTTTTGTCGGTTCAAACGCCCAAATTTTTTAAAACCCCCTAAATACATACGTATTTTGGGAAAACATTTTTTAATATACACATGCTGAGGGTATACCTCTGTCGGCAAAGCCGACTGATACTTTTTTACTTGTTTTTATCTGGGTTTCGGAGTCGGAGTCGGAGTCGGAGTCTACGAGTCGGAGTCGGGCAATTTTGCTGGAGTCGGAGTCGGAGTCTGAGTCGAAAAAAATAACTCGACTCCGACTCCGAGCAACATTTTTTCCACGTTATAAAAGTATAACATAAAATTTGGAACAAGAACATTTTTATACCCTACACCACTATGTGGGGAGGGTATTATAAGTTGGTTTTGGCCAAAAAGTTTGTAACGCATCGAAATAATGGTCGTAGACCCATACTTATATATATCAAAATGAATGTCTCGACGAGCTGAGTCGATCTGGCTATGTGTGTCCGTCCGTCAGTCCGTCCGTCCGTCCGTCTGTCCGTCTGTCCGTCTGTCCATCTAAACCTTGTAATCACGCTACAGGTCGCAATTTTGATCGGATCGTCACGAAAATTTGGATGTTGATGAAGGTCCCGGAGGGGAAGAAGCCTATTGATTTTGGTGATGGTCGTATAATATTTAGGGGTCGGAAAGGGCAAAAAACTTAGGTGGATAAAAAGACAACGTTTTTTTCCAAAGCCAATATCTCAGCTTCTATATGGGGTATACCAAAAGCAAAACCTGACGATGAAAGCAGAAAATATCACCTTTCTAATGATGTAAAGTAGGTGCTCGTAGGTGATCAAACAACGAAGATATCGCAATAGTAGCAAATAAAACCCCAATTTTCATTTTTGCGATTTTAATTATATTGACAAATATCACAGCTTTGTTTGAAAATTTTCCAAAAGCAAAGCTTGACTATGAAAGTAGAAGATCCCGTCTTTACAATGATGCAAACTAGGTAGGCGTAGGTAACCAAATAACGGAGATATCGCAATAGTCGGTAATACATCCCATTTTTCTATTTTTTTGGAAATCACGCTACAGGTCGCAATATTGATTGGATTGTCACGAAAATTTCAGGGTTAATGGGGGTCTCACAGATGAAGAAGCATATTGATTTTGGTGATGGTCGGATAATATTTAGGTGTCGGAATGGGCAAACACTTATTTGGAGAAAAGTCAACATTTTATTTCAAAGCCAATATCTCTGTTTCTTTAAGAGGTATATCAAAAGCAAAACCTGGCATGGAAAGTAGAAAATATCACCTTTACAACGATGTAAAGTAGGTTGTCATAGGTGATCAAACAGCAGAGATATGGCAATAGTCGATAATGCATCCCATTTCCGATTTTTTTGTAATAACGCCACAGGTCGCAATTTTGATCGGATCGTCACGAAAGTTTAGGGGTTAATGGGGGTCCCACAGAGGAAGAAGCCTACTGATTTTAATGATGGTCGGAAAATATTCAAGGGTCGGAATGGGCAAAAACTTATTTGGAGAAAAGGTCTACATTTTATTTCAAAGCCAATATCTCTGTTTCTTTAAGAGGTATATCAAAAGCAAAACCTGGCAAGGAAAGTAGAAAATATCACCTTTACAACGATGTAAAGTAGGTTGTCGTAGCTGCTCAAACAACAGAGATATCGTAATAGTCGGTAATGCATCCCATTTTCCGATTTGTTTGTAATCACGCTACAGGTCGCAATTTTAATCGGATCGTCACGAATTTTTTGGGAGTTGATCCCACATAGGAAGAAGCCTATTGATTTTGGTGATAGCCGGATAATATTTAGGGGTCGGAATGGAGACAAATTCAAAGTTTTTTCTCATTTGGAGACAAATTCAAAGTTTTATTCTTTGTGAATATATTGGCTTCTAGTAGCGGTATTCCAACGACAAAGCCTGTCAATGGAAGAAGAAAATATTACCTTTACATTGGTGTAAAGCAGGTTGGCGATGGTGGTCAAACAAGGCAGATACCACAATAGTCGGTAATGCATCCAATGGGGGTCCCAGAGACAAAGACGCATATTATTTTTGGTGGTAGTCGGTTTATATTCACTAAAAGAAATGTTTACCAGTGAAAAGCTTATGCACAGGGGTAGTGGTGTAGGGTATCACATGGTCGGCCCCGTCCCGACTATAGCCTTTGCTCACTTGTTTTTAAATAATTTTTTATTTTAAAAGAAACGGTATATTATACTAAGTTAAGGGACGATTCACAGGATATTTACTATCCTCTGAAGTGTAGTCTATTCATCCCTATTTTGTTGATCCAATTGATTCTTTACATTTTTGCAAACAAAAGTAATGCTCTATGACAATCGAATTAAGATTGGACCTGTAACCTCTTTCGTCAGAAGTCTTACTGCTCTTCTCACAAAGGTCTATTGGTCTTCTCATCCAGTGTTTTATGAGAAGTCATCCTTGTCTTCTATTAAAGACAGTGTGGTCTCTATGGGAAATCTTACTGAATACCCTGTGGCAAAAAATGGAATTCAAGATCTAGGGGTGGAAAAATTCCTTTTCGGAATGAAAGCCCCAATTGAGAACCCCAAAGGATCCCATAGCTGAAATTTCTGACTTATGACATAATGCATTTTTTCATTTCATATTTCCACACCAATGTTCAAAATGTGTATAAATTTCAGAAAAAAGTAGAATGTATAAATATCATAGAATAGGTAGTCAAATTTTTAAGTCTATCGGAACAATATTGCCATAGTGTGAGCGTTGGATTGGAACAATTTATTTTATTTTGTTTGCAGCATATACTGTATTTTTCTCGAAATCGGCCACAAAAATATATGACAATTGGTTTATTAGTTTTCGGGCTAAAGTTGGCACTCCACAATGCTTTAATAAAAACACGGTTTCGTAGACGGCCTCAAAACTTCGTAATATTTTGCTCCTTCAGATGAAGAAAACAAAACTGCCAAAAAGTTACGTAGTTTTCTCGGAAAAAATGAAGAAAAATTACTGTTATTGAGCTTTACAACTGGGGTCTCCTTTTGAGGCTAAGCACACTAAAATGTTGGCTTACATCCAGTTTGAAACTTGGTCATGAATTGCCTATAATTGTTTTGCATCTAGTCCTTATGATTTGTATTGCTCCTTCATTTTCACTTATTTTGAAAGCTTAACGATTTTCTAACGCGGAAGAATTCCGTCCAGAATATACTCGTGCAAAAAAGGATAACCGACAAAAACGTTCTAACTTTGCTATTTTTCAATGTAAGATTCGGCAGAAACAATATTGATATGTTCGAATGTATTCGAACGAATGTCCTTAATAATGAATTGTAAGGAAAAACTAACACATTAGCCTATATAGGCCAAAATATAGGAAAAAGTTAACAATTTGTGCAAATTTTATTCATTTTTAGTGGTATAGAATTTTACTCTCGGAGTCGAGCCGGAGTCGGAGTCGGAGCGGGAGTCGTGAAAAAAACTCGTCTGGAGTCGGAGTCGAGCCAAAAATACCTCGACTCCGAAACCCTGGTTTTTATAAATAACTTCATTCCGTGTTTCTTTTATTAAAGTCTGTTGTGTATTTCTTTGGAATTTTGTATGTACTTATGTATGTGTCTGTCGTTGCTTTTGTGCTTGGTATTTCAATAAACCACCACCATTTATAAATGTGTGTATATGTTAGAAATAGCCAGTGAGCGCTTACTGTGAGCAAGTGAGCATACATTTCAATGTGTTTTGCATTGAAATTTACGCTCCGTTGCTCTCAGTAGGCGCCCACTGGAGCATGCGTTTTTTTGTTTGTTTTTTTTTTTTTTTTTTTTTGCACCCAAACAAATATTTGCTTGCACCCAAACTTATAATTTGTTTGTTATGTTTGGGACTGACTGCAAACAAATATATGCTTGCTGCAAAATGTCTACGGCCATTATTTCGATGTGTTAAAACTTTTTGGCCAAAACCAACAAACCCCACATAGTCGTGTAGGGTATAAAAATTATTTTAAGTGGACAAAACAAGGAAATCTGAGATTTCTGACTAACAACATACGATAAAAACTGTTTCATTCTTCAGAGAGAAAAAGAAACCGTAGGAGATTAGTATCATTTATACAAAACAAACACATCCTCATCATCAAAGCTCCGGGGAACTTATTTGTTTGGCTTTCAGTTATTAGTCTTCTATTGCTTGTATGATGATGTACTTTACGTATAAATGGCTTGACTCTTTATCATTTTCATTTACGGTCGAAGATTACCATGTTCTATTGTATACATACATATGTATGTATGTATATGATGTATTATCTTTTTGTCATGGTATGAAAGGACATTTTAAATGCTTCATTTTTGAAAAAAAAGTCCATTTACACATACAAAAAACTGCAAATCTATTCCGTGTAGGAAGCATGGGATCATGCCAGCTAGCCTCAATAATGCCAAATGGCGCTGAGGCACTATGAATTGTAAAACCCTTATAAATTGAATAAATAAAAAAAAAAAAAAAAAAAAAAAAAAAAAAAATGTGTCGACATGTCACCACTTTGTCTGTCAATATGGTGACAAAGTTAGCACTTTGTCAACATGTTGTCAACAATTGATACTTTTACCTTAATCAGAAGAAGCATTGTTTATACTGACAGCGGATAGCCCAACTAAGCATCTTTTCATTTTTTCTTAATTTGTTTAAATAATTTTGGCGGTTCGTGAAAATAGTGTTGAATCAATAAAATATCGTGAATTTAACGAGTGGTTAAACTTAAGGTATATAATTTTAATAGCAAGAAGTATGAGCAAATGAAATTATAAAAGACTAGTGAAAAATAGTCTGACGAATAAATTGTCCCTTCTCGCTGAAAATATTGAACTCAAATTACATCTGTTTTTTGGACACGACATAGTAATGAGTTACAAAGTTGAAGGATTATTTGACAAAAATCGATTGCGATATTTTTTCAATGTTTATACAGCTGTAATAGGTAAGCAAATTTAAGGACATTTTGTTTATTATGTTTATTTATACATGTTTATTCTTTTCTAGATTTTATATAAACATTCAGCGAATCGCCTGATAAAACGTGCAGCAGAAGAAAAAGCAACAGCAAAGTCGACCCAAATCTTATGACCAAGAAAATAAATAAGTAAAAAAATATCAGTCGGCTTTACCGACAGCCTATGTGAATTGAAACTTTCATCTAAGGACAGATCGACTGTATTTAGGGTCTTTTCAGAATTTTTTGGCTCTTTTTGGACATTTGAACTTGCCAACAAAAATGTAGATTAGGATTCAAGTTCAAAAGAGTTGTGGAGGGGGTACTTAAAGGAATGGACCGACATAGTCCATTATGGAAGTGGATGTTATTTTGGGAGTCATATCTTTTCGATAGATATCACGCCCACTAGTCATTACAGTGGATCATCGCATAATTTGTTCACGAAAAACATAACATCGATGTAAACAGGACGACAACGAACAGCATCGGTATACATTTCCAAAAGATCTACGAATAGACCCTATAATGCACTTAGACACAAATGTTGAACTTTAGTAGGGGAGGTACCTTATGGCGACGACCGATATAGGTCATTGAAGAAGCTAAACTAAATTTGGACAAAATAATAGGAGATTCAAAGTTTGCACCAAATTGGTTGCAATGTTCAAGAGATATCGTGCACACCACTTTAGTGGCATTTTTTAACAAAAATCAAAGTGATTTAAGAGCAGGTCTTAAAGTGAACTTATCTATCCACAATTTTTGTGGAAGGTACCCGACGGAGTTGACAAATATAGTCCATATTCGAACCAGATGTTTGTCTGAGAGATATATTAGGATGTGTATGGATCAAATCGGTCACTCCCTTCATGAGTTATCGAACATTTTTGAACTTTTGAGGGGGAGGTACCTGAAGGTGTGGACCGATATGGCTTATCTTTGAACTTAAACTAAGTTTGGAAAAAATATTACGAAGGCCAAACTTTGGGCCGAATATGCAGATCAGTTCCAGAGTTATCTTGTGCTCCAACCAATACACGTGGCTATTTTCTTAGGAAGTATGGACATGCCCCTGCTAGAACTTTTACCGTCGTAAGGGTGGCAGTGAATACAAGTTGCTACAACAAAAATCAAAACGATTCGAGAGCAGGTCCTAAACTGAACTTTTCCGAAATTTTGTGTGGGAGGTACCCGAACGAGTGGACCGATTGCAGTCTCATCTGAGACTGATAGGAATCCAAATCACTTAATCCGTTTAAGAGTTATCGTACGCAAAAATGTTCCGAACTTTTGTGGGGGAGGTACCACAAGGAGTGGGCCGATATAACCCATCTTCGAACTTAAACTATGTTTGGAGAAAATATTACGAAATCCAAATTTTGGACCCAATCGCTTGATCTTTTCAAGAGTTATCGTGCACTCCAGCCAGCCACACAGACAGACGGAAGGACATGGCTAAATCGACTCCAAATTATCTGAAACGGATTTCGTCCAAACATACTTGGGGTCTAAAACCATTATTATTATTATTATTGCCGGTATGAAAGTGTATAAACCCTCGGTATGAAAGTGTTTATATCCTCATATTTTTTCGAAATTTCTTGCACCGATCAACACGGGGTCCAACGAGAAAAACACCATTTTTGCTGCCAAGTGTTCATGCAATATCAAATGTTAGTTGATGGAATAAATGCTCAAGGATGCCTCTATCTCACGGTATATAATATGGTGATCTTACATTATCCGTTCACCCATGGCTTAATTTTTTCTGGCACAACGGCCGTTTTTGTGCGTCCCTCACGAACTTCGTTCTCTTGACGAGTGTCGGCCACGACTGAATTCATTAAAACAGCTTTTCATGGTGCTATAGGATGGTCAAAAATGTTCACAAGTAAAATCCATTTTATTTGCAAAGTGATTTTTTCAAGTCACTGTAAACAACCCAACACATGGACGTATGTCAAACTGTCCTGAGTCCGCTTAAGCTAAAAATTGTCAAACTTTCCAAAAAAAACAACTGTCAAATAACCCCTGGCGACACTGCGTGTTGCCTAGGCCGCAAACTTTTCTAGTTCCCCTCGTATTTAAACAAAGGTATAAGTTCATCGTCTTATTAAACGTACCAAATAGCTTTTAATCTAAAAAAATTTCAAATAGGCCAAAAACTCAGTAGTGCAAATTTGGTACCAATGTCACCAATGTCTCCATATGACCCTGTATGAACTATTGACTTACCACCTCTAATGTCTCTATTGACTCACTACTTTCAATGTCTCTAATTACTCACTACCTCCAATGGCTATACTGACTCACTACCTCCAATGTCAACACATGGTTCCTCAGCAACTACTGACTTATTACTGACATACTAGTTCCAATGTCACTACTGATTTTCGAATGACATGCTCATACAAAATGTCTATAGGAAATTACATGAGTTGTTTACAGTTTATCAGTAGAACTGTTGACAAGGTCAGTAGTAAGTCTGTATAGATTCACGATTGACATTTCCTACAGGGCTATCACACTCATTTGAATGTGTATTACACACACATTGTGTACACAATAATTACAGTTGACTTTGAATGCAAAATTTAATTCGTAGGACCAGAACAAGTCTTATCAAAGCGTATGGTGTATGCTCATTTCAGTGACCAAAGAAAGTCCTTAAAGAGGACGAATAATTGAGGATAGACGTACAAGTGTGTTGGCCTTACGTCCTACTCTAACTTGGTGTACATGTTTCTTGGTGATTTTCTTCGCTTGAACTGTCCAATGAAGTTTGGACCTTCCCCTTCTAGCTGTAGTTTATACGTTAAGACTTACAACGTCATGATAGTTGGACGAGTATAGCACTGACCCAGAAAATTAATAGCATCAACTAATAATAATAGCAAGCAGAGAGGAAAAGAAAAAATGGTAATAGTTATATTGTTCTTTGTTCTTCAGTGAACAAATCAGTCTTTTGTCTTTTTTTGAAGAAATTTAGCTTTTTAGTAAATTATATGTCCAATACATTTTATAATTGAATCAAAAAGGTGAATGGACATATTTTATTGGACAAGGAAGAGATCGCATTTAATAATGGTAATTACATCAATACATTTTTCATATACATTCATACATATATATATATATTTGAAATATGGATGTAGGTACCTATTTACTACAACTTTGGGGAACATTTCAACTTTGAGGAAAATGTGTTTTATTTCACAACTAAGGAGAAGCGTTCAACGATGTTTCTATATATTTTCTTCTTTTTATAAATTATTTCATTCTGTTTTTCTTTTATTAAAGTCTGTTTTGTATTTCTTTGGAATTTTTATGTACCTATGTGTCTGTTGCTTTTGCTTTTTTCTATGCCTTTCAATAAACCACCTCTATTTATAAATGTGTGTATATGTTAGAGCAGCCAAGATCATCCATATACGTTAACGTATGTGAGAATAACAATCAGTCGTCGCTGAGCAGCCGACAAGTAAACATGTGCATGGATATATGCATAATTTTAGTGGGGACACTGCACAAAACCGCACACACCCGCCACATGTTTACTGGTCACAAGTCTAGCAACCACTGAATGCTGATACAAACTTTCTTGTGATTCTCTCACTACTTTACTCTCTTTTTTATTTTGAGCATCAATGTGTTAGAGATAGCCAGTGAGCGCTTACTGAGAGCTCATGAACATACATTTCAAGGTGTTTCTCATTGAAATTTACGCTCCCTTGCTCTCATAAAGCGCCCACTGGTACACGTGTTTTTTTTTTTGTGGCTTTTGGGTTTTTATTTGGTTGCACCCAAACATATAATTTGGTTGCACCCAAACATATAATTTGTTTGCACACAAACATATATTTGTTTGCAGGACCCAAACATATGTTATGTTTGGCACTGATTGCAAATAAATATATGTTTGCTGCAAAATATGTTTGGGACATACGTTAGAGAGGCGTTTTTTGTTCTGCGTGTAGGTGCCATCTCATTTGCTTTCGGCTTAGACCAAGCTTCTATCATCCTTTCTATGCGTTCCATCGTCCTTTTCTGAACTATGGTACGACGGCTACTATATAAGATTCTGGCCTAGACAACGCTACGTGTTGCCAGGCGCCATTTGACATTTACATTGGAAAATTTAACATTGTGTCATTGTGTGAGTGTCACAGTTCCCAAGACATGACCATCGTGTCACCTGGTCTGACAAATGATGTCTCCTGGCAATCCGTGGTTTCTCTTGGATCAGACAAACTCCCCTAAATTGCCTCCATTAGCAGAATGCTCGATTTCATCAACCCTGAACGCCATATTTTCGTCAATAATGGGATAGCTAATTACCCTAGTTTCAGAGAGTTCATTAATCAGCGCTTCCGAGATCTGATCCATTTTTCTGATGTTCGGGCAGCGGAAAGTACGTTCTGAGACCTCAACACTGATGCAGCCACATGCCATATATCTACTGGTCGAATACCCGAAGTGAGACATTCCAGCAGAGACGACGGGACTAGCAAATGAGCGTGATGACCTTCGTCGTGCCAATCCCAGAGTCAATGATCTAACACTGGAAGTTAACTGGTTGGTCGGCCAGCATAAGCGGAACAAATGGTTAATTCATCTGAAGAGTTGCAACATTGAAGCCGAAATAAGTGAATTGTGGGCAACTGTTAAGTCACTCTTGAACCCTGGAAAGAAGGAAGATAGAACCTTTGTCACATTTGGCGACGTTACGCTGGCTAATTCGAAGAAAGGAGTACTACGTCGCATTAGATATCTTCCTGTCTAGGATGAATTTACAATGGATGATATTGCGAATGTCATCCGGAATGATAAATCATTCAAAGCGTTGAGCCCTAATGGAATCTCCATGGTAATGGTGAAACAGCTGGATGTGAAGGGAATGAATTATCTCACCAAAATTCTCAACCTGTCGTTAGCAACCCACATAGTTCTGGAAGTCTGGAAAATTACCAGGGTGGTTCCGCTACTAAGGCCAGGCAAGGATGCCAGCAAAGGTATACAGGCCAATTCCGCTTTTGTCGTCGTAGCAAAGACCCTTGATATCTTAGTCCTCTCCAGCGTCAGAAATAGCTATTTAGTAGTCGAACATCAACATGGATTTCGTAAGCATCACAACATAAAATCAGCGCAGCACGCCATCTCCACACATATTAGTCAAGGACTAAACCGTGATGGTGGCGCTTGACTTATCAAAAGCCTTTCATACTGTCAAGCACTCTACGCCAAGCTTGAAACGTTTGATAACCATTTATATGTGTGGACACCAGTCGTACGTGGAATTCAAGAACAAGAAGTCCAAGCCCTGTAGAATGAAACAAGGAGTTCCCCAAGGTGGTATGATATCTCCGGAACTGTCTAACATCTATCTCTCCTGTATCCGCCCCCTCCAGACGGTATTAAGATCGTAACGTATGCCGACGATTGTACGATCTTGGCGTCAGGTACCTTTCCTGATTTCATTTGTGAAAAGCTTAACTCCTTTTTGACCGGTCTTACCAGCTTTTCCGCGTGAGAAATATGCAAATATCCGTCTTTATTCCGACCACAAACTACCCGAAAATTCTAGGGCTCGCATTCGATAGCATAATCACGTTGTTCGCGCATGACACAGCTTTTTTTTGCGACAAACAAGGTGCAGAAACAAGGTCCTCAAGTCCCTAGACTGCATCACTTGGGGATAAAGAAACCTTGTTGACCTCATATTACGCGAAAGGTCGGTCTGTGGTAAGCTATGCGGCGCCAGTTTCGTCAGCGAATGTAAGTGCAGCGCGATGGAAATATATTCAAACTTGTCAGAATGCCGCCCTGAGAACATCAAGAGGGTGCCTCCAGTGACCATGTACATAAGGAGACAAAGTTTCTTCCAGTACAGCAACACAATGGCATGCTTTCGTTGTACTTGCACCGTGAGAGCCATCTCCATATGCTGGATAGGACACCCCACACAGGCAGGTCAAGAGGGATCTTAATGATCTAGAAGGATAGGTCAAGCGTTACAAGAGAGAGCCCCTAGATCAACAAGAGAGAATCCCTAGATCAAGCAGGTTTGAATAGCAATCATATGGACGCAGTCGTAAATTCCATAAGGAACTATCGTTTGAATGTGGTACTCGGAGTGCATCCCCCATCGATTGCAACTGAGGAGCGTCAGCCACCATGGCAAACCAGAGTAGTTTTGACTCAACTATGCTCGGGATGGTGCAGCCGTCTAAATTCCTATAGGGCAAAGATCGATGACATCGTGCAAAACATCTGCCCAGTATGCGGCACAGGCACAGTGCAGATTTTTCACTGCCCTGCCAAACCTACTCAACTTACTCCAGTGGATCTGTGGTTACATCCCATCGAAGCAACCACATTCCTGGAACTGGAGATTGAACCATGACTAGGTGCTACTGTAAGAAAGTATTAAGGCGCTACAGCTAAAATGATGATTGAATATGAACCTACTGATGGTGGTTCACACAAAATGGAAAGTCCAAGAGAAGGATGACACCAAAAATCTTGATGTTAGAAGTTGGTATAGTCCAGAAGACCAAGTCGGTTGGTAGTCGATTATATATTTGGGTTCTGAGCCAAACGTTCTGTTGCAGCCACCTACGTACTGGCTTTTTAAAATGATCGTTGGAGAGTTTGTGATAGGTAGAAAATACCCACCCACACATTTAAAAGACCCAACGTGCACCATATAAATTTCCAACTATGTTATACATGTTCGTGCTGCTGCCTACATAAATATGCAAATAAATGTACATGGATTTGTGAGGTGTAGTGGCAATTACTTGGAATCATGTCAGTTATACGGTGACACGATAATCATTCATCATAATTAATTGTGTGTGCATTTCTAATACAATTACACATTTAAATTCGATTGATTCCGAGAAGTTATGTTTTTTATACGCATGCAGATTTTCCATTGTAAATACTGACCACTAGTTTGTGGGATTAACCTTAAAATCACTCTGTCTGTCATCAAGAGGTCACAACAAATTGAATTTGTATGTTCATTTAATTACACAATTAAATGTTAAATCAGTACAATAACACTGTGCAACATTTTTAAAGTGATCATGTGCAAACAATTCGAACTGAGGATTTTTTGAAAGTACTGACACAAACGACAAGAAACCCTAGTTGGGTTTTGTTGTGTCTGATCCAGCTCGGATTTTATGGCCCCATCTAAACATGGTTAAATATTGAGTTTTTAAAGAAATTCGGGGCTATATCTCTCAAACCAATGCGAATTTTCTTCTGACCTCTGAAGCAAATTTGTAGATAAAGACAAGAATAAAACATTTGGAGAAATAATGAACTCGAAAAACTACATTTATTGCCTCAAATTTCAAAATATATGCAAAAATGCCACAATTTTTATACATTTCGCACCGTATCTCCAAAACCGTTAATTTTTTCTGAATATTTTCTTTTGGAAAAATATTCGCTGGAATGTAATACATTGTTGTAAAATGCCTCTATCCATATTGTTTTCAGTACATTTTTCAACGACGATTTAATAAAAATGTCAATAATGTAGTGAAATCCGAAATGCGAGAATAAACTGTTGGTGTGAACTGCATTTGAAATACGTGTTGTAAAAGATATGATGCAAAATACCGCTGAAACAACATGAAGTAAGCATTTTAGAGTTTCAGAATGTTCTAAAGAATTGTTGAGAACTTTATTTGGAAGATATTTGCAAAAGGTTACTTAGTTCAACTCCCAATATTTTAGCCGATACTGACCAGAATTTCAGCAAGGCCAAATTATTATTCGTTTCTGAGATAAAGGCCTGAAAAATGCAAAAAAGTGTAGATTTAGCCCGGTTTAGATGAGGCCATAAAATCCGAACTGGATCTTACAGGACAAAACCCTACTAGGGTTTTTGTAGTCTAAATATGTACAACAACAAAAATACACTCTAAACTTTTTCTGTTGAATGATAATGATAGGCTACAAGATGCGACGCAAAAATGCGTAATTTTCAACAGCTTTGTTGTTGTAAGATTTTAAGCAAAATGTTTTTAAAACTTTACACATTTTGAGTTGCGATTTGATTGAAACAATTCAGGTTGTCTGGGGCCACTAGAGTACGTGCGGCGAAGCTCATAACGCTGTAGAGATCAAAACAATGATTCGTATTAGTTTCAGAGATATTGCCCCGATTTGTTTTAAAATTCAATCTCAATCTGACAAAGCAAAACACAAATGGGGTTTCTGTCCTTTGGCTATGTACTTTCATACTTTCGGGGCTTGAATGCGGGTTAAAAGAAAAAACATAAAATATATTGTGAATATAAACTCCATGTTGCTCCCTGAAAAGGTCAAGTCCAG
Source organism: Musca autumnalis (assembly GCF_047663935.1). Taxonomy (NCBI): domain Eukaryota; kingdom Metazoa; phylum Arthropoda; class Insecta; order Diptera; family Muscidae; genus Musca; species Musca autumnalis. The sequence goes on along the minus strand of NW_027411977.1, from coordinate 112,667,825 downwards.
AAATGGTGATTCCATTCAACTATCGATCTTTTTCCGTTTTAGGATTCACACAGCCTACTGATTGAGACAAAACTTATTCACAAAAACGATACCTTTTATGGTAACCATGTTAAATCCTTGCCTCCAATAAACTTACCTTGCACTAAATATGGCAGCCAAAGCCAAAAAGCAGGCATCAGCTTCCCTTGCGGCAGATGTATAGCATCGATCAATAACCCATTCCAACAATTGACCCATATCGGGATTGCATTCTAAAAGCAAAACCACAGTATCACGCGCCAATTGATAAATCTGAAAAAAAACACACACACACGAAGAAAATAAAATTAATTAAAGATTAAAAGGCAAAAAAGTATAAGAACAAAATAAAAAAGTTTACAAAATCAACAAGTCAAACATAATGCCATTAACCCCAATCCATTTTTCTCCTCCTTCATAACTTACCTTTTCATCTTTAGAGGCCAACAACATATCAAGCCATTTGTAAATAATACCATCGTCTGATAAAAAGGGCGTATAAAAAATATGACCACAACATAGAAGAGCAGACATTGCCTGGAACGAAAGAATGACATAAAATGACAGTTTTTGGAAGTCATCGGAATGTGGCCGGTCAACTTACCTGGAGGGCACTAAACTGTAACTTTTCTTCTTCGGGTGTTTGACCAATCTGTTGGGCTGCTATACCCAATGGCTTGGCGAAATTTCCAGACCAAGTGCCAAATAAATTGAACAAATTACGCTTTAAGTCACGTGTCAGGAGGGTGGCACAAGATTCGACTGGTTGGATATAAAGGAAAAAAGAACATACATAAATAAGTGCTAATGTAGAAATATTTGAAAACATTGATTGCAGATAGACAATATAAATGCTAATAACTTTCAATAAATTTCAAACGATGTGAATGAAAATTTCTTGAGTGCAAAAATACGTAACGACACTTTATCATATATGAAGAAGGTCTTATGATTAGGGTGATGACTTTTTAAGACCTCGTATGCCTGTATCATATTTATTTATGATAAGGTGGTTCGATTACACTGTGTGTCATTTTTTGAGACATGGTTTATTAACTATATTCTGAGACCACAGCGTGATAGAAGACCAAAAATAAGAAGACGCGTTTCCCGGCGTTTGTTCCTATCACTCCAATTTTCGCGGTTATGGACCCCCAGAGACCTGATTTTCAACAGCTATATGTAGGTCTGAATCAATGATGTAGCAGATTATTGTATATCTGCTTAACGCGACTTAAAATTGTCCAATAATATAAACAAAAATTGTAAAATCAATTTGTGCGTGAGGCTTATTTTTATCGGATCAACTTATATGTAACACTATGCTACACGAAAATTATTGAGCATATTTTGACACTGTAACGTGATAGAAGACCAAAAAGAATAAGAAGACACGTGTCCCGGCGTTTTTTCCTATCACTCCAACTTTTGTGGTTATGGGCCCCCAGAGACCTAAGGCCTTGATGTAAAAAGGGATCATTTTGTCGGGCACATATCTTCTAAACCGGTTGGAATTTGGGATTTCTCGCGGAAGCAAAGTTGTAGCTCTCGTCCTAAAGAATAATATTCGCGAACACATGGAATCCCTTCAACTTCATCTTCAAGGTCAAAATCGTCAAGGTCAAATTTCCATTATAATTATTTCTCGGATTTTAATGGACAGATACCAAACCGATCAAAATTGAAGGAAACAACTTGCTAGAAAATTTGTTCTTTAGATCTCAATAAAAAACTTTCTAAAACATACGAACACTGTAGAAACGGTTCTTAATGACCAAAATAGCAAAACAAAAGCGAATTTTATCCTCTCTTCTCGGTTTCCGCTCCGTTCAAAATTCAAGAAAACAATCAACCACAATAATATAGCAAAGATATCAGCAACCGATTTCTGGAACATGCGAAATGTCTATGAACGGTTCTTAAATGTGAAAATAGCCAAAAACTTTTGAAAATATTTATTTTTTTATACTTTTTTCTCCTATTCTGAAAATTTGACCTCGACAATTTTGACCTTGAAGATGAGGTTGAATGTATTTTATGTCTTCGCGATTATTATTCTTTAGGACGGGAGCTACAACTTTGTTTCCATGAATAATCCCAAATTCTTAACGGTTTAGAATATATATTTGCCTTACAAAATGATCCCTTTTGACATCAAGGCGTCAGGTCTTTGGGTCCCATAACCCCATAAAGTTGAGGTGACAGGAAAAAACGTCTTCTATCACGTTGCGGTGTCAAAATATGGTTAATAACTTACGTGTTACATATAAGGTGATTCGATAAAAATAAGCCTCACGCACAAATTGATTTTACAATTTTTGTTTATATTTTTGGGCAATTTTAAGTCGCGTTAAGCAGATATACAGTAATCTGGTACATCGGTGATTCAGACCTACATATAGCTGTTGAAAATCTTCAGCGCGGAACAATTGACTACTAAATCAATGATCAGTCCAAGAAGCCCAGAAAGAAGTTAATAAACAGATTTTATGCAACCTGTTTTGGGTTTCATTCGTAAGAATAAACTCTGGAAAATTTAGAATGGCACGAGAGTTCCAGACTGCATTCAAGATATTTGGGATCTATGTAGTTTACCATGCGCTCCCAATCCACATGCAGGTCATGTGTTGGATATGGTGCTATCAATTCGGTCCCAATATCAATTGAGGTGGCTGCATCGTCCGGATCTTTACTGGGCTAAAACCACTCATATTTGCCATGGGAGCTGGCGCTCTTCTGCTGCGATAGATGGTGGATGGTTTCCGATTTATGGGCTAAAACCACTCATATTTGCCATGGGAGCTGACGCTCTTCTGCTGCGAAAGATGGTGGATGGTTACCGATTATGGCATTCACACTGTATATTTGTACAGCCTGCGTGAATGCTTCTCAAGCCTGCCCAATAGGCTCGTTGACCTAGATAACCTGTTTACGGAGACAATGATCGGACGATGGTCTGAGGCAAGGGAAATAACAGATTGCTGGAACATGTCATTTATCAGGGCGGGTGCCACAATGGTGATGTCCGGCGGGTTTTGGCAATCTCCTATTATTCTCGTAGCAGCGCACAGTGCGAAATATGAGCACTTTAGTGGAACTTTACTCATAACTTTTAATGTAAAGGACGTAGGTTACTAAAATTTCACAAAAATGATTCTTAGATTTGTGGGTCGTATGTGGATAAATATGGGCTACATAGACCCGCAGTTTCCTACGTATCGGTGGGGACCGTTTTTAAGTATTTAGGTTCATTTTTTAACCGATTTTGCTGCAAATTGGTATATAGGTTTTGGTATAGTCCCCATTGGACGGTACTGGCCGATATGACATATTTTAAGGGTTGAAAGCACATTTGCCAATACATTTGTTTGTATTTTGGCATTTTTTGTTGTTCGTAGTTAGAAACCCGCTTTGCAAAATATAGCAACGTAGCTCCAATATGAGGGGTCCCCTATGTGAGATATTTTGAAGGTGTTAGGTAATTATTGCCAAAGTTTATTTTAATTTGTATTCGTTGAATAGAAAATGTTCTAATAAAACAATTTACAGCATAGATTCTTGCTTTGGCCCTATTCGCCCTTCCCCCAAACACCCACAAACATTAACAAATGAGAATGAAAAAAATACCTTTTTGAGATTCTTTATTTTTACTATAGTACCATTGATATACATTTTACAAATTGAACGTTTCGATTGAGGATATGTTTATCTTTTTACACGGTTCTGCAATTGCCCTATCACCCAAAAGCATCTGTATATGAATTCTGTAACTTTTATCGATTGAAAAGTTGTTAAAATTTCTTTTGTTTTTGTAACAACTACAAAACAAACAAATGAAATTATTGTAAAATAAACAATGAGTAAAGTTTTAAAAAGTTTCAGAATAGGGGGGCTTGTGTAGTTATGTTTTGTTTAAGGATAACTAAAAATGACATTTTTCATGAATTTTTTAAAAGAAATCCACAAATTTTGTCAGAAGATTTTATTTATAGTTGATAGATCACACCTTGATCTATTTTGGGATTTTTTTTTTTTTTTTTTTTTTTTTTTTTTTTTGAAAAATATTGCACAGTGTTCTGACGAAAGGCCGCCTACCAAACACTGTTTTTGCTAGAGCAGTTTGGGTGCCCACTGTAGCTCGAAAACGAATAAACCGATCAGCATATGATTATGTGGGATCATTAGGAACATAATCTTGTACTTAAGTGAAACGGAATTTAAAAATATCGATTTTTAAAAAAATTGTGAATTGTCAAAGTCAAAATTTCGATTTTAACTAAAAAATTTTTAGTTTCTTTCGCCATAAATCCGCCAAAAAAATTGTTTTTGAAAAAGTCTCTCGCTTAATTACAAGCTTTTTATATGTATACTAATCCCACAAAAACATATACTCGTAAAGATTGAATCATCCGTTTTCGAGCTACGGTGGGCACCGCATTCCAAAATGTCATTTTGAGAAAACCGCGTTTCAAACTTCGCTGTTACATATATAGTCCGGTCAAAATAGACATTGAAATAGCAAAAATTCCCACTGAGCTGAATTTTGGTGGAGAGCTAGAGTTTGCCATTAGAAGCAACGTCCTAAAAGTCCCCATCGATCCCATGTGTGCAAAACAAGTTATTCCGTGTCAAAGGTCAAATTTTAAGGGTTTTTAGGTTTTCGGTTGATCTAATCAAAAAGTGACTAAAGTAAATATTGTAGACAGAAAAATTATCTACAAGTTTGAGCTTTATAATTTTTTTCCTAGAAGGAACCATTCTTGAGATATAGCTGTTCTAAAAAACACATGATTTGTATGCACTTATAAGGGATATATGCACATATTCAGACGAACCGGCTAAAATAAGCGAAGTAATTGGGTCTGTCCCCCAAAAAAATATATTTTTTCTTGAAGAGCGAAATTATAGCTATCTTCTAAAAAATTTTAAACAAAATCGGAGAGTGTTTAGTAGAGTTATTCAATATTAGAGTCATTTTATGCAAAAATAGCCCATTTAACCCACATGTATAATCGAAAGCCCAACGGGAACGACCCCAACGAAAACTCTCAGATTTTTTTCAAGTTTTGTCCGAAGGTAGGGTTTGTTGCGCTGATTACGGAAATGTATAATTTTCAACGGTTGCTGATCCGGTTCGCCGGTTATTCGACCCGAAAGGCCAAATTTAAAAACCGGTTTAGACCCGGTTCTACTGAACCGATTACTGCAAAGTGGATATCGTTTGAAAGCTTACGGAAGTATCTAACACATAGTAGTTACTTTAACCGGTTCGCCTCATAATGTACTTACGCGGCTAATTTTTTTATTTGACCTTTAGATCTCGACATCTCGAAAATGGTAAGCCTTTTTTAAGAATCATAAAGACCACTCTTGTAGACAATTATTGAATCTACAACTTTTACTTTAGCCGGCTTTTGCTAAGTCTTACCGTTTTTGAGAAAAATTAAAAAAAAAACTGAATAATGCCTTTAAAAATTACCTTTGACCCCGAATAACTTGTTTTGCACACATGGGATCGATGGGGACTTTTAGGACGTTGCTTCTAGTGGCTAACCCTAGCTCTCCACCAAAATTCTGCTTTGTGGGAATTTTTGCTATTTCCCCCTTATACGCATGTCTATTTTGACCGGACTAATAAAACACAATGAATTTTCTCTTTCTAACGCGCATATCTCAGCTAATTTTTGTTCGATCGACTCGAAATTTTTGAATAAAGTTCCACTAAAGTTCCCATATTTCGCACCGTGCTAGCGTCTTCGTCCTATTGCGATGATTGTTGCTGATACACGAAGCGTGAATACCAGCTATGTAAATGACAGACACACACACATATGTAGCGTATGTTCAACAATTAAATTTATTCTCCTGTCTTCCGATTTCATATCGACACCGTCAATAAAGTTGGCGGGTTTATTTTATTTTGACATAGAGGAATCAAAATCAACTATGTATCTCAAATTGTTGACGTGCCGCTACTAAACATATGTTTATACAGTATGCAAAATTCACATTCGTACACCCCTAAAAATTAAATAAAATCTTTATAAATTACATATTTAATATGCAAATGTGAAAGAATTGATGCGAATTACTATGAAGAAGAAAGATTTAGAAATATCAAAACAATTGTTTAATTTACTCCGTCATTTAGGTATAGATGGCGCCTATGTGGGTGGCAAGGTTTGCATTCGTAAACCTAGAAGCACTAAATATTTGCGATATATAAGCATTTTTTTTTTTTTAAATACCACCAATTTTTGGTGTTTTCATGTTTTAGAGTGCCGCTGCTGTAGAATAGTGTAAAAATAACGATAATTTTATAAACAATTTAGCATGAACAAAAGTCGGACTAACATTTGAAAAACTTAAAAAAAGTTATGGGATTAATTGTGGCAATTTATTCTCGGATTTTGGCAGAAAATAGTTAATGGCTGTACTTCTGCAACAATATTCGAAGTCTCATATGAAAAAAAATGATATCAGCGTTTGGAAATGCAACGAAACGTAATCAGGGCTAAGGTAAAGTAAAGACATTTTTGGTTTCTCGTCGTAAAATTCGCAAGTTTCGTTTCATATTTGGTCTAAAACGTATTGCAATTTTAGAATACTGTTTTGAAAATCATATTATTTCAAGACATATCGGAAATTACGACTATTAATAGATTATTAAGGGGTTATCCCTAGTTGTGCAGACAAAAAAAACTAATTTTTTATGATTTTTTTTTTCAAAAAAACTAGGAAACTAATTTTAAGTAGGCGTTTTTTCTACATGGACGAGCACATCTTATACTATTTTTGGAATTTTTGTTGTTGAAAAATATTGCATAGTCTTGTGGTAAATGGCTACATGCGAAACCCTTTTTCTTTAAAAGCGTTTTGCGGTGCCAAAAATAGCTCGAAAGAATTTTAAAAAATCGATTAAAAAAAAAAATTGTGAACTATCAAAGTCAAAATTTCGATTTTAACGAAAAAATTAATAGTTTTTGTCTAAAATTCGGTCAAAAAAAATTTTAAAATCTGTCTCGCTTAAAGTCAGGCTATATAATAAGTTCAGAAAACCATATGAAGATAGGTCGATTCGTTTTCGAGCTATCGTTGGTACCGACTTCAAAAATGCCATTTCGAGAAACACGCGTTTAAAGTTACCACGCTACATACAAATCGCAATAAATTGTTCCTTCCAATGCTCATATCTCAGGCAATTTTGCTCCGATCGAGTTAATTTTTGCGGCATACTCTATACTGCATGTACTTCAAAATACCAGTAATATTTTTTTGATTTTTTGAAAGTGACAAGTAGAGGTAACCCCTTCAGGGCGAACGTTTCCAAGAAAACAATTAATTTCTTATATATATGTTACCCCACGTCCCCACGCAAAAGGGCATAATTTGACACGTCATATTTATGTTAATTTTGATACTTACAGCGTGTTTTTGTAAAAATGCTGGCCTGTCACACGAACCGTTCGTACTAAAACATATACGTTCAAAATTTGGTTCTTGTAAAATTTTGCGAACCATTCGTTTTTATCTGAAAGCTTTCGTCTATTTTATAGAAGCTTTTATATTTCAGGGTTTCCATGATACTTATTTTGTGAATTTTGCATAGGCATCTGCACGTAAAATATGTTACATGATGGCAACCCCGATAAACAGAAGACAAACAAAAAATAAGAAAAAAATGTAATCAAATTTGTCCAAAAATAATAGTGATAATATGAAGAAACGGATGTACATATACTCGTGTGCTTCTATGGAAATAAATAAAATTGCATTCCCTTCCAGTTTTCGTGTGTTTTGTGCCATTTATTACTCAAATTATTTAATTTTCATTCAAAATGATGGGTCTTTTCCATTCGTTTATTTTTGACGTATTCGTTCGTCTAATTTTGTTACGAAAACCAAAAAAAATACGAAAATAAAAAGCTTTCATTTGTTTGTCACACGAATACAAACGTCAACCGCTATGAAAACCAAATTGTGTCTTCGTTCATGAAATCGACGAACGAATGGGCAAAAACTTCTTACAAAAACACGCTGTTAATAACCATAATTAATCATATCTGTCACATGTTTATTAGGTTCCTCCGACTTTTTATTCATATGAGTTCTTACTAAACTTTTGATAAAAATTAACGTTATTTTTGTTTACATTTTTTTACAGCACAGGCCTTCCAAAAGCAGAAAATAATAAAATTTAATGGTATTTTTCTTGAGAAATCCTTAAATATCACAAATATATAGTGCTTCTAGGTTTACGAATACGAACTTTGCCACCCACTCAGGCGCCACATATATTTGTGGCCCGATGTTGCCTGTGGGCAATTTTGCATGTTTGTGCATGCGTATTTCCCACACCGTTCGAGATATTTATAAATACTAAGTGGGTGTCGGTAGATTGATTTCAGAAGAATAAAAAAAAATGGAAATTACTTTTAAATAAATAGCTAGATTTGCGTAGTTATGCTTGTTTAAGTATAAGTAGTCGAGTACAAATTTGGACATGAAATATTTTAGGGATTTTATAAAATGCCGTTAAATATCAAACGAATTGAATAATTGCAGCCGAATTTTTTGAAAAATCTTACTGAGATGTTGATCAAACAAAATAAAAAAAACAAACATACAATTTACAGTTCCAATTAGTAGTTACAATTTTTTGACATTTGGAAGTTGCCTGTGGGCAACGTTGGGCCATTGTGGTAATAAAGTGGTTACATTAGTGGAAGTCGAAAATGCTGGTTGGTAATATTCAATGAAATACAAAGGGTAATTGGGACATTCGGGGTTCTGAAAAATGTTGTATTTATATTGTTTATCGAAGATTGGACTTGAATCACGAGGAGATTGACACAGTTTATGGTGAATATACATATTACATATTAGGAATTTGTATGATATCAAGCGAATATCTGTTCATATATCGATGACGACAATTTTATGTTTTGGGTGAAGGTCAATATTATCAGGTTTAGAGTCTGCATACAAAATATTTTTCAAACGCTTCTACTCTGAAAAATATCAATATGAGCATTTCAAGTTATCTGAACACCACCATATACGTCAAAATTGGCTAATTTGTGAACTATATATGATAAATATAGACCAATTTTCCATTCCATTTTCATCACTTTTCCTCTAGAATTAAAAAAAACTCATCAGATTATGCTTTTCCACATCATGAATAATGAAAAATATAACGATAATACAAAGACTTAAGAAACAAGCTTTGTTCATTTTTATAACCACAATGGCCCGATGTTGCCCACAGGCAACATTTGGTACCTCCCTAACCGCAAGGAATTGATAAAGCACTTATTTTTGCGACTACTAATCATAATAAATATGAAAAATATTTTTATCTCTACGGAAAAAAAATTGGGGTTCAAAGGGTTAAATGACGGAATAAATTACAAATTAGTTTTTTATCTTTAAATCTCTCTTCGTTATAGTGCTCTCCATCAACTGTTTCCAATTTGAATCTAAAATATGCAACTAATAAAGTTTTTATTCATTTTGGATGCGTGTACGAATATGAACTTTGCACTTTGTAAATAGAGTTGCAAAAAAAAAAAATCTTGGAAAATCTATAGAGAATATCAATGTCATATAGTACACAATGTCATAAGTAAGACGATTACAAAAGTTACGCTGGCTAGGTCATGTGTTACAATATATTAAGGCGCTAAAGCTAAAATGATAAAGGTGGTTCACACAAAATGGAAAGACCAAAATATTGTTTGAGATGTACGACACCAAAAATCTTGATGTTAGAAGTTGGTGTAGGGTATGACCAAACGTTATCTTGGAGCTACCTAAGTAATGCCTTTATTAAACATATGGTTGAAGAGCTTGTGGTAGGTAGAAACAAGTAAGAAAAGCGTTAAGTTCGGTCGGGCCGAACTTTTTATACCCTCCACCATTTCGGTGGATTAATATGGCCACAACCTTCAAAATACCGAAATTCGGAAGGTACCGTTCTATGGGGCCTATATGATGGCGTGGACCTATACCTACAAATTTCTGGGGGAAAGTTTTATACGCCTAAAGAAGACTAAATACCAAATTTCAGCCATATCGGTGTGATAATGAGGCTAAAACGTTCAAAATATCGAAAATCGGGAGATATTGTATTATGGGGGCTATATCAACACGTAAACATTTTATGGTAGAAATGTTTCTTAGCCTCTGGAAACACAAAATACAAAGTTACAACCGATTCTTTGGTCAAATGGGTCTAATACATTCAAAATATGTTAAAATGACGCGTACTTTATAAGGGGTCTTATGTGGGGACTATACCAAAACGTGGACCTATATAACCCAACTTTGGTAGGAATGTTTTCTGGCCTCTGAAGACACAAAATACCACATTACAACCAATTCTGTGGTCAAATGGGTCTAATACATTCAAAATATATTAAAATGACGCATACTTTATATGGGGCCTTATATGGGGGCTATACAAAAACGTGGACCTATATAACCCAACTTTAGTATGAATATTTTTTGGCCTCTGGAGACACAAAGTACCAAATTACAACCAATTCGGTGGTAAAATGGGCCAAATATCTTAAAAATTCCTTAAAACGACGACGCGTCACGTGTCATTTTGTATGGGGGCTATACGAAAGCGTGGACCTACATAGCCCGCTTTCAATACCAAAAGTCCTACGTAAATATAACATATTTTCCCAAAATTTCATCAACCTACGTCAATCCGTTCGGACGCTAGAGTGATTTCCACAGACGGACAGACGGACGGACATGGCTATATCGATGTAGAATTGCACGCTGATCAAGAATATATATACTTTGTGGGGTCTACAATGATTATTTCGAGTAGTTACAAACGTAGTGACAAACTCCTATGGTGGAGGGTATAAAAACACATCCACACTTTCAAAAAGTCTAATGTGCACTATTTGAACTTCCACCTATGATATACATGTTTGTGTGCTGCTGCGTACATAAATATGCAGATAAGTGTACATGTCATTTTGAAATTACTTGGAAATATTTCAGTTTTATTGTAAGGTGTTGATCATTAAATATTATTAATAGTGTGTGCATTTCTTAAACGATTACACATTTAAATTCAATTGATTCCGAGAAGTTATGTTTTATTCCGAGGCAGGTTTTTCATTGTAAATTCTGACCACCAGTTTGTGGTGTTAACCCTTAGATTACTCTGCCTTTAGTCAAGAGATAACAACTATTGAATTTGTGTGTTTATTTAACTACAAAATTAAAGATTAAATCATTACAATAATGATGATAGACAAGAAGATTTAATTCTTGTAAAATTCTAAAGCTGCCTTCAGCAAATTCTGTGGCTTTTAAAAGCATACACTCAAATGCTTTATATTAACATTGTTGCGATTATCACAATAATAAATGGAAAGGAGAATACTGGGAATACAAGTGCTTTAAACATTTAATTTAAGATTGCTTTCAGATTTGTTAACAACAAAAATAGATACCGTTAAGAAAGCAGTATAAAATTGGATAGACTGGTTTAAGGGTTATCACTACACCATTTTCAACTGTTATTCAGAAAATACCAGTTGTAATTCAGACATTTTATTTGAAATTCAGATGTTTTATTTGTAGTTCAGACATTATATTTGTAATTCAGATATTCCGTTTCAAATTCAGAATACTTCATTTGAATTTCAGATTTTCCATTTGTTTTTCAGAAATTCCATTTGAAATTCAGAATATTGCAATTGAAATTCAGATATTCCATTTGAAATTCGGAATTTCCATTTGATATTCAGAATTTTTCTATTGAAATTCCGAATTTCCATTTGAAATTCAGGAATTCCATTTAAAATTCAGATATTCCATTTTTAATTCAGAACACGTCAATTGAAATTAAGATTTTTCATTTGTAATTCAGAAACTCCATTTGAAATTCAGAATACATCAATTGAAATTCAGAAATATTCAATTGAAATTCAGAAAATAATCTATTAAACATATTTTTAATAATGTATTGAGTTTTATTTACATTAACAAGAAAAACAGCGAACGACTAAAGTGATGATAGGATTGTAAATAAAATGGCGGAAAATTAAGGACGCATAGCAATGACAATACAACGCATATAATCAATATTCTATGTAAATACATAGTGTTAACATTTAAAAACAAATGTAAAATAATCTATCGTCCCACCGGTATATCTTCCAGAGATAGGGCTTCTTCGTGGAGTGTTGAATGGCTCGACTGCAGTCGCCGACACTAATAGTTAACAAAGCTTCGTCTATTACAGATTCCAAATATTGCAACCTCTTCTGACCGATGTTTGGTGGTGTCACGGTTGGAATGGTCAAATTCCCTTTAACATAAGTTTTTATTTTACCCCATATAATTTTGATTGGGTTTAATTGAGGAGGATAAGGCGCTAATCATAAAAGAGACGCGGGGGATTGCAAAAATATTTTCTCCAATCTATTGTGACATGGAGCGTTATTCACAACAAGAACGAGTTCCGACAATTGGTTCCTCATTTCTACCAATTTGGACAAAACCGACTGGACCCACTCTTTTGCATCGTTTCCTCTGAAGGCTCCACGGCGTCGATACGTTTTTATTATACTGCACGCGCCTATCGCTCCAATGAGATGAACATTTGGACCTCTGGACGTTGGAGGAATTTGGTTAATTTTTGAGGTTAATTTTAATTTGTTATTACTATTCTGAATTATAAATGAAATTTTCTGAATTTCAATTGAAATATTCTGAATTTCAAATGGAATATCTGAATTTCAAATGAAAATTCTGAATTTCAATTGACGTGTTCTGAATTTAAAATTGATATTCTGAATTTCAAATGAAAATTCTGAATTTCAATTGACGTGTTCTGAATTTAAAATTGATATTCTGAATTTCAACTGATATTTTCTGAATTTAAAGTGTAAACTCCGAATTTCAATTGAAATATTCTGAATTTCAAATGGAATATCTGAATTTCAAATGGAATATATGAATTTCAATTGAAATTTTCTGAAATTTAAATGAATTATCTGAATTTAAAATGGAATTTCTGAATTTAAATTGACGACTTCCGAATTTCAAATACAATTTCTGAATTTCAAATGGAATATCTGAATTCCAAATACAATGTCTGAATTACAAATAAAACATCTGAATTTAAAATAAAATGTCTGAATTACAACTGGTATTTTCTGAATTACAGTTGAAAATGGTGTAGTTGTGCAGGCCAAAAAAACTCATGTTTTATAATTTTTTGGAGGAAGCCACCAACGTTTTATGTAGTCCAAATAGACATTGAAATAGCAATAATTCTCACAAAGCTGAATTTTGGTGGGCAGCTAGGATTTGCCATTAGAAGCAATGTCCCACAGTTATTCAGGGTCAACGGTAACAATTTATGGATTTTTTATGTTTTCGGATTTTTTCATGAAAATAGTGGGTTTAATCAAAACGTCACTAGAGCAAGTATTGTAGACAGAAAATTCTCTACAATTGTGTTCTTTATAATTTTTTTCCTAGAAGTAACCATTCTTGAGATATAGCGGTTCTAAAAAAACATCATTTATATGCACTGGGGAATACGCACATATTCAGGTGAAACGGCTAAAATAACCGACGTAACTGCGTCTGTCACTTATCTTTCTGATAGGTCCAACCGTTTTTGATAAAAATCACAAAACTGAATAAGGCCTCCAAAAAATTACCTTTGACCCTGAATAACATTATTTGCACGCATGGGATCAATGGAACTTTTAGGACGTAACTTCTAATGTTGTTGTTGTAACAGTGTTTATTATTATGTTTCTATGTTCGTTCTTCTGTTCAACCTGGCTCTGGGTCTATTTCCAGTTCCAGGAAATTGGCTGCTTCGATGGGACGTAGCCACAGATCCACTGGAGTTAGATTTGTAGGTATGGCGGGGCAGTTGAAAAGGTGTTTTGTGTCGTGCGGGCCCATGCCACATACTGGGTAGATGTCTTGCACGGCGCGGTCTATTTCCGCCCAATAAGAGGTGACTGCAATATCCCGAGCGTAGTTGAGCCAAAACTACTCTACTACTCTGGTCGTGGCAGCTGGCGCTCCTCAGCTGCGATAGATGGGGGACGAACTCCGAGGACTTTATTGCCTTAGCAACTGCATCCGTGTGAATGTTATTTAAACTTGCTTGATATGCTAGTAGATGTAAGGGCTAGTTGTGTTGCTGTACTGGAAGAATCGTTGCCTCCTCATGTAGATGGTCCACTGAAGACTTGAGGAGGCACCCTGTTGCTGTTCTCAGGGCGGCATTCTGACAGGTTTGAATCTTTTTCCAATACGTATCACATAATCTCGAGGACCAAACTGGAGCCGCATAGCTTACCACAGACCGACCTATCGCGTTATATGTGGGCAACAAGGTTTCTTTATCTGCACCCCAAGTGCTGCCGGATAGTGACATGAGGACCTTGTTCCTACTTTTCAGTTTGAATTTTGGGGCAGTTTGTGATCGAATTTCTGCTACCATCGACCACGACATTCAACTCTCTTCCAAACTGCGCAGTCCATGTGGTGAACATAGTGGCCGTAGATTTTGTGGCGGGAATCTGCATATTCCTCGAGTGGAAAAAGGTGGTAAGATCGGTTAAATATCTATTACAGATGTCATCAGGGGAGGTACCTGACGCCAGGATCGTGAAATCATCCACATACGATCTCGATGCCGACTGGAGGGGTCAGAATACAGGAGAGGTAGAGGTTAAACAGTTCCGGAGATATCACCCCACCTTGGGGACCTCCCTGTTTCACTCTACGGGGTTTGGATTTCTTGTTCCTGAATTCTACGTACTACTGGCCTCCACGCATATAATTGACTATCCATCGTTTCAAGCTTGACCGGAAGCTTGTCTGCTCAATGTCCTTAAACAGCGTGAAGTACCTGACTGTATCAATGGATTTTGATAAGTCTAGCGCCACCATCACTGTTCTATCACACGGCAGTCTCTGGTTGAGTCCTTGACAAATATATGTGGAGATGGCGTGCAGCGCTGCTGTCGTGTTGTGATGCTTACGGAATCCATGCTGATGATCGGAAACTTGATAGCTGTTTCTGATACTGAGAAGGACGTCTCAACGGTCTTTGTTACGCGCGACAAAAGCAAAATCGGCCTGTATGATTCACTTTTGCTGGCATCTTTGCCTGGATTCCTTAGCGGGACCACCCTGCCCATTTTCCAGACTTCGGAAACAATGAGGGTGGCAAGCGGCTCATCCAGTTGCTTCAGCATTACCATGGAGATTCCATCAGGTCCCAACGCTTTGGATGATTTAGCGTTCGTTCATCCATTGTAAACTGTGGTGGTTAATCCTTGGACGTAATACTCTTCTCTTCGCCCTGTCACTCTCGGGGTGCTCGACAAACTGTGGGTTGAAATAATTTGGGCCCTTTCGGTTCAGTCAACGTAACGTCGCCAAACGTGACTTAACCGTTGCCCACAATTCAATTATACCGGCCCCAATGTTGCAACTCTTCAGATGATTTAACCACTTGTTCCGCTTATGCTAGCCGATCAGCCTGTTAACTTCCAGTGTCAGCTACATGACTCTGGGGTCGTCGGGGTTGGTTCGACGAAGCTCATCACGCTCATTTGCTAATGCCGTCGCCTCTGCTGGGTGGTTTGGTCTTACTTCGGCCATTAGGCCAACAGGAATATGGCGAGCGGCTGCAGCAGCGATGATGTCTCGGAACGTTCTTTCCGCTAACTGAACATCAGAAGGATTGGGCAGTTCTGTGAAGCGGTGATTGGTGAACTCTCTGACACTTGACCAACCAGCTTTCCTATGATTGACGAATGTGTGGCGTTCAGAGGTAATGAAATCGGTTGGTCTGCTAATGATGATAACTATTGGGAGATGGTCTGATCCAATGGAAATTATTTCTAATGGTAAACCCTAGCTTGCCACAAAAATTCAGATTTGTGGAAATTTTTGGAGTTTTCGGTGTTTCTTGGTAAATTTCTCAGGAAGTATGGACTTGCCCCCAAAAAAATGTACCGTTGTAAAAGCATCAGAGAAAACAACCTTTTGCAAAAAATGTCAAATAGATCCGAGACAAGTCCTCAAACTTCACTTTTCCCAAATTCTGTGTTTGGGGGTACCGGAAGGACGGTACCGGTCCCGTCCCGTCCATATTCCCACCTGATATATGACTGGATGAAATAATACGATGTGCAAAGTTTGAACTAATTAGAAACTTTTTGTGCAGTGCGGGTTTCTTGGAGCTTTTAGGGAATTATCTCAGGAAGTATGGGCTTGTCCCGGACAAAAATTGTGGCATTGTAAAGGAGGCCGCAAGGTCAACCTGCTGAAAACAATTTCAGAACGATCCGAGAGGAGCTCTTAAACTTCACTTTTTTTCCGAATTTCATGTGGGAGATACCCGAAGAAGTGGACCGATATAGTCCATATTCTCGAAGGAATATTACGGTGGCCAAATCGGTTGATTGAACCAAATGAACCAAATCGGTTGATTCGTTCGACAGTTATCGTGCGCACCAACGAGCAAGACAGACGGACGGACATGACCAAATCGATTCCAAATTGTCTGAAACGGATTTCGTCCAAACATTCTTGGGGTCTAAAACCATTATTTTGATGAGGCACATTTTTGTTCGTTTCAAAGTGTATGCACCCTCTTTAGCCTAAAGGCTGAGGGTATAAATAGTGAACTATCAAAGTTAAAATTTCGGGTATATAACGCAAAGATTCCAACGAGTCAATCAGGTGCATAGAACCGGCCGTCGTTGAATTGTCTTTTAGCTGGTATTCACGCTTATGGTATCGGCAATAATCGCCTCAATTGAGCCCCTCAGGTTGAACACACCCAACACATTCTGGAGTGTTTCTGCGATTGTTTGAGATTTCTCATATTTCAATTTGAGCGCAGTCAATTTAATTTTTATAGAAGATCTCAAGGGGTCTTATGTTGTCTATAGAAGACCTCAAGAGGTCTTGTGGTATTCCTAGAAGACCCTAAGAGATCTTGTGGTGTTTACGGAGGTCTTGCGTTGTCTGTAGAAAACGTAATAGGTCTTATGTTGTTTATAGGAGACTGTTAGAGGTCTTATGTTATCTATAGAAGACTTCAAGAGGACTTCTTCATTCTTGACAACCATGGTCGGATATTTAAAGCTCTCAAGTTGTTTGCCGTCATTCTCCACCTAACCAGATAAAGCACGCTTACTAATTACACCTTTACCCGAGTAGCTTCGTTGAAGATAACTTGTGGATGCTTGTCTACAATGGGCTTTGGGTTTCAATGCTCTCAGCAGAAAGCTGGTGACACAATGTTGCTGCTTTGTGGGACGACAGTTATGAGCTTATAATAAAGCGTCTTCCAATGTTTGTTTCCTTTTGTTCGTTGATGCTGTGCTACTTGCGGAACAATCAGATATCGTTGAATGGATAGACAATATTATTTTAGCTGCTAACATTTATTCGTGCAGCAGAAATAATATTTTAAGACGAAAGAGGAAGTCATCACCCTTATGTTGGAGTACATATGAGTGTATGTGTTGCATTGAAACGATAAGATGGGCTTGTCAGATGTTATCATAAAATTCCTAAAAACCACTACTGGTACAGAGCTGTTATATCTTGGTCCAAGTGTTTCACTAAATTTAATTTTTCGATTCGGAATATATCGCATCGTGGACAACTTAAAAAAACTTTATTAGGACGAGTGCTACTATGAAGTGGCTAAATAAATTAACATGCATACACTGATGGTCTGCTTCAATAAGACGATTCGAATTCAAATTCCTTCGATTACTGCCAAACTTTTTTTTTTTTTTTGAAAAATTTGATTTATTTTTGTTTTCAATCAAACAAAAAATCTACAATAACAGGAGCTTGGTAGTAGTTCGAACGAATTTAAATCGTCTTAGTGAAACAGTCCATTAAACTTTTTGGAGTCCATTTATATATTGTAAATATTTATATACCGCCCACTACCATAGTAAACGTAGCTCATATACTTACGAGAAAAGTTCTTAATCATTTTTCGTATAAAATTGCAAAAGTGTGCCTTGACTTCACGAATACTGATGTTGTCTTTATCTGTTTCGGCCAATAGATATTGCATAGCTCCCTCAATATACTCCACAAATGTCGGATGCAAAGACATTGTATCACGTTCCAGGACACAAGTGCTGCAAATATCAAGATAAAGAGATTAAAGTAGAAAAAAAATTCAAACATTTTAAAATACATTTGCAATATTTATGTACATACATATATGAACATGTCTAGTGAAAGACAAATGATGCTATTTTTAAACAAGTAAAAAGTGGTTAAGTTCGGCCGGGCCGAACTTTTTATACCCTCCACCTATCACAATTTGTTGGTGGAAAATTTTTGGACCACGGATACCCAAAATGCTTAAATTATCTAATCTAATCTAAAAAATATTGTCAGCCAAGTAAAAGGTACCACCTATGGGGCTATATCAATGTGTGGACCTATCTTTATAATTCTTAGTGGAAAAGTTTTAGAACTGCTGGGAACATCAAAAGTCAAATTAGGGGTATGGTAGCTATACCAAAACATGGACCTATGTTGAGGGTTTTTAGTAAAGAAGTTTCGTGACAACTGAGAACGTCAAATGTCAAATTACAGCTAATTCGGTTAAACATTTTAGCTAAAATCCTCAAAATACCAAAAATTGGGAGGTACCATTATGTGGGGGCTATACCAAAACATGGACCTATAGTGACGATTTTTGGTGAAGAAGTTTCGCGACCACTGAAAAGCTTAAATTTAAAATTACAGCTAGTTCTTCTAAAAATTGTTGATAAAATCTAGCTAAAAGTTAGTTCGATTTCTGGTGGAGAAGTTTCGTGACCACAGAGAATCTCCGGAAAAAAGTACCATTGTAAATGAGGCCGCTGGAACAACCTACTGAAAAAAGAATCAAAACAATGCGAGAGGAGGTCTTAAACTTCACATTTTCCGAATTCTGTGTTTGTGGGTACCGTAAGGAGTGGACCGATATAGTCCATATTCCAACCTGATACATGATTGGATGAAATAATACGATGTGCAAAGTCTGCAGCAATCCGAAACTCCCTGCGAGAATTATATTGCGGATTTGCCATTTTGGTTGGTGCAGTCAGGGTTTTTTTTTTTTGAGCTTTTAGGCCAATATCTCAGGAAGTATGGTCCTGCGCAAGAAAAAAATTGTACCGTCGTAAAGAGAAACGCAAGGCAACCTATTGAAAAAAAAAATCAAAACCATCGGAGAAGAGATCTTAAACTTCACTTTATACGAATTTTGTGTGGGAGGTATCGGAAGGAGTGGACCATTATAGTAGAACCCGCTCTGTATTTGGAAGGAATAATACGATGTGGGAAGTTTGACCCAAATCGGGAGTTATCGCTTACACCATTTTACAGAAAAATTTTGAAATTTTGCGGGGGAGGTACCCGAAGGAGTGGACCCATATAGCCCATTTTCGAGCTTAAACTAAGTTTGGACATAATATTACGATACCCAAACTTTGATTCGAATCGGTTGATCCGTTCGAGACTTATCGTGCGCAACAGCCAGACAGACAGACGGACGGACATAGCTAAATCGACCCCAAATTGTCTGAAACGAATTTCGTCCAAACAAACTTTGAGGTCTAAAACCGTTATTTCGATGAGGCCCATTTTTGGTCGAATCAAAGTATATATACCCTTTCTAGCCTTAAGGCTGAGGGTAAAAAATCAAAGCGATTCGAGAGCAGGTCCTAAACTGCTGAATTTTCCGAAATTTTGTGTGGGAGGTACTCGAAGGAGTGTACCGATTGAGTCCATATTGGAACCTCATCTAAGTCTGGTAGAAATTTCACGATGTGTAAAGTATGGACCAAATCGGTTACTTCTTCAAGAGTAATCGTGCGCACAAATTTTCCGAAAATGTTCGAACTTTTGTGGGGGTACCGGAAGTAGTGAACCAATATAACCCATCATAGAACTGGAGGTACATTTGGATGACTCAATTCATCGGTCATATCAATTGGTGCCGATAAGGTTTTTAGAGAATTTGGGTCATTACCTAAAGGCCTTGGTGCGTATATTAAGAACCCCGAAGGACAGATCCGCTGTGAGTCGAACTTCCGCGTTATGGCGTGATGAAGTTTTTGTTAGAGACCCTGTAAACCGTCAGGAATTAGCGTTATATCTTTGTTCACTGTTGCTTTTACTTATTTTTGAGATGACATGTCTTCAGTCGAATCGAATGAGGATTATTTTCGTAGAGCACTTCGACCTTTTAACTCGCTTCCTTCAATGTCCTTTTCGTCCTCTATTTTAAGAGCCGCTATAAAAGTACCACTAGATGACGTTTTTCAGCTTCCAAATGTTCTTCAAAAATGTCGCTCAGAAAATTTTAGGTGCTGCTCTCATTGACAACTAATCGATTTTGTCGCGTTTTTATAGTCATTTTCGACATTTACCCCTGTTTGCTAAGAAAAAACTGTGTTTTGTGTTTTTGTATGTTCTGTAACGAATATACAAACAAAAAAAAAACAAAAAAACAAAATATAGTCTTTTTCTGAACAAAAAAACGCGACAAAATCGATTAGTTGTCAATGAGAGCCGTACCTAAAATTTTCTGAGCGACATTTTTGCACAACATTTCGAAGCTGAAAAACGTCATCTTGTGGTACTTTTATAGCGGCTCTTAAAATAGAGGACGAAAAGGACATTGAAGGAAGCGAGTTAGAAGGTCGAAGTGCTCTAAGAACAGTGAAGTTCGACTCACGCCGGATCTGTCCTTTGGGATTCTTAATATACTCACCAAAGGTTTTAATCTCCAAAAGGAATTATCTCTGTTCCAAAATGCGTATTCACAGTGTTATGTGATACCCTGCACCACTACCCCTGTGCATTAAGGTGAGGTCACATTAGCCAAATATTTGCCCCAGCGAACGGCAGTGTGAGCGTGCTGACAGCAAGTGAGCATACATTTCAATGCATTATTTACGCTCACTAACTCTCTGTAAGCGCACGCTAGCTGGAGCAAATATTTGCCTAATGTGACCTTACCTTAAGCTTTTCACTGGGGAGATACTGGTTTTTATACAGAATTACATATAGCTGAACCCAAATCTTTATAAATAAAAATCAAATGCCGTTCAGTTGAGAACGGCTGGACTGATTTGGATTTTTTTTAAATATTCGTCATACCCAACATATGTTTTTATGCAAAGAAAATTTGACCACTCCCACTTTTTTCAATTTGAATTTCGGAAGGGGCGGAGGACTTGCTCTAAATCCTATTTTTTAAAAATGCTATATCTTTATAAATAAAAACCAAATGTCGTTCGTAATTGCATCAGTTGAGAACGGCTTGACCGATTTGGATATTACTTTTTTTTTAAATGTTCATCATAACCCAACATAGGTTTTTGTTCAAAGACTCCCACTTTTTTCCATTTTTTAATTTTAATCTTTCCAACAAAAACTACGGAACCGATTTTCCTGAATTTGTCAGAGAATGTACAGGAATGATACCCGGTAAAAATTTAGTTGAATTTCGGAAGGGGCGGAGAACTTTCCCTATACCCTATTTTTTAAAAATGCTATATTTACAATAATTAGGAATATATCGGTTTGGAAATTAATTTGGTCTACTGAACCGATTTTACTAAAATTTTCAGGGAAGTTACAGGGATGGATGCATATTTTATTGATATTAAAAAAACGCTACATGTGCATAATAGCAGATGTATCGGTTTGAATAGTGAAAGAAAAAGCTTCATAACATAAACGAAATCTTACGTTCCATCAATGAAATTTGTCATTGATTCTGAACCAACGTAGAGCTTCATTGAACAAATGAAAAAGTTTCATTGGATTACATTGAAGTAAAATTAACGAATTTGTTCATTAATGCAAATGCAATGCAAACTTTTTCATTGATGTAATGAAACTTGTTCTTTAATGCAATGAAACTATTTCATTAATGAAATGAAACTTTTTCATTAATGCAATGGCATGTTTTCATAAATAAAATGAAACTTTTTAATTAATACAATGACACTTCTTCATTAATGCAATGAAACCTGTTTATTAATGAAATTGCTGTACTGAGAAATTCGATCTAAGAACGCCTAATTTCATGAAATTTTTTAATGAAATTCACTCTAGTGTGGACCGGGACATATAAATGTGTGTAATATATGAATGTGTAATTTTTATGATTGTGGAAATTTTAAAATATTTGTTTAATAAAGACAAAATAATTAGATTAAATATTTTCTACTTATATTTACAGATTTACAAAGACTACAGAACGCAAAGGGTAATAATATAGACAAGACTTCTTTACAGCAGACCTTATTTTCATTCCACAAAATAGTATTAGCGATTTCAAAAAAGTTTCATTTATTCAATGACACTGCTTCATTTTTTCAATGGAACTGTTTCATTTTTTCAATGAAACTGTTTCATTAATTTTTGGAGCAAACCACAAAAATATCAAAATTTTCGACATTTTTTTAAATATGTTTGCGTTCTTGTTTTTCAAGCACTACTGTTTACCATATTACACACATATTATTCTTTAAAGAAATAAAAAGTTTCATTAAATCAATGAAATTCGTTTCATTTATGCAATGAAACCAAAAAATCATTAAATTTTAGGTAACGTAAGGTTTCAAAGCATCAATGAAAAATATTCAATGAAACCCCTTAATCGATACAACGAAGCATTTTTTCCAGTGAAAACTTAAGAATTTATCTAGAATTTACTTTTCGAAAACTACTTAATCTAAGTTCATGAAATTTTCAGAAAATGTTCAGGAATGTCCCGTGGTTCAAAATGCTATATATTTGTTGATGAATTTCGGGGGCCTATTATTTTATAATCGCTATATTTGCTTATGAATGCTTTGGGTTGCAAATTAATTTTCGAGACAACGGTGGTTGCGCCACCGATCAAATGTTCTTTCTGGGTGCCAGAAGTCCCGACAACGGCCAGTTTTTAAGTATGTTATACCTCGAAAACTAACGAACCGATTTTCATGAAATTTTGTGGAAAGTGCCTGGTACATGTAGGCATGAATTTCTATTAAGAAAACGATATATTTACAAATTTCCTTAAATGATGAAGTTCAACGGTTCATCAGCCATGAACAACTAAACAATGTTTTTATTTAGTTTTTGTCTTATTAGGACGAAGGTCATTTATTTGTGAGAGTTTTTATTTAATTGAATTAATTGAGCTATCATGACCTGAGGAGTTGTGTATTGAAAGCCAATATGCTACGATCGTTTCGCTGGTGGGTTAATTCAGCTCATCAGGCATATTTAGATGTGGTGCTAGACAAAGGCTGAGTTTGTAAACTTGTATATATACTAAACTTATTGCAAATTTGCAGTTGTGCATTTTTTTGAAGCCTTTTTACTATCAATCAAATAAAAACTCTCACAATTAAACGACCTTCGTCCTAATAAGACAACAATTAAATAAAAATTCATAGCATGAGCCCGGCTGCCCCGGCTGAGGTTTTAACCAGGGTCCTCTCCTGGGTCAAGGTCTTAGCGTTCTAAGCCACTGTCAATCTATCAAACTTCCGAACTGGAAGGCATTACAATTCATTCTATAATTAGATCGCTGTAGAATAAAGATGAGGACGTGGACGATAATAAATCCTAAACAGCATCTATGGGTGAAAAAATCCAACAAAGTCCCTAAGAGAAAATAAAGGTTAGACAAAAATCTGTTGATAAATTTAAAATTCTCAATGAATAACTTGGTTTGACAATGTACCCGAAGAAATGAGGCAGAAAATACCTATTTTTGAATTGCGAAGTACAAAGTCCATAAAAAGTTGTCATTAAAAAATCAATACGATGGGTCAGCAACGCGGACCCGGGTCTGCTAGTTTAAAATAATTTTGAGGTTTTGTTCTATCGAATCTTGGCTGACAATTAAATAAAAACTCTCACGAATAAATGACCTTCGTCTTAATAAGACAACAAATCAATAAAAATTTGTTTTTTTTACAAATTTGTTTGGGCGTTCTCCTTGAGCCATCGTGGTGCAATGGTAAGTAAGCATGTTCGTCTTGAACTCAGAAGGTCGGCTGTTCAATCCCTGACTCGAACATCAAAAATGTCGGTGGTGACGAATCCCCTCAGTGTAATGCTGAGCCTACATTTCCTGAGTATTTCAGACATGAAAAACGTATCATCAAGTGATGTCGTAAGACACACCGTTCGGACTCGGTGATACAAAGTAGGTTTCATATCATTGCGCCAATATGAATCGACGTGCAGTCTTTGCTATCAGAGAAGTGTTCGTTGTTCCTTCGGGGATGTTGTGGGAACATATGTATGTATGTTCTCTTTGTTTAGAACATACAAACTCTTCTTTGCAAATACAATATTTTGCGGGATCCCATTGTGATGTTTTTCCATTTGCATCTTTCCCTCACGTACAGCTTACGTGAGCTAAAACAAATAATAGACATCATTTACTTATTGCTTTTATCATCCATACAACCACACATGATTTTGTGTTGATGGTATACATATGTATGTGTGGTCATCACTGGTTTAGAATACTTCAGAAAAATCAGAATCCAGAAATGTCATTTTATATTTCCTTATTCAATTTAATTGTTTATTTTGAGTATTCCATTCGAATAGTATTTTTCGAATGTTAGTAGATTTTTGAATTCAAGTTATTTAATTA
The DNA here is from genome assembly GCF_047663935.1 of Musca autumnalis. Classification (NCBI taxonomy): domain Eukaryota; kingdom Metazoa; phylum Arthropoda; class Insecta; order Diptera; family Muscidae; genus Musca; species Musca autumnalis. The sequence goes on along the minus strand of NW_027411977.1, from coordinate 112,643,083 downwards.
TTGTTAAACTCATTGGAGTTTTTTTATAAAGAGTCCTGATTTTCACATTCTTCTTCATCTTTCCGAGTGTAAAATTTTTATGGGGGTCGCTATTCAAATATATCTAATATTGTGCATTTTGAGACAGGCTTCTGTGAAAAGATGCATGTGTTTTCTCCAAATACTTTCGCGTCTCGAATCACATAAATATTGATGGTGATAGTGTGGGACTAACTCATTACATATTACAAGTTACCATTACCACTTACCTAACACCAAAAGTACCATTTTCAGCAATTTTCTCCAAAACACGAACTAATTGTAGACGCAAGGCGTCACGTCTGCGACGTCGACGCATATTTTCTTGTTTACGGTCAACGGCTTCTCGAATGTAGACAACCAACTCTTCCATTAAATCTCTGAAAATAGATGACAACAGCAACAATAAAATCGAAATTAGAATCAGAATTAGTTAATGGAAATAACATAAACATGTCATCACTGCGGTTATTATATGGCGGCCAGTCGTCACAAATGTTGGAATGTATCGAATTCCAAGAAGAATGAAATACTATGTACCAAGAAGACATACTAATTTCACCATATTCATATTTAATGAATATGATGGTATTTGTATGTATGTATAGCTTCAAAGACAGAAATAATGATAAAAGTTCGAATAAAATATAACAATAAAATAACACTGTGCAACACTGAAAATGCAAACAACTTCTAATTGGCATTTTCTGAAGGTACATACTGAGGCTACAAAAACCCTAATTGGGTTTCGTGTTCTAAGATCGGGTTTGGATTTTATAGCCTCATCTAAACCGTGCTAAAACGACATTTTTTCCACTTATCGGGGCTTTATCTCAGAAACTAAAAAGAAGTTTACTTCGCGCATCGGTATTTATTTCCAAAGAATCTGCGAACAGACCCAAAATTACACTTAAAGAAAAATGCAGACTACGTAAAAATGCTTTAAATAAAATTTCCAATCGTTTCGTTTCGTATTTTCCATAGGAACAATACAAAACGAAACATAACCCTCGTTGGCCGAGCTCGCTGTTTAGTTTCGTTTTGTTTACATTCGTGAGTACGAACAAAACGAAAAGCGAAAAGTACTCAACTCCACAACAACAGATAGAAAACTAAATAGTACTTAACACATGTGAATAAATCAAAAACGTTTGGTGGTTGATAAAATTCACTGTGGTATGCTGATGCTAACTTATATGGTTGTTAAGCAATTACATGTGTGTGTGTCTGAGTGTGTCATTGACCATAACGCACGGCAAACGTTTCCCAAAAATACTTGTCGTTTCGGTGGTGAATGAAACAACTCGGCAAAGCATAGCCGAAGTTACATTTCACCAATCGTACGGTTTCCATCTTTTTACGTTGAAAAGTTTGTGTTTTTGTTTTGGTTGTGAGAATGAAACGATTCAGAGAAGCTGAAAAGTTTATATAACAAGAACCCGATGTGGACCATTTTCGAACTTAAACGAAGTTTGGAATGGGATCGGCTGATCCATACGGGAGTTATCGTGCGCTCCAGCCACTGCACATTGTGGTGTAGGAGATGTTTACACCTTTCGGGTTATTTCCTCAAGAGGTATGGACGTGCCCCTGATAAAAACCAGTACCTTCGTACTGGGGTCAGACAGGGCATACAAGTTGTTACAACAAAAATCAGAGGGATTCGAGAGCAGCTCCTTAACTGCACTTTTCCGAAATTTTGTGTGGGAGATACCCGAAGGAGTAAAGAGTAAATATTCGAACTTTTTCTATATCTAGTACAAATATTACGATGTTATCGTACGACTAGTTATCATGCGCATAATTATACACGGTGCTTTTGAATCAAATTTAAATGGAAGGTGCTTACACCTGGGAAGTTTTTGCGGATTCTGGAACTACAATGTTCATAGATGAGAAAAATCAAAAAACAAAAAAAAATCGCCGGAGCGCTTTCAAGTTGACATTTTTAGGGGTTGTTTAGGTTTTCACGATTTTGCTTGGAAACCGCAAGCTCTATTAAAATGAGAGTGAAGAAAGTGTTGTAGCTATGAAAATTCCCTACAAGATTGACCTTTACGGTATTTTCGTAGGTTTTACCATTTTTGAGATATTGAAGTTCAAATTGGGACAATGCACTGACTGTATCGCCCCCTTATAAAACAATGTCATGAAGGGTGCGCCTTAACTAACTTTTAATGAAAACCGCTCACACAGGGGATGTTTTTGTGAATTCTGAAAGAGCAGTGTTCATAGATGAGAAAAATCCAAAAACAAGAAAAAATCGCTGTAGGGATTTTTAAATAAATCGCGTTCAAATTCACATTTTTAGGTGTTTTTTAGGTTTTCACGATTTTGCTTGGAAACCGCGAGTCCAATCGAAATGGAGCTAAAGAAAGTGTTGTAGCTGTGAAAATTCTCTACAGGATTGACGCTTATGATTTGTTCTCAGGCTGTACCATTTTTGAGATAAAGAAGCTCAGTTTACATTTTTAGGTTTTTTGTTAGGGTTTCGAGATTTTGCTTGAATATGGCAAGTCTTATCGGCATGGAACCTGAGAAAATCTTATAGCTGTGAAAATTCTCTACAAGACTGCATTATGTAATTTTTCCTAGGTTGTACCATTTTTTTAGATATATAACTTTAAGTTGGGAAATTGCAGTAATGACGATACAGAATTGAATTGAATTTGAATTGTCCCAATTTCAACTTCTATATCTCAAAAGATGTAAAACCTACGAAAATATCATTAAGGTCAATCTTGTATAGAATTTTGATAGCTACAACATTTTTTTTATTCCCATTTTGATAGAACTTGCGGTTTCCAAGCAAAATCTTTAACCCCTAAAAATGTCAACTTGAATTGCGATTTATTTAAAAAGCGCTCCGGCGATTTTTTTTAGTTTTTTTGATTCTTCTCATCTATGAACATTGTAGTTTCAGAATATGCAAAAACTTTCCATGTGTAAGCACCTACCATTTAAATTTGATTCAAGAGCACCGTGTATACTCTCAGCATTTATGCTAACGAGGGTATATACACTTTCATACGGGCCAAATGTGCCTCATCGAAATAATGGTTTTAGACCCCAAGTATGTTTGGACGAAATGTGTTTCAGACAATTTGGAGTCGATTGAGCAATGTCCGTCCGTTTGTCTGTCTGTCTGGCTGGCTGGTGCGCACGATAACTCTCGAACGGATTCGGTTCAAATTTTGGCCTTCGTAATATTTTGCCCAAACTTAGTTTAAGTTCGAAGATGGGCTATATCGGTCCACTCCTTCCTGTACCTCCCCCAAAAAGTTCGAAACTGTTCGGAAAATTTGTGCGCACGATATCTCTTGAAGGGAGTAACCGATTTGGTCCATGATTTTCCCATCGTAAAATGTGTACCAGACTTAAATATGTTTTCAATATGGACTCAATCGGTCCACCCATCGGGTGCCTCCCACACAAAGTTTCGCAAAAGTTCAGTTCAGGACCTGCTCTCGAATCGCTTTGATTTTTGTTGTAGCTACTTGTATTCACTGCCCCCAAAGGAAGGTACAAGTATCATCAGGGGCAAGTCCATACTTCCTGAGAAAATAGCATGAAAGGTGCAAAAAAACCCTATGTCGACGTGTGTAGTGGTTGGAGTGCAAGATAACTCTCGAACGGATCAACCGATTTGGTCCATGATTTGACCATCGTAATATTTTGTCCAAAAATAGTTTAATTTCGAAGATAAGCCATATCGGTCCACTCCTTCAGGTACCTCCCCCACAAAAGTTCGAAAATGTTCGGAAAAATTGTGCGCACGATAACTCATCCTAATCTAATATATCTACCAGATATAGATCAGGTTTTAATATGGAATATATTTGTCGCTGCCTCAATTACGACGTTAAATTTTTTCAGTGGCAGGTCCATACTTCTTGAGAAAACAGCCCCAAAGGTGTAAAAACCCCTATGGCGCCATATGTAGTGGCTGGAGAGCACGAAATGATCAACCGATTTATTCCAAAATTTGGCCTTCGTCATATTTTGTCATAGTTTCAGTTCGAAGATAGGCAATACCGGTCCACAACTTCCGGTATTTCCCCCGAATATTTAAAAAATGTCACTTAAGTGATATGCACCATGTCTCTTGAACAAATTTGGTACAAACTTTGGATCTCCTTATATTTTGTCCAAATTTAGTTTAACTTCAACACAAAAGTTCAACATTTGTGTTTAAGTGTAGTTTAAGGTCTGTTCAACAATCCTTTGAAAATGTATATCGATGCTGTTCGATGTAGTCCTGTTTACAGCGATAGTATGTTTTCCGTGGACAAGTCCATGCTTACTAGCATACTAGTCCCAAAGTTATACGATGACCCACTGAAATGGGTGGTGGGCGCGATATCTATCGAAAATATATGACTCACAAAATAAGATCCACTTCCATAATGGACTATGTCGGTCCATTCCTTTAAGTAACTCCTCTGCACACTTTTGAACTTTAATCCTAATCCACATTTTCTTCGGAGATTCAAATGTATAAAGTAGGCCGCAAAATACTGAAAATATCCTAATTACATTTGATCTGACAGTATGTAGATGCAAGTTTCAATTCACATAGGCTGAGGGTATGATTCTGTCGGCAACGTCGACTGATACTTTTGTACTTGTTTCTATTTATTTATCGACAAGAATATGGATTCGGATAAAAGCTTAAATGTGTTGCGGAGGAGGTACCCGAACAAAAGTGTGTCTTATTTTGGAAGTCATTATTTTCGATCCATTTATAATTTAGAGTTTTTGGACCATTGTGTCCAAGAAAGCATGTACTTGTCCACGAAAAACGTAATATAGCTTTAAACAGAACCATTTACCTTCGGTAAAATTTTCCAAAGGATCTTCGAACAGACCCTTCACTGCTCTTAAGCAAAAATGAAGTACTTTTGTGGATAGGTACCCTAATGAGTGGACGAATATAACATAAACTAAGTTTGGACAAAATATTACGAGATGCAAAGTTTAGACCAAATCAGTTACATCTTTTAAGAAATATCGCGAGTTACATATGCAAACACCTTCCACAAACCTGATAAATTCCAGGAATTTTTAAACGAAATAAATAAACAAAATAAGTAAGCCAAATACCTACCATTTCCGGTATAAAACCTTTTTTTCAAATTACCTTCATTCCTACGTTTTTCGCGTAACACATTAGCTAACTTTAGTGGGGGCGGTACAAGAAGGAGTGGGCCGATAACTACCATGAACAAACAAATGAATAAAGTATTTATTCCACTCAAAAAAAGAAGGGAGGAGATAGTGAGTGATTCATTTGAATTTGTCCTAGAAACGCAGATTAAAAAATGACTGCAACAAACATATTCAATGACAAAAACTTTGCTAATTCAAAAACTGAACTCAATTAGAGCCCTGCAAATTCAAATTAAATTTTTTTCATGACTTATATAAAATTACTTACTTTAGAGCATCATGGTTAATCATTCCCAGGGCATTGACAGCAGCATCCCGAACATCAACCACTTCACAGCGTAACAAGGGTACAACCAATTTGTACAAAGCCTGTGGCGAGGCTGAACCCAAAGCTGATTTGTCGCTACGGTCAGCGTTCAAAGAATCGGGCGATGAACTAAAAAAAAAAAAACAATACAAAAAAAGTTTTCATTACAATTTCGGTATGAGTGGGATTTGGATGTAGAACAATAGAAAACCGCATGTTGCTGTACAGTAGAACAGATTACAAACGAATAAATTTGGATAACGAAAACGCTAAACATCATAAGCATGTTCTATTGTGTTATTTAGGGACCTTTAAAACAATAAACCAACAATACTTTCTCATGTAAATAAAATAAATAAAATAATATCCAATATTAAAATATTTCCTTTAAAATGCAAACAAAAAACACATTGTTTGCCAATGTTAATGTGTGTGTGAGCCTACTGAATTCTTTGGAAAATTCCTTTTGTTGCTTAAATTCCATAAAACAAACATTCAAAGAGTTTAAATGGACACAAAGAAACAAACAATCAGGTACGAGGGTCACTCGAAAACCTTCTGACCTAGGGAACTCGCAGTGTCGCCAGGTGTCATTTGACATTTTTTGGAAAGTTTGTTAGTTTTTAGCCTAAAGCTAGGGTCACATTAGGCAAATATTTGTTCTAATGCATTGAAATTTATGCTCACTTGCTCTCAGTAAACACACACTCCCTGTCGCTGGAGCAAATATTTGCCTAGTGTGACCCTAGCTTAAGCGTACTCAGGAAAATGGAATTTAAATGCGAATATTTTCGTCCGAAAAATTTTCACAACATTCGACGTGGATAACCACGGCAAGAGTGCATCGATCAAATTAAATATTTGTATGTAAAGGACCAGACTATAGCACTAGGAAAAACTCGTTTAATTAATTCAATCGTGGCCGACACTCGCCAAAAATTAATTTCGTGAGGGTCGTCCAAAATCGGACGTTGTGGCAGAAAAAATAAATCCGTGCGTGAACGGATAATACAAGATCGCCATGTTGTATACCGTGAGATTGGGGCACCCTTGGGAATTTCTTTCACTAACTAATATTTGATATAGCACGAACACCTGACCGCAAAAATGGATTTTTCTCTCTAGATCCAGCAAAATTGGTCAATCGCCCAAAAAAGGCTTTTGTGGATTGGTGCAAAGAAATTGTGTATAAAAATAATCACGGTGCTTCAAACGACATTTATAAGACATCACAGATGACGAATATTGGATCTATGCTTAAGAGTCCGAAACAAAATAGGAATCGACCGTTTGGGTTTTCAAAAGCAAGCCAAATCCAATGAAAGTTGTTCATGGATGAAGACCATCGAAGCAAATGGTCGCCTGTGTCTTCGGCTAATGGACAGACGTACACATGCTTTGATATTTATTAAAATTATTCTTTTTAATTAAAATTACAACTTTTAACACACAATTCTTTATTTAGAATACCTTTTTGGACTTCTCCGTATTGATGTAACAATGAAAAAAAAAACGTATAAAACCCGCATTTTAATTTTATTTTAATCTCTCTTAGAAAAAATCAGTTCTCTTTCCAATGCAATCAAGAAAAAAAAAATTGTTGTACGGGTACAATGTACGCTTTCAGTTCTTTCTCTCTTATTTACTTCTGCAACAACAAATATTACTGCAATCATGGAATTATTGCTTAGTCTTTATGTACATTCTTTACTGCAGGGCTGAGCATAATCGAGAAAGAGGCAAATTTAAGGGAGAATTAATATTTAATTCTTCTTGATGTTTCATTACTTATTTCAACATTTTTTGAACATTAATGTTGTCTAAAATCGTCCACAATGCAAATTATTAAAAAATATAAATAAAAAATTGCAAGCCCCCATTATTATAAGTATCCTTTTGTTATAGTTTGGATTTACCGAACAGATTTATAGCGTTCCGGTTAATTTAAAGTTAAAAGTGATGATCGAATTTCAAGGAGGAGCTTCTTTGAATTAACTTTCAATGTAAAAATTATATTTTTAATGCCTCCAAATTGGATTATTTTACGTTTTTAAATCCATCAGATAGTAAAAGAACACATGTAATAATGGCCCATAAACATTTAATTGTTTATGGTTCACAAAAAACTAAGAGTACGTTTTCACAATTTGCCTGTGTGCTAGCACACACCCGTGCTCACCCCTGCTTTACTGTGTTAAATTATCCGTCCGTCTAATAAGGGATAATAACCTAAAAATAATATTGAATGACAGTTATTTATTAAATAATTACTTGCAAAATCTAGGGTACTTTACTTCTAATAAGGAATCCAGATAAATTGAAAGAAGTAGCAGATAAACTAATCAGATTTGAGAAAACATGAGCTCTGTTCCTTTACGTTCAAGAATATTCAAGTTTTACTACTTTTTACACGAAAAGCGTTCCATTACTTCAGACACAATACAATTCATATGGGGGCAGTTTACATCTTTTATTACTTTTGCCGGCTTTACCATTTTCACAAGTAAAGGAACATACCAATGTTGTATACTGATTTTTTTGTTTGATATTACCATATTTTTACAAAATATAAGATATATTCTAAATGGAAAATGTATTAACAAATCCCTGGTAATGCGAACTTTACTTCTTAAAGTTATTATTATTTATTATTTATTGCTTTTACGCCAAATCGTGGGCGCATAGTGCCAATACAAAATTATTCCAATCATTTCTATTTCCTGGATGTAAGATTATTTCTTCTTCACTGCTCCTTCTCCAGCTAACCGTCGGTCTGCCTCTTATTCGCATTCCTTGTGGATTCCAATAAAAGGCTTCTCGACATACATATATCATCCGCTGGTTTACGAAAAACGTGGCCTATCCACCTCCATTTGCTTTCACGGATTACTGTGGCAATTGACTTAATATCACTCCTCTGCTAAAGATCCAAGTTTGATATCCAGTTATTTGGCCACCATATGTGGAGAATAAAACGCAGGGATCTATTTACGAAAGATTGCAGCTTATTCGTGAGTTCTTTGGACACAAGCCAGGTTTCGCATCCATAAAGCAGAACTGACAGAACATTACTTTTAAATATGCGTACCTTTGTTTTGGTACTTAGTTGATTGGACCTCCATATTTTGTACAAACCCGTAAAAGCCACCTTAGCCTTTCGGATGCGGGTTGATATATCATCACGTGTACCTCCATCTTTCGTAATTTGACTACCTAGGTACATAAAGTTCGTCAACTGTTCGATGTCTTGTCCATACAGAGAGAGCGGTTGTCTTTGAGAGGAGTTTAAGTGAAGTGATTTGGTCTTGTCCACGTTAATCTTTAAGCCATATACACTTGAAGTTGATGCAATGTCGGTTATTTTGCTTTGTACATCTGATAACCGCTTAGATATTAAAACAATGGCATCAGCATATACAAGGTCGTTCAGGTGTTCCATCTTTAATTGGTGCCACATTATTCCTGACGCGGATTGTTGTCGATTGTCCTGGCAAGTATTTCATCAATAACAATAAGAAATAGCAGTGGTGACAGCACACATCCTTGTCTCACCCCGGATTTTACGGATATAGCGGGGGAGAGTTTATTGTCATGTCTTACTCTGCATTCAAAACGGTGGTATTGTGCTTTGATTGGGTTACAAATCTTGTCGGGGACAACTTTTCTGCTCATAGCTTCCCATATACTCTGGTGCTTAATTAAGTCGAACGCTTTTTGGAAGTCAATGAAGACAGGGTGGAGCGAGTCTTGCATTTCGTTTATTTGTTCCATTATTATGCGTACAGTGGCAATATGGTCGACAAAAGATTTGCGACTGCGGAATCCGGCTTGTTGGCGCCTAAGCGTATCGTAAATATTCTTCTCAATACGGTTTAGAATGATTTTGCAGAATATTTTTAGACAGCTGCACAGTATCATGATTCCTCTCCAATTGTTGCAGTCGCTTAGTGCCCCTTTTTCGGTATTTTTACCACTATCCCTTGTAGCCAATCGTTTAGAAACGTTTCTGACGTCCAGATATCCTGAAATAATTCATGCAAAGCCCGAGCAGATAGTTCATTATCCGCTTAAAGAGTTCTACATGGACATTGTCGATACCGGCCGCCTTGCCACTTTTCATACTCCTTATTGCCGATTAAATTTCTAGGATGGTGGGGCATTGGGACCCGACGCGGTTTACTGGATTGCGAAGTGAGGTACGAATTCAGTCAGGTTGTCCATATTCTCAGATGGATCCTGAAAAAGCTCGGTGAAATGTTCATACCATCGTGAGAGTAGATCTTCTTCTGAGGTAAGAATTGAGCCATCTATAGCTTTTCTTGAGACATGTCCATTTATTGGTCTACCTGATTCGTTTTGTGCATTCATAAAGCATTTTAGTGTTCCCGCTTGCAGCTGCAGTTTCTGCTTGTGTTGCAATCGAGCTGATCCACATCCGCTTGTCGTGTCTGCACATTCGCTTTACAGGTTTGTTTAAAGTCTCGTATTCACGGTTTGCAGCTTCCTTGGAAGCACGAGTTCTTGCTGCATTGACAGCTGCCTTTTTTCTTCGGCGTTCATCGATAACCTCCCAGGTAGATGTACATATCCAGTCTTTTCTTGGTTTTGCGTTGGTGACCGAGTACTTTTGATCATGCATCGATAAAAGCATCTTTAATAGCATTCCACTTCGAATCAACGTTGCCATGCGGTGCAATGTTTGTGATGTTTAATTGTTGCTGTTGACGATATTGCTGTCGGATGCTTGGATTTTTGAGTTTTTGGATGTCTAATCGTGTAGATGTGTGGTTGTTATGAATGTCTGTGCGCACAATTTTTATGCGGAATTCGACGATCAGAAGATGGTGGTCTGAGCCAATGTCCGCACTACGTTTGTTCTGCGTATCTAAGAGACTGTGTCTCCACATCTTATTTCTGCAGATATGGTCAATCTGATTTTCGGTACGGCTATCTGGGGAAACCCATGTAATCTTATGGGACCTTTTGTGGGGAAAAAGGTCATATTGTTATTTCTTAAAGTAAGGGATAACAAAAATGGACTTTAAAGACAAGGTGTAGGAATGTCACAAAGTGCATTATCCGTAGAAATTCTTCCACAGAAGGTTAGGATAACATTGCCAATATCTTCACTTGATAAGAAGGAGTCTTGAATGTAGCCGTTATCTGACTATCACTGCCAAACATTTTCGCTCATTCCTACAAACCGCAAAGGCTATAGTCGGGACGGGGCTGACTGTGGGATATCCTACACCACTACCCCTGTGCATAAGCTTTTCACTCGTAAATATTTCTGTTAGGGATATACTAAAGTCATAGACAAATTATCGTATAGACAAAGAAATACTCATGTTATGTGCTTCAACCGACTCAAACAGAAAAAACTCAAAATTGTTCGAAGGCGATTTTGGGGGACAATGGAAAGATTTTCTTCTATATTTCTATCTAGATTTCGTCAAAACCTACCCCTATCGTGTTTATTGGAATTTTTAATTGAGTTGTTCTGTCAACAAACTCAATGTTAACAACATTGGTGAGAGCATTTCTTTGTCTATACAATTAATTTGTCTATGCTAAAGTTTTCACCTATCTGGCTTTTACACCATATGACTGAACGCGAACTGAGCCAAAATAATAAATATTTAATTTTATATTTGAATACTGCCGACATCGACTTGGTACTGATTGAAAGCTTTGCTGGCCTTCCTGGCAATCCGATCAAAACATTGACCTGTAGCGTGATTACAAGGTTTAGATGGACAGACGGACATACGAAGGTCTAAGTAAAGAAACCTGAGTAGAATAAAGCTTTGTGTGTTGATGATCAAAAATTTGAAAAAGTAAAGCCAAGGACTCGAACCCACACAGCCACCAAATTATGTGACCGGTTTCGGTGTTAGTTGGGCAGCTCTTTAGACATATCGGCTGTGGAATGGCATCACTGTCCGAGAACTAATGGTTTTTCAAATGCAAATGTGTTGTTATACAATAACGGATATTTGGCCGATGAATTGTATTTCTTCATGACAAACGCTTTTTGCGCTGCCTTTGAAGTTATGAGTTTGGCTTTGAACGATAACACGCCGTGACAACATTTGTTCATATGTTTTTCAAGGACGTGGGTTCAAATCCCATCCGGACTCAGCCAGTTTTTTTTATTTTTTTCATGTTAGGGCGAAGATAAAAAACCATGTTTTATTTGGTACAAATCGTATCGGGGAATTAAACAACGTCTACACGGGATTAAGTTCAAACCCTAATTCCGTAAAAATATCATAAAGCTCAATCTTGTAGAGAATTTTCGCAGCCTCTATATTTTCTCTAATTCAACTTCGATAGGACATGAACAAAAATCGTCAAAACCTAAAAAACTCTAAAAATGCGAAATTGGCCTACACGCAGAGGAAAAATATTTTTCGCAACAATACCTATTTTTGTTCCAAAAATTTATTTGTTTTGTTCAAGCACTGTAATCCAATTCCAAAAATACCATCTTTTGCTTCAATCATAGAAACATAGAAAACTTGCCAAATTTCGCAATATTGTAAAAATTATTAACAATATCAATGGTAGGAACTGACATAATCTAGAATTTTTACAAAAACTATTGTCAGCCCAGAAAACCTGGCACTGACATTTTTGATTTCACCCACACTTTCCAAATAACTTGGATATAAATATCACGTGTCATATTAGGAGCATTGATGAACACAATACACGGTTTGTTGTTTTAACTGACAGTATAAACTAGTGATGCACAAAACAGTACTCTAGCGTAAATTTGTTTTTTATTCTCTTGCGCTCAGTCGTTGGCGAGACGTCAACGAAAGCACACAAGCACGGATGTACTAACTTTTTTCTTTATGTTTTACTTAAATAGTTTTTGTACATTACTATTAACACTTTTAATTTATTGTTTATTATTTAAAATGACTTCTTTAATATGACCATATCAAAAAAATAAAGAAAATCTAATAAAAATAAGTAAGTAAGTAATTAACAACTATAACAAAGATGAAAAGAAAACACATATAACGACCACTTGTGCCGGAATAACTCAACCATCAAAACCCAAAGAAGAATGAAACGAAAAAGAACGAAATAAAAACAAGAATCTCGTTATTGGTATACATAAAAAAACAAAGATAAAATCATACAAACAGAACTCACCAAATTTGTTTTTTCACCACGGCATCGAATACCGAGAGAAGAGAAGAAGAGAGAAGAAATTGTCGAAGAGAAAAATATTGTCCAGTGTACAAAAACATTTTATGGATTTAACAAAAACAATTGTTGAGATTGACAAAAACGATTGTGGGAGTCACAATACCACAATATCTTTACAATACATACTTTGCTCTTCGAATATTGTTGGATCAATCATATTTTTTTCTCTGCGTGTAGTTTCAGAATGTTTACTGATCACCGCTTCAGAGATCTGCCCAAGCTTTCTGATGTTCGGATAGCAGAAAAAACATTCCGAGACATCACCATATATCTGGTGGTCAAAGACCCGAAGTGAGACTAAATTTCCCAGCAAAGGCGAAGGTATTAGCAAATGAACGCGATGAGCTTCGTCGTAACAAACCCAGTTAACCCAGAGTCAGGGAGCTGACACTGGAAGTTAACAGATTGCTCTGTAAGCATATGCGGAATAAGTGATTAAATCATCTGAAGTTTCAATATTTGAGTCGAAAAACAGAGAATTGTGGGCAACGGTTAAGCTACTCTCGAACCCTGGATAGTAGAATGATAGGACTTCAGTCACCTTTGGCGACATTACGATGACAGCATTTTGTTATGTTGCCTTCGTTGTAATTCAACGACACATAACATTGGAGAAGGTTTGGCTTGTTTTGCCAACACTTTCGTCGTGGTTTTGTGAGGTTGCCAGAGAAAACTTTTTCATTGAAGTTTTTTCTTTGTTCGCCTTCATACTTCGAGATGAGGATTGATGTTTGGGTATAAAAAGTTTTTTGTTCTGTCTTAGCCCTTGGCGAAACTTTGCCAAACTTTCTCCACTAATAAATTAGTTGTTTTAAAATATTAAAACAACAACAATGGGATTAAGCCAAACTATTAAAAAAATTTAAAAATAAATATATGGTAACATGGAGCGCCTTTGCCACGTTTTTGTTCAAAATGTTCTCATATCTACACCGTTAAAGTTTTTTCAAATATTATTTTTGGTAAAAATGTTAGCATATCTTGGATATAAGTTTCGATATGTGAATAGTTATAATTTTGTTTTTTAAATATTATTTTTGAGAATTTACAAAATGTCTACAAAGTGGGGAAGCCTCCCCACCCATGGGACAGCTTCGCCATCGATATGGGACATTCACCAACGGGCTCTAAAACTACATTATACCATACTTCTTCCTTAAATATTAACATTATGCGAAAAAGAAACATGTTTTCTATTGAATAATCCAAAATAATTCTATAATTCAAAAAAAGAACCAGAGTCCAGTACTTACTTGAAGTAGGTCCCTTGAATTTAGGTACAAAAATCATAATATTACTAAAACAAGATACGTTTAGGATAATATTTGATTTTAACTTCACATTATATTGTGGCATAAAGAATTTAAGTTAAACATGACAAATTTCTAAAATTAACCCAACACACCCCTATCATGGAGTAGGCGCCCCACCCCTTACTTATTGCATAATATTACTATATTGAAATTTGTAATTGATTTTTTCATGCGAATTATTGGGATTTATAATCTTCAGTAGTTGTCTTCTAAAGGAATAGAATGTGTTTTTGTTATCACAAAAGGTAATGAAGAGATCACAAAACATACGTACCATAATTATTTTTCCCAATACCCTGAAAACACAAAACCGCGTGGGTCCGCTATCATACCTATGACCCAACTGCCAACTTTTGGGAAATGATAGATCTACATAAAACTCACAATTTTTTCTTTAACGGATTTTTTCTATCATTTATAGTTTGCGAGAAAATCGGCGATGGCGTAGCCGCTCCAGTGGCGAAGGCGCCCCATGTTACCATAAATATTTTTTTAAATGTTTATGTATTTTTGTTATTTGCTTATTGGTGTTTGACCCTTTTTAAAATATTGGAACATATTAAAAACTCAAAACCACCCCTATTTTGATGCAAAATATGGAAAAAAAACGCAAAATTTTAACTTCGACCTTGTATCGGAAAGCTGATTTCGTTATGGGAACTACCGTTTATCGTCGAGACCGCGTGGCGTGTCTTAAGAAACCACTTGTGTCGAAAAGAATTTTCAATTTTTACGTGGCTGAAATATTCAGGAAATGTAGCCAACATTACACTAAGGCTAATGATACAACCAAACAATATTTATAATCACCTGAAATACCTTTTTGTCATATTAAAATGTCTACAGGCAGGTCAAAGAAATGTTAATGGAAACCCGAAATGTCACATAAACAGACGTTTAATGGTTAAAGGTCGTATAAAAATGAAAATTATCATTTGTGTATAGTCATTGTTGATAGTTTTAAAAGTAGCAGAACACGTGTGTGTGTGTTTGTGTATAAACACGTTTCGTGCAATTTTACATTCTCACAAATCCTCCTACTCAAAATAACATTCGCATTAGAGTGAACTTCTTTTTAAGCATTTAAGTAGCATTTAAAACTTGAACACAATGCGGTGGGATATCAATTTATGCAAATTAAACAAGGCTTATCCTGGAATTTAAAACAAAAAGTAACAACATGTGGGTATTCGTATAGAAAATTATAACAAAACGAAACACACACACGCACAATTCCTAATAAGACCATTGAAAAGACAACAAAAAAGAAAAACAAAATTAAAACCAAAGAGCATGTAGCAAACTTCACATAAAAAATATAACTAAAAACTACTGGAAATCCAGACAACAGGGATGCTAATTAAAAATATATTTTCTTTCAGTATTCAGTTTGGGGTTTCAAGACCAATTGCAAAAAAAAAAATTAAATAAAACATTCATACGCCAAAGGGGTCTTTCATAAAAACACAAAAAACAAAACGTTGGTACGACCCCACCATTGGTTTTTAAAATTGTGGAAATGTTTCATAAATGAAAAAAACAAAAACTAAAAAATTAAACAATAGCATCATATATAAATAAAGAAAATATCATAACAAAGTTTACCCTAAACGTTTTTGTCGAGCTTCTTTACGTCCATACGATAGCGGTAGCGTAAAACGTGTCACAATTCCTTCCGGTCCAAAGACATTTGACGGTATATTGTCCAACGAATCGGACAGGGAACGTGAATCCGATTGATCTTGTAAACTAAAATAAAAATTGAATTTAACAAAATTTTAAATAAAATAAACACCAACAACACGAACGAACGAATAAACACAAATGAGGTCGAGAAATATTAAAACAGAAATCAATGAATAAATTATGGCTGTTTGCGGACATGAGTGAACGTGGAGTTGTGATGATGTCGATGAAGACAAGATTGGGAGGAGTTTAGTTCACATAAAAAAACACAAATATTTTAAATATGTTTCAATGAAAATCAATAAAATGCCATTTAAATGAAAATCAAGGTCGAACATGCCACTCACTACTAATTCCAGCTACTTTTGAAATATTCTTCAAAATATCAGGGGAAGGTTAGTTGAAAAAAATGAAAATCCTAAATATGTCCATATTTACATTAGGCCATTTTCCTTGCGGCAATTGTCAGTTTGATGGAGAGAGGGGTGAGGCATATGGTAACCCTTTGCCTCTCAACACCCTCTCTCTAATAGACAAACTGACACATGCCGCAAGGAAAATTGCCTAATGTAAATATGAGCTATGTTTCAATGAAATCGAATCGAAAAAAAGAACACTTAAATTACCAACGAAGTTCGAACATGCCACCCACTACAAATTCTGGTAAAGAATTCCACAAAATATTGCAGAATCCCAATAAAAAGTACTAGAGTTGGGTAATCTAGTTCCTAGTTCACTGAACTGGTTTCAAAACGTAAGAATAACGTCATAACATCTAACGTGTGCTATAACGCAGTTTGTTCATACAAATGATGAAAGATTTTTAGTGATATTTTCCTCATTCCTTCATGTTATACCCTCAGCCTTTAGATTAACGAGGGTTATACAATAGGGTTATGACTATTTTACAACTTCATATCCCTGCATCAAAGCGTGATGGGCTTGCGTACGTTCCTGATGAGAGATATACCAAAACATGGACCTATGTTGACAATTTTTGGGTGGAGAAGTGTTGTGACCACTAAAAACCTTAAATGTCAAATTGCAGCTATTTCGATTAAACATTGTAGCTAAAATCCTCAGTACAAAAACATGGTCCCATGTTCAGAGTTTTTGGTGGAGATGTTTCGAGACCACCTCAAATATCAAATTACAATAAATCGTCGGTTAAAATTGTAGCTAAAATCCTCGAAATACCAAAAATTGGGAGGTACTGTTATATGGGAACTAGACTGGTTTTAAGTCAAAGGGAAAAAATCGATGTCGGATTTGTATGTACAATTCTACAGTGTTACGCACCCACTGACGTTGCAGAGACCGCAGTGAAAGAAGAAATGGATCTCAGATGACACATGGAACGCAATAAATCTAAGAAGGGAAATCAAAAATAAACTCAACAGCGCAAAAACAAGAGTCACCAACCAGGAGTGGCAAACAAAGTACAATGCAGCAAACTGTACCGTCAAAAGAAGCGCAAGGAAGGATAAACGTGTGTGGATAAATAATTTAGCAAGAGAAGCACAAGTAGCCGCAGTAACACATCGCAGCAGAGATCTTTACAAATATGCTAGAGAATTATGGTGCCATCAAGACCACTTGTAGATGAGAAGGGCATATCAACAACATCCAAACAGGAGTAGCTACAAATATGGACAAAATATTACTCCAATATGCTATTGGTATTGGTACATTCTACGCAACAACTGTGTGATTGCAGAGACCACGTAGTCAGGGAAGACATGAACATCCAAAGCCCAAGCAGGAACGAAGTAATATAAGCTATTAAGTCTTTACGAAATAGCAAGGTACCTGGTCCTGACAATATACATACCACCAGAATTACTATCAGCTGACACCGAAACCAGTGCGCAGATTATACTTCCGATAGTTCAGAGCTTTTGGACAAATGAGTCACTACCTAGTATAATCAATGAAGGTATCATAATCAAACTACCTAAAAGGGCAACCTCACAGAGTGTAGGAACTGGAGGGTAATATCGTTAATGAATGCAGTAGCGAAAGTAATATCGCATATCAAGGCCAAGCGCATTGGTGAACCATTGGAACCATTATTGAGAAGAGAGCAGGCAGGCTTCCGACCTCGCCGATCATGCGTATAGTGGAGCAGTCTGTTGAATGGAGATCCCCGCTGTATATGGGATTCATCGACTTTGAACGAGCATTCGACACCATATCCCACGATGCAATCTGGAGCGCTATGGTTTGCAAAGGTTGATTCGGCAAAGATGATTAACCTCGTAAAAGCCCTGTATGATAATGCCACGTGCCGAATCCCACACGAATCCCAGCTAAGCAATAAAATCAGCATAAACGCAGGAGTAAGGCAAGGGCGTTTTCTCTCTCCACTGCTCTTTAATATCATACTGGACGTGATAATGGACAGTGCGATGAAAATCTCCTGCGGAATACAATGAGGGTTAAAAGAAAGACTGCTAGACCTCGACTATGCTGATGATATATGCCTGCTCACCCACAAGCATTCACACATGACCGCAAACTTACAAAGCATTCACTGCTCTGCAACTAGAGCCGAGCTGAAGATAAATATTGGGAAAACTAAGGTGATGTGCATTAACACTACAATGGCATCAAACCTTACAATCGACGGTAAAAAAATTGAAACTGTTAGCTCCTTCATATATCTTGAGAGCATAATAAATGACAATGGTGGAAGTAAGGAAGATATAGTACACCGAATCAAAAAAGGACGTTGGGCGTTTGGTGCATTGGAAAACGAGTGGTGCTCCCAAATTATCTCCAGGCAAATCAAATTGAGGCTATTTAACTAGAATATTAAATCTGTAGTTTTGTATGCATGTGAAACCTGGAACGCAGCGACAAATGAGGTTAAATCGCTGCAAGTCTTCATAAACAGGTGCTTGCGTAGAATAATGGGCATATTCTGGGCCAACACCATATCAAATATCTCACTGTGGCGGGAAACCAAACAGGAACCGGTTAACATAGAAATAACGAGACGGAAATGGATAGGTCATACCCTACGGAAGGATAGAGACGACATTGCCAGACAAGCGCTTGAGTGGAATCCGCTAGGTAGCCGGAGGAGAGGTAGACCGGCAAATACATGGAGAAGGTCTGTCGAGGCAGAAGCAGCGAGTACGGGTCGAAGTTGAAGTGAAGTTAAACATTTAGCATTAACAACAATGGAACAATTTTGTTGTGGCCCCACTGGAGTAAAAATAAATAAATAAAATAAAAATAAGTCAATCTTCGTTACGAAGTGGTCGGATAGCTGTAACAAGTAAGAAAGTATCAGTCAGCTGTGCTGACAGAGATATATCCTCAGCCACCAAACATCTTCATAAAGCACTCGAACTATTAAATTACATTATACTAAGTGTGGAAGAAATTTTTGACAAAGTTTTATAGATATCTTGCACGATAGCTATTTGAGTATGTACCGGCAAGGTTTTGGAGCTTGGATCATTATCTCAGGAAGTATTGACTTATTCCGGAAAAATATTGTACCGTTTTAAATGAGGCCGCTAGAACAACCAACTGAAAAAAGAGGAGCGAGAGGAGCTTTTAAACTTCACTCTTTTAAAACTTTGTGTGGGAGGTATCCGAAGGAGTGGACCATAGCCCACAGTCCAACCTGATACATGACTGGATGAAATAATATGATGTGCACAGTCTGCACCATTCAGAAACTTCCTGCGAGAATTATCTTGCGGATTTGCCCATTGTGGGTGGTGCCGTCAGGGTTTCTTGGAACATTTTGCGCAATATCTCAGAAAGTATGGACTTGCGCAAGAAAAAAGTTGTACCGTCGTAAATGAAGAAGCATGACAACCTGCTGAAATAAAATCAAGACGATCTGAGAGAAGCTCTTAAACTTAACTTTATCCGAATTTTGTGTGGGAGGTACCCGAAGGAGTGGATCGATATAGTCCATATTCCAACCTGATACATGATTGAATGAAATAATATGATGCGCAAAGTCTGCATCAATCAGAAACTCTCTGCAAGAATTATCTTGCGGATTAGCCATTTTGTGTGGTGCCATCGGGGTTTCTCGGAACATTTTGTCTAATATTTCAGGAAGTATTGACTTGCGCAAACAAAAATTGTACCGTCGTAAAGGGAGCCGCATGGAGAACTTGCTGAAACAAATTTCAAAACGATCCGAGAGGAGCTGTTAAACTTCACTTCATCCGAATTTTGTGTGGGAGATACCCGAAGGAGTGGACCAATATAGTCCATATTCGAACCGAATCTATATTTGGAAGGAATAATACTATGTGCAAAGTTTGGACCAAATCAATTGATCCCTTCAGAGTTATCGTTCACACCATTTTACAGAAAAATTTTGAACTTTTGTGGGGGAGGTACCCGAAGGAGTAGACAGATATGGCCCATCTTGAACTAAGTTTGGACAAAATATTACGATACCCAAGATTTGGTTCGAATCGGTTGATCCGTTCGAGAGTGCGCACCAGCCAGCCAGACAGACGGACTGACCGACGGACAGACAGACGGACGGACATGGCTAAATCGACTTCAAATTTTCTGAAACGTTATTTCGATGAGGCACATATTTGGTCGTATCAAAGTGTATATGTATACCTTTTCTAGCCTAAAGGATGAGGGTATAAAAAAACCCCTGCGCCCACCGTATGTAGTGGCTGGTGCTCCCGACAATTTTCGAAATGGATACGGCGTTGTTACAAACTTTGCATATCCTAATACGTATTTATGTAAACCTTAAACAGAGTTCGAAGATGGTATCGGCCCACTCCTTGCGGTATCTCCCCCACTAATGTTTTAATTTATTTGGCTAACATTGTAAGCTCGATATTTCTTAAACGGAGCAACCGATTTGGACCAAACATTGGATCACCTAGAGTTGGTCCAACGTTAGTTTAATTTCGAAAATGGTCAATATCGGACGTTACCCCGCACCCCCCACAAAAGTTCAAAATGTTAAAGTGCATGTCGATTCGAATATCTTTCGGAAATATTGACGGAAGGTACTCCTCGTGTTCCTGTTTACAGAGATATGTTTTTCGTGACCAACTCCATGTTTCCTTATATAATGGTCCAAATTATATATTGAATACCTAAAATGACTAGTGGGCGCGATATCTATCGAAAAGAAATGACTTCCAAAATAAGACCGACTTCCAAACTGGACAATGTCGGTCCTTATTCATGTACCTCCTTCTCCGCAACACTTTTGAGCTTGAATCCAAATCCATATTTTTGTTCATGACGGTATATCTCTTTGATACTTTTTTACTTGCCAATCTATTTCTTTTAATTTAAAAACTTTATTTGAATCTAAGTTTATATTCATAATTACATGTTAAATGTAAATCAGTTGTCAGCTAAGAAAAAAAAAATAACTTTGATTGGATTGTGACACACATGGCATCTGTCTTTAAATTACTTTCAATGTCTCGAGACTTTTAACATGTTATAAAATGTGAATACAACAAGTCTCATGGGGAACGTTGTTTTTATTTTTTTATTTCTTCACATAATTAACTTAAGCTCATTACACAAAACTCGCATTATCTGGTTATGTGATTCTTTCGCAAGTTAATGTTTCAGTTTAAAAAGAAAAGTAAAAGTCTTAATACGTTCTTTGATGCAAAAAAAGCACATCATTTAAATCCACTGAATTGTAAATAATCTATGTTTTCCTTTTTATTCAAAAAACATACAATACAAATATACAGAGAAAGATAAAGAAAATGGGAGGGAGGAATTCAGAAATGTAGGTGGAAGAAGAATAGAACAGACAGGGAATAAATCTTAAACAAAAAAGAGGTAATGTTCAAATCACTAATACACAGACAGTTATGTTTATGTACAGTCGAAATCGATTATAACGTCGTCGTTTATAACGTCATATTGCTTATAACGACGAAATCCAAAAGTCCCGAAATTCTTCTCTTTATATTCTATACAAATAAATATTGGTTATAAAGTCATCGCTTATAACGTGACATCGGTTGTAACGCCGTTTTTTTTGTTTTTTTTTTTTGTGAAATATTTGAAGTTTGTTATCGGTTATAAAGCAATGCCGTTCTTTGGTAATGTTAAAGTTACCAAGTTTTTCGGCAATTCACACACACACGACCCGAAAGCAATGAAAGAGCACACAAAAGAGAGCAAATGTTTTGATTTGTTTTAGGTTTGCAGCATGCGTTCATACAACCTTACTAACACACTGTCAAAAGATGCCAATATTCAGAATTTTGGTCGGCAGTGTTATAAAGTCGAACCATACGAAGAAGAAAAAATTCTCTCAATATTTTATGTATGAGGTTTTTTTTTATTTTTCAAAATGAGGTTTTTAATTTCCTTATTAAACCATTCTCCATAATATGGAGGGTATAAATAATTTTGTCATTCTGTTTGTAACACATCGAAATATTCAACGGAGACCCTATAAAGTGTGTATATTCTTGATCAGGGAAAAATTCTAAGTCGATATAACCATGTCCGTCTGTCAATCAGTCCGTTAGTCCGTCTGTTGAAATCAAGATACAGCTCGCAATTTTTAATATATAGCTTTGTAATTTAGTATAGAAGTTTCTCATGGAAGGTTACCACATGATTTTCGGTATTTTGAAGGTTTTAGCCTCATTATCACACCGAAATGGTTGAAATTTGGTACTTATCTATTATTATTTGGTCTTTATTTGGGGTATTAAACGTTCCATATGAAATTTGTAGGTATTGGTCAACGCCTTCATATAGTCCCAATAGAACGGTACCTTTCCCCCCAGAAAATTGTCGGTACAGGTCCACGCCTTAGTATAGCCCCCATAGAACGGTACCTCCCTATTTGCGGTATTATGAAGGTTGTGGCCTCAAAATTCCAGCGAAATGCCTTAAAATTGGTATTGGTCTACATTTGGGAAAACGTTCTATATGCAATTTGTCGGTATAGGTCCAGGACTTAGTATCGCCCCAACAGAAAGGTACCTCCCTATTTCCGGTATTTTGAAGGTTGTGTTGTCCTCAATATTCCACCGAAATGGCAAACATTTGGTATTTGGCCTTCATTTTTGGTATTAAACGTTCCGTATGAAATTTGACGGTATAGGTCCACGCCTTCATATAGCCCTCATAGAACGATACTTTCCGATTTTCGGTATTTTGAATGTTTTGGCCTCATTATCACACCGAAATGGCTGAAATTTGGCACTTAGTCTTCGTTGGGTTTGAAGGTTGTGGCTACAGCAACTCACCGAAGTGGCAGGTATTTGGTATTTAGTCTTTGTTGGATGTAAAAGCCTTTCTGACTGAAATTCATAGGTATAGGTCCACGCTTCGATATAGCCTCCATAGAACGGTAACTCCGGATTTTCGTAATTCTGAAGATTGTGACGTTAATATCCCACCGAAAAACTGAAATTTGTTATTTAATCTTCCATGTGGTTATATAACATTGCAGAAAAGAATTATCAGTATAGGTCCGCCGGTTCCTATATCCCCCATAGAATCGTACCTCTTGATTTTCGGTATTTTGAAGGTTTTATCGAAATATCGGAAATTCGGTATTAAGTCTTCTTTGAGTCTAAAAAATGTATATAAAAAAATCAAGAGAATCGAAGAGTACAATCATTGTTAAAAGTTGATTTTAAATATTAAATCGCGAAAATTGCTTCCACGCCCACTGTGCAATTTTTTCTATTATTTTTTTTTTATTGAATAGCCGACAACAAAACATACAAAAAAAGTTTTTTGTTTTGGACCAATATTAGAGATGTTATGAGAATTTCTTTGCACATAGTTTTTACAGAATTCGATTTTTTTATGGCGCTATATCTCTGGAACCGTTAGTCAAAAATTCTGTAAATATACCGAAATGTTTTGCTGATTAAAAGTATCACCGCAGCAAAAAAAAAGGAAATCAAAAACTTAATTTTGAAAAAATGTCGGATTTCACTCAGAAATCACCGTATATTTTTTCAAACTCAAACAACAACAAAATACAAAACATATGCACAACGTGTTCAAAGGTAGGGTTAGACAACTAAATTACAACTTTTTGAAAAATATCGGAAAATACAACAATATAGAGGACGATCATTGCAAAATTAATAAAAAATACGAAAATCCACGTTAGAAGAAGTTGAAACTTTCCTACTATCATGGCTCAAGCAGCACCGAACACTTAACATTCCAAATAACCGTACGTTTTCGGTTTCGACACAACATTATTTTTTGTAATAATTGCAGCGAATATGACTGGAACATCAAGTCGACATCGAAAATAATGCTAAAGCAAGGATGACAATTAAAATGTTCGTGAAATGAATTAGAAACTGCAATCGTGATCTTACTAAACATGGCACAAAAGCATGCAAAATTTCCAAGACACCCTCATGTAGGCGGACTGAAGTCAATTAAGCTTGAATGCCACATCTGTTTTACAACCCATGGACCAAGGTGTAATAAAATCATTAAAATCGCATTACCGGAATTGGTGGATACCCACTATCCTGGCAGGAATAGAAAAGGATCAAATTACGAAACTAAATGTGTTGGATGCCGTGTTATTATTAGATGAAGCCTGGATCAAGTAAGAAAGTATCAGTCAGCAGAGCTGACGGGGATACATACAGTTTGACAAGTAATTGTTTTCAAACTGAGAAAACGAACACTTCTCATGCATTAATTACTAAAAAATTACAAATAGTTGCAAAAATTAGTTGGTCGACTTATTTAAGACCAAAATAAATGGATAAATAAAAAATTAACCCGCTTAATTCAACAATAATAACCAAAAGAATAATTAACATGTAATGCTAGGTGCCAAGAAAATGTTTTCAAAATGTAATTGAGGTTCCAAAATACCCCATATTTTCGCTAAATACTTAAAAATCATGACATTTTATGGATTTTATTCTTAACAAGGATTAGTTGCTAACAAGTATCAGCAATATTAGGCATTGGATATCCCCACTAAGAGGGTTACCATATGGACCAAGGGGGTATCAGATCATATTGCATGTAAACAATGTCCTATAGGTCTCAAGCCGAGCATATCTAAAAACTAAGACGTTTTTTGAGTATTTTGGTTTACCAAGATGGTATGACATCAATTACAATGAATATTACCTACAGCAGAACTCGATCAGGAGGGTTGCCAGATCGACTAAAAATGTACCAGGTCTTAATAACAGTAAACTGGACCTCCTAGGCCCATAATTAGATCTTAAAAGTGGTTTATTTAACTGAAATTTAATTTAGGGATAAGGATAGTCACTAAAACAAACCAAAATATAACCAGGAAATAGAAAAATCGGTTAGAAATGCATATGGAAGATATTGCTAAATTATACTGAGCTTGCTATAGACATCCAATTTTATCTATTAACAACCAGATTGAGGAATTCCCGTAAGTTTTTTGGCTTTGATGGTATACCATGGTAACACTGTAGCATTATTTCCCCGTCACTTAGAATTTTTTGTCACAGTATTACTACACAGTGCACAAAATGTCTCCAGTAGGTCATAGTAAGCATTTGCGAAAATTGTAGAAATCTGTACCCCACAAATTTCTAAGGAATATTAGTCTCCAAATGTGCTATTTTCGACTGTTTAATGAAATATTCTTATCTCTTAATAAATTTTGAGTTGAATGAACCACTTGTAGGCTGTGGTTGTGGGCCTAGTTGGTCCGTTTTACTGTTAATAAGACATGGTACTTTTTTAGTCCATCTGGCAACCCTCCTGATCGAGCTATTCTGTAGGCAATATTTATTGTAATTGATGGAAGTCAGCGTGACCGTTGTGCCACTAAAGTATCAATTTTGACACTTTTTTTCGGCATTGATACTTCTGTGCCACTTTTTTATTTTGATACCAAATGTGCCACTTTTTGAAATTTTGTGATACTTTTTCATACCTTGTGCCACTATTTTTAAATTAAATACTTTGTAATTCAAACTCTACTTAAATCTCAAGGTGCAGTAGAAAAAGCCTCGAACTACACGATTTTGAATTAGTTTGTTTTTAAGTGATATTTGCGTATGTAAAAACCAGTTTTTTGGTTGGTAGGAATGAACGAAAGTGCTTGGTAATGGTAGTCAGACAGTTTGATCCGCATAACAACTACACTCAAGACCCTTCTTATCAAGTGAGGGTATCTACATCGTATCCCGTTTAGACTATGCTTGGTTTAGCAAGTCCTGTGGATTGTTGTCATTTTCATACAATATATGTCAAATAAATCGAGATAATCATCGTATAAGTGTAAAGTCTAAACCAAGTTTCAGAGTGCTATAACCTTCCGTGTAGTCATTTTGTAGAAACTTCTACGGATAATGCATTTAGTATAATTAGAAGAAATAGTTGAGTGGCTTTTTTATTTGATGGAAAATTCATTATTACCCAGCAAAATTTGAAGGAAGGGGTTTCATGTGATGACGTGATTTCATGACATATTTTGCATTGGTTCAAACGAAGTCGTGAAAGATCCGATCTTTTCACTAGAATTTGAACCACTGCAAAGGAAGTCGTGAAAGATCCGATATTTTCATCAGCATTTAAACACATTCCATCGATCCAATAGAGATGAATTTTGTGTTTTTATTTATACACAATTTTCTAAATATATATATTATTAACAATAGGCTTCATGTTGTCGGAGACTCGAAATCACAAACAACGCTTTTAAAACTTTCGTCGTAATGATAATGACATTGCAAAGAGTTGGTGAAAATGACATGCCAAAGAATTGGTGGAAATGACATGCCAAAGCATTGGTGAATGACATGTCAAAGCATTGGTGTAAACGACATGCTTTGGATCCAAAAATGAATAGCATCTTTTGGGGTCCACGGTCATACAAAATTCATCGATGAAGATGCCAAAAAATGACATGCCAGATCACTTGCACCCATGATTGAATGGCATCTTTGGCATCGAACATTTTGCTAGGTATTTTTAGGTTAGTCCCGGTCCACACAAAGAGTAATTTCACTGAAATTTTGACAGTGGTAAAAAAAGTAAAATAAAACGGTCTGTTAGTTTCATTACGAATATTGCAAATAAGAAAAATTTACAAACACATGAAACCGTGTACACTTGAAATTATGTGTTTTTCCAAATTTTTTTAAGTTTTAGTGTATTTTTTAACTTAATAATAAGAAAAATGTGTGCCACTTTTCGCGCTACTTTTTTGGAAAGACTTGTGCCACTTTTTTCCTGGAATGATACTTTTTGTGATACTTTTTGAAATTTTCCAGCGGTCACGCTGATGGAAGTCCATCCTGGTGAACTTAAAATATTCATAAAATGTCTTAGTTTTCAGATATTCCCGGTTTGAGACCTAAAGGACATCGTTTGCATGTAATACGATCTTGTACCCCCATGGTCCATATGGTAACCCTCTTAGTGGGGATATTCCATGCCTAATATTTTTGATACTTGTTAGCAACTAATCCTTGTTAAGAATAAAATTCATAAAATGTCATGATTTTTAAGTATTTACCGAAAATATGGGGTATTTTGGAACCTCAATTACATTTTGAAAACATTTTTTTGGCACCTTGCATTACATGTTAATTATTGTTTTGGTTATTATTGTTGAACTAAGCGGGTTAATTTTTTATTTATCCATTAATTTTGGTCTTAAATAAGTCGACCAACTAATTTTTGCAAAAAACCCGACATTTTTATGACAACTATTTGTCATTTTTTAGTAATTAATTCATGAAAAGTGTTCGTTTTCTCAGTTTGAAAACAATTACTTGTCAAACTGTATACCGTCAGCAGCTAACAAAAAAAAAAAAAAAACAACAACAAAACCAAACCAAACACAATAATAATGCCACATATAACATATATTCAGGGCAATCACGAATAAAAATTTCATGCGGAATTTGTTGCCTTTTCCCAATTTCACAATTTTTTATTTCCACATTTATATGGAAAAAGGGAATATTTTTGTCGATTCGGCGAGAATATTCCACAATAAAGCGATTCTAGTAGTTTTCAACGTTTTAAAATGTTAATTTTAAAAGAATTTCACTTTCTTAAATTATTATTCTTGCGCGAAATTCCAAGGAAATACTCATGATTGCCCTAATAGAATTTGTATCACGAGTTTGCTTTAAAATCTGTGGGTACCGTGATGTGGGGCTATAGCAATTTTTAGTTACCAAACTTCTTCATAAAGGACTTGAAATATTAAGTAACGTTAAACTAAATTTGGAAGAAATTTTTGAAAACGTTTTAGAGTTATCTTGCACAATAGTCATTTTAGTATGTGCCGGCTGGTCTTTGGAGCTTTTGGGCCATTATCTCAGGAAGTATTGACTTACTCCGGAAAAAATTGTACCGTTGTAAATGAGGCTGATAGAAAAAAACTACGAAAAAAAACAGTCAAAACAATGCGAGAGAAGCTTTTAAAGTCCACTTTTTCCGAATTTTGTGTGAGAGGTACCCGAAAGAGTGGACGAATATAGTCCATATTTCAACCTGTTACATGACTGGATGAAATAATACGATTTACAAAGTCTCTATCAATCAGAAACTCCCTGCGTGAATTATGTTGCGGATTTGCATTTTGGTTGGCTCCGTCAGGGTTTCTTGAAGATTTTACGCCAATATCTCAGGAAGTATGTACTTGCGCAAGAAAACTAGTGTACCGTCGTAAACGAACCCGCAAGGACAACCTACTGAAAACAATTTCAAAACGATACGAGAGGAGCTTTAAAACTTCACTTAATCCGAATTTTGTGTGGGAGGTACCCGAAGGAGTGGACCGATATAGTCCATATTCGAACCCGATCTATATATCGAAAAAATAATACGGTATGCAAAGTTTGGACCAATTTTTGAACTTTTGTAGGGGAGGTACCCGAAGGAGTGGACCGATATGGCCCATCTTGGACAAAATATTACGATACCCAAAACTTAGGTTCAAATCGGTGGATCCGTGTGAGAGTTATTGTGCGCCCCAGCCAGACAGACGGACATTCAGACGGACGAGGGTATATTCAATTTCATACGGGAAAAATGTGCCTCATCGAAATAATGGTTTTAGACCCCAAGTATGTTTGGACGAAATCCGTTCCAGACAATTTGGAGTTGAATTAGCCATATCTGTCCGTTTGTCTGTCTGACTGGAGCGTACGATAACTCTAAAACGGAACAAGCGATTAGGTCCAAAATTTGGCTTTCGTAACATTTTGTCCAAACTTAGTTTAAGTTCAAAGATGAGCCATATCGGTCCACTTCTTCTGGTACCTCCCACACAAAAGTTGGATAATGTTCGGAAAAATTTTGCACACTATAACTCTTGAATGGTATAACCGATTTGGTCCATACTTTGCACATTGTAATTTTTCTACCAGACATAGATCAAATATGGACTACTAGCAAAATGCCCGCTACTTCGTATGCGGAAAAGAAATAATGTTCAAATAAACATTTAATATGGTGAACACTGAACATTTTTATGTATTTATAGCTATTTAAATTGATATTTAACTTCTTTCAAGTACTGTTCGTGCATGCTTTGTTCGAATCTCAAAAAAAAAAAAAAGACAGCTACGCTTTAACAGCGACCTACATTTTAAATTTCAGTCCGAATTTTGGAATTTGTGATATCAAAATGTAGAAAACCGATCGATTCCCCGGTCAGGCAACATCAAATTTTCGACGGTTGCAAAATACCCCTCAGTAATGTTGGCGACATTTACTGAGTATTTCAGTTATGTAAAACTTCTCTACAAATGGTGTCGTAAGCACGCCGTTCGGACTCGGCGGTAATCAGTACGTCCCATATCATTGATCTAATATGAATCGGGGTGCACTCCTTGATATGAGAGAAGTCTCCCTTGTCCCGTCTGGGATGTTTGTGAAACAATTATTACATTATTTAGAAACTGAATTCGCGTCAACATAGAAACAATGGAACATTATGCAGTACAATTTTTAGAATCCCAAACCTTAGCTCATTAGCTTGTTACAGTTTTAGCTCTACTTGTTCACCCAATGTCAATAGTATTACATGTGGAAACCTTTCATACATTTAAAGGTGGATTTTAATTCCGATCCAATCTCAACAGTGATCCTCACAACAAATTTCAATTATCGATTCTCCCAATACCAGTGCTTTAATATTTAGTATTACTTAATACTCCTAGTACATTTATTGTACGACCATTTCTAAAAATAAACCTGTCAAATAGATAATATACCTATTCCTTAGCCCAATACCAAATTGATGGCAATTTTGTACTTTTCACACACTAATTATATTATTCCAGCTTCATTGCTACACCAACGTCAAATTTAATACCATTGTGTATTTCTCAATAAGTCAGCCAGCCCTAAGCCTAATTTCAGAATTTGTATGCATTTAAAAAAAATTCTTATCTAAACACCAACACCATCCCTCAACAACAATTCGAAATTCCACTTTATCCCTTCAACGCCAAACTGGTAACAAATTCAGTACCTATAATATGTATAAGTTAAAAAAAACTACTGCCTTTTATCCAAAACATAATCCCAACCGCAATTTAGTATTTTTCGTATACATAAGTACGTACACATAATATCGAATTTCACAATTTCAGCTCTACTAATAATAACAGCTGAACCACATTCTGTGCCATTTTGTAAGTATATCCACAACCACATCCATATCTCAACCCTACACACCAAGAGGGTCTATAATCCCAAATTTCCGAATTCCATCTCTATTCATAATACCACTAATACTTTTCGTATGATAGTACGAATTTCAATAACTACATATCTCCAACAGTAATTCCATATTTCAGGATACTACCCTATCCGTTCGCCTAAAACTAAATTGTACGAAATTAAGTACCATTTAGTACTTTTCGTAACCATAAGTACGAACTTCCAAAACTATCTCAGTCCTACACTCCAACAGTAATCTAAATATCAGGATTCCAGCTCTCTCCGTTCACCCAAATATAAATTGTACCAATTTAGTACCACTTAGTACATTCCGTGCCCATTAGTACGAATTTTCAAAACTTCCTTAACCCTACACTCCAACAATAACCTTAACTCGAAATTCCAGGATTCCTGCTCTATCCGTTCACCCAAATATAGATTGTACTAAATTAAGTGCCATTTAGTACATTCCATACCCTACACTCCATAAGTAATCTTAATTATAAATTTGAGGATTCCAGCTCTATCTGTTTACCCAAATCCAAAATGTACAAAACTTAGTACCATTTAGTACTTTCCGTACCCATAAATACGGACATCAATCCTACACTCCATAAATAATCATAATTCCAAATTTTAGGATTCCAGTAGTGCGATTCTCTAACTCATTTTTTGAGTTACCGACAATTGTCGGTATTTACCGATGTTTTTCGGTAAGTTATCGACGAATAAAAAACTGTCGTAAAGTTCTACCACAGCAAGAGTGTGGTCAACATTTATTTGAACTTTTCATTCATAATTTTGCGTTTCAGTTTTTACCGATTTTTGTCGGTAACTCAAAAAATGTGTTAGAGAATCGCACTACAGCTCGGTCGGTACACGAAAATTTTAATTGTACCAAATTTAGTACTTTCCGTACACATAAGTACGAATTTCCAAGACTAACTCAATCCTACTGCCCAACAGTAATCTTAATTCCAAATTTCAGGATTCCAGCTCTATTCGTTCACCCAAATCTAAAGTATACCAAAGTTAGTACCATTTAGTACTTTCCGTAACCATAAGTACGAATTTCCAAAACTACCTCAATCTTACACCCCATAAGTAACTTTAATTATAAATTTCAGGATTCCAGCTCTATCTGTTCACCCAAATCCAAATTGTACCAAATTTAATACATTTAGTACCTTCCGTACCCATAAGTATGAATTTCCAAAACTACCTCAATCCTTCACTCCATCAGTAACCTTAATTCCAGATTTCAGGATTCCAGCTCTATCCGTGCACCCAAATCCGAATTGAGTACCATTTAGTACTTTCGTACAAATTTCCACAACTTGTTCAATCCTACAGCCCGTTTACCTATATTTAAATTGTACCAAATTTAGTATTTTCCGTACCCATAGGTACGAATTTCCAAGATTAACTCAATCCTACAGTCCAACAGTAATCTTGATTCCAAATTACAGGATTCCACCTATATCCATTCACCCAAATCCAAATTGTACCAAATTCACGACCGTTTAGTACTTTTCGTACGAATAAGTACAAATTTTCAAAACTACCTCAATCCTATACTCTAACAGTAATAATAATTCAAAATTTCAGGATTCCACCTCCATCCATTCACCCAAATCCAAATTGTATCAAATTTAGTACTTTTCGTACACTAAGTACGAATTTTCAAAAATAAGCCTCATATCTCAATCCTACTCTTCAATAGTAGTCTTAATTTTAAAATTCAAGTTTTCAGCTTTATCAGTTCATTCAAATCCAAATTGTACTAAATTTAGTACACTTTAGTACTTTTCGTACACATGAGATCGAATTTCCTTTCATAAACACCACCTTCCATACCAAATTTCAAGATTCTAGCTATAGGCGTTCAAAATATACAACTGGTACTAAATTTTATAACTTTTAGTACTTTTCGTACACTTCTAGGTCGAAATTCAAAAAACCCTTTGGTACAACTTTTAAACTCTCCACCAGTGACCCTCATCCCAAATTTCAGAATTCTACCTTTTCCCGTTTGCCTAATACAAAGGGTATCACATTTAGTACCATTTAGTACTTTTCGTAACTTTCCAGTTCGAATTTCCTTATTTCACGCCTACATTCCAACACCAACCTACACTCAAAATACACTCAAGCTTCTAGCTTCATCCGTTTCGTCTGGGCATTGATTATTAGGCGGTCAGCCACACAAATGAGACAATTTTTAGTACATTTTAGTGCTTTTCGCATCCTTCTAGGACGAATTTCCAAAAACCCAGCCTTATCGAGCAACTTCGCCCCAAGATTAACCCTCACACAAAATTTCAAAATTCTAGCTTCAGCCGTTTCGTCTGAGCGTTGATTATTAATCAGTCAGCCATACAAAAAGCACCATTGTTAGTACATTTTAGTACTTTCCGTACCCTTCTAGGACAAATTTCCAAAAACTCAGCCTTATCGGGCACCTTCGCCACAAGTCTAACCCTCACCCAAATTTTCAAGATTCTAGCTTCAGCCGTTTCGTCTGAGCGTTGATTATTAGGGGGTCAGCCACACAAATTTGACAATTTTTAGTACATTTTAGTGCTTTTCGCACCTTTGCAGGACGAATTTCCAAAAACCCAGCCTTATCGAGCACCTTCGCCCCAAAACTAACCCTCACACAAAATTTCAGGTTTTCAGCTTCAGCCGTTTCGTCTGGGCGTTGATTATTAGGCGGTCAGCCACACAAATTTGAAAATTTTTAGTACATTTTAGTGCTTTTCGCACCATTGTAGGACGAATTTCCAAAAACCCAGCCTTATCGAGCACCTTCGCCCCAAGACTAATCCTCACCCAAAATTTGGGAATTCTAGCTTCAGCCGTTTCGTCTGGGCGTTGATTCTTAGTCGGCCCCCCACACAAATTTGACCATTTTTAGTACATTTTAGTACTTTTCGCACCCTTGTAGGACGAATTTCCAAAAACCCAGCCTTATCGAGCACCTTCGCCCCAAGACTAATCCTCACCCAAAATTTGGGAATTCTAGCTTCAGCCGTTTCGTCTGGGCGTTGATTCTTAGTCGCCCCCACACACAAATTTGACCATTTTTAGTACATTTTAGTGCTTTTCGTACCCTTGTAGGACGAATTTCCAAAAACCCAGCCTTATCGAGCACCTTCGCCCCAAGACTAATCCTCACCCAAAATTTGGGAATTCTAGCTTCAGCCGTTTCGTCTGAGCGTTGATTCTTAGTCGGCCCCCCACACAAATGGTACCATTTTTAGTACATTTTAGTGCTTTTCGCACCCTTGTAGGACGAATTTCCAAAAACCCAGCCTTATCGAGCACCTTCGCTCCAAGACTAATCCTCACCCAAAATTTGGGAATTCTAGCTTCAGCCGTTTCGTCTGGGCGTTGATTCTTAGTCGCCCCCCCCCCCCCCACACAAATTGGACCATTTTTAGTACATTTTAGTACTTTTCGTACCCTTCTAGGACGAATTTCCAAAAACCCAGCCTTATCGAGCACCTTTGCCCCAAGACTAATCCTCACACAAAATTTGGGGATTCTAGCTTCAGCCGTTTCGTCTGGGCGTTGTAGATCACATCATCACTTAACTCTTTTATATATATAGATATCGGTATACTCCTTCGGATACCTTCCCTTAAAAATTCGGGAAGAGTGCAGATTAAGACCACCTCTCGAATCGTTTTGATTTTTCTTGCAATGTATTGTATTCGCTGCCCCTATTACGACGGGTGAAAATTTTTTCAAGGGCATGTCCATACTTTCTGAGAAAATTCCCTGAAAGCCGCTTTTTCATTTGTTGTGGATAGAGCACGCGGTAACTCTCGAACCGATAAACCGATTCGATGCAAAATTTTGCGCAAAATTAAATCAAGTACTAAGATAGGCCTTATCGGTCCACTCCTTTGGGTACCTCTCCAACAAAAGTTCAAAACTATTCGCTAAAATGGAGCTCACGATAACTCCAACGGATGAACCAATTCGATCCAAAATTTGGCAGTCGTCCACTCCCTTAGGT
Organism: Musca autumnalis; assembly: GCF_047663935.1. Classification (NCBI taxonomy): domain Eukaryota; kingdom Metazoa; phylum Arthropoda; class Insecta; order Diptera; family Muscidae; genus Musca; species Musca autumnalis. Next base: position 112,608,678 of record NW_027411977.1, on the reverse strand, counting down.
AACTCCGCCACAACAGTTGAAAACTTTTCACTAAAATCGAGCGCACGATAACTCTCGAAAGCAGTAACCGATTTTGTCCATACTTTCGACATTGTAATATTTCTACGAGACATAAATCAGTTAAGAATATGGACTAAATATGTCAACTCCTTCGGTTATCTTAGGATTTGATTTTTCTTGCAACAGGTTGCGCTTAAGGCCCCTGTTACGAAGGTACTTTTTTTGGGTGGCAAGTCCATACTTCTTGTGAAAATGACCCGAACGTAGGACGTAGGGGGATTACGTCCAGCATGTGTAGTGGCTGGGGCGTACGACAACTCTCGAACCGAACACTGCGTTGGTCCACACTAGTGTGGTTTTAAAAACTCGATGTCGGAATTTTTTAATCGGGACCCTCCTAAAATGTTTAGTTTTGTTAAAAATTAAGATTGCCAAAGATTAAGCTCAATCGGAATATGTTAACACGTGTCACTGGAGCCTCAAAGTTTCCATGGGACCAGTCTATTCCACACTTTGCATATCGTAATATTTCTTCGATTATTAGATGAAATTTGAGGGTGGTGCTTATATTCGCTAAAATGGTACGCGTAATATATCATAAACTGATCAACTGATTTGGCCCAAACTTTGGATTTCAAAATTTGTTGTCCAAACTTATTTTAAGTTCAAAAAAAGGTCCTTATCGGTCCACTCTTTGGGGTACCAATCACACAAATAGGTTAAACATTTGGGTGATTGGTACTCTTTAAGTGCGGGTAAGTAAGTGTGTTCGGGGATCCTTTGGAAATTTTTACCGAAGGTACTCTTAGTGGCTCAGTTAACAGTTTCCTCATATAATGGCCCAAAAGCCCTAAATTATATGGTGACCAACTAAAATGACTGGTGGGCGCGATACCTATCGGGTGGAATGACTTCCAAAATAAGACCACTTCCAAAATGGACTATGTCGTTCCATTCCTTCAGGTACCTCCCCGGAAAACTTTTCAGCTCTATTCTAAATCCATATTTTTGTCGGTAGGTTCACACCCCCCCAAAATTTTAAAAATCCCATAAAAGCAAAGCGTTTCAATTCACACAGGCTGAGAGTATATCACTGTCGGAAAAGCCGAGTGATACTTTTTGTTGTAAACCTTTTCAACCCTTTCAGGTCTGAGTTGAATTTAAAACTTATGAATTTCAAAAAAGTCCAAACTAAAATTTTAAATAGAACCATATCATATATTAACGTAATATATCTGAATTTATTTATTTACCTAATAAAACAACGTATTTATATCCAAAAGTCACTATATATAATTTCCCCACTTTTATAAATATCGTTTATAACAACTATCACTTATAGCGTCCAAATTTGATCAGTCCCGTGACAGAAGTTATACGCGATTTCGACTGTAGTTAAAAGTCTTATATGTCAATGAACATCTTCACCGCTTAAATAATTCAAAAGCCACGTCAAGTCTTTAAAATACCCATCGCCCAAATATTAATGTTATGGCAATAAAATAATAACAACAAAAACTCATTTTACCAGAAAAAAATGTATGGTGGAGAACATTGTATGTGAGTTATACACCTGACAGAAACATAAAAACCCCTGCGTCTTTTTTATTACTAATTAAAACACTGCAGAACTTCATTTCATTTGATAATAAAAGGAAATTAGTGTCAAAGGATTACTGTACTGGAACTAAGTCACACGGTCATTTGTAATGAATAGGTGTATTGTGTTTTGGATTTTTTTCTGTAGCGCAGATTAATGAACTTTTACCTGTTAACGACTAAATAACGTACATACAGGGTACATACATATCTTTGTATTTATATCGTTTTCTCGTGCTGGGAGCAGTATATCCAGAGCCTGGTTTCTTGCTCTATGAAAATTTGAAAAGAAAACTATTTCCTTTATAATTTTTCATTTGACAGTTTTTTTCCTTTATAAAAGTTTTAATTTCACATTTTCATAGAAACAGACTTGAGCCCCAAGAATGCATGTTACGAATTCTTTTAGTCCGTGAACGTGATTGGATTATCACATCGGCATTCACCACTTTAAAACTTCGGTGAGGTGCAATAGATGCTTTAAGTGGGTGCATGTCAAGGGTTGCTTTGGACTTGTCCATGTGACGGACTACGACAGGGATTATGTTGCTGCATGCTGCATGACAACATCCCCCAATTAGTCGTAGTCGTTATCAGAATACATAACACCAGTCGTTACTATTCCATTCCCTTTTTGCAATTTAGTTGCAATGGACTCCGAGGTAAGATCGAGGAAATAGTGGATTTCGGAAGAATATCGCGGTGAGTCGGAAGAATACCACGGTTGCAACGGTGCAGAAAACCAAGCTCAACAACAACGGCAAATTACAGCGTTGTGTTACAACGTACAGAGGAAAAGTTGCACCATAGGTGTAGGTGGGGGACTGGTTACACCAGTCTGGCTCTACTGCAACTGTGTACCTCTTTAGGAGACAAGTTGTTGATCTTCATGAGGAGGCGAACCGCTATGGTTGGTCAGCACGGATAATATTAGATACTATTCAAAGGTAATCTGGGAATGGACAGGTCATGTTCTAGAGAGGGAGATCCAACAATATAGGAGAGAACCCCTAGATCAACAGGCATATCAGGGAGGTCTGAATAGCATTCCCGCGGATGCAGTTGCTAAGGTCATAAGCAAATACAGTGTGAATAAAGTCCTGAAAGTACATCCCCCATCTATAGCAGCTGAGGAGCGTCTGATGCCACGACAAACCAGAATAGTTTTGGCTCAACTACGCTCGGGATGATGCAGCCGTCTGAATTCCTATAGGGCAAGGATCGATGACACCGTACAAAACATATGCCCAGTATGCGGCATTGGCCCGCACGACGCATTCCACCTTTTCAACTTCCCTGCCAAACCTACTCATCTAACTCCAGTGGATCTGTGGTTACATCCCATTGAAGCAGTCACTTTCCTGGAACTGGAGATAGATCCAGAGCCAGGTTGAGCAGAAGAACGAACACGCAAACACACAATAATAAATACTGCTACAACAACAACAATAAGATTCTTCAGTACAACAACCCGTGAGAGCCACCAGTCCATTCATATCAAGAAGAATATTCATGATATAGAAAGAGAGGTCCAACTTACAAGAGAGAACCTATAGATCACGAAGCCTCTCAAGTAGCATTCACACAGATGCAGTCGGATGTTTATGACAAGTGCTATCGTGTGAATGCAGTCCTCGGAGAACATTCCCCATCTATCGCAGCTGAGGAGCTTCAGCTGCCACGACAAACCAGAGTAGTTTTGGCTCAACAACGTTCGGCATGATGCAGCCGTCTGAATTCCTATAGGGCAATGATCGATGACACCGTGCAAAACATCTGTCCAGCATGCGGTACAAGCTCGCACGACACACTGCACCTTTTCAACTGACCTGCCAACTACTCAACTAACTCCAGTAGCTTTGTGGTTATAATCCATCGAAACAGCCACATCCTAGAACTGGATGGTAGGCCCAGAGCCAGATTAAGCAGAAAAATTAACTTACAAACATATCATATACTGTTACAACAACAACAACAATACAATATTAACGAACAATAGGCAGCATAACCCAACAGACATTGCAAGACGTCTTGTTACAAGCTCAAAGGTGTCGTCCAACAACGCAGCGACGATGTTCAATCAGATTTCCGCTGAGGGCATTGAAATCCCAACCCCATGGCAGCTAAACAAATGCAGTCTGTCCTGTGATCCCAATCCACATGCCGGGCATGTGTTGGGTATCGTGGCATCACTTAGGGTCCAATACGAATTGAGGCGGCTGCATCGTCTGGATCTTAACTGTGCACCCCAAGTGCTGCCTGCCAGCGACTTGAGGACCTTGTTCCTACTTCTGATCTTATCGCAAATAACTTTGCGCGGACGACTAAAACATGCTATCGAACGTTACGCTCAATATTTTGAGATAGTTAGTCGTCGGAATCAGTACACCGTCGACCAATATCTTCAGTGGGAGCCTCATTTCTGCCGTCCAAGTGCTGAATAGTGTGGCAGTGGATTTAGCGGCGGACATTTTCATATTCCTCAAATGGAAGAACTCCACTAGGTCAGCTATGTCATCGACGATAAGACCCGACGCTAAGATCGTGCAATCATCCGCATACATTACGATATCTATGTGTGGAATTTCAAAGAGGTAGAGGTTAAACAGTTCCGGACATATCACCCCTCGTTGGGGAACTCTCTGTTTCACTCTACGGAGTTTGGACTTCTTGTCTCTGAATTCCAGAAACGATTGGCCTCCGCACATATAGTTGATCACCCAGCGTTTCAAACACGGCTAAAGAGTAGTCTTCTCTTTATCCTCAATCAACTTGTCATGGTGACGGTATCGAAGGTCTTCGATAAATCAAGAACAGCTCTCTCCTGATATGTGTTGATATGGAAAGTTTGACTTCTTCGGTAATGTTCCTCCGTTGACCCATCCCTCTTCATCGTGGTAGTTGGTGGACTCAGTTCGATTTTCTTCGGTCCACACAGATGAGGGTTGAGGCCGATACTCGATCAGTGTAAGTTTAGATTTTTTTCTTTCTCTTTGACAATCCTGCATGTAACGGAGAAAAAGGATTTACAGATGATTACCTGCGTTTGCGGAAACTCGTCGATTAAGTCACCCTGGAAAAAGGAAGATTGGACCTCAATCACGTTTGCTGACGTTACGCTGACTGATCCGAGGAGGTGCGCAAGTTATTTCAATCGACAGTTTGTCGAGCACCCTGGGAGTAACAGGGCTAAGAGAAGAGTACTACGTCGCATTAAATCTTTTTCTGCCATGGAGGAACCACCACAATTTACAATGACTGATGCTGCAAATGGCATCAGGAATGCTAAATCATCCAAAGCATTGGGCACTGATGAAATCTCCATAATAATGATGACAACAATGTCAGATGATAACAGCAGTGTCAGTGATGACAGTCGGGAGTTGAGTATCTCAACCTGTCAACTCATATCGTACCCAAAATATGGAAAATGGGTAGGTTGGTCCCCTCCAGACGGCATTGAGATCGTTACGTATGTGAATGATTGGCGTTAACTACCTTCCCTAATGTCATTTATGAAAGACTGAACTCCTCTTTGATTGATCTTACCATCTTTCTCCACGCGAGGAATATGCACATATCTGCCACCAATTCGACGGCCACTCTGTTCACCACTTGGACTGCGGAGGTGAGCACAGACTTGCACCAAAATTCCGACCACCAGATTCTAGGTGTCACATTCGACAGCATTTTCACGTCGTCTACGCATGCCACAGCTATATGCTAACAAGGTCCTCAAGTCCCTAGACGGCAGCATTTGGGATGCAGACAAAGGCACCTTGAAGAGCACATATATCGCACAGGTCGGTCAATATGGTCTGTACAACAGAACAATGGCATGTTCTCGTTGCACTGCTTGCTCGAGTTGTACTTGTTCGAGTTTTGCCGTGAGAACCATCACCATATGGTGGGTAGGACCACCCAACCAGGCATGGCAGGAGTGATGTTTATGATCTCGAAAGAGGCACCATCAAAAAAACTTTTAATGCAGGTTTGAATAGCATTCTCACAGATGCAGTCACAGATGCCGTAAACGACTATCGTGTAAATGTGGTCCTCAGAGAACATCCCACATCTATCGCATCTAGGGGAGCGTCAGCTGTCATAACAAAGCAGAGTAGTTTTGGCTCAGGATTGATGAAACCGTTGCCAAGCATGCGGGACAGGCCCGCACGACACATTGCACCTTTTCTCCTGTTCTCCTGCAAAAAGACAACGCCTGTCTGTGGAAAACCTGAATTGGTCTCCTGTTGACTATAGAAAACCTCAAGAGATCATCTGTCACCCATAGAAGACCTTAAGATGTCATCTGTTACCACCAAGAGGTCTTCTGTTGCCAAAAGAAGACCTGAACAAGTTGTCTGTTGCCTATTTAAGACTGTTGTCTACAGAAGACTTCAAGATATCTTCTGTTGCCTACAGAAGACCTCAAGAGGTCCTATATTGCCCATAGAAGACTTCCAGAGGTATTATGCTGCCTATAGAATACCTCAAGATATCTTCTGTTGCCTACAGAAGACCTCAAGAGGTCCTATGTTGCCCATAGAAGATTTCCAGAGGTATTATGCTGCCTATAGAAGACCTCACGAGATCTTTTGTTGTCTAGAAACACCTATGACATCTTCTGTTGCCTATATAATACCTCTAGATGTCTTTTACTGCCTATAGAAGGCTTTAAGAGGTCTTCCGCTGTCTATAAAAGACTTTAAGAGGGTTTTTGTTGTCTATAAAAGACCACAAGCGGTCTTCCGTTTTCTATAAAACACCACTAGAAGATTTCTGGTTTCTATGGAAGACCTCAAGAGGTCTTTTATTACCTACAGGTGACTTTAAGGGGTCTTCTGTTACATACACGCAGAAAAATATATGTTAGAAATAGGTTTGGATCAAAAAAAAAAAAAAAAATAATAATATGTTTGGGACTTTTTGCAATCAAATTTTATTTTTGGATCCAAACATAAGTACTTCAGTACTTCAGTACTATGCTAAGTCAATATTTGTTTATAACTTCTGTTCGGATTGACCGATCATTACCAAAATTGGACAGAGTTTAAGTTAAAGGACGTTCGACACCTCCAAATAATAGTTTGCTAATTCTGAAAAGCGAGTTTTGCAGAACAACCTCTAAAAGTTTGGAAATTTCTTTGACCTTCAGTACTATGTTAAGTAAATATTTGTTAATAACTTCTGTTCGGATTGTCCGATCATTACCAAAATTTGACAGAATTTAAGTTAAAGGACGTTAAATACACTGTGCAACACTGAAAATGCAAACAACTTCTAGTATGCATTTTTTGAAAGTACATATTTAGACTACAAAAACCCTAGTAGGGTTTTGTCCTGTCAGATCCAGTTCGGATTTTATGGCCTCATCTAAACCGGGCTAAATCTACACTTTTTTGGATTTATCAGGCCTTTATCTCAGAAATGATTAGGAATTTGGCCTTGCTGTCTTTAGCAATATGGTAGCCCTAAACTAGTAGAACTTATCTTTTAAAAAAACCACATAAGAAAAACTCCATCTAGGGCATCAAAATCTATGAAATATAGAAAATTTTACATAATTGCTGAAATTCTGGTCAGTATCGGCTAAACTATTGGGAGTTGAACCAAGTAACCTTTAGCAAAAATCTTCCAAATAAAGTTCTCAACAACTCTTTAGAACATTCTTAAACTCTAAAATGCTTATTTCATGCTGTTTTAGCGTTTTTTTTGCATCATATCTTTTAAAACACGTATTTCAAACACAGTTCACACCAACAGTTTATTCTCATATTTCGGATTTCACTACATTATTGACATTTTTATTAAATCGTCGTTGAAAGATGTACTGAAAACAACGGCATAGAGGCATTTTACTACAATGACATGTTCTGAAGAGTTGTGTATTACATTCCAGGGAATATTTTTCCAAAAGAAAATATTCAGAAAAAATTAATGGTTTTGGAGATACGGTCCGAAATATATAAAAATTGTGGGATTTTTGCATATATTTTGAAATTTGAGGCAATAAATGTAGTTTTTCGAGTTCATTATTTCTCCAAATATTTTATTCTTGTCCTTATCTACAAATTTGCTTCAGAGGTCAGAAGAAGATTCGCATTGGTTTCAGAGATATAGCCCCGAATTTCTTTAAAAACTCAATATTTAACCATGTTTAGATGGGGCCATAAAATCCGAGCTGGATCTGACACAACAAAACCCAAGTAGGGTTTCTTGTCGTTTGGGTCTGTACTTTCAAAAAATCTTCAGTTCGAATTGTTTGCACAAGATCACTTTAAAAATGTTGCACAGTGATATAAAAATGTAAAGAACTTGAAAACATGCTAAGTCGACTTAGCATACTATTGTTTGGAGGCGTCGATATTATCTATAAATATAAAAGAGCAGCGAGGTGAGTGATTCACTGACTGATTGACTGATTCATCAACGGCGAAACGGCTGAAGCTAGAAACTTAAAATTTTGAATGCAGGTTGTTGTTGGTGTGTAGGGGTGAGATAAGGCTGGGTTTTTGGAAATTCGAACTAGAAGGGTACTAAAAGTACTAAAAGGTACTAAATGGGGTAACCTGTGTATTAGCCAAACGGGAAGAATTAGAATTCTGAAATTTGGTATGAGGGTCATTGATGGGGAGTAAGAAAGATGCACCAAAGGGTTATGGGAAATTCGACTTGTAAGTGTACGAAAAAGTACTAAAACTAACTAAATTTTGTACCGATTGTATATTTTGAACGGATACAGCTAGAATCTTGAAATTTAGTATATAAATTAAGATTGGGAAGTGGTGTTGATATAAGAATATGGTTTTAGAAATTCGTACTTATGTGTACGAAAAGTACTAAATGGTACTAAATTTAGTACAACATGGATTTGGGTAAACAGATATAGCGGGAAACCTGAAATTTGGAATTAAGATTACTCTTGGTTTGTAGGATTAAGGTAGTTTTGGAAAATCGTACTTGTGGGTACGAAAAGTACTAAATGGTACTAAACTTGGTAAAATTTGGATTTGGTGGAACGGAGACAGGTGGAATGAAGAAATTTGGAATTAAGATTACTGTTGGATTGTAGGATAGAGGAAGTTTTGGATATTCGTACTTATGGGTACGAAAAGTACTAAATGGTACTAAATTTGGTACAATTTTGATTTGAGTGAAAGGATAGAGTAGGATCCCCGATATTTGGGATCAAGATATAGGTACAATCCTGTAATTTGAACTGTTGGAGTGTAGAATTAAAATACGGAGGTTTGGTAACTCGTACTAAATGGTACTAAATTTAGTAAAATGTGGATTTGGGCGAACGGATAGAGGTGGAATTCTGAAATTTGGAATGAGGATAACTGATGAAGAGAAATTAAGATAGACCAAAAGTAGAAAAGTACTAAATGGTACTAAATTTAGTACAATTTGGATTTGGGTGGACGGTTAGATTTGAAATCTTGAAATTTGGAATGAGTGTCACTGACGAATAGTACAATTTGGATTTGGGTGATCGGACAGAGGTGGAATCCTGAAATTTGGAATGAGGGTCACTGAAGAAGAGAAACAAAGATGGACCAATGGTCGAAAAGTACTAAATGTTACTAAATTTAGTACAATTTGGATTTGGGTGGGCGGCTAGAGGTGGAATCTTAAAATTTGGAATGAGTTTCAATGATGAGGAGTAACAAAGGTAGCCCAAGGTCGAAAGTACTAAATTTAGTACAATATGGATTTGGGTGGACGGTTAGAGGTAGAATCTGGAAATTTGAAATGAGTGTCACTGATGAAGAGTAACAAAGATGGACCAAAGGTCGAAAGTACTAAATGGTACTAAATGTAGTACAATTAGGATTTGGGTGATCGGATAGAGCTGGAATCCTGAAATTTGGAATGAGGGCGACTAATGAAAAGTAAGAAAGATGTACCAAAGGGTTTTTGGAAATTAGAACCATATGATTACGAAGTGAATTATATCGTAAAAAATTTAGTACAATTTGAGTTTGAGAGAACGGATAGATTTGGATTAAGATTACTGTTGGAGTGTAGGTTTGAGGTAGTTTTGAAAATTCGTTCTTATATCTATGAAAAATACTACATGGTACTACAGTGGCTACAATTTGGATTTAGGTGAACGGCAGAGCTGATGTATGAAAGTAGTTTTTGATTTTTATTTATAGGTAAAGTTCTAAATAGTACTATAATTTGTTTTAGGGGAACATATAAAGCTTGAATTGTAAATTGCGATTGGGATATAGTTTGGATATAAATAGGTTCTTTTTGAAACTTAAACCTATGTGTACGAAATATATTACATTTGGTTCACTTTGGTATTGTATAAACGGATTGGGTTGGAGTTCCTAATTTTTATATAAGGGTCAATGTTTTTGTTTAGGTAAGGGGTTTTTAAATGCCTAAAAATCTAAAATTATGTATGGAGGTGGCTGTGGGCCGAGTTATGGAGGTGGTGTTGCAAATACTACTATAGGGACACTAAAAGTACTAAATTTGGTGCTAGGTGTGGGGATAAAGCTTGAATTATATAATTGGGAGTTATACCTTCATTTGTTATAAAGATCACCCTAGAATTTGAGATAAAGTCCTGAGTTTGAGAAATGAATATTATTGATTTATGTTCACCGAAGGCGGTTTCTAAATAATGTATTGAAATCAAGTAGTCAAACGTGAAGTATTTTTTCAATATCTGCCATCTGCATTAAAAAATCCGTTGTATTGAATACTAGTTGCAAATTCACAATAAATTCAGTATATATAGAAGGAAAAATTTAGGGTAGAGACATAGTCAGATTGCCACCACCAGTCAGATACACCTGATGAGCACTTTTCATTAAAGTGCGAAACATGTAGTGTAGTGGTTTGTGATGGCAATTTATCTGACATTCTTTTTCATTTCATTTCTGATGAATCAGCTCGTCTTGAAAGAGAAAAATAACAAAATTAAAACATATCCCTCATTTACTAAAAGAGTGATACATTTCAAAAAATCAAGTTTCGAGAAAAACGCGTTTTAAGTTGGTGATTGAAATTTGAGTTCCCAACATAAAAAGATTATAACACAAGAACTAAAATAACTACTTGGACCATATTTTGCAAACAGCTAGCCAGATATCAGTGCTCCATTTATGTGCACGTTCAAGCATGATTTGAAGTGTTTTAGTGCTTCATAAGCTCAAAAAACTTTATTGTTGAATTATGATAAGCCTGTAGTAAATCAGCTGTAACTGGCCGAGTTTGGGAGATATCAGCATGAAAATTTGACACAAGGTTAAGTAGAAGTCGTAGAAATTGCAAACTCAGAAAACGCATTTTTTGAGTTATGCCACTCTTTTAGTAAATGAGCGATATGATCATCATCGCCTTAACAGGTAAACATAAAAAACGTTTTTTGTTTTAAACGTTTTAGGAAGTTAATTCGAGGCCTACGTCTATGCGACAATTTTATGTTGTCAGGGGGAACAAAAAGGCCTAAAAAATGCATAAAAAATTACAGTTATTTAGGTATATGTATGTCAAGGCATGCACATTAAGTAAATTTTTTGAAACAAGTTTTCAAAACATTCATTGTGCAAATTCCGAAAATATGTATAAAATCTTCAAAATGCTCTAAATCAACAAAATGTCCGTCCTAATAAATGTGGATATTTTTTAACTTAAGTGTTTATATCATCTAAGAATTCAAAGTCCAAATTTAAAACAAAAAAATGGGACACTATAGGTATGTTATATAATATAATATAATTGTTCCACAAACATCCCATAAGGGACAAGGGAGACTTCTCTCATATCAATGAGTGCACCCCGATTCATATTAGCTCAATGATATGGGACCTACCTTTTATCGCCGAGTCCGAACGGCGTGTCTAAGACACCACTTTTGTAGAGAAGTTTTACATGGCTGAAATACTCAGGAAATGTCGCCAACATTACTGAGGGGTATTTTGCCACTGTTGAAAAGTGTTTTGATGTTGCCTGGCCGGGGAATCGAACCCACGACCTTTTGTGTGCAAGGCGGGTGTGCATACCATTGCACCACGGTGACTTATGTATGTAGGTATGTTATATTTCTAAAATTCCGAACGTAGATATGGAAATGTAGAAAACGTTGATTTCTATGGTCTGAATACCGAAAATTTTACGGACCTATTCGGGTTTGAAACCGCTGAAAGTAGAACCTTGAATTTTGAATGTGTGCTGTTGTTGTGAAAGGCTAAGATCAAATTTCCATGAAGAAACATTTCTTCCATATATAATATTCTTTATTTATATTTTATTCTCATTCCACATATGAAGTAGCGGGTATTTGCTAGTAGTTACAATTTGTTGAAATTTCAAAAATATACAAAAAATCCGATGTCTACTGGTTCAGTTGTCAATTCAGAAGTCAATTCGAAGAACTATTTTTAGCTCTGTGTGACTACACAAAATCTCTAAAATGTTTGAAGGCCGACTAAAAAAAATATGAATCTCCCTTCAACATTGCCCTAAACAACCAGTGCTGTAAGTGTGCGATCAAAATTGTGCAATACTTATACCAAATCCTGCCGCAACAAAGACAACCTTCCACTTAGATTCACCCTCCACAAATGACAACGTTAACTGATACCGTTATAATTGTTACTCAGCACATTTCTACACATTCGTATTCTTATTACCCTGCAGCAAATTGCATTGAGAATTTTGCAATTATCTGTGCTCTTGAATGACATTTGTTTATAGATGAATCACCCTTTCCTATGAACACTAACGTGACACCACATACACTTCCACAAATTCCTTCAATTGGAAATTCAAACAATTCTTTGACGTGATACCTTTGAAATGGAAATCTGAGCAATTCTTTGGAATTACATTTTCCATGGAATGTGTGAAAACACCGCTTTATGTGGAACGAATCTGACATCGAATGTTATTTCCAAAAGAGATCAAAGGCATTGACATTGTCTGATCTCTTTAAAATATGTATGTATGTATGTAAATGGATAAATCATTGTACGAAATAAATTTCAGATATTTAATATCTGACTATGACTGCCGCCAATTTGATGGTAAAATGAAAAATCAATAAAAAAAAAACAATTTTTGTTCATATTTATACAGAGTGGATATTATCAATCGTAACACAGCATCCTGAACAACCTCTGTAATTAGCACTCAGTGGAGTACTCATACAGACATACCCACACACACATTTAATTTAGATAAGAAAAATCATAAAATAATTACAAAATGTAATTAAATGAATGCAAACCAATATTAATGCTCATATGAAGGAGAACACAAACGTTATATGACATACAGTTAGGCAACAAATGTATTGCAAAGGCCAAAATTTTAGAAAGTTTCATATTAATTGTTCGTTTATGGCAACAAATTATGTAAAATCTATCCAGTTTTTTTGTGCAAATATATTGGTCCTCAAAACTATATTCCGTCAAAATATACAACGTTTATTATACCCTCAGCCTTTAGGCTAAAGAGGGTATATACACTTTGATACGACCAAAAATGTGCCTCATCGAAATAACGGTTTTAGACCCCAAGTATGTTTGTACGATATCCGTTTCAGACAATTTTGAGTAGATACAGCAATGCCCGTCCGTCTGTCTGTCTGTCTGGCTGGCTGGTGCGCACGATAACTCTCGAACGGATCAATCGATTCGGTTCAAATATTTTGCCCAGATTTGATTTAAGTTCGAAGATGGGCCATATAGATCCACTCCTTCAGATACCTCGCCACAAATGTTCAAAAATTTTAAGAAGAAGAAATTCCCCAACATAGGCAATGGTACTTATACTTCTAATAGCCTACTTCTGGGCCTGCAAACGCTTGAGCAAAGAAGAAAAATTCAATCCGCTTTAATCATTTATGATTTAATAAATAATGAAATTGATTCGCCTGAACTTTTATCCACTATACCACTGTATGTACCTCCTAGGCAAATGAGGTACATTGATGTGTTCAATGTTCCTCTACATCGTGTGAATTATGCTTTGCATAGTCCATTGACGAGAGCATTTTCTTTTATAAATACCATCAGCAACAAACTTCAAAAGAAATACCATAAATATATAGAGTTTTGCATATCAAGAGATGGGTTTAAATTGTATTTCACTACCAAATTGTAAAATTTATATAAACATATTTTTTGTATCTATCCCATCATAGTCTGTAAAGAAAGAACTCTTTAAGTGTCTAGTATTCTCAAATAAATGAGAATCACACTCACATTTCGGCTTTTCCAAAAAACATCAGAACAAAACTATTTGCAAACAACTATCAGCAGGTATCAACTAAGAACTCATCGAGTTCTGTAAGTTGGAAAACATCATCACAGTTGCCTGTGAGTTGTTATTGGAATTTATTTCAAATTCCTTTGAGCGTGCCATTCGCTGTTTTTTGTTTGTTTTGTTTATTGTTGAAGATTCAATCTCATTTGATTGCTTAAGCTGGAGTATTCCTCAAATGGCTTAACTTCATTTTATTACCCTCTATTACAGAGAGTAATGTTTTTCAAAACGAACGATAAAAATTATGAACATAGGTCCACGTTTTGATATAGACCCCATATAACGGTACCTTCCGCTTTTCGGAATTTTTAAGATTTTACATATGTTTTACGCCCAAATACGCCGAAATTTTTCATTGAAGGTTCTCAATGGATCAACAAACTTTTCTGATAAAAATTATGTACATAGGTCCACGTTTTGATATAGCTCCAATAGAACGGTATCGCCCGATTTTCTGTATTTTCAAGGTTTTAGCCACATTAAACAACCAATGTAGCTGATATTTGGTATTTAGTCTTCGCCAGGTCTTGCGAGATATTTTTACAGAGAATTGGCTCACGTTTTGATATAACCCCCGTGGAACGGTACCGCCCAATTTTCGGGTTTTTAAGGTTTTAGCCACATTATCCACCCAAAATTACAGAAATTTGGTGTTCAGTCTTCATATATTTTTGTGAGTTTATTGAATACATCAACATTATGTCTTCAAATAAGAGAATTTTCCTTAAAATTTTTTTGACCGATTAATGGTCAATAAACTGCACATTTTTTGTTAAAAATCGAAATTTGGACTTTGTATTCTTTTCCTTGACGGTGTATTCTTTTTCGGGGACAAGTCCATATTTTTTGAGATAATGGCCCTGGAGCTCCAAAAATCTGCCGGCACTAACTAAACTTTATTGTGCCTAACACTCGCGTACATACTTGGATTACGTCCAAATATGGAACGTACATCGTACCACTCCTTAGGGTATCTCCCACACAAAATTTGGAACATGTAAAGTTTAAGGTTTTTTATACCCTCAGCATATATGCTAACGAGGGTATATACACTTTCATACGAGCAAAATGTGCTTCATCAAAATAATGGTTTTAGACCCCAAGTATGTTTGGACGAAATGTGTTTCAGACAATTTGGAGTCGATTTTACTATGTCCGTCCGTCTGTCTGTCTGGCTGGCTGGTTGGTGCGCACGATAACTCTCGAACGGATGAACCGATTTGGTCCAAAATTTGGCTTTCACAATATTTTGTCCAAACTTAGTTTAAGTTCGAAGATGGATTATATCGGTCCACTCCTTTCGGTACCTCCCCCACAAAAGTTCGGGAAAGTTCGGAAAATTTGTGGGCACGATAACTCTTGAAGGAAGTAACCGATTTGGTCCATACTTTGCACATCGTGAAACTTCTACCAGACTTAGACGAAGTTTCAATATGGACTCAATTTGTCCAGTCCTTCGGGTACCTCCCACACAAAATTTCGGAAAAGTTCAGTTTAGGACCTGTTCACGAATCGCTTTAATTTTTGTTGTAGCAACTTGCATTCACTGTCCCCCATATAACGGTATAAGCTTCATCAGGGGCAAATCCATTCTTCCTGAGAAAATAGCCTGAAAGGTACAAAAAAGCCCTATGACACCGGGTGTAGTGGTTGGAGCGCAAGATAACTCTTGAACGGATCTGCCGATTCGGTCGACAATTTGGTCTTTGCAATATTTTGTGCAAACTTAGTTTAAGTTCAAACATAACCCATATCGGTCCACTCCTTCAGGTACCTCCCCCACAAAAGTTCAAAAATGTTCGGATAAATTGTGCACACGATAACTCTTGATGGGAGTGACCGATTTGGTCCATACTTTACACATCTAAAAAAATATCTACCAGATATAGAATATGGACTATATTTATCCACTACTTCGGGGACCTCCCACACAAAATTTTGTATAAATTCACTTTAAGACCTGCTCTCGAATCACTTTGATTTTTGTTGAAACAACTTGCATTCGCTGCCTCAATTACGACAGTAAAAGTTTTTTTCAGGGACAAGCCCATACTTCTTGAGAAAAGCAGCCCGAAAGTTGTAAAAAACCCCTATGGCACCATATGTAGTGGCTGGAGGGCTCGAACCGAATATATTACCGAATACATCTACATTATATTTTTTCGCAATCATAAACCGTTTTTTAAAGCCAAAAGTCGTCATCACAGGGTTGCTGTTGTTTGAATTTGTTAATGTTTCTGTAATCGGATTAATTTAAGACGTGCGGCTGATTGGGCGTCCGATCCTAGTGTTTGGACTGCCAACGAACCCTCTAGGCCGGGTCGCCTTCTTACTCTAGCTATCAACAAACGGTTGTCTGTTTGATATTACCAGGGAATACTTGATATAATATCGGAAGTAGTGAGCTGCTTGGAAAATTCGAAAATTGCGGCAGAGCTTTTGAAGAATGGGTCCAATATCATAGCGGAATACTTAACTCCTCTTATTCACAATGCATGGGTCAACAACAACATTCCAAATGACTGGAAAGAGGGTACTGTTATTACTATTCCCAAAAATGGTGATTTAACACTCTGCAAAAACTGGAGAGGTATAACATTGCTGAACTCAATCGGCAAAATTATAGCTACACTAATTCTACAAAGAATCCAACCTGTAATTGATGAGACGTTGCGTAAAGAGCAAGCAGGGTTTAGGCCGGGGCGATCGTGTGTAGATCATGTTAACACCTTGAATATTATAATTGAACAATGGATCGAGTACAACTCCCCCCTTTATCTGTTTTTTTATTGATTTTAAACGTGCATTCGACACCGTTTCCCGTGATGCTATCTGGTTAACACTATTAAATAAGGGTATACCAGAAAAAATAGTTGCTCTAATACAAGAACTATACAACGGAGCAGAAAATAATGGAGGAAACAAATTCCCAAGTTCCTGAGGGTATAAGATGGAATTTAAACAGTTTTCTTGGTGACATTGACTACGCCGACGACATCTGTCTGATGGCTCATAAACACTCTGTTATGGAAGCAAAACTTAATAAATTATCCGAAAACGCGAATAAGGTCGGATTACGAATAAATTTCACCAACACCAAACTAATGCGTATATGTTCCGAAAACTCAACCCCAATGACAATCAATGGTACAACTATTGAAGATGTGTCTTCATTCAATTATCTAGGATGTACAATATCTAGAGATGGCGGTTCAGCGAAAGACATAAATGATCGTATCAATAAGGCGCGATCAGCATTTATGAAATTATATAAAATATGGAGATCCAACACCATATCCAAGAAAACTAAACTTAAAATATTCAACAGCAGCGTCAAGTCTATTTTGCTATATGGATGTACAACATGGAGCTTTACAAAAGCAACGCAACAGAAATTACAATCATTTGTGAACCGCTGTCTGAGGCAAATATTACGCATTTACATTTTATTTGTGTAAATAGGGATACAATTCTGATATCTAACGTTTAATATTTGTGTTCATTTGAAGAAAAAAAAACTCGAAAAAGCTCCATCAACGAAAGATCAAGATTTTCTAAAAATTGAGGAACCACTAACATTAGAGCCCAGCAAAATGTTCGATGCCAAAGATGCCATTCAATCATGGGTGCAAGTGATCTGGCATGTCATCTTTTTAGCATCTTCATCGATGAATTTTATATAATTGAATAAATAAGTTTCGGAATTAAGTCGATCCTATTATTGGACGACCTATTTATTCTCCACATTTTTCTTCAGGTGTACCCATAAATTTGCGATGGGGTTAATGTCTGGACTTCGGGCTTGGGTGTCGAAGACATTGGTGCAATTGTATAACAACCAAGACCTAAATAAATAACATTTAAGTTTAGGGTCGTTGTCTTGGTAGTATTTATTTTGCAATTTGTTTAAACAGGGATAAACAAACCCAAATTTATTGATGCTGTTGCTCAAATCATTTTTTAAAACTTCCAAATAAACCCTATTGTTGTTGTAACAGTGTTTATTATTGTATGTTTGTGTGTTCGTTCTTCTGCTAAATCTGGCTCTGGGACTATCTTTAGTTGCAGGAAAGTGGCTGCTTCGATAGGATATAACCACAGATCCACTGGAGTTAGATGAGTAGGTTTGACAGGGCAATTGAAATGGTGCAGTGTCTCGTGCCGGCCCATGCCGCATGCTGGGCAAATTTTTTGAACGGTGCTATCGATCTTTGCCCCATAAGAATTTAGGCGACTGAAATATCCCGAGCGTAGTTGAGACAAAATTACTCTGGATTGTCGTGGCAGCTGACGCTCCTCAGCTGCGATAGATGGACTTCATTCACACTATATCAGCTTATGGCCTTAACAACTGCGGCCGTGTGAATGCTATTTAAACCTGCTTGATAAGCCTGTTGATCTTGGGGTTCTCTCCTGTATCGTTGGACCTACTTTCTGATGTGCCTGGGTGTGTCGGGCCTACCGACCAGATGGTGATTGGGATGACTCTCACGGTAACACCGGAGCAAGTACTGCAACGAAAGCATCTCATTGTGTTGCTGTACTGGAAGAATCTTTGCCTCTTCATGTAGATGGTTCAGTGAAGACATGAATTGTCCACAATTCAACTCTCGGTCCAATGTTGCAACTCTTCAGATGGTTTAACCACTTGTTCCGCTTATATTCGCCGACCAGCCTGTCAACTTCCAATGTTAGCTCGGTGGCTCTGGGATCATTCGGGTTGGCACGGCGAAGCTCTACTTTGGTCTTTCTTACGGTATTTAACCAGCAGGTACATGGCGAGCGGCTGCGGCAGTGATGATGTCTCGGAACGTCCTTTACGTTACCCGAACATCAGAAGAATTGGGCAGTAATCTGAAGCGGTGGTTAGTGAACTCTCTGAAACTCAGCCAATCAGTGACTCTGGGGTCATTCGGGTTGGCACGGCGAAGCTCTAATTTGGTCTTTCTTACGGTATTCGACCAGCAGGTATATGGCGAGCGGCTGCGGCAGTGATGATGTCTCGGAACGTCCTTTACGCTACCCGAACATCAGAATGATTAAGCAGTACTCTGAACTCTCTGACACTCAGCCAATCAGCTTTCCCATGATTGACAAATGTGCGGCGTTCAGAGGTGATGAAATCGGGTGATCTGCTAATGGACACAATTATGGGGAGATGGTCTGACCTAAGGGAAACGACGGGTTGCAGGGTGACGTCATTTGTCAAACCAGTTGACACGATGGTTATGTCTGACGAAATGTGGTACGCTCCTCTAATTCTGGTAGGGGCGTTCTCATAGAACGAGCAATACGTAGAGCTGGCAATTTGTTCAGCCAGCGCTGTACCCCTCTGGTCGTTTCCGAGAACCGAATGCCACATGTCATGATGCGTATTAACGTCCCCCAAGAGCAGCTCTATCTCGGCAGTTCCACGTCTGACTGCTGCCCATATATGGGTCATTAGTGGCAGGCTCAATCGAAATAGGTCTATATTGAACAAACTGGTGCAATAGGAGAGCTAATTTCCCACCTCCACATCTGGTTCGATTCTTTCTTAGAACGTTGTAGTCATCACAACGCTGTAGGCTATAGTTGTGGTTGAGCTCGGCTTCTTGAACCGCCGCGACCTTGACATTCTTCCGACTCACGAAGTCCACTATCTTACCTCGATCTTACCTCGGAGTCTATTACAATTAAATTGCAAAAAGGATGAATTTTCGGGGATTGGATCAACAACGGCCGGATGCGGGAGAGTTTCGTAATATAACGACGAGGGAGTTTCGTAATTAGACGACGACTTACTGGGAACTGTGTTTACGCAGCTTTGTCATTGTTTCCTCCAAACTCCAGATGTTACTGACAGTTTTCCTAACATTACGGTATCTATTAAATGTTTGTTTTACAGAGCTGTGAGAGGTTTTCGCCATACTATTGGAGCCCATCCTGATAATATAACATAATTTTCGTTCCATCAGAAAATATGACGTCATCCCAGTACTCCAGATAGCATGAAATGTTCTCTGCATGTTCTCTGAATTGCTTCTCTATATTTTGCTGGGAGAGCAGTGGATTTTTCCTAGCTACTCGTGATTAATACTTATTGTTATGTAGCACTTTTCTGACTTTTTCGTATGACAGACTTGCTCCGCAATCGTTGTCAACTAGAAGAACCAATTTTCTAAGGTTTTTTTGGGTTATATCGTTGAATTTTTTAAATTCGTAAAGGTCACCGTTTTTTGTCTGTCAAGTGACGATTTCAACTTGAGCTTGTCTTCTCTCTCGGCGTGGTATATGATGTTGTACACCGTTCTCAGCTTAAAAGAGGTGATTTCAGCGATTTCTCAGACTGGTTTAACATTTTTGTAATTGGAATAGACCAGTACTGGGATTCTCTAAAGCATTTTTTTGGTTATCGACACAAATCGTTAAAATTAAAATGCTTACAATTTCGGTATTTAACGATATTATTCGGTAAATTAGCGACCAATAAAAAGTACTCCCAAAATTCTACCGATAGCAACAGTGATGTCAACTTTTAGTTGAACTTTTCATTCATAAGTTTGCGTTTTAATTTGACCAATTTTTGTCGGTAACCAAAAAATGGCCTAGAGAATCCAACTACAGATGTATCATATCTTCCGAAGCGTGTTTGCCATCCATTGTCGTTTTCCAAACATTCCGTCCGAGGTACATATCCCTTTTGATTGTTGGTTTAGTTATTTCCGACCGATTTCTGCATTTATTGTCCTGATGTCATAAACAGGTAAATCAATTTATATGTACAAAAAAGACCCAACATTATTGAAGAATTTTTTGTTGTAATTCCGAATTGAAAATCGAAATTGTTATGAATTTATCGATGGCAATAATTTTCTTGACTAGCTGTACATACATACCTACATTGTATGTTTGAATGTTCGTTCACAATGTAAGTTTGAATACACGACTGATGATTTATTTCAATTTTCGATTGAATTAAGCATAAAATAAAACTATGTTAATTCCTAAATAAAGAATATGAAAATAAATAATTATGGCGGGACGTACTCAGTATGTGGTTGGTTTTGATTGAATTAAAATGTGTTTCTTATATATGTATGTATGTATATGTGCCCCTTTGGAAAACGAATACCAAACAACAAAATGCAATTAATGTACAACGATAATAGTGGTAGTGATTGGTTTAAGGGTTATGGAGGAAACAGGAAATATAAAATGTGTTTTTCGAATGAAACAAAAAAGTGAACAGTAAGGTAAGGATTGAAATCGGTAGATACCGACTATGTGATACCCTACACCACAGAGGAGCCTTTTTAACTGTATAGTATGTCCTATCACAAACTTTATAGTTGGCATCGATTTTAGCTACATTTGACAAAGATACTACTAGTCTATAAGTATCATGTATTATATTAAATATCATGTATGTTTTTTAAGTGTGAAATCGGATAAAAAGCTAACACAAAGTTTCGTGATGTTGTCATTCGCTTTTGTTTTCCTTCAAAGCATTGGTATTTCTATTTCACTATGCAGCAGATTAAGACCACTAATTATTCCATTCTATTGCCTGTAAATATTAGTTGCAGGAAATTGCGTCAGCCGACCTCGTGCAACGCTGCTGCTATCGGTAAGACTTAGAGACGCACAGCTATCTGTATGGTAAATAAATAAACCCAACAAAATAAAGCAAAATACGTCAAGGACAATTATAAATGTCCACATACTAGAAACTTTTTATAATTCTGTCCTTAACTAGTTACAAAATCACACTACCGACTGACTGAAAGAAGTAAAAATTTAGGGGTCGATTATGGATAGCAACTCAACTGTAGTTGCGTTGCCAGAAGAGAAAATCATACAATTAAAATAAGTGAAACGACAGAAATGTTTGAAAAATTCATACAACATCAGTGTTTTGAACCTTCAGCTACTAATTTAATTGTAAGAAGTATGAATTTCAATGTAGAAATTGGATTTTCCATCATTAAATTTGCTATCGGCAACGTAACTGGGGTTGGGTTGCTATCCATAATCGACCCCTTAATAACAACTTACTGCCATGATAAGTCTCTGTAGTCCGTCCATATGGATCCAAATAAATTCAACTCAACCAAAACACAATATCAAGAAGTAAGAAAGTATCAGTTAGCTGTGCTGACGGAGATATACCCTCAGTCTCTGACCAAAAAATATATTGATTTTGTATCACGAGTTTGCTTTAAAATACGAGAAATTTGTAGGTACCGTAATGTGGGGTTATACCAAATCATTGGCATATACCAAAATTTTTAGTGAGCACACTTCTGATTCATAGGAAACTCGAAATATGAAAATAAGTTTAACTAAGTTTGCAGGAAATTTTTGAAAAAGTTTGAGAGTTATCTTTCACTCTAGCCATTTTAGTATGCGCCGGCAGGGTTTTTGGAGCTTTTGGGCCATTATCTCAGGAAGTATGGACTTACACCGGAAAAATTGTACCGTTGTATAGGGGGCCGCTGGGACAACCTACTGAAAAAATTTTAACACGATCCGAGAGAAGCTCTTAAACTTTACTTTTTCCGAATTTTTTATGGAAGGTATCCGAAGGAGTGAATCCATGTAGTCCATATTCCAACTGGTTGAAATAATACAACGTGCAAAGTTTGTACCAATCAGTAACTCCCAGCGAGTGTTTATTTACAGATTATTCATTTTATATCGCGCAGTCAGAGTTTAGGCCATTATCTCCGAAACTAGCGCCCGAAACCGACGTAAAGAGAGCTGCAAGGACAACCTTTTGAAAAAAGTTCAAAACCATCCGAGTGGAGCTCTTAAACTTCACTTCTTCCGAACCCGATTACTATACGACGTGCCAAGTTTGGCCCAAATCGACTGCTCCCTTCGAGAATTATCGTTCACCATTTTACAGAAAAATGTTGAGCTTTTGTATGGGAGGTACCTGAAGGAGTGGACCGATATGGCCCATTTTTATACCCTCCACCATAATATGGAGGGTATAATTAAATTTGTCATTCCGTTTGTAACACATCGAAATATTCGCCGGAGACCCTATAAAGTATATATATTATTGATCAGCATAAAATTCTAAGTCGATCTATGCATGTGCGTCTGTCCGTCCGTCTGTCTGTTGAAATCAAGATACAGCTCGCAATTTTAAAGATAGAGCGTCAATATTTAGTACAGAAATTTTTATTACTTGCAGGATAGTTGGTATTGAAAATGGGATATATCGGTCCCCCCATAGAACTGTACCTCCCGATTTTCGGCATTTTTAAGGTTTTAGCTTCATTAGCCCATAAAAAGGGCTGAAATTTGGTATTTAGCTATCGTTGGGTGTATAGAACTTTCCACCTGAAATGTGTTGATATATGTCCACGCCTTCATATAGCCCCCATAGAACATTACCACCCGATATTCGGTATTTTAAAGGTTTTAGCTTCATTATCCCATCAAAATGGTTGAAATTTGGTAATTAGTCTTCGTTGAGGATATAACACGTTGCACCTTAAATTTATTGGTATAGGTCCACGCCTTCATATAGCCCCCATAGAATGGTACCTCCCGATATTCGGTATTTTGAAGGTTTTAGCTTCATTATCCCACCAAAATGGTTGGTGGAGGGTATAAATAGTTCGGCCCAGCCGAACTTAACGTTTTTTACTTGTCGAACTTAAACTAAATTTGGACAAAATATTACGAAGTGCAAAATTTGTTTCGAATCGGTCAATCCGTTCGAGAGTTTTCCTGCGCACCAGCCAGTCAGGCAGACATAGTAATATATCTACCAGACATAGATCAAGTTCGAATATGCACTATATCGGTCTACTCCTTCGGATACCTCCCACACAAAATTTCGGAAAAGTGCAGTTTTAGACCTCCTCTCGAGTCGTTTTGATTTTCTTTTCAGGGCCTTTTCCATAATTCCTGAGAAAATGGCTCGAAAGCTGTAAAAACCCGCTAAAGTA
Organism: Musca autumnalis; assembly: GCF_047663935.1. NCBI lineage: Eukaryota > Metazoa > Arthropoda > Insecta > Diptera > Muscidae > Musca > Musca autumnalis. Next base: position 112,584,841 of record NW_027411977.1, on the reverse strand, counting down.
CCAAGTTTAGTGGATGCAGCGCACGATAACTCTCCAACAGATGAACCAATTCGATCCAAAATTTGGCAGTCGTACACTCCTTTAGGTACCTCCCCTACAACAGTTCAACACTTTTCGGTAAAATGGTGCAAAATTACCCGAAAGCTGTAAAAATACCCCTAAGGCCAGCAAGCAACGAATACTGCGTTGGTCCACATTTTGCATATCGTAATATTTCTTCGAATATTATATAAAATTCGAAGGTGGTGCTTATAAGTCCCCTTCTTCCGGTACCTCCCTACAAATTTTGGAAAATATTAGCTTTCGCTTTAGATCTCCAAATATTGTGTCCAAACTTAGTTTATGTTGCTAGACAAATCAAGTAATTTTTTTAGGTTTATTTTTTAAAAGAATATTTTACCTTCTGAGGATACAAAGCCCTTTATTAAATAGCCTCAAAACATTTGGCTCCCTGAGTAAGGTTGATTTTTTAACCCTTTCAGTGTCAAAATTAATTTCTGCACATGTAAAAACATTGCCAAATGTCGATTATATTCGAAATATGGACTGGGAACGTTAAAAATCGAACTGAAGTGGTACTTAAATAAAAATAAATATTAATTAAAATTTGTTTTAAGTGCTACAACAAAATTTTCAGTGTCCACTATTTTCATATTAAATATTATTTATTTGTTTTTGTATATCCTTTTCGCATACAATGTAGCGGGCAATTTGCTAGTTGTTTTATAAACAACTTAAATATTGAGTCTACAACACTTTTCGAGTAAATTTCCAAATAGGGTCACCTTGACCTGCTTTTATACCCACTTATTAAACAAGAAACGTACATAAATATATATTTTTTATAACTACACGCAGTGGGATCCTATAAACAATATTTGACCCTGTTGGCCATTATTATATGTTCTTTTTTACTATTGGCTGGAAGCATTAAAAATATATGATTCGCATGAAAAGTTAATGCCGAGAAGGTCTTACTTGAAATGTAATGATCACTTTATATATCTACTGTACTGTATACATATATCTATTTCGAGGTGGTCAATGAAGAACCGTGGATGTAGCATCACCCGCTATTTTTGGAATAAAATCAATATAGGCCCCTTATTAGTAAAATTTTAAAATCTCTGTTTTCGTCAAAATTAACCGCAAATTTTAGTTGATATTCCTATTTGGGAATTTCTCATATCTCGCGTTTTAGTAGATGGACTTTTACGAGTAATGATTTATTAGATCTGGAACGAAAAAATCTAAAATGTGCAACAAATAGAGTGCGGGGATGTCGAATAACATTTGTAAAAAGTAGGCTGGAAAAATATGATTTTTTGAAAAATGTTAGCACAAAATTTCCGGATTTAGATGCAGATTTCCGTGAAGCTGTGCAGACTAAATTCACTACATACATGTCCAATAACTCAGAATCGCGAACACTGCAATCCTATAAGAGATTTAAAAAAAAAAAACAAGAAACTTTTTACATCTGGCTTCAAAATGTCAGCATCATTAAATGATAGACGCAGATCACATTTTGAAAAGTTATACATTGGTGAGATGGTCCTTATTTAGGTAGACTTCGTCTACCTCGGCACTGCCATAAACACAACAAACAACATCAGTTGTGAAATAAGAAGAAGAATTGTATTGGTCAACAGATGCTACTATGGATTAAGTAAGCAATTTAAAAACAAAGCCACATCTCGTCAAACAAAAATAACACTATACAAAACGCTGATACTACCCGTGCTAATGTATGGCTCCGAAGCATGGGTACTTGCGCAAGCAGATAAGGCAGTGCTTGGTGTGTTTGAGAGGAAAATTCTTCGAAAGATCTACGGGCCGATTTGCGTTGACGGTGAATATCGACGTCGTATGAACCACGAACTATATAAGCTATACAAAGACATGCATATAGTTAAACGTATCTAGATGCAACGATTGCGTTGGCTAGGCCATATCATGAGAATGAGCGATGATGAACCCGCTAAAAAGGCGTATGAATACATGCCACATGGCGGTGCACGCAGAATCGGCAGGCCTAAGCTTCGATGGAGCACACAAGTGGATGAAGAAATGGAAAGGCGCGGTATTCCAAAAAGTCAAGCGAAAAACAGAGAGGAATGGAGATCTTTTCTTAGTTCGGTCTATGGAACAAATGTTCTGTAATGGGCCAACTAAGAAAGTAAGTATACTTTTAATTTGACAGGAAAATCGTCAAAAGTGTGGTTTAATCACAAATTGAGAGAATACAAAGAAGACACGTTGGTTTCAACCCATTTTTATACCCTCAGCCTTTAGGCTCTAACTAGGGTATATACACGTTGATACTACCAAAAATGCGTCTCATCGAAATAACGGTTTTAGACCCCAAGTATGTTTGGACGAAATTCGTTTTAGACAATTTGGAGTCGATTTAGCCATGTCCGTCCGTCTGTCTGTCTGGCTGGTGTGCACGATAACTCTCGAACCGAATACTGCATTGGTACAAACGTTGCATATCGTAATATTTCTTCGAATATTAGACAAAATTCGAGGCTGGTGCTTATATGTACACTTCTTCCTGTACTTTTCCCACAAAAGTTCGAAAATATTCCGTAAAACGGTGGGAGCGCTATATCATAAACGGAGCAACCGATTTGGTCCAAACTTTGGATCTCGAAATATTGTGTCCAAACTTAGTTTATGTTCAAAAGTGGGCCTTATCGGTCCACTGCTTGGAGTATCACACAAGCAAATGTTCAACATTTTTGTTTAAGTGCGGTTAAGGGTCTGTTCGAGGATCCTTTCGACATTTTTGCCGAATGTACTCCTTCTGGCCCTGTTTACAGCGATATTATGTTTTTCGTGAGCAAGTCCATGTTTCCTGATATAATGATCCAAAGGTCTAAATTATATGGTAACCAACTGAAATGACTGTTGTGCGCGATATCTATCGAAAGGAATGACTCCCTAAGTAAGACTCACCAAAAATTAAACTATTTCGGTCCGTCCCTTTAGGCACGTCCGGCACAAAACTTTTGAGCTTTAATCTAAATCCATATTTTTATCGGCAAGTTCATACGCCCAATATTCTGAAACCCCCCTAAATAAGTGTTTCGGAAAAGAAGTGTTTCAATTCACACAGGATAAGGGTATATCTCTATCGGCTAAGCCGACTGATACTTTTTTACTTGTTTTAACTTTTATTTGAACTTTTCATTCATAATTTTGCCTTTTAATGTTACCGATTTTTGTCGGTAACACAAAAAGTGAGTTAGAGAATCGCACTACTGAGTCTTAATTCTGCTGTGATTGAGGACAGATTACACTGGTCAATACGACTTTTGTTTAATTCGTTTTCATTAACGTTTCTAAATCAAATTGGCATGTTTTTCACATCCGGAAGGAGTTTTTCTCCATCAGCTCTTGTTTTTGAGATATAGCTGAGGACCGTATTTAACGATTTTTACCCATATTTTAGTTGTCCTTGGTCACAATTTTTTGAATGTTTTTATACCCTCCACCATAGGATGGGGGTATATTAAGTTTGTCACTACGTTTGTAACTGCTCGAAATAATCATTGTTGACCCCACAAAGTATGTATATTCTTGATCAGGGTGCAATTCTGCATCGATATAGCCATGTCCGTCCCTCTGTCCGTCTGTGGAAATCACTCTAGCGTCCGAACGGATTGACGTAGGTTGATGAAATTTTGGGAAAATATGTTATATTTACGTAGGACTTTTGGTATTGAAAGCGGGCTATGTAGGTCCACGCTTTCGTATAGCCCCCATACAAAATGATACGTGACGCGTCGTCGTTTTAAGGAATTTTTAAGATATTTGGCCCATTTTACCACAGAATTGGTTGTAATTTGGTATTTCGTGTCTTCAGAGGCCAGAAAACATTCCTACCAAAGTTGGGTTATATAGGTCCACGTTTTGGTATAGCCCCCACATAAGGCCCCTTATAAAGTACGCGTCATTTTAATATATTTTGAATGTATTAGACCCATTTGACCAAAGAATCGGTTGTCACTTTGTATTTTGTGTTTCCAGAGGCTAAGAAACATTTCTACCATAAAATGTTTATATAGGTCCATAGCCCCCATTACATTATCTCCCGATTTTCGATATTTTGAACGTTTTAGCCTCATTATCACATCGAGATGGCTGAAATTTGGTATTTAGTCTTCTTTAGGCGTATAAAACTTTCCCCCAGAAATTTGTAGGTATAGGTCCACGCCATCATATAGCCCCCATAGAACGGTACCTTCAGAATTTCGGTATTTTGAAGGTTGTGGCCACATTAATCCACCGAAATGGCTGAAATTTGTGGTGGAGGGTATAAAAAGTTTGGCCAGACAGAACTTAACACTTTTCTTACTTGTTTAAACATGAGTTTGTTTAGAGGATGCCGTGTTCTCGATCTAAACAGTTGCTGCTATATTCATCGTGAATATATACCTTGGAACATAAGAAGACCCATAACAGACTTTTTTAAAAATTGTGTATATTGAGTACTTTAAACTAGAATTACGTCATCAGGACAATTCATGGATATCTCATATTGTATGTCAAAATGCGTGGGACGGTACGGCTACCTTCCAGTGGTAATAAAGATGTCAAAGGGGCGTACCATACGAGATTTTGGCGAGAGTCTAGAAAATTGCAAGACAATTTTGCTTGCTCTCGTTGCAGTACTTGCTCGGGTGTTGGCCTGAGCGCTATCCTAATCACCAGGCATGTCAGGAAGGATCTTCGTGATTTAGAGAGAAATGTCAAACGGAATTTGAGAGAATACCTAGATCAGCAACTCTATAAAGCCAATGTGGATAGTTTTCACTCAAATGCAGATGCCATAAACAGCTATCGCGTAAAAAGCAGCCCTCATTCAACAATGAATCTTATACTGAATATTCAACCCCTGGATATTCTAGTACACTATCAAGCATCCCATCCCATACATTGGGGGTAACAGTCAGGTGTGGAACAGCCGAGGTAGACTGAGTTGCTTAACGTATACATCCCGTCTCTAAATAGCTGTACTCCATGTTATATATTCAACATTAGCCCGCTTTTGAAATGTCATATCGAACTGGTGTAAGAGGATTTTAATGCTCATAATGAGGTGGGGAATTCGGTCCTCAGCAATGGCCAGAAGGTCGAAAAGATTAATAGCTTTACGTTTTGCACGGCCCATGAGGACGCCCTTATCAGACTTAGCGGGGAGTGTCACAGTTCGCCAGATATAACCATCGTGACCATCTCCCCATAAGTCTTTCTCTGAACGCTGCATTTTCATCTATCATGGGAAACCTAATTCACCTACTTTAAGAGAGTTCATTAATCACCTTACTTACTTACTTAGCTGGCCCATTACAGAACATTTGTTCTATAGGCCGAACTAAGAAGAGATCTCCATTCCTCTCTATTTGTTGCTTCGCACTCTGGAATACCGCGCCTTGTCATCTCATCATACACTTGTTTGCGCCATCTATTCCTTGGCCTGCCAATTCTGCGTGCACCACCAAGCGGTCCGTATTTATACGCCTTTTTAGCGGGTTCATCATCGCTCATTCTTATGATATGGCCTAGCCAACGCAATCGCTGCATCTCGATACGTTTAACAATATTGATGTCGTTGTATAGCAGATACAGCTCGTGGTTCATGCGACGTCGATATTCACCGTCAACGCAGATTGGTCCGTAGATCTATCGAAGAATTTTTCTCTCAAACACACCAAGCACAACTGATGTCGTTTGTTGTGTTTACGGAGGTGCCGAGGTAGACGAAGTCTTTTACTACCTCAATATTATAGGAACCAACTTCCACAGTCGGTCCGAGCTCAATGGACGCATTGCGCGTCGACACCAGACCCACTTTAGCAGATTCTCCTTCGACCTTTATAAAGGTATCAGTTACTTCTTTTACTGATCGGTCCATGATGTCTATATCATCAGCATAAGCAAGTAACATGTGACTATTGGTGTAGATTGTGCCACTTCTTTTGACGTTTGCCTCTCGTATAACCTTTTCTAGCAGGATGTTGAAGAGGTCACACGAAAGACTGTCTCCTTGTCTGAAACCTCTTTTGGTACCAAACTCTTCGGAGACGTTCTTTCCTATTTTAACTGAGGACCTCGTGTCAGTTAAAGTCATTTTGCAAAGCCGGATGAGCTTTGCGGGGATACCAAATTTAGACATGGCTTGGAATACCTTTGAACGCAGCGGGCTGTCGAAGGCTGCTTTATAATCGACAAAAAGGTGGAGTTGTGGATCTGCATCTCTTGGGTCTTCTCCAGGATTTGCCGCAGGGTAAATATCTGGTCAATGGTGGCCTTGCCAGGTCTAAAGCCGCATTGGTATGGTCCAATTATTTCGTTGACCGTAGGCTTTAGTCGTTCGCACAATATCCCTGACACGATCTTGTAGGCAATAGGGAGTAGACTTATGCCCCTATAGTTAGAGCATACAGTCTTATCTTCCTTCTTGTGGGCGGGGCACAGGATACTCAGGTTCCAATCGTCGGGTACTCGTTCCTCCTGCCAGATGGTGCTAACTAGCTGATGCATACACCTTATCAGCGTGTCGCCTCCGGTTTTGAACAGCTCGGCTGGTAAGCCATAGGCACCTGCTGCCTTATTATTCTTCAGCCGATTTATTGCTGTCTTTACCTCATCTTGGCTGGGCGGTATACATTCAATACCATCTTCTGGGACTGTGGTATCTTCGTCGTCTTCGCTGCTATTGGATCCCAACAGATTTTAAAAATGTTCTTTCCATATCCTGAGTACACTATCTGTATCAGTTACCAAATTACCTTGCCTTTTCGGACTTCATTCTGGCTCCTGTACATCTCGATTTTTTCACACTCCCGCTTTTCCATCTCTCTCTCTTTCCTGCGGAAAAGACGTTTCTCCTCTCTCCTTTTCTCCCTGTATCTCTCTCGTGCGCTACGCGTTGCTACGGATTGTAAAGTAGCCCTATATGCCGCATTTTTCTCTTCGGTGGCAGCACGAGACTCCTGATCATACCATGGATTCCTTGGTGGAGGTCTCTGGTATCCAAGTATGGATTTTGCGGCTGTTTGCATGGAGTGGGCAATGCTTTGCCATTGCGCTGATATGTTATCGGGATGAGGAGTGCTTTGATTAAGCAATTGGGCTAGTTGAGTGGAATATGCTGTGGCTATCTGTTGTGATTGCAGCTTACCGATGTCTAACTTTCGTGTTGTGTCTGTTCGTACTTTGTTTGCTACGTTTCATGGCAGCTATAATACAGTGCGTCACGTTTAGGTGTTGTTGTGACGCCTTTCCCAATCCATCGTATTTCCTGTATGGCAGTAATATCGGTCTTGTACTTTTCAAGTACGTCTGCCAATGCGAAGACTGTTGGGATAGCAGAGAGGATGTTCCGAGAAAATGTTAAGAAAATGAGCGTAATGAATTTCGTTGTGACAACCCCGTTGACCCCAGAGTAACTGGGCTGATGGTGGAAGTTAACATATGATAAATCATCTAAAGAGTTGCAACATTGAAGTCAGAATAAGTGAATTGTGGACAACGGTTAAGTCACTCGCGAACCCTGGGAAGAAGAAAGATTTGACCTCAATCACGTTTGGCGACTAACTGATCCGCAGAGGTGCGCAAACCTGCTCAACTAACTGAAGTAGCTCACCAATCAAAACAGCCACATTACATTACCAGGAGATAGAGCCAAAGGCTGTTACAACAAGTGTTTGGTTATCAGGTTGGCTTAAAAGGTAGTGATTACATCGGCAAACGGATCTTAAACCACTTAAATCCTGCACTAATAAATCTGGGACCGTCAGCGAATATAAATTTATACTTGAATTCAAATGTATTTTTTCCGGATGCGGACTTTGTAATACACATACGGGTTCACAGTGCGTACGTATTCCTACAAACATATGACCGTGTAAAACGGCCGTTGTGTCATTTCATTGGAGAACTCGTCAAGTCTTTCTCTGATAAAGATAGTTGGGTCTGCCACAAAGAACCTAAGTGTCGAGATGTAAAACTGATCTGTTTTATTAAATCACGTAACGCTATTCCTAATCTCTCTTAGTAAGTCCGAAATTAAATTTCGGTAGAAGTAATAACAGGTCAATATGCCGTGTTAGATCAAATGCTGATGAAAAGATCGGATTTTTCACGACTTACTTTGCGTGGGTTCCAATGCTGATCTTTCACGACTTCGTTTGAACCAATGCTACACCAAATGATTTACATATACCAAACATTTTTAGTAACCAAACCTCATCATAAAGGACTCGAAATATTAAATTACGTTTAACTATGTCCCATTTACATTAGGCAAGTTTACTTGCGGCAAGTCTCAGTTTGTAGGAGACACGTTAGGGGAGTGGAAATGGAAAAAAATTGCTCATACCTGCAATTTTCATGCAATTCCTTTTATATTTTTCATTTTTTTTTCAATGTTTTGAAAATAAAACTTGCCGAAACAGAATTGCCTGTGTAATCACAAGAGACAAGTCGAAAAGAGAACGAGATAATTTACGGAAAATCGCCTAATGTAAATCGGGACTATGTTTGGAAGAAATTTTTGAAAAAGTTTTAGAGCTACAATAGCCATTTCAGTATGTGCCGGCAGGTTTTGGAGCTTTTGGGACATTATCTCAGGAAGTATTGATTACTCCGGAAGAAAATTGTACGAGGAGCTCTTAAACTCCACTTTATTCGAATTTTGTGTGGGAGATACCCGAAAGAGTGGACCGACCGATATAGTCCATATTCCAAACTGATACATGACTTGATGAAATAATACGAAATGCAAGGACTGCACCAATCAGAAATCCCCTGCGAGATTTATCTTGCGGATTTGCCATAGTAGTTGGTGCCGTCAGGGTTTCTTGGAGCTTTTAGGCCAATATCTCAATAAGTATGGAGTTGCCCAAGAAAACAATTATACATTCGTAAGCTCTTAAACTTTACTTTATTCGAATTTTGTGTGAGAGTTACCCGAAGGTGTGGGCCGATATAGTCCATATACGAACCCGATCTATATCTGGAATGAATAATACGATGTGTAAAGTTTGGATCAAATCGATTGCTCCCTTCGAGGCACAAATTTTTTTTACAAATTTTTGAAAAAAATTTTTGTCGATTTTTTTTTTTTTTTTTTGAAAATTTTTTTAGCTTTTTGTGGCAATTTTTTTGTTTATTTGTTGGTATTTGACCATCTTTAATACATAGAAGATATAAAAACCACAAAAACACTCATATTTTGATGAAAAATAGTTTAAAAAAAATTTCACTGGAACTACCAGACCGAACATGACCGCTTATAATTCGTCTGAAAGCTGATTGTGTTATCTGTCTAACAAAAAAAAGAATTATGAATATATCTCTATCCGTTCAAAAGTTACAGAATTTTGACCAGAAAAAAACGATTCTGAACCACTGTGCGAGGGTTATCGTCCACACCATTTTGCAGAAAAGTTTTGTGGCCGAGGTACCCGAAGTAGTGGATCTTCAAACATAAACTAAGTTTGAACAAAATATTACGATACCCAAAATTTGGTTCGAATCGGTTCATCCGTTCGAGAGTTATCGTGTGCACCAGCCAGACAGACGGACGGATATGGCTAAATCAACTCCAAATGGTCTGAAACGAATTTCATACAAATATACTTGGGGTCTAAAACCGTTATTTCGGTGGGGCACATTTTTTGTCGTATCAAAGTTTTCTAGCCAAAAGGCTACCCTCAATATAAATAAAAATATCTTAGGAAAGTAAGGAAAATAATTCGCCTATCTTTGCTTCTTTTGCAATTAAACAAAAAATAGCCTACAACATTGGACCGAATTGTGGTGTAGGGTATAAACACGATTTTAATTCAATTTGAATGAGCTTAACTTACCTTAAACTTAAATCAGGTGAGGCACAACGTATAGCTACACTTAGTATTTGGGGTACCAAACGCATTGCCATTGCCACTTGATTGCGCCATATACGCAAATAGAGATCCTTTTGACTTTCGGTGGGCACACGTTTTGTTGGGGCTGATGAACGCAACAATGAGGCTCGATTATCACTGACCGGCCTAGTAAATAACAAATAAAGAGATTATAATTAAATTTTAAACTATGCAGGTGTTTACAACGATAAACTTACGTTGGATCTATTACGCTATACAATGTTGTTAGGCGTGCATAACATATGGGCCAAGCTTGTGCCACTACCGATGGACACTTTTGCAATATACGATCTCTTTCCAGGAATCCGAATAGGCACACCGACCACGGATCAAATTGTTGTTGTTGTGCCTGTGGGGAGTTACCACTCGACTGTGATAGATTCAATGTGGATGTTGATGATTTGGAATTATCTTAATGCAAAAACACACATGAAGCAGAATTGGTTTACATTGGAAACAATTTTGGAAACATATTATCAATCATATTTACCATCGGTAAGACCACCCAACCACACGCCGCTCGAACGTTCCACAATCCATTGTAAATCGATTTGTGTAGCATTTAGTAAAGCAGTCTTTTCAGTTTGAGGTAGATGTGGTAGACATTTATCCAAAACCTAAAACGAAATGCAATTCAATTGAAAAATGGAGATAAACATAGTTACCGAGGGAGGGCATTAGAGTTTGTTCAATAGGTGAATGTGTATAGCATGAGAAGGAGCCAATTCAAAGTGGCTTTGTGAATATTAAATTGCAATTTCATGAATTTGAAAAATCATTTATAGAGCAATGTGAAAGGGCAAAGGAAGACTTTTTTCATATTGAGGAATGTAATCCATTTCCATATTTAGTGTACGTCAGACATTCAAACAAGCTAATTGCAATGTATTCTGAGAAGAAATAGTTTCAGTACTGAAAGCTATTGAGATGTCAAAGGGAAGACAAGACATAATGATATTCAAAACAAGTAAGAAAGTATCAGTCAGCTGTGCTGAGCAACCGCTACAGCAACCAACTAAAAATACCCAAAATTTGGTTCGAATCGGTTGATCCATTCGATAGTTATCGTGCACACCAGCCAGACAGACGGAAGGACAAATTGTCTGAAACGAATTTCGTCCAAACATACTTGGGGTCCATAACCGTTATTTCGATGAAACACATTTTTGGTCGTATCAAAGTGTATATACCCTTTCTAGCCTAAGGGCTGAGGGTATAACTAAGCTATTATTCCCAACGCTTTAAATGTTTTAAACATTTCTAGGTAAAATATCCTTGGAATACATTAAATGGTCCCAAGGGACTTCCTCACCAATCAGATGGTAAATGGTAGAAAAATCACTCGACAGATTCAGATAGTTAATTTCATATTGATTGTATAACTGAGTCCGGATTATCGAGGCTATACTGTATATATAGGGATGACCAGTGGTGAAAATAAGTTAAATATTTGGTATAATTTCTGAGGTATCTGGGAACCTCCCTCTTTAAAAAAAAGCTATTTTGGCACAACTGACGAACGTATCGGTTAGAAAATTAATTTACCAGGCAATGGTTCTTGAATCTCCGAGGATATTCATTTGAATGAAGGGCACACATGTAATATTAAATAGAAATTATCATATGGTAGCTTTAGATAGATTCTTGAGAATTTAAGAAACAAGTCACGTTTAGATTTCAGACAAACACTTCCAGTTAAACTATTCCAGTAGATGAAATAAATGTATGCCTCAAGCCATCAGATCACTTCTTTGGGAGTATGTTAAAATTGCATATCGACACCAACATTTCTGAAGATTTTTTATTTATAGTCACTTGCATTTCCCGATTAATTAGCGATGCAAGAAAAATATAATTGACTTAAGAAAAGGTAACGTAAAACTGTTTCAAGGGCGAGCAATACGGACCGGGTCGACTAGCTACTTATAATTTCAAGTGTATTAGATGATATTTAAATCAATCCCACGGCAGCAGGTTCTTTCGTACCGGATTGACCCGGAACCACACAACATTAGCGTTCTGGCCACCGGATGCCACCTCAATGTACATGTGTTTGTATTTGTTTCGTTTTTTCTGTGTTTGGAGCAGCATATCCCGGAATGCCTGCTCCGAATTCGTTTGGTCCGTGCCGAGATGAAGGAAAACCCAAGACCACTTTATTTGTGATCAGTTTGCCACATCCGCATCTTCACCCATATCCAACCTTCGGTGAGATGCAATAGATGTTATGATGCGTGAATGCAGCCCCAGTGAGTCGTCGTCAGATTACGAAACTCCGTCGTAGTCAGATTACAAAACTCCCTCGTAGTCAGATTACGAAACTCCCCCGCAGTCCCCTCGACAGCAACCGCACACGCAGCATTTAACACCAGCCGTTGTTATCCCAATCCCAGAAAAGGCATCCTTTTACAATTTAATTGCAATGAACTCCGAGGTAAGATCGAAGAAATAGTAGATTTCATGAGTCGGAAGAACATCAAGGTCGCGGCGGTGCAAGAAACCAAGCTCAACAACAACTGTAGCTTACAACGTTGTGATGGTTACAACGTGTTAAGGAAGAATCGCACCAGAAGTGGAGGTGGGGGATTGGCCTTCCTATTGCACCAGTCTGTCCAATACAATACATTCAGATGGTCATAATCGTCTGGTCCTGGGGGACTTTGCGCACCATGAGATGTGGCATTCGGCCCTCGGAAACGACCAGAGAGGTACAGCGCAGGCTGAGCTGACGTTTTACAAGGTCAATGAGGACGCCCCTACCAGAATTAGAGGAGAGTGTCGCAGACATAAATATCGTGTCATCTGATCTGATGAACGACGTTACATGGCAACCCGTCATTTCCCTTGGATCATATCATCTCCCCATAATTGTCTCCATTAGCAGACCACCCGATTTCAACATCTCTGAACGCCGCACGTTCGTCAATCACAGGAATGCTGATTGGCTGAGTTTCAGAGAGTTCACCAATCACCGCTTCAGAGAACTGTCCAATCTTTCTGATGTTTGTGGTAGCAGAAAGGACGTTCCAAGACATCATCACTGCTGCAGCCGCTCGCAGCAGAGGCGACGGGATTAGCAAATGAGCGTGATGAGCTTCGCCGAGCCAACCCCAATAATCCCAGAGTCAGGGAGCTGACACCGGAAGTTAACAGGCTGGTCGGCGAGCATAAGCGGAACAAGTGGTTAAATCATTTGAAGGTTAAGTCACTCTCGAACCCGGGAAGTATGGAAGATATGACCTCAGTCACGTTTGGCTACGTTACGTTGACTGACCCGAAGAGGTGCGCAAGTTATTTCAATCGACAGTTTGTCGAGCCCCCCGAGAGTGACAGGGCGAAGAGGAGAGTACTACGTCGCATCAAATCTCTTCCTGCCGAGGATGAACCACCACAGTTTACAATGGATGATCTTGCGAATGCCATCAGGAACGCTAAATCATCCAAAGCCCTGGGCCCTGATGGAATCTCCATGTTAATGCTGGAAGCCCGAGGGTGTTTGTCAGTTCCCGAGGTTGTTTGTCAGTTCTCCTACCGGGCGCGTCCCCACCGGCGGATAGGGGGAGGCGGATGACCGTACTAATTTGTTCTAGATCTTACTTACTTACTTAGCTGGCCCATTACAGAACATTTGTTCTATAGGCCGAACTAAGAAGAGATCTCCATTCCTCTCTATTTGTTGCTTTGCTCTCTGGAATACCGCGCCTTGTCATCTCATCATCCACTTGTTTGCGCCATCTATTCCTTGGCCTGCCAATTCTGCGTGCACCGCCATGTGGCATGTATTCATACGCCTTTTTAGTGGGTTCATCATCGCTCATTCTTTTGATATGGCCTAGCCAACGCAATCGCTGCATCTCGATACGTTTAACAATATTGATGTCGTTGTATAGCAGATACAGCTCGTGGTTCATGCGACGTCGATATTCACCGTCAACGCAGATTGGTCCGTAGATCTTTCGAAGAATTTTTCTCTCAAACACACCAAGCACTGCCATGTCTGCTTGCGCAAGTACCCAGGCTTCGGAGCCATACATCAGCACGGGTAGTATCAGTGTTTTGTAGAGCGTTATTTTTGTTTGACGAGATGTGGCTTTGTTTTTAAACTGCTTACTTAATCCAAAGTAGCATCTGTTGGCCAATACAATTCTTCTTTTTATTTCACAACTGATGTCGTTTGTTGTGTTGACGGAGGTGCCGAGGTAGACGAAGTCTTTTACTACCTCAATATTATAGGAACCAACTTCCACAGTCGGTCCGAGCTCAATGGTCGCATTGCGCGTCGACACCATCAACTTGGTCTTCTCACCGTTTACCGCCAGACCCACTTTAGCAGATTCTCCTTCGACTTTTATAAAGGTATCAGTTACTTCTTTTACTGATCGACCCATGATGTCTATATCATCAGCATAAGCAAGTAACATGTGACTATTGGTGTAGATTGTGCCACTTCTTTTGACGTTTGCCTCTCGTATAACCTTTTCTAGCAGGATGTTGAAGAGGTCACACGAAAGGCTGTCTCCTTGTCTGAAACCTCTTTTGGTACCAAACTCTTCGGAGAGGTTCTTTCCTATTTTAACTGAGGACCTCGTGTCAGTTAAAGTCATTTTACAAAGCCGGATGAGCTTTGCGGGAATACCAAATTCAGACATGGCTTGGAATACCTTTGAGCGCAGCGGACTGTCGAAGGCTGCTTTATAATCGACAAAAAGGTGGTAGGTGTCGATCTGCATCTCTTGGGTCTTCTCCAGGATTTGCCGCAGGGTAAATATCTGGTCAATGGTGGACTTGCCAGGTCTAAAGCCGCATTGGTATGGTCCAATAATCTCGTTGACCATTGGCTTTAGTCGTTCGCACAATATCCCTGACACGATCTTGTAGGCAATAGGGAGTAGACTTATGCCCCTATAGTTAGAGCATACAGTCTTATCTCCCTTCTTGTGGACGGGGCACAGGATACTCAGGTTCCAATCGTCGGGTACTCGTTCTTCCTGCCAGATGGTGCTAACTAGCTGATGAATACACCTTATCAGCGTGTCGCCTCCGGTTTTGAACAGCTCGGCTGGTAAGCCATCGGCCCCTGCTGCCTTATTATTCTTCAGCCGATTTATTGCTGTCTTTACCTCATCTTGGCTGGGCGGTATACATTCAATACCATCTTCTGGGATTGGGACTGTGGTATCTTCGTCGTCTTCGCTGCTATTGGATACCAACAGATTTGAAAAATGTTCTTTCCATATCCTGAGTACACTATCTGTATCAGTTACCAAATTACCTTGCTGGTCTCTACAGGAGGATGTGCCTGTACCAAAGCCATCAGTTTGATGCTTGACTCTTTGGTAGAATTTTCGGACTTCATTCTGGCTCCTGTACATCTCGATTTTTTCACACTCCCGCTTTTCCATCTCTCTCTTTTTCCTGCGGAAAAGACGTTTCTCCTCTCTCCTTTTCTCCCTGTATCTCTCTCGTGCGCTACGCGTTGCTACGGATTGTAAAGTAGCCTTATATGCCGCATTTTTCTCTTCGGTGGCAGCACGACACTCCTCATCATACCATGGATTCCTTGGTGGAGGTCTCTGGTATCCAAGTATGGATTTTGCGGCTGTTTGCATGGAGTGGGCAATGCTTTGCCATTGCGCTGATATGTTATCGGGATGAGGAGGGCTTTGATTAAGCAATTGGGCTAGTTGAGTGGAATATGCTGTGGCTATCTGTTGTGATTGCAGCTTACCGATGTCTAACTTTCGTGTTGTGTCTGTTCGTACTTTGTTTGCTACGTTTAAGCGGGTGCGTACCTTTGCTGCAACAAGGTAGTGGTCCGAATCAATGTTTGCGCCTCGGAACGATCGTACATCCAACACGCTCGATGAATGTCTTCCATCTATCACAACATGATCAATTTGGTTTCTTGTTTTCTGATCTGGAGACAGCCAGGTGCCCTTATGAATATCGAGATGATTAAATCTGGTACTGCTAACTACCATGTTTTTTGCAGCTGCAAAGTCTATCAGTCTCATACCATTGTCAGATGTTTCACTGTGGAGACTGAATTTCCCGACTGTTGGGCCAAAGATATTCTCCTTTCCAATTTTGGCATTAAAATCGCCTAGAATGATTTTAATGTCATGGGCAGGGCAACGGTCATATGTTTCTTCTAAGCGCTCGTAAAATATATCTTTGGTCTGTTCATCCTTTTCTTCAGTGGGAGCATGAGCGCAAATAAAGCTGATGTTGAAGAATTTAGCTTTTATTCGAATTGCAGCAAGTCTTTCATTCACTGGAGTGAAGCTGGATACAAGATGTTTTAGTCTCCGACTAACTACGAATCCACAACCAAACTCATGCTTTACGTCATGGCAGCTATAATACAGTGCGTCACCTTTAGGTGTTGTTGTGACGCCTTTCCCAATCCATCGTATTTCCTGTATGGCAGTAATATCGGTCTTGTACTTTTCAAGTACGTCTGCCAATGCGAAGACTGCACCTTCTCTATAAAGAGTGCGAACATTCCAGGTGCAGATTCGCAGATCATGGTCCTTAAAACGTTTGCGGGGTTCGTCAACTTTAGAGGGGTTTGTTTTTCTTTTCTTTCGTTTTTTCATAGTAGGCTGTTTTTTCTAGGGGAGGGTTACTAACCCGACGCCCAAACCCAAGTTTTTAACGTTCTTATGGGTGAACGCGCGGCACATGTTAGCTCACTACCTTTAACGGGTGTTAAAGGCAGTTCCCCAGGTGACACCACGGGGAGGTCAGTGTCCACTTGGGATGAAAGAGGGACCAAGATAAATCCTGGGCTTTGCCATGTTAAAACCGGTCAGGACCGTTCCTTGGTATCTTCCATCCCCTACGTCACCCTTGTTCTAGATCTAGGGAATTCATTTGTGAGTAAACCTGTTCCGGAACGGATTAGTACGATCACCTGCCTCAGGGAAATTTATTTTCCCCGCGGACAAAAAACTGACTATGGGGGTGTTCCCCTAAAACAAAAAACACAATATGAAGAAAGTTGGACAAAGCGAAAGAGTTACGGTGCAGGGCCTAATAAACCCAGTACCGGCGGGTGATGTTGATCTGCCCACGAGTCACACCCCGTCGTCATCATGCGATCGTGAGCAAATCTCTCCCACAGGTGTGGGTGCCTTGGCACCTGTGGTCGAAGGTAATGCGACAAGCACACAGCCTAAGGGCAGATACAGGGAGGAAGAGACTGAGAAGCTAAGGGGAAGTTCATGCTCGACCCAGCCTTCAGATACAGGTAGCGACTCAGACTCCAAATCCGATAGCGAAAGCAAAAATAATATAACCGTCATGGAAATCCCAGAAAAGGAGGAGGTCCACAAGATGGTAGACGAAGTGAGCGACAGCATTGCAAAGCTCACAACACACAAAAAGCAGCGGTCTGGTGCTCAACGACGCAAGTGCAGGAAGCAACGGGCAAGCAAAAAGGCTATATCGCAGGATGCTCCCACAGGGATCATGAACACCAAAGACCATCTTCCAGCAATTGAGGTAATGGTCAACAATAATATATTGGATCACATAATGATTGGAGGTGATCCAATTCAAATTATCAGCAGTGGGGTCAAAGGGGACGTGATGGTGTTCCAATTTGCCCAGCATGCAAACGTTGCCGCCCTCAAGGATATTATCAGCAGCATAATACCTCCATGGGAAAACGGCAAACTAAAGTTGGTGAGGAAAGACCAAATTCCTCAACTAACAAAAACTTCAGTATTCGTCAGAGGATGGGGCAGCAAGTTCGAGACGGAACGCATGCTCGAAGTCTTTGGTCGTCAAAACAAGGACTTAGACGTGAAGAGATGGGAGGTCTTCCACAGGGAGGAGCAGGAGGACGGAACTCTCCTTTTGGTCGGAATTGACCATCTCTCCATGGCTAGTCTGACAAAGACTAAGGGCAGGGCTTTCTACATCTCCAACGCTGTCCGCTTCAAAACAGGAAAGGCGGTAATCGGCGAAAGCGAGGAAGCCAAACAAAAAAGCGAAGAGGTTTTACCTTCCAGCAACAATGAAAAGGGAGTCAATGCCGTAATCACCGACTCTCAAGAAGCCCGTTTACTGGAGGACCAATGATTGAGGTCATCCAGATAAACCTCCATCGGAGCGAGACGGCAACCATGGCCCTGATGGAGAAAATCAATACAGGTAAAATCCATATTGGCTTGATCCAGGAACCTTGGACTATTCAGATCAAGGTCTCTGGACTAAACCATATAAACTACCAACTGTTTTATGCAAATACGGGGTCTCGACCGAGAACCTGTATAATATGTCACAAAAACTTGAGTTTTCTTTTCTCTCCAGAGTTGTCAACATCGGACGCAACTGTGCTGAAGCTGGGGAATGGAAATATATGCCTTGCGTCAGTATATTTACCGTTCGACTCGCCGACACTACCACCTACGTCGGAGCTGCAGCGGTTGGTGAGGAAAGCAAAACAAACAGGTAACGAAGTACTAGTAGGTAGCGATGCTAACTCACACCACTTTGCGTGGGGTAGTACTAATACTAACAAAAGGGGCCAAGCCCTTTTAGATTTCTTGAATACTAACGACCTAATAACCCTTAACATAGGTAATAAAGCCACCTTTGTTAACAAGATTAGGGAAGAGGTATTAGATATAACAATATGTTCCGAAAATCTTATAAACGAGGTGCAGAATTGGAGGGTCTCGGAAGAGCACTCCTTCTCGGATCATCGTTATATAAGATTTGAACTAACACGGCCACCGCCGAAACCTATAAGTTTCCGAAATAAATCCAAAACCAATTGGATAAAATTTGGGAAACTAATAAAAGACAGGCTAGGGCACGATAGATATGAATGCCTAAGCACGGAAGATATAGACAGAAATGTCAACATTATAACGGAGGTCTTAGTAAAGTCATTCGAAGAAAGTTGTCCCCTTCGAGAGAGGAAATCTGCCTACGAAAACCCCTGGATGACAGGAGAAATTCATAACAAAGGCAAAGAGGTCCGAAGGATTTACAACAGAGCTCGACGAAAGAAATTAGCTGTATTCTGGGACAACTATCACACAAAACTTAAAGAATACAACAAAATGACTAGAACAGCAAAGCGCAATTCCTGGAAACTTTTCTGTGAACAGGTAGACAGCGTAAATTATGTATCCAAAAGAAAAAAGTTTCTATCGAAAACCCATACACAAACCGAGATCATGGTGAATGATATGGGAAATAAGATGGAAACAATCGAGGACACGCTGGGGCTTTTGATGAATACACATTTCCCGCCGAACACTGCGACGCACGCAGGGTTGACGGTAATGAGGGAATGTGTTACAGAGGAAGCACCAACAATTGATGAAGCGATGGTAAAGGATGCCATCAAGAGCTTCAAACTCTTCAAAGCAGCGGGGCCGGATGAGATATTTCCGGCCTTACTCCAGAAAGAGATGGACTTCATTGCGCCCAAACTATCTGGAATTTTTAACGCATGCTTAAAACTTGCGTATACCCCTAAAGCCTGGCAGGAGGCGAGGGTAGTATTTATCCCCAAACCTGGGAAGGCAAGTTACGCAATTCCTAAGTCTTATCGTCCGATAAGCCTAACATCCTTCCTGCTTAAAACCATGGAACGAATAGTCGACACCATGATTAAGAGCAAGATTCCAAACGATATGCTTAAATACAAACAACATGCATACGTTAAAGGTAGATCAGTGGAAACCGCATTCGACAGGAAGATGTATACACTAGCGGTATGCATTGATATCGAGGGTGCTTTCAACAACGTCAGCACCGAAACCCTTATCCAATCCTTAGATAAGTTTCAGGTGAATCGGGCCCTTAGGGACTGGATAAGCCACATGCTAAGGAATAGATGGATAAGCTGCGGGCTACTTGACGTAAAAATAAAGGACAAAGTTGGTCAGGGTACGCCACAGGGGGGGATTTTATCCCCACTCCTATGGGTCACTACCATAAATAGCCTATTAAGGACTTTAACCGATGAGGGATTTGACCCAGTCTGTTATGCAGACGACGTTATAATACTTCTGAGGGGTAAGAATCCAAACTTGCTATGCAGAAGAGCTGAATCAGCCCTAAAACTAGCGTACAACTGGGCTAGACCAAGAAGTCTTAATGTAAACCCGGAAAAAAACGGAAATATGTCTGTTTACTAGGAAAACAAAACTGGGACACTTTGAAGAACCAGTTTTCCTAAACAAGACGATCAATATTTCCAATAAAGTCAAATATCTGGGAGTAATTCTGGACAGGAAACTTAAATAGAAAGACCATATTCAAGAAAGAGCCAATAAAGCTCATAGATGTTGGTCAACCTGTAGAAGGGCTATAGGCGCCAAGTGGGGTCTTAATCCTAAGATGACACACTGACTATACAAAAGCGTAGTTAGACCTATTCTAACATACGCTTCAGTAGTCTGGTGGACAGCTATGGATAAAAAGTGTAATATTAAAATACTACAGAAAGTCCAACGAATGTGCTCTCTAAGTGTAAGCGGCGCAATGAGGACAACATCAACGAGGGCATTATACACCCAATAGAAATCCAGATAAGGTATGAAGCGGCTGTCGCAGCTATTCGACTTAAAGCGATGGACGAGTGGATCAGTAAGGACCACGTAACATACCATCAAAACATTCTACAGGTAACAACGGGAGAGTCAATGGATAACATTGTATCGGACCGTATACCTGAAACTTTTGTAGCTGCCTCATGCGAGACATTAATTCCAGACAGAGACTCGTGGATCGGCGGAAATCTAGCACAAATGCCGACTGGAAACTGTTGTTATACAGACGGCTCAGTGCTAGGTGGGAGAACGGGACTGAGTCTCTTTATTGAAGAACCAGAGACCGAAATATCTCTTCGTTTGCCGGATCACAATACGGTCCATCAAGCGGAGATCCGAGCGATCACAGAGTGTCTGAACTGGCATAATGCCAACACGAGGCCAACTACTGTAAACGTCCTTATGGACAGTAAAACTTCAATCAAAGCAATAACATCCAAGACAGTAAAATCACAAACAGTCTTGGATTGTATAAATTCGATCAACAGCTATACTCAGCATGGCACGGTGCGTATAATATGGGTACCGGGACATGCGGGGAATAGAGGTAATGAGATTGCAAGTTCTCTGGCAAAAAAGGGAAGGGAATTAGCAACCGTAAACTTGGCGAACGCAAAGCCACTATATGCGTCTCGGCTAGAGTTAAAAAATTGGGCAAAAAATGCCCACTTATCCCTATGGAATAGAGAGGAATTAGGGAAAACCACAAAAATCCTATGGGGAGACCCAAATGAGGAAAAAACAAAAAACCTATTACTGCTAGGTAAAGCAGTGTTGAGTAGACTTACAGGTGTTTTTACAGGTCACCTGGGTTTACAAGCTCATCTGCATAAAATTAATTGTGCAGACAACAGCGTATGCAGGGCATGCGGAGAGGATGATGAAACATTGGAGCATTTTCTCTGCCAATGCCCCGCTTTCGCAAACATCAGATCCCAGTTTTTAGGGAACGATACAATACCAGATCTTAATCAGGTAATTGTAGACGACCTAAAACAATTACGGGATTTTGTTAAGGGAACAGAGTTCCTTAATTAATTTATAGTAGAGTCCCCTTCTTCAAAAAAAAAACTTAGACTAGAGCGCACAACAGGCCTACTTCATGGCTTATGTGTATGTCCACCAGGACATGTGGCGAGTACTCGCCCCTCTTTTCAACCTAACCTAACCTAATGCTGGAAGCAGCTGCATGAGCCAGGAGTGGAGTATCTCACTAAAGTTCTCAACTTGTCGCTAGCCACCCTCATTGTTCCCGAAGTCTGGAAATGGACAGGGTGGTCCCGCTACGGAAGCCAGACAAGGATGCCAGCAAAAGTGAATCGTGCAGGCCGATTTCGCTTTTGTCGCCCGTAGCAAAGGCCCTTGAGGACTTACTCCGCCCTAGTATCAGGAATAGATATCAAGCTGCCGAGCATCAGCATGAATTCCGTAAACAGCACAGCACCACAACAGCGCTGCACGCCATCTCCACATATATCAAAAGCCTTTGACATTAAACAGACAAAAGCCTTTGAAATCAAAAGTCTTTGACCTTTAATATAAACTAAGTGGCGACATATGGAATGTTGACAAAAATTTTATTTTTATAGACTGTAGGATCACCTGCATTTTTGCATAAGTAAACCAATACAGAAAAGTAGCGTTTTTTCTCTGAACCTATTTGAATATCATTAGAATCAATTGAATTTATCCAATCTCAAGCCATTATTTACATACATATGTTATACCAAGGGTTGATTAGAACATTTCTCGACAAACTTACACAAACAAACAGATCCGCCCCCATGGAAATTATACATTTCCGTATGCTGTTGCGTGTACTGCTGTTTAATTTTCAAATAATGCGGGCTACGCCTTTTGTGTTTCATGAAAACTATAGTATGCTGTTACGTCTTTTGGCATTTCTTGAATAGGATCGTTATTTTTAAACGTAAAAGCTTGAAATTTTGCCAAAGCATGTATTTTAGCTTCATGTATCAGATTCCATAAAAAAACCAATTTCGATTTGCGTGTGGGTTACGTCTTCGGATATTTATTGTGACGATATACATATACTTTATAAGGTCGCAAATTTCTATCTCGATGCGTTAGAAACTGAATGACAAATTAATATACCCTTCATATTATGGTGGAGGGTATAAAAATGGTCCATATCGGTCTTCCTCTAGGCTACCTCCCCCACAAAACTTCAAAATTTTTAAGTGCAGTTTAGGATCTGTTCAAACTTTCTTTGAATTATTATACAGATGCTACACCTTGTGGTGCTGTTTACAGCGATATTATGTTTTTTCGTGGGCAAGTCCATGCTTCCTGACAAAGTGGTCCAAAACCTTTAAGTTATATTGTGGCCAACAGAAATTACTGGCGAGATATCTATCGAAAGGCATGACTTTGAAGATAGCATTCTCTTCGGTCCATTTCTTCAAGTACCTTCCCCGCAACACTTTTGAGCTTCAATTCAAAATATAATTTTTTCGGCAAGTTCATACGTCCAAAAACGGCCACAAAATCTAAAAACCTCCTTAATACATAAGAATTGTGGAAAATAATTTTAGATGCGTAGCCGGTAATCGATTCCACATTGTCAATAGATGAACGTTTCAATACACACAGGCTGAGCGTACATTAGGCCGGGGCGATTTATGTGGAAGGAAAAAACCTTAGAATTGGCGACTCTTTCCGATGTGTTTGTTACATATACTATGGATTTGTATATATTTTTTTGGTTTTTTCCTCTATATTTTGTTCATTTGGTGTTTCTTGTGTATATTCTTTTATAATATTGTTTATTAAATTTCTTGGGAAACTATTTTTCTGTAGAATATTCTTGATTTTGAGTATGTTTTCTTGATGGAATTTTTCATCGCTTATTGTGAGGACTCTATATATAAGATTTTTGGCAGTGTTTATGATTATTCTTTTCGGATGTTTCGATAAAAATTTACTGGATACTTGTATTAACAAATTGACAACCAAACCGGCTTTTTTATCAAAATAGTATAGACGATCTATTTGTAGTTATAAAGGAAAGTGCAATTGAAGTATCACTGTAATCTTTTAACAGCTATCATAAGAACATTAAATTTACAATCGAAATAGAAAACGACAACAAATTTCCTTATTTGGATACAATAGTTATAAGAAATAACAAACAACTTAAAATTAATTGGTACATGAAACATACAGCGCATAATGGTTCAGGAATCGATTTTCCTGGCCAAAAATCAAAATTTTGTTCTTAAAGATATTTAATTTCTATTTGGGATTCGATAGTCAACATATTGAAACTAAGGAAACCAAAAAATTAGGCCCAAATATTGGAAGGTGTGGGCGTGGCGTGTCCCTAAAGACGAGCATTTTCCCCATTTTTGGGAAATACGTAATTTTTGCAAATTTCAGGAGAAAGACGATGCTATTTCTCTGAAACTGTAACAGTTATTGTGTTCATTGTTTTTTTGTAAGGTAGGTAGGATTGTGGCCTTTAAAAATCGTTTTAGTAAATTACCGTAGCGTTTACACAACATGATCTATTTTATTTTTCCTCGGGTACTAAATTTTATGAAATTCCAAATTTAGTGGATTAGAACTTTTGTGGAACAACATGGAACAAAGTTCTGTTTTCACAGAAAGATGCCCGAAAGTCTCCTCTTCCAGCCCATATATACTTTTGTACCCGTCCCGTTCCGTCCGTTTAACACTTTTTTTCAATTTATTAAAATTACATGTGTAAAAATATGTGTTTTTCTATACTGTTTCCATATGAATTACAGTTTTTTGACACAAATTACAACTTTTTTGAGTATATGCGTTTTTTTACGAGTTATAAAAGTTTTATTAAAACCCAAGGAAATTTTTTTTAATTTTTGAAAAAATTTAAATTTTTTTGTAAATTTTTTTTTTTTTAAATTTTTGAAAAAAATTTTTTTCGTCATTTTTTCGATTTTTTTTATTTTTTTTTTTTTTTTGGTAATTATTTTGTTTATTTGTTGGTGTTTGACCGTCTTTAATACATAGGAAGATATAAAAACCACAAAAACACTCATATTTTTATGAAAAATAGTTAAAAAACTCAAAAGTTTAACTTTGACCTTGAATTTCTCTGCAACTACCAGACCGAACTTGACCGCTTATAATTCGTCTGAAAGCTGATTGTGTTATCTGTTGAACAAAAAAAGAATTATGAATATATCTCTATCCGTTCAAAAGTTACAGAATTTTGACCAGGAAAAAACGATTCTGAACCTCTGTGCAGCGTCGGGCAGGAGCATTAATTTTTTATCGAAATACGAAATACCGATTTGAACAAATAATAGCTTATTCGAAGGATATTATTCACCCCTTTAAGATGAAAAACGATCATTAGAAATCCGTTGTGAAAAAGAAGATATGACCGTTTATATTTGAAAATGTAAAAAAACAGTTTTTCACTACTTTTACCGTTATAAAATAATAAAATGAAGTGACCCAAACGAACCAAAGGTATTTTCGTTGTCCATGGAAGGACAAATCGCCCCGGCCTAGTGTACATGTCTGTTGGCAAAACCGACTGATAATTCTTTTACTTGTTTTTGTACAACATTTCAAGAATTTAACTTCAGCCAGCAAAAACTAGTAAATTTGGAAGAATGGAAATATGTAACCTAATGTACAGATAGTAAATGCTTAAACTACTCAGCAAAGAAACCAAAGTGCTCAAATACAATCCCAAAATCAAAATTTCCTACAAGTTGGATAAACACAAGACTAAATGTATGTGTGCACATGTACACATGTAACATAGTTATAGTCTTGGCAAATGTAAAAAGAGCATCATAATAGATAAACACTCAGTAAAAGCTAAAGTGCTCAAATATAATCCTTCAACATTTCCTAGATGCTGGATAAGCACAAGACTAAGATGCAACATATGCATGTACATACATACATGCATTTATAATCTTGGAAAATGCACAAAGAAATTTGTTAGTAATACCATTTTAAGTTTATTTTTTATTCGTCCACTTACCTGTGGACAACACTTATCAATAACATCTAACAGCGGTGGTTCAGTTTCCGGTATACCCAATGCTTTCATAAGATTTTTTACTTCCTTCAATATCATAGCTGCTAGTTTCCGCAAATATGGACGATAACTGCAGAGTAAAACTAAGGCATATCCCTCAACAAAGTGTAAAGTGGTGGCCAGAGGAATTTCATTTTTCTTGCCACTCTCAGCTAAATTGATAACCGTAGCTTGTGTTATACTCGACATACCACTCGAGGTAATACTGGATGTTGCACTTGAGTTGGTATTTGTAATACTCTTGACATTACTAGCACTTGACAATTGGCTTGTGGCTGTATCTTTACCAGCAATATTGGTTGCAACTGTTGCAGCCGTAACACCAGCTACTTGAGTGACAACACCACCTTGTTGGTTGGTGTTTATCGAACTGGTAGCAGTGGTGGGTGTTTTCAGAATATTATTATTGCCATTGCCACCATTGACATTGATGGCACAACGCCATATATTCAGGAATACAAACAACATTCGTGTACAATTCTCTAATAGTTGCGGATAAGTGTCGGTGACATCGCGCACCAGAAACTGTGTGTAACCGTGCACGACATCCTGACGCCAATCCGGAAAATCAATAACCAATGTTTGTAACGATTGATGCGTTAGCATACGCAATTCCTCGTCCATGTGTACCGTAAGCCGGGACAATAGATCAACCAATTCTTGTGGTGTCATTGTATCGGGTATAAGACGTGGCACAGCTGCAACACAAGTCCGGAAGAGATCAATGCGTGGTTTACGTTCGCCTGAAAGCATTTCATCGGGTTCTTTGTTTTGATTTTGCGTATTAGTCATCATCAGTGGGCGGCCATAGTGCACATCGAGAGCTCGCAAAATATCCACAAATACACGACGTACATGTGGAAAATATGTCGACATACCAATACTGCGAGCGGTGTCATCGGTAAGCATTTTATTGATGTAGGTTTTCTTGACGCGTAACGTATTACCGGAGGGCAAGACGGGCACTGTACGAGGCATGGGCGGTTCACCATCTTTTTGCTGCAACGAATCGGCTACCACAAGAAAGGCTCTCAGGCCAATGCTCATACGTTCGGGATTAAGAATTAACTGGAAGAAAAAGAAAGATAACATTTTTTGTTTATTTTTATTTTTGTGAAGGGACTTTTTTTAGTAAAATATGTATACAAATAAAGCATAGAAGTTGGATTTGGAACCGGGTCAATTAACGTTTTCTATTCACAGTCGCAGTTTGTATTAAGCACATGCAAGTTAAGCTACTAGAGATATCAAAACTAAAAATTCACAAAGTAAACTGATGCCAAATGGTCTACCGTAGGCCAACATATTGCCTTCTAAGAGGTTTCAAAAATGTTTAAGAGGCTGTCGGCAATCCAGTGGTTTGCGCGGAGGATTTAAATACGCTGGCGAAGGTTACTCCCAAAACGTTATATATAACTGTTCCAGAAACATCCCAAATGGGACAATAGAGACTTCTCTCATAGAAATGAGTGCACCCCGATTCATATCAAGCTAAATGATATGGGATCTACTGTTTATCGCCGAGTCCGAACGGCGTGTGCTAAGGCACCACTTGTAGAGAAGTTTTACATGGCTAAAATACTCAGGAAAAGGTTGGTGATTTTGACACCGCTGCAAAGTTTGATGTCACCTGGCCGGGGAATGGAACCCACGACCTTCAGCGTGCAAGGCGGGTCTGCATACCATTGTACCACGGTGGGACCCAACCCGCACAAGGTTACCACACATATTTGTCGAGGACTCAACCAAGATAAGCCGTGTGACAGAACAGTGATGGTGGCGCTTGACTTATCAAAAGCTTTTGGTAGGCACTCCACGCTGTTTGAGAACATTAAGCAGACAACCCTCCGGCTATGTTTGAAACGTTGGATAATCAATTATATATGTATGTGAACGCCAGTCGTACGTTGAATTCAGGAACAAGAAGTCCAGACCCCGTAGAGTAAAACAGAGAGTTCCCCAAGGAGGGTTGATATCTTCGGAACTGTTTAACCTCTACCTCTCTTGTAATCCCCCCTTCCCCCCATCTCCGGACGACATCAAGATCATAACGTATGCGGTTGATTGCACGATCCTGGCGTGAGGTACCTTCCCTGATGACATCTGTGAAAACTGAACTCCTATTTAACCGATCTTACCACCTTTTTCTAAGAGAGAAATATACAGATTTCCGCCACTAAATCTACAGCCACTCTGTTCACCAGGTGGGAAGAGAATTGAATTTTGTGGTCGATGGTTGCAGAATTCCGACCACAAACTGCCCCAACATTCTAGGGGCCACATTCGACAGCACATTCACGTCGTCCTCACATGCCAGAGCTATCTGCCACAACTGAAAAGTAGGAACAAGGTCCTTTAAGTCCCTAGCCGGCAGCACTCGGGGTGCCCATTAAAAAAACCTTGTTGACTACATATAACGCGAGCTAGGCGGTGTCAGTTTGAGCCGCGAGTTTATGTGATACGCAATAGAATAATATTCAAACTTCTCAGAATACCGCCCTGAGAACAGCAACAGGTGCCTATTCATGTCTTCAGTGGACCATCTGCATGAGGAGGCAAAGATTCTTCCAGTACAGAAACACAATGAGATGCTTTTGTTGCAGTAATTGCTCTGTTATTACCGTGAGAGCCATCCCAATCACCATCTGGTGTGTATGGGCGACACACCCAGGCACATCAAGAAGGATCTTTACGTTCTAGAGAGGGAGGTTTGAATAGCATTCACTCGGACACAGTCGCTAATGGAATAAGCAACTATATTGTGAATAAATTCCTCGAAGTATATCCTCCAACTATCTCAGCGTCAGCGGCCATGACAAACCAGAGTAGTTTTGGCCCAACTACGCTCGGGATATTGCAGTCGCCTAATTTCTTATAGAGCAAAGATCGATCGCATCGTGCAAATCATCTGCCTAAACAACACACTGCACCTTTTCAGCTGCCCTGCCAAACCTACTCATCTAACACCAGTGCATCTGTGGTTACATACCGCCGAAGCAGCCACATTCCTGGAACTGGAGATAGACCTAGAGCCAGATTGGGCAGAAGAACGAACACACAAACATACAATAATACAAACTTATAATAATACACTCTTACAACAACAACCCGCAATAATATCTTGGAGTAGTTGGTGGCCGTAATCAGGGTGCTAACGACCAATATTAATTTATTTCAGCCGTCCATGTGGCAGATGGAAATCGGCTATACAGACTTTTAACCTATAGCAAAAATAATCAAGGTTAGCACCCGATACGGTCTATGACGTCCCTAGGTTGTCCTGTATAATCGTTTGCTAAAAGTTAGGGACTAAGATCACAAGTTATACAAAGGTCCTGTAGGAATAGATGTTGGCAAATGAAGGAAGGCTACGCATTGATGTTGGATGTAACCAAATTCATAAAAGTTAAGATTCGTGATGCGATCTTAAGCATTGCCATTGAGATTCTGTGTGTGCTCAGCACTTTAGATGATTTCGCGTTTCGAATGACGTCTGCAACATCGCTCATCGGTTTGGAGGGCTCTTTCTTATACGGCGTTGCACATTCCTCTTCGCCCAATCACTCTCGGGGTGTTCTATAAATTGCCCGATTTTCAAATAAATCGCGATTTATGTTCACATTTTTAGGGGTTCTTTAGGTTTTCACGATTTTGCTTGGAAACCGCGAGTCCTATGTAAATGGGCATAAAGAAAATGTTGTAGCTGTGAAAATTCTCCACAAGATTGACCTTTATGATATTTTCGTATGTTTTACCGTTTTGGGGATATTGAAGTTCAAATTGAGACAATGCACTGACTGTATCGCCTCCTTATAAAACAAAGTCTTTACTGCAATTTCCCAAATTAAACTTATATATCTTGAAAATGGTACAACCTAGGAAAAAATAAATCATCCAATCTTGTAGAGAATTTTTACAGCTTCAAAATTTTCTTTAGTCCCATTTTGATACGACTTGCGGTTTCCAAGCAAAATCTTGAAGACTTAAGATAAAAATCTAAAAATTTGAACTGAACCTCTATATATCAAAAATGGTAAAACCTACGAAAAAACCTAAAGGTCAGTCTTGTAGAGAATTTTCACAGCTACAACATTTTCTTTAGACTCATTTCGATAAGACTTTCGGTTTCCAAGCAAAATCGTGAAAACCTAAAAAAACCCTAAAATTGTGAATTTTGATCGCGATTTATTTCAAAACCCCTCCGGCGATTTTTTCTGTTTTTTATTTTTCTTATCTTTGAACATTGCTGTTTTAGAATCCGCGAAATCTTCCCATGTGTAAGCGGTTTTTATCAAAAGTTAGTTAAGGCACACTGAGCATGATATTGTTCCATAAGGAGGCGATACAATCAGTGCATTGTCTCAATTTGAACTTCTATATCTCAAAAACGGTAAAAACTACGAAAATATCATAAAGGTAAATCTTGTGGAAAATTTTCACAGCTACAACATATTCCTTAGGTTCATATACATAGGACTCGCGGTTTCCAAGCAAAATCGTGAAAACCTAATGAACCCCTACAAATGTGAACTTAAATCGCGATTTATTTGAAAATCCCTCCGGCGATTTTTTTGTTTCTTGATATTTCTCATCTATGAGCATTGTAGTTTCAGAATCTACAAAAACTTCTCAGGTGTAAGCACCTTCCATTTAAATTTGAAGTTTTCCATAGAATGATATGGAATATGAAACAGACATCGAAAACAATTCGATGTCGGAAAATGTGCATGCATCACATCTACAGTCGTTTTTGACTCGTTTTGAGCTCGAAATCGATTTTCATCACATACCTGAAAAAGTCTACGATTTCGCTGATTGTGTTTGTTGAGACAGTTGACCGTGTCTATTTTTCGGACGACGAGGGTGGCGGCACGCGGGGGGATGCTCTGGCGCAGCAAGAAGCAAAATAACACTTTATCGCAGCAGTCTTGAGTAGTCGCGGAAGTGCACCCATTCCATACATCCATTACATCTCATCGAAGTTAATATAAGTTGCGGATCTGGCAAACGGAAACGATCAATGGACCGGGGTTCTTCTCTATCTCGGCAAGGAACAAAATGCGCTCCCATGAGAAAAAAATTACGAACACAAACACATATTTGTTAAGGTGATGACCCCTGGTCCGGTGCATTTAACCTTCGGTTATCTTGTTTGGTGGCTGTCAGGTGCACAAAAGTCTGATCTTTGGGGCAATAAAAAGCAATACATGGGTTTCTCTGAACGCGATTCTGGATCTCCAACCTCTAAGTATCGTGATACAATTCTAAGCTCCTCGGATTTAAAAACGTGGTAAGTTTCACACGCAAAGGTCCTGAATGTCTCACACGATGAGCACTGAGCATTCACACGTGCCATTAAAAGTGTCCATTCCTCTTGAACTGAAGTTAAACCTCGTCTTGAAGGTCTGGCAATATATACGGACGATTCTCATTAAAAACTCAGATATGCATAACGACAACTGCAACGTCATTCAGGCAAAGTTCTATCCATGAGAAAAACAGCCGAGTTGGTTAAAAGATTTTTATCATTCTGATCATTTAACTTTCGGTATTCATTCGCCTCAGTACTTCATTATTTGAGATGTGATCTATCCAGGATGTCTTTAAGATCCGTCGGTATATGCAAATCTCAAACGAGTGCAGTCTTCTCTCATCTGCTGCTTTTAGTGTCCATGTTTCTGCCGAGTATAATAGTACTGATCACATGTAGCATTTAACAAATGGTTTGTTGTTTCCAGGGTTATGTTATGGCTCGTTAATATTTTTCTATATTAAAAAAAAGAGTTTCTTACCATTTCAATTCAACATTTTATTTCCATTGATGGATCCCAGTTTTCATTAATTTGAACTCCAAGATATTTGAATGTTGAGACTCTTTCTATTGGAGTACCATTAATGCTAAAAGGAGTGTTGGATTCGACGTCTCTTCTACTTATAATCGTGAACTTTGTCTTTTTTATATTAATTTTTAAGGCATATGACGTATGTTCAAGAGCATCTATTAGTTTTTGTAGCCCTGCGAGGCTGCTTGCAATTAGGGTGGTGTCGTCGGCATAACGAATATTGTTTAAAATTGTGTTGTTTATTCTTATTCCGATATTTTTCCCACATATTGACTCCTCAAATATTTTTTTAGAGTACAGGTTAAACAGAAGAGTCGATAGTATGCACCCCTACCTTATGCCATGTTCATACCAGCATTTGAATAACGTCGTCCGTTCTCATAATTACGTACACGAATTAACCCGTTCATACGACATGGTACACAATTCATAGCAACATGATTCACATTTTCGTAGTTTTTGTTAAAGAAAAGTTTCAGCCAAAAGACGAGTAAAGTTAATTGATAAGAACTGAAAAAATATTTGTCCTTCTTTCAGATATCTATCTAATATTAAATTATTTTAGTTTCATTCAGGTTTTCTATATTTTCTCACAATTTTGGTGTTTTCAGTATATTTTCAAATTTTTCTATTTTGAAAATTAACGAGAGAGAGAGACCTGCCAAAATAACTTTTTGGTATACAGACTTTCCGACAGGCATTTGATTTGTGTTTCTAAATTTGTACGCGAATTTGAAACGATGGACAAGAAATGCAAGTGCAATGAAAGAGAATATATACTAGTCGTTAAACCGTATACTTTTCATTTATATTTTGCAGTTTTTCTAAAAATGGTTCGGTTTTTTTAATTTTTAAATATTGTATTTTTCCTATCATAATTAATTTATTTCGATAAATTCTCTCATTTGTTAGAGATGGGACATATTTTATCGTCGTTCTGAGAGTAATTTAAATTGAACAATGTACACAAATCGTGTTTCGTTCTCAATATTTTGTATGGGAAATGAAGTAATTACATCGTAATTTGGGGTCGAACAACGAATAGAGAGCGAAACACCGTCAGTCTGAACAAGGCATAACACCTTTTGAAATTGGAACATTCCCAGTAATTTCACCATCAACTTGAATGTTTGCGGTCTGTTGCCAGTATATGTTTCAGATGCATTTTATATCGCTATTCTCTAACCCAATTGAAATCAAAATTTCCATTTGTAGTGGTTGACCGTGTCGAATGCCTTTTCCCAGTCGACAAAACATATGTAGACGTCTTTTTGTACATCGCGGCAGTTTTGTATGAGTACATTCAAACTAAGTGGGGCCTCTCGAGTTCCCACGCCTTCCTTGAAACCAAATTGCATATTGGGTATATGCGCCTATGTATTATCTTTAAAAATATTTTTAGGGCATGACTCATAAGGCTTATTTATCTATAATCTCCGCACGTATTTGCATTATTTTTCTTGGGAATAATAATAAACGTAGATTTCATCCAATCTTGAGGGTATTGTCCTGTTTGATAAATTTGGTTGTATAATTTCAACAATAGTTGTGTATTTCTCCAATCTAGTAATTTAAATAATTCATATGGGACTTCATCCGGCCCGGTAGCTTTGTTGTTTTTCATTGAATTTATGGCCACATCTAATTCGCATTCTGTAATGCATCTTCCACTAAAATTGGCTTCTCCATCTGTGATATGCATTTCTGTTCTTGCGGTATCTGTGAACAGACTTCTAATATATTTTTCCCAGTGTTTCTTCTTTTCTGCAGTTTCATATATGGTTGTATTATTTTCATCGAAAATAAATGTAGATGATCTTTTTGAATATATTCCAGATGCCTCTTTTAATTTTTTGTGGATATTGAAATCGTCATGTAAGATTTGGAGTCTTTCAATTTCCTGGCACTGTTTGTTTAATTGCACTTTTATTTCTATGTGAAGTGCGTCGGTCATCCATGTGTCCTCTCTTTTAGATGTTGTAGTTCCAAGCATATTGCTGGTTATAGTATTCATGGAGTTTTTTTACATTGTTCCATAAAGTATCGACATCTTCTCCATCAATATTTTGTAGTTCTGCATTAAGGTGATCTTTCATGGATTGTTTAGTGGAAGGATCGTTTAATTCTTGAATGTTAACTCTTCTCTTTGGTGTTTTCTATCGGATGGTAGTTAGCTTTATCTGTAATTTCACCAACAGAAGATTATGGAGAACATCAGCTCCTGGATAACTAGAACATTTATTTATGCAGGAGGAATATCGCCCATTTATTAAAATGTAGTCAATTTGGTTTCTAACAATGTTTCTGTTATTGTCTTGTGGCGATTTCCTAGTGTAAAGTCTGGGGGAGTTTGCCATTCTCCTACCAGGCGCGTCTTCCCGGGTGGCGGATGGGAAGGGGGTCACTGCAATGTGTGGAGTCGGAGCCGTCCTTGGGCAACCAAAGCCGGACCCGACCCCGCACATCGTGTAGACCCTGGGGGTCTTCGGATCCCTCGTGTACCAAAAATTGGATCGGGGTAGTTCCCTTAAATAAATTAATTAAAATCGGTAGACAGAACAGGAGAAATAAAGTTTCGGTGCAGGAAGTTAATGACCCAGTACCGGCGGC
Organism: Musca autumnalis; assembly: GCF_047663935.1. Lineage (NCBI taxonomy): Eukaryota > Metazoa > Arthropoda > Insecta > Diptera > Muscidae > Musca > Musca autumnalis. The sequence continues at coordinate 112,550,808 of NW_027411977.1, read as the reverse complement.
AAGCGTTGGTGTGACCACAAGCCATGTGTCGTCGAAATCAAGTGATTGTGATCCTGTTGTGTTAGGTGTGGATGCCTTGGCACCTACAGCTGTACCTGTTACAAGTGCATCAATTCCAACCCCCAAATTGATGACGATTCAAACGGAACATGATTTAGCCAGGGCTGGTGAAAGCCAGTCTACGGCAGACAGGACCGCAGTTGTGGGCGGAGACGACCTTCACGGGACCCTCAGAACTATACATGACAGTTTAGAGAGGCAAAGTAGGGAACTCCTCGACCAGCTGGATAGGCTTGTACCGGATGAGCATTGTGGGGGACACACTCCCGGAGGAATTGTTACACAATCTGACCCTGACTGACGATGAGCTGGACACCACGGTGATCCCGGCGAAGTCTACACAGGAAGTTTGCTGTGACTCTAACAAAGGGAGTGCGAACCCTGATACCCAACCGGATGCAAGTCTGATTCCGACTGGTCCTGTGTCGGCACTTGCCGACAATAGGCTTCAAAGGCAGACTGCAACTGAAACGATGTCCGACGACGGGGAATCTAACGAGACCCCGACAATGGGCAGCGACTCGAAAGTTGCATCTGCACGAGAAGCATCGGATACAAAGCACTACAAACGTGCTGTATCCTATCTCCGCAAGTTCGTAGGGAGAGATGCGAACTTGCATTCGGCGAGGGAGGTCCACCTCATCAGGGGTAAGCTGAAGTTCATAAGGAAGTTTGAGAGAACTTACCCGCGTGAATTTCATCGCGAGCTCCAGGTGGAAAGGATCTTCCTCCCTGATAAAGTAGTGGAGCCGGCTAAGCCTACTGCTTCTGGTAAATGTGCTGCGCCGAAACCTATTCAGAAGCTTAACCCGAACCTACAGGTGAAGGAAAAGGCTAGGCACCCCTAGTGATGACCGGCCGGTAAAGGACTCTGCCTCAAAGCCTGATTCTGCTCCGAAAGGCAAGGGTGAAGCGGCTGGAAATTCTTGTCTCAATAGGAAGATGGTTAGGCCAGCTGAGGAAACATTGTCTTCTGGAGGAACGAACAATGCTCCGCAGCATAAATCTGTGAAGCGCGTTGGCTCCTCCGAGGGTCCACAGCCTTCACCAAAGAAGACAATGACTTCTCAGCTGGTTAAACCATCAACCTCGTATGCGGCGGCTGTTGAGCGTACAACCAAGGGGAAGCAACTGAGTACAGAGAAGGCATCCACCTCCTCTGGAAAAGTTAACCCCAAGCGCGCGGTCAAGGACGCAAGAAGCCATACAGCATACCGGTTGTAGTGGCAGATGATAAAGACCTTCATTTGGCAATCATCGACAGAGCAGACCCAAATGGTAGAATCAGCGACAGTCACTGGTTGCTTTTTGAAACTGGACTTCGGTCTGCCATAGTTTCTGGACCGGAAGATCAGGAAGACCGACAATTTGGCAGCGCCTTCTTGCGAAAGGGTGTCAAAGTTATTAACTATCTGAACAAGAAGTCACGAGATTTTCTTGTTCGGACAGTTGAGGCCTTTGGCGCTCTATGGGAAGGAGCTGATCTTGCGGCGGTCTCCCTATCCGATATTCTGTCCAGGAAGATTCTTTCAGCATGGATTCCCCCTCCTGCTGTCGATAAGGAGCTCCTGCTGAAAATGCTGAGATTGCAAAACCCCAACCTCACTACATCGGGCTGGACTGCAATAAGTCTAGCACCCTGTGACGAGGATGGTGGTTTGGTTGCAAGAGTGGGGGTTTACCCCCTGGGGAGTTATATCTTAGAGAACGTGAGGGAAAACTGAATTTCGGTTCAGGATGGGTTCGGTTTCGATTGAGTCCAGCCCACGAAACTCAGTAGGGGTAGGGAAGCGGCAAAGGCTGCGCATCTTGCAGATTAATCTGTATTATTGCAAAGCCGCCGCCGCTGAACTGCTCTTGTCCCTCACGACCTCTGAAGTGGATACTGTCTTAGTCCAGGAGCCTTATATCTATAAGAATAAGGTAGAGACGACTGGAACCGCAGTAACCCCCCTCTGGACAGTCTGGCTTTTTCTCTTGAGTACACCTACAGGCTAGACAGCAACTGTAGTGCCTTCCAGGCTGAAATCTTCGCGATTTGGAAGGCAACGGAATTGATAAAAAGTTTGGATGCAGAAATCTTTGAACCGGTGACTATCTTTGTGGATAGTCAAGCAACTCTTAAAGCCATCAAATCCTGCAACATCAAATCTGATGACGTCCTTAAGTGTAGATCAGCCTTGGAAACGCTAACTAACGGCTTCCGGCTATGCTGGGTACCAGAACACCGCGACTATATGGGTAATGAAAGAGCAGACGAATTAGCTAGACGAGGATCGCAGTCTACGGATCTAGCTATCGCTGACTCTATCAAACCACCCATTTGTCAATTCTTTCAAAAAATTGAAAAGTTCTCTGACGAAAGAGCCAGTGAATTGTGGCATAATGAACCTAGGTGCATTGTGGCAAGATCCATATGGCCGTCTCTGTCAGTCAAAAGAACGAATTCTCTGTTGAACCTGAGTAAAGCTGAAGTTAGAGTAACGACAGGAGTCATTACTGGACACTGCTATATCAGGGCCCATATCATCAAATGGGATGAGGATGTTACTGACTACTGCAGACTCTGTGAGGATGAGGAGGAGTTAGAGACGATCGAGCACATCCTGTGTCGTTGTCCAGCCCTGGCTCGTAGACGGCATAGGTTAGTAGGTGTTCACTTTCCACCGTGTCTAACTTTCTACTCAACTGTGGAACCTGCTGTGATCTACAACATCATCAAAAATCTGAAGTGGCTGGGACAGCGCAACCTGAACGCGTAAACTAATTCAACTATTCTGCCTACCATTAAAAATAATCTATTCCTTCCCTCTTAAACTTTCTTGTAATTTATTCGTTCTTTATTTTTCTAACAACTTCCTCTTTTTATTTCTTCCCCCTATCCTGCTGCTCTTGCAGTTCTTTTTTCTACTGGATGATCACAATGGACCGGAAGGTCTCCGAGTGACGCAGTCACAAGTTAGTGGCTGCACATCCCCTAACCTAACCTAGTATAAAGTCGTCTTGGATGGAGGCGAAACATAGTATTAGCAACCTTAAAACTGTGTTCTTGATAGAATTGTATTAGTTGTTCTCCTCTTTCATTCCGTTGTCCTAAGCCAAATTTTCCTGTGATTCCGGTTGTTTTTCTTGCCCAACTTTAGCATTAACATCTCCCTGGATTATTGTAATATCGTGTGGTTTTGTCATCTTTAATAAATTTTCAACGTCGCAATAAACCTGTTCCAATTCATCATTATCGCTATCACTTGTAGGTGCATATGTTCATGTTTATTGGTTTTGCATATATTTTTATCATCATCGCCCTATCAGAAATTGGAACATATCCAGTGACTTTTTACTATAATAGCGACGCTCTTTCTATGAATTCCCTCTCTATTTCCGGAATGATAAATTTTTACGTTCTGGGAAATAAATTCCGCATCCTCCGCCCACCACGTTTCACTGATACCCGGGATATCAATTTGTGGTCTTTCCATTTCGCTTATGGTGTTGTCTAGTTTCCCAAGCTCATAAAGACTTCTCACATTCCAAGTTCCTATTCTAAGTCTGGTTTTGGTTTTACCTCCGGGGATTCTTAGCACCCTCTGATTGCCGGAGACTGAGGGCCGTAGGTTATTTTCTGTATTCATTGTAATTGTATGATTTTTCTAGAGATTATACTTCAGTTGTTTGCCGAGGCCTTCTGAGGGGTTTAGAGTTTTCCGTCTCCGTATTCAGCCGCTCCTCCTGGAGTCCAGACGCTGTTTGCTGCCGCCAATCCTTTGGTCAGACGCTGCCGTTTTCCATTTTTTTTCTTTTGGTTCGCCCCGCATATTTTATTTCTGCGCTACCCGCCATATCTTATTAGCGTTCCCCTATCCACCACCGATGGGAGATAAAAAAGGAAGAAAAAAAAAATAACTCCGTCCCAGTTATGGACCATAAATTCTCGAGTGATTCATAATTGTAAAAGGGAAAAGATTGGTCTGGAAAGGGAAAAGATTGGTCTGGAAAGGGAAAAGATTGGACTTAACCTCTAAATGAAACTGAAACACTGCTAACTAAACCAATGCTATGATTGTTCGTTTAATATTTTTGAAATCTTTGTGTCTGATATGTATAAATGAAACTGAAACACTGTTAAGTAATCACCACCCATTGGTCGTTTGGACTGTGCGATAAAATATAGGTTACATATCAATGACCTAAAAATAAAATTTCTCTACATTTTTGTGTCTTCATGAATATATCCTCCATAAGGATATGAAGATAATCATATCGCTGTCTGTGTTATATTTTTAAATCTTTGTGTCTGATATAATGAATTATAATTAATTAATAATTATGATTAATAAATCATTACTATTGACACTTACCTTAATTGGCCTTCCCACACACAACAAATCGTAGACAATTTCACGCATGGCAAAGTCCAAACGTTCTTGAGCAATAAATTGTATAATTTTAACAAAAATATTCAATGGAGTATCACGTGGCACCACACCCTTTGAGCCTCTGTAAAATGAAAAAAAAACAATTAGAATCATCTTTAAGCTCTTTACTTATCATTTTTGTACTTACTTGGGAAATAGCGAATTCACAATACTCTGTAACCGAGAATGTGTTGCTGAATTCGATTCACATTTGATTCGTATCATATAGACCCACAATAGGCGATACAGTGATTCCAATGCTACACGACTCATTTTGGCATCACGATTCTTTAAATTACTCAAACACATGGCCAGAAAGTAATGCCAATTCGAAAGGAAGAATGTTTTTTGCGACACACACAACAGGCAAGTGACCAGCGGGAATAGGGCAAGACGATGTTTAGATTTAGTTGAAGCATCCAGTGTTTGCATATACAATAGCTCAACGAAGTTTTTCACACAAGGAACATTAACTTCATTTTTAACGGCCTGCAAATGGAAAGGAAATATTTTTTTTAAATTTAAGTATAAAAATAAGAGAATATTATTTACATTTTTTTCAAACATTTTCCTCAAAGTAGTCTTAATTAGCACCAAACAATAGATATTAATTGGAACCCTTCACCACTCAACCTAATCCCTCACCAACACGCAAGCACGTACATATTTTCCACCACCATGCCAAAAAAGATAAGGAAGGCTTCTCTTATATCAATGAGTGTACCCCGATACATATTCCCACAATACATATGTAAAATGTACCAAGTGACATATTATGTAATGTGAACAACAAAACTCGGCTGTTTCCTTTACTTAAAAAAAATGCTAAAAGTAGCAAAAGTTGTGAACTGCTCTTATATCAATTGTATTTTGACATCAACTAAAGGAACAATTTTCGAAAAAAAATAGTAAAACTTGAAGATTCTTGCACATAAGGGAACAGAACTCATGCCTACAACAAAGGCATGTCAACATCGGTGAGCAATCCCACGGCGGATTGACTCGGTGGAGTCTTCGACCAGGGATCATCTCCTTAATAGTTATGATTTTCTGTTCGTATATTTTTTCACCATTGAACCGGCAATATATCACGAAATGCATGTTCCGAGCTCTTTTGGCCAGTATCAGTGTAGAGATGAACCTCAGGCGATGGATCTGTTCCGTTTGCCAGATTCTCATCCGCCATATGTGAACTCCGGTGAGATGTAATGGATGTAGGGAATGGGTGCACTTCAGAGGCTGCTCAGGTCTTAGTCGCATCTAGGATTACTGCGCTAGTAGTTATGTTACTGATTGTGGCGCCAGACCATTTCCCAGCGCCACTCCATCTTCGTTGTCGGAATACGAGACAACCCTGCAGTGTGCCCAAAACCAACAAAGTCAGCATCTAACACCACGTATTGTTGTTCAGCGCCCCGGAAATGCATCATTCCAGCAATTCAATTGCAACTGCCATGAGTCAGAGGAACATCATGATCGCCGCGATCCAGGAAACAAAACTCACCGTTACCTGTAGTTTGCAACTTTGCGATGCACAGAGTCCGATTTTCCGAAAAACCTGGCCAAAACTCTAAAACTGAATGGATTTTGACCTAACCTTTGGTTCTTATGTTTTTCGGCCCGCTGATTACATTTTTGATATTATTTAACCCTCAGGCAGTCATTTAAGGGGTCTTTTTGGTCCCTCCTCCTAAAAAATGTGATCTTATCGGATAAAAATATTCTACAAATTTGTTCGCCATCAATTTCTACTATAGGTCTTAGAATACACCAAAACTCTATATCTTACCTAAACTTCAGAAATATGCAAAATTATAAACACATTTTAGGGTTAATGACGTAATTTATATGGGTTTTGGCAAAATTGTCATACAAAGCATGATTTTAGAAGAATGGCATCAAAGACAAAAATGTTCTCCGCTAAATTTCACTATAAGTCATTAAAGAAATGAAATCTCTATTTGCATTACATACCAAGAAAATATCGGTATCAATTTTGCCAAAAAAAAACCAAGAAACTAAAATAGGGTTGCAAGCTTCTACCATTTCTACAGTTTTGGAAATGTTTGCGTTTAGATCACTTGGAATCCTTGCACTTGAGGTGTATAATGTCTTTGGCAACTTTACTGACAAGAATGCGAGGAATATTTTTCTTAAAAAAATTAACCCTCGTGCGAGTCATAAAAGGGGTCTTTTTGCTCCCTTTTTCTAAAAATCTTTAAACTCTTCTATAAAATGTAATGGAATCAGATCAAAATATTCTAGAAATTTGTTCGCCATAAATTTTTATTATTGGTCTTAGAATACATCAAAACTCTAAATTATAACCAAACGCCAGAAAGTGACCCTATCCTATATTCTGACATTCTGAATCAAAGAAAATCTGTACATATCTGCAAGACAAAATATCACATAAAAACGAAAAGTGCAAATATGTGCAGGATGTTTCGATGGAAATTGGTAAAAAACTCTTCCCTTTGTATGAAATGATAAGTTACACAGCCCAACTCGATCTTACTCATATCTATTTTCATAATTTATTGTGAAAATTTATCTTGAAAAAAATTAACAAGTACGGACATCAATTATTAAAGAACGCACAATTCATTGGCGACACTGAACATCTTAAATACGTTTCACATACCTTTCATTACAATTACAAAAAGAAAATATTTAATAACCGTTGTTTATTTTGCATATTATCATAGATTTATAAACAATTTAAATATTGAAAAAAAGAAAAATTTCAAATAGGGTCACTTCGACCTGCTTTTATACCCACTTATTAAACAAGAAATGTATATATTTTTTCATAACTACACGCACTGGGATCCTATAAACAATATCTGACCCTGTTTAGTGTAAATTGGAAAATCGGACACTGTGCGATGGTTACAATGTTTTGGGAAAAGACCGATGTAGAGTTGCTTAATGTTTACATACCGCCGATAAATGGCTGTGGCTTACGTTATATACCTTTAACCTTTAACTGTGGAGGTGGGGGTAAATTTTACCCCTTCGCTCATATTTTGTTAATTACTTTCGAATGATTTGAACGATCGGTGTAATTTTCTCTGTGTCTTCATATTTCCTTAACGTAAGTAGTCAGTAATGTTTTAGTTGTCATATGGGTAGCGAGTGAGGAGATATGCTTACGGTGGTGTAAAAATTACCCCACGTCCAATTCCTTGTCATTGTGGCATAGAAAATATTTAACCACCACCACCAAACTAACGTAAGTATCCTATGTATAAAATGACCCCACGTCTAATTCGACGTATTTCATGGAAAAGTTTTGACCACATGTCAAACTCGGCATATGAATTATATAATCTTATTTTCATTAATCCATTTTCACAGCAAATCAGTGTTCCTATGATAAGGCAATTGCTAGAAGAGGACGATAAGTACAGCAACGTTGACGGTGATAGTCGATCCCGAATTCAACATAACCAAAGGCTACTTACGTTTAATTATTACTAGGATCTTGGACAAGGACTCAATAGCCCAATCCAAAATATATCCCAGAGACTCGAAAATATGTTATATATGCTTAGTAGGCATACCAAAAAACTACACGTACCTGCTTCCAATCTAATAAAGGAATGTAAATGGGTTGCAGTATACCCATATGTATGTGTACAGTGTACAATCACTATGAATGATAAATCCGCTATTTAGTACCCTGCAGATATATTATTTATTTCTTCTAAAAACAAAATGTGTCTTTTTTGTTGGATTAAAAAAAGGTCTGTGAAATGTAGAGCCTAATTTTCTATATAAACAAAGAGCGTGGTTTGATTTGATATTATTTTATTATTTGCGGACACAATATCATGCAAAAAATACAAAATATTATAAAAAATAGAAAATATATAAAGAAATATTTAGGAATTTGTATAGGGGTAAAATTTACCACCACGTCAAAAAGTACGTCCTATATTTTCACCTCTAAAGTTAAAGGTTAAAGGCGATATCCGACTCCAATCGTCATCATTAGCTTCGGCATTCCGTCCTAGGCAATGACCACAGGGGAACAGCGCTGGCCGATCAAATTTATAGCTCCACATATTGCACAGTAAACGTAGACGTTCCTACGAGGATAAAAAGAGACTGCCGCTTCTCGCCAGACATCACCAATGTGGTACGGTGTGGTAAATGACGTGTCCTCATCGCCCGTAATTTCCCTTGGCTTAGACCATCATCATCGCCTCCGTTAACAGACCACCCAATATCATATACCATGACCGTTTTACTTTTCTGTACCATGGAACAGCTCATTGACAAGGGTTCAGAGACATTAACAATCACCGCTTCAGAGGCCTGCCTTTTCTCTTAGATCATAGGGGAGCTGAGATAATTTTCATCACAGGTTAGGTTAGGTTTAGGATGCGCAGCTGCCGTGCTGGCAGCCACCCCACTCGGAGACGTTGAGGTCCATTGTGATCATCCTGACAATTGAAGTATATGTGTTGTATGTGATAAAGTGATTATAGATGCTGCTGTATGGTGAAGTGTGAATGTACATAGAAGGTGATGGTGTGAAGTAGAAGTGTGTTATGTTGTTTGTTATGGATGAGGTTATATGATGTTACGTGTGGTCATGATGGTGTACAAGAGTCATGAGCTATGATGTATGTTCTGAATGGTGCCTATTGCCTGCATATGTTGATACAAGGCTGTTGATGATGATGAAGTGTGCGGTTGTGGATTTTATGGATGGACGATGGATTTTCATCACAGTTACAGCCGCTCGCTACATACCAGCTGGTCGAACACTCGGAATTATACCAAGGAAACCAGTAGAGCTTTATCGTACGAACCCTGAAGATCCAAGATTTGGGGAATTTACATATGAAGTTACCAGGCAGTTGGCGAGCACAAGCGGTGGCTAGACCACCTGAAGCAATGCAACTTTGGTACATGATTATATGAATTGTGGGCAGCGGTTAAATCACCTATGAATCCGGGGAAAAGGATAATAGGACGGCGGTTACTTTCAACGACGTAGCAGTGATAGATACGAATAGGTGCGACTATTTTAGAGCACTCCGAGTCCATGGGCGAACATGGATACTTAGCAAGTATTTGATAAGTATCCTCAAGCTATCGTTAGTCACCCATATTGTACTAACGGCTTGGAAAGATGGCAGGGTGGTCCCGCTACTGAAGCCAGGCAATGATTCCAGCAGAGGGTAGTCGTACAATCCAATCTCCTTCTTGTATCCAGTAGCAAAGATTAAAGAGGCACTACTCTTCCCCGTGATGATAAGCAGATTCCCATTTTCCAAAATAAGCATACAAACATATATCAGAAGAAAACTGAATCAGAACAGGCCGTGCAACCGAACTGTTAAGGTTTTCCATACCGTCAACCATGCCAAGATGTTCGAGCATATAGAAAAGACTTCTCCCCTATCTCCGGAACTGTTTAACCTCTACCTACAGACGGCATAAAGATGGGTAATGAATGCGGATGATAGTACGATCTTGGCGTCGGGTCTTATCGTTGATGAAATATATTATAGATTAAATGTTTTCATAACTGACTTAGTGCAGCTCTTCCATCTGAGGAATATTAAAATATCCGCCTCTAAATCCACTGCCACACTATTCACCACTTCGACCGTTGAATGGTGTTCTGATTCCGAACACAAACTACCCAAAATATTGAACGTAACACCGTTAGATAGAATGTCTAAGTCGTCCGCGCAAGCCTGCTTCTACATAGATGTCTATGCTGCTACAACAACAGCTATTTGCGATCAGATTAGAAGTAGGAACAAGGTCCTCAAATCGCTGACCGGCAGTACTTGGGAAGTAGACAAAGAAACTGTTGACCTCTTACAAAGCTATGCGGTGTTAGGGTAGTATGCAAATATTAGCTCCCAAGGCAAACACGATTGGTTTTAGCCGAGTTAGGATCCGGACGACGCAGTCAATTCATATTGGACCTGTTACAACAAAGACTCCATTAAGAATCAACGACACACAATGGGCCAAAACAAATGATCAAAAGGTTGATCTATTTTCAAATCATTTGCAAACTACATTTACAGAGAATTGCAATGCTGAACCACATTTCATTGAACCATTGGGATGGAGAATTTGCATCAGTAACAATCGGTGAAGTTCTCAATGAAATAAACAAAAACATGAAGCTGAAAAAGTGTCCAGGCTTCGATCTGATAACAACAGAAATACTGAGAAAACTTACGTACAACTGTCTCACAAAAATTACCCAATTATTTAATGCCTGTTTCAAACTAAGTTATGTCCCGAAACTTTGGAAAGTAGCAGAAGTTTTAATGATCCCAAAACCTGGAAAACCCGCAACAGAAGTTACTTCTTATAGGCCGATATCTCTTTTACCAATGATGTCAAAATTACTAGAGAAAGTGTTTTTAAACCGACTGAACCTCATAATTACAAATTATAACCTTATACCTAATCACCAATTCGGATTTAGAAATTCTCACTCAACAATCGATCAAGTTCATCGTATAACAAATGTCATTGAACAATCCCTTGAAAATAAAAAAATATGTTCGGCAGTTTTTCTCGACGTATCTCAAGCATTTGATAAGGTGTGGCATGCGGGATTGATATGCAAACTAAGTGAATTCTTACCTGAGAACTATATTCAGTTTTTGAAATCATACCTAGAAGACAGATTTTTTCGAGTTAAACTGGAAGATTCATATTCCAAATTGAAAAAAATCAACACAGGAGTGCCTCAAGGGAGTATACTTGGGCCCATTTTATACCTTTTATATACCAAAGATATACCAGAGCCTCAAAATTCGATTGTAGCTACTTTCGCTGATGATACTGCAATCCTAACAATAGCAGATTCAGAAAGAGAAGCAAATTGCAACCTGCAGCAAGCGCTTAACAATATAAACTCATGGACAAGAGAATGGAGAATAAAACTAAACCATAACAAATCAGTACATACAAACTTCACAAACAAACGCCTGCAAAATATGCCGGTGTACATAGACGGATTGCAAATACCTTTCTCAAACAATGCAAAGTATCTAGGAATGACACTAGATGCAAAGTTAAAATGGAAGGAGCATGTAAAGAAGAAAACAGAGGAACTCAATATTAAGTGGTCAAAATTAAAAGGTCTACTAGGCAGAAAGTCTACTTTATCAATAGAAAATAAATTATTAATATACAACCAACAGTTAAAACCAATATGGCTCTATGGAATACAACTCTGGGGTTGCACCCAAAAGAATAATATAAATCAGATCCAAACATTCCAAAATAAAGTCCTAAGGAGTATGGTTAACGCCCCTTGGTACGTAAGGAACAGCGATCTACACAAAGACCTTCAGGTAAGAACAGTATCTGAAGAAATTAAACACGTTGCTAGAAAACATGACGCCAGAATCAGAGCTCATGTGAATCCAGAAGCAGTAAACCTCAATAATCAAGAAGGTGTACTACGAAGACTGAACCGGAAGAAGCCGTATGATCTCTTAGGATCCTAATTTGTACATATTGTTATTATTATTTACCATATGTATACTTATATACCATAACACGTAGAACACGATAAAAATTGCTTGTTAGTCTTAGTGAACTAGTTGCAGTCAATAAAATAAATAAGAAAAAAAAAAAAAAAATTCATATTGGACACGAATGGATTCCACTATACCAAACACATGCCCTGCATGTGGATTGGGACCACACGACAAGCATCATTTGTTTTACTGTCCAGCTATCCCCACTCACCTGTCACCCGATTCTTCAGATTCTCAGATTTTAGAAGAAAATTTTTGAGACGTCACCAAGACTGCTCGAAGAGGCGAAGCATCCATCGCAACAGAAGAACACCAGCTGCCAAAGATCCGAACGATGCACCCGTCTCAATTCATATTGGGCCCGAATAGACGCCACGATACCCAACACATGCCCAGCATTTGGATTGGGACCACATGATACTGCATTTGTTTAACTGTCTAGCTAACCCCTCTCAGGTTGCAGAATTTTTGATTCTGGACACAGATGATCCAGTTAACTGAAAATGATATACGAACACGCGTCCACAGTTGCTGCTGGTGCTTCGTTAATCTAGTATCATACCATCAGAAAGTCATCCGAACAATTACCAGATAGTTTATCAGTTACTTCTTCAAACCGGAATAGTCTTAGTTCAGCTACATTCTGTATAGTTGTGTCAATTTTTGTTGGACAAGGATAAACGCCAATATGTCCAGCATGCAGTACAGGTCTGCACGGCAGACTGCACTTTTTCAATTGCCCAGACAAACCTACACAATAACTACAAAATAATAATTCCTCAAATAATACGGTACATCAAAAGGCGGTCACCGAAGCAATAAATTTCTACAGATACAAAGATGTCCTAAATTGACGTCCTTCAGTCATTTCGAATACTGAGCGGCTTTTTCAAAGTCAAAGTTTTTGCACTACTCGTGCAACTAAGGTCCGGTTTTTAATTTCTATACGTACCTACCGTATCAATACATTTGTATTCAAACCTTCAACATCTTTATTTATATTTATCTGCAACTTACCGCTGCGACCGGCACTAAAATCTCCACAAATAATCCAGCCAAAGCATGCTTAATATCTTTATCTTTTAGTTCCAAAAAATACTGGCCACATTCGTGCATAAACTGAAATGAAGCTTCAAATTCTTCAATGGGCACCATCTGGAAAAAGAGATGGGTAAATGTTTCAAATTAAAATAATGCAAAACAGTCTCTCACATTCACAGCATCGAACTTACCTTAACCCTAAAGAATTTCATGCCCATTAATAAACTAATAATACTTTGAGTGGTGTGGGGCGACGGCTCCTTGGCACGCAATTCCTTAAGTTCACTCATAAAGCGTTTACGCACCGAACTAAATCTCGATTGGGCCAAAACACCAATTACTTCGGCATACAAATCGGCAATCATGTGTATGTTATGGGCATTGGGATTATTTTGTAGACCTTCCTTGTATTTGAAATGTTTAAAGGCCAAATTTTCAATGCTACGCACCAAATCTTCATGGCCTGGATGGAAGGGAAGCTGTTTGAGGATTTCAATGAGGGCCAAACAGAAAATAAACTCCACGGCGGCTTCGCGTCGTTGCAGTTGAAAGTCAAGCTCCTGCGAATTGAGCGGTTTATTGGGATTGGCAGATTTTTCCATACGCTTGAGATCATTTTTAATTTCAGCATCGGATAGCTGACGCCTATGCCATGCCAACAGTGTGTGTAAAAGTGAAGGCAAACAATGTTCTGCTACATTACCCAAAGCGGAAAGCAGCTGATCGAATTGTTGATCTTCACCACGTTGCAATAATTTGGATAGGGGTTTATCAACACTTTCCAGCATAACCAATTCGATTTTCTTTTCTGCCTGTAGCGTGAAATCGGAAAAGAGATTGCGCATTACGATTTCACCTGGCCTCAGGTAGCTGTTATCCGAATTGTTGTCCATTTGTGAGGTGGAACATGTTGTGGTATTATAGGGCATAATGCTGATGATTGAAGATCTTGAATGAGTGCCCCAGGGCAACAGGGATTGTCGTTGTGGTATGAGAATGGGATTGTAGTTACGATTCGAGCCATTTTGGCTATTGGCTAGTCCGGGATAATTGTTTAGAATTTGTTGATTTTGTGTGGGCGGCATATTCGTTGGCGGTCCACTTGTCAGGCCAGGATTTGTAATTGGGTTATTGTTGACAATGTTACCAGAGGAGGCAGTTGCGGCGCTAGTCATTCCTTGTGTAGTTGCTTCAACCACATTTCCCGCGCCGGTGGCCAATAATTGTGACTCATTAAAAGTACTACACTCTACAACATTAGTGAATGTTTGCGGCAAAGGACTTTCCTCATTTGTCAAAATATTTGCATTGTTATTTACAGTATCGCCCACGACGGCGGCACAATTTATGGGTGATGTAGAACCACCACCACCTACTGTCACTGCTCCACCAGAATTGTTAGCTGCGGCAGCTGCTGAACTGCGTGCCGATGATGACTTTGGTGTGGAGGTTTGATAATCATTGGAATTTAGCGAATGACGTTGTGGCGGTGTTATGCACACTTCATTGTTGTCGGGTGGCAAGGTGGTACATGTGGTACTAATCGATTGGGTATCCTCAGCAATAGTTCCAACTCCCACACCTTCTCCGCCGCCACCACCACCTCCTCCAATTCCTATAATAGGGCTGGCATTTGATGTTGCTGTTATCGGAGATTCAGGAGAATTTGCTGGTATTGTTGGTGTTGGACTACCCAATGTCGTGGGTGTAGTCAAATTTTCATTTTGATTTGTATTTAAACCTAAAAAAAAGAAAATGAAGGTAATTTGTAAGAAATCATTTTTTAGTTTAAATGGAAGAGAGAGTATTAAATAATGTCAGCGACAAGGGGAAGCCATTTAAAATAACATCAATGGACAATGTGTCCACATAATGAAGATGTCCACTTGTGTAAGATATTAATATGTTGTTACAATAGTGTGGAAGACATTTTGTAGGTGTATACTTGTGGCATTGTTTCACTGTAACAAATATGTACATATACATATGTATTTAAAATGATAAGCAAGCTACATACATAGGTACTTCAATTGGTAATTGGCCATTTGCCGAGGTACAGAGATTTTGGCAATGATAATGATGATTGTAATGATAACAATTGAACGACACGATATGAATAACAAACATGGGATGACAATTGTGATTATTCGAATGAGTTGAATGGTTGGCAGCGCTCATGGTCATACATACAAACATTGAGCCATTAATATTATTATTTGTCTTACGTTACCAACGAGGATTAAAAACGGGAATTGAAATAAATATGAATACACTCCTACTCCTAGGAATTCTGTAACTTTTATCGATTGAAAAGTTGTTAAAATTTTCTTTGTTTTTGTAACAACACAAAACAAACAAATTAAATTGTTATTAAATAAACAATGAGTAATGTTTTTAAAAAGTTACTGAATCGGGGGGCAGCGGGGCTCAATTCTGTTTCTATGAAAATGTGATACGAAAACTTTTATAACGGAAAAAAACCTGTCAACATTTTTATAGAACAGGATAAAACAATCATTGTATTTTCGCGAATTGTTTAGATATTAAAGCCGTTTATAAAACCCTCTTCCAGTTTATAAAACTAGGTTCTGTAATCATTTTCTCCCCAAAAAACCTCTAAATACTTCCGCGGATATCGAAATAACAGCATAAAAGGGCTTAAATTAATAGATAATTGAAACATCTCTGAATATCGCTAGGAGTCGCGCAGTTATGTCATATTAACATACAATATTATATGTTATGTCATATTAATACACAGACAACCTCGACGGATACAATCGAGTGCTTCGGAAGATATGAATAACTAAAAGAAATATTACAAAAATCTTGAAGTTTTTGTCGATAAAAAGATTTTTCTGCGAACAAGTTGGCCGTTTAAAATTTTAGAAATGTGCTCCACATTTAGAGGAATGTAATCCAATATGAAAACAAACGCTTTTTTAATGTAATGAGGAACATATTTTTCAACATGAACACATCCCTTGGAATTAGACTTGTCTATATATTTTTTATACCCTCAGCATTTATGCTAACTAGGGTATATGGTAATATTCAAAAATGTTTTACAATCGCGAACTGTCAATATATTTTATACAATATGAATATATTTATATTAATTGTGTTTTAGCCGGGGTCGCATAAAATGAACCATAACAAATAATTTATGTGGAAGTTGTGTTGGTGGTAATATTAAAATATGGGTAAAAATGTGTTGAAGTTTACAAGTTTTTGTTTTGAAAATTTTGCCTATTGGGCGACGGTCATTTTTTATTAATTTTTTAATTAATTTCTCGTTCGAGACGAGCTTACTGACCAAGATGCTTTTTGAAAAAGGAAAGCCGACGATACGAACCCACACAATCACCACTGTGTGACATGCATGTTTCGCCTTTGGTTTAGGAAGGCTCCTCAGACACATCGACTGTGGGGCGGCTTCGCTATCCTCTAACTTATTTCCTCTTTCAAATGCAAGTTGTTTTTTTAAAAAGTTGAATTTTTTGTTCAAATCTTTGTATGGCTTTCATGACAAACGCTTAGCGTAGCCTTTGAAAGTTATGAGTTTGGTTCTGAACACTAACACGCCGTGACAACACTTTTTTCCATGTGTTTTTCAAGGACGTGGGTTCGAACCCCAGCCTGGCTCAAGTTTTTGTTATGTTCAATATTTATTTTGAAAAGCTTCGTAACCAACAAAGTTGTAATCAGCTACTTGCTGTCATTTGATTGACCATTTTATTAGCTTTCCAATGATATACATATTCGGTTTATCGGTTACTTAAAACCGGTTCCAAAATCGGTTTTAATATCAGAATATCCGGTTAAAAAATTTAGATAACCGGATCTGTCCTCCAATAAAATTTGTTATTAACGTGTTCGTCATTACAAGAGCTATTTATGGTAAGTATTTCAGAAGCACCACAGACCAATAACGAATATACATAAAAACAAAACACAGTTTTCTGAACAAAAACCGGTAAAATGTCAAAATGGACCATGAAAACGGGGAAATGTCGATTGGTCATCAATGAGAACCGTACCTAAAATCTCCTGAACAACATTTTTGTAGAATAATTGGATGCTGTAAAATCTCGCCTTGTGGTACTTTTACTACGGTTCAAAAAATAAAGGGCGAAAAGGAATTGAAAGGAATTGAGTTAGAGGGATGAAATATTCTACAAAAAGATTCACCATTCGATTTGACAGAAGACATGTAATGTCAAAATGAAGCTACAATAACGCTTTAGAGAGATATAAAGCTATTTGTTCACAAATTAAGGGGCCAAAATTAAACCATTAATCACGCAATATCTCGGAAACTTGACCTATGGTGAAAATTTCCTTTTGGGTTCTCAGTACACTCACCAAGGGCTTTCATCTCCAAAAGTAATTTTCCACCCACTGACTTTGAGTTCCATTTTGTAGCACAGTGTCGTTTATCGATATTTTCCGAAAAATGTCCACTTTCTCGAGGCCAAAACTACCTGAAGGAGCGTTCCAATGCTTTTGCGATGTACTAGAGAGTTCTTTATTATTGTCTTGGCTACAATTATTGTCTTTGTGTTGGATCGAAAATCTCAGTGGTTTGGTTGTTATATGCCAAAATGTCCAAAAATCCTTGAAAAAACACTTCAAGTCAAAATCCGGGGGCTCGATTTTCACCGTAGACATATGGTCTAGTTGACTTTTTTGCTCAGTACAATCCCAAGAATCAGTAACTCCAGGCGCCCGTGATGGTGTTCAAATCGCCCCACTCTATTGTAGGCACAAGTTTTGTTTACGATTGTATACACACAAAACAAACACAAAGAAATTTGATAGTATTACTCACGTGAAAGTCAGAAACACCTTGGTGGCGAGCGGTAAAGTGTGTGTGTAATGTGTATCGATTCACCGCGTGAATCCCAGAACATGCCCGAATATTTTGTCCAAACTCAGTTTAAGTTCGAAGATGGATCATATCGGTCCACTCCTTCAGGTACTTCCTTAACAAAAGTTCGAAAATTTTCGGAAAAATTGTACGCACGATAACTCTTGAAGGGATCAACCGATTTGGTCCATACTTTGTACATCGTGAAACTTATAACAAACATAGATGAGGTTCCAATATGGTCCACTCCTTCGGGTACCTTCCACACAAAATTTAGGAGAAGTTAAGTTTAGCGCCTGCTCATCAGTCGCTTTGATTTTTGTTGCAACAACTTGTAATCGCTACCACCATTACGACGGTACCAGTTTTATCACGGCCATACTTCCTTAGAAAATAGCCCGAAAGGTGTAAAAACACCTACGGCACCATGTATGGTGGCTGGAGCGTACGATAACTTTCGAACGGTCCAAAATTTGGTCGTCATAATATTTTGTTCGAACTTAATTCAAGTTCGAAGATGAGCCATATCGGTCCACTCCTTTAAGTACCTCCCCCACAACTCCCGAAAGTAGTAATTGATTTGGTCCATACTTTGCACATCGTAATATTTCTATGAGACATAGATCAGGTTCGAATGTGACCTACATATGTCAACTTCTTTGGGTACCTCCAACACAAAATTTCTGAGAATTTCACCTGCTCTCGAATCGCTTTGGTTTTTGTTGTAACAACTTGTATTCGCTGTCCCCTAAACGACGGTACAAATTTTTTTCAGGGGCAAGTCCATACTTCCTAAGTAAATAGCGCCAAAGCTGTAAAAACCCCTATGGCACCACATGCAAAGACTGGAGCGCAGATAACTATCGAACGGATCAGCCGATTCGGTAAAAAATTTGGTCTTCGTAATATTTTGTCCGAACTTAGTTTAAGTTCGAAGATGGTCACTATCGAAGATGGTCACTTAAGGTCAGTTTACGATGTATTCGAAGATCCTTTGGATAATTATATCGATGCTATTCTTTGTGGTCCTATTTATGCAATATTATATGTTTCGTGTGCAAGCCGATGCTTCCTGACAAAAGCTTTAACCCAGATATGCCTATTGCTTGGTCTTGATTATTTCAAAATTATTTTTATATTATTTTGTAAGTAAATGAGAAATAAAAACACTGTGTTTATAGGTTTTTAAACATTTATTGAAAAAAAGTGGTTTTTGAAGCCGTCCTATACATATATGACCCCTTCCCGAGAAATTGGCCCAATCGATCATATCGCATTTCACTATTTAGACTAAGCGATGGATGACACCTTTTGTGTATCGGAACATTTTTGGTACCAGAAAATAGAGCATCAGCGATACTTCTTCTAAAAACAGTTGATCAATAGTTCCCCCATTATGCTTCTAAACCTACCAAGTATTATGTATCCCCCATATCCACACAGTGTGCTACGATTGGGGAAATGCAATTATTTCTCTATAGTTCTGATCAGAACGATCCGATCCATCCATTTCGAGCATTCCCAGGACGCAAATGAATGTATCCACCATGAAAAATTACTCCAAGTAAGCATTTCAGGTATATTTAGAGAATCCTCTATGGAAAATACGCCAAATACATTGCATGCTATATGGCCATTGTAAGAGACTCTGTGGTTTTTCTTTTAATAATATAAAAAATAATAATTTGATTTTTAATAAATTTTAGATACGCATGACGTCTGTGTGTGACATTGATTGAATGATAAACAATAACGAAATTACAGAGTTCAATGTTCAATATATTTATGTATGTATGTAATTTTAGCTTTTGATTTAAATGAATGAATGTTACAACAACAACATAATGAATTGATATCCGTAAATTAATTTATATTTTAGCGATAAACATTTAGAACAAATTTACTGCAACAAAGATAATCAGCTGACAGAGAGCGAACAGGAGATAAGAAGAACATCATACAAGCCTCTATATCAATGGATAGGTGGTATACCACAACCAACCAAAATAATCAATTGTAGAAATTATTTCAAAATACCTCCATCACCACCACCATTCGAAAATATTTGTAACAGTTCATGAAATGAACGACTGGGTTTCGTGTTATTATTGTTATTCATGTCGTTGTTGTTTATTTGATTTTAATAGTCGCTAGAAATTTTAAGAAAATAAAATAATAAATTATAAATTGTTATTCTTTAAGAAAAAATGTAAAATAAGAACTTCGTCAACATATAACGAAGTACCATGAATATTTACAGTTTTCGATTTTTCACTTTATAAATGGTCAAGGATCTCCCATATACTACGGATATTTGAATTATATGTCGATGCAATGTCTTGTAGTGGGAATGGAAAATAGTTAACCATGATGGGAGTGACTTAAATTTGTAGGCTCTTGGAGCAGTATTCTATGTACGTTAAATTAAGTAAGGTTTTGTATTAACCTCAGTAATTTTGTAGACAAACATTTTCCTTATAATCCTTGAACTTCATAACACAAGAACTCTCGACTCCAACTAACCCTTGATAATTATAACCTTTTGCATTACCAAACACAAAATACATACCTACGTAAAATAATTATATGTGCAAACTAATATTGTGATATTTATCGTCGAAAACAAAATATATTTCCAATATTATTTTTACATAGTAGTTAGTGCTTACGATTGCTTTTAAAATATAAAAGAAAATTGCTTTCTTATTAATTTCATATTAGAGAAAAATAATTTATAAAAAAATTGTCATAGAAAATAATTATATGTGCAATAACGAAAATTTTTCAAAAATTCATAATAATGAACAAAATTGTTGTACATTTAACATGATATTGTATTGTCCTTGTGGATTAGGACTTGTTGTAGCCTTCGTCTCATAGAACCGACTAGGTTTCTTAAGGTGTTAGTGGTGATATACTCCCATTCCGCCAATATTGCACATTTCAATTATTTCAGCGTCGTGCACTCCTTTGACTACGCGAAAACTTTGGCGGATAGTATGCTCCGAAGGTGTTCAATGGGTTTGTGACCATGAGTTATAGCTGGCCACTCCAATAACCGTACATTTCGTGCCTTTAAAAACTCCTTTGTAGGTCCAACAGGGTGATTCGGGGCAATATCCTGCTGGAAAGTCGAATTTTATCCGTACAGTTCTCCAGCAAAATCTATTAAGTTGTTCTCTAACAACTAAATTTATGTTTCGGCACTCATTTTTGTCGGAACATAACTTAAATTAGGCTTTCGTCCAGCTCTGAATGCAGCGAATACCATAAGAGATCCTCCTCGAAAACTTCCCAATTCTCAAATAAATTCTAACGGTATTAAATTTCAATTTCTTTCTACATTTTGCTTATGACCTCTCACTTTTTGCTTAGTGGTAATACCTTAATTGTATTTAATTTGTAATCCCGTTAGTTGAGACATTCGATTTTAATTTACAAACCAAAAAAAAATAATTACATGGGAATTATAAAACATTCGCGTCTGTCACGTCATAAAGGGAACACTTAACATCGACGAAAGTCTACTTTAAGTTATGTTCCGACAAAAATGAGTGCCGAAACATAAATTTAGTTGTTAGAGAACAACTTAATAGATTTTGCTGGAGAACTGTACGGATAAAATTCGACTTTCCAGCAGGATATTGCCCCGAATCACCCTGTTGGACCTACAAAGGAGTTTTTAAAGGCACGAAATGTACGGTTATTGGAGTGGCCAGCTATAACTCATGGTCACAAACCCATTGAAGACCTTCGGAGCATACTATCCGCCAAAGTTTTCGCGTAGTCAAAGGAGTGCACGACGCTGAAATAATTGAAATGTGCAATATTGGCGGAATGGGAGTATATCACCACTAACACCTTAAGAAACCTAGTCGGTTCTATGAGACGAAGGCTACAACAAGTCCTAATCCACAAGGACAATACAATATCATGTTAAATGTACAACAATTTTGTTCATTATTATGAATTTTTGAAAAATTTTCGTTATTGCACATATAATTATTTTCTATGACAAATTTTTTATAAATTTTTTTTTCTCTAATATGAAATTAATAAGAAAGCAATTTTCTTTTATATTTTAAAAGCAATCGTAAGCACTAACTACAATGTAAAAATAATATTGGAAATATATTTTGTTTTCGATAATAAATATCACAATATTAGTTTGCACATATAATTATTTTACATGGGTACATACATGTACACTAGACTGACCGACAAAAAAGTAAAATAAAACCCTTAAATTCGGGCGGATCCGACTATATGACACCAACACGATGTCAATATAATTTGGCGGAATTTTTTCTAGATCAACCCAGCAAACACAATGTCGGACGTCCGACGCGTCTGCTCAAAGTCGGAAGTTTTTTCCGAGGCGTCTGACCGAATTCGGTCCGAACTCTGTCCGACTAGTCTGGCGAACTTTTTCCTGTCCTCGCTCTCCCTCTCTGAAGGAAATTTTTCTATTTTCTCTTGTGTTGCTTTGGCAAAATTAAGTGTAAATAAGCAGAGAGAAAAGAATTGTACATGTTTCGCTCGCACATTGTAAATGTGTAATTGTTGATGTGCCGGCATTGATGCAGTACGAAAAAAAAATTATCGGAGAACAAATTTGGTTTATTTTTGTTATGCGTGTTGATGCATGATAGTGTTTAAATGTTATTCATAGTGATCGGTTGCATACATATTTCTTTATTTTTGTGAAGTTAATGAAAGTAAAGATTTTCTTCGTCAAACTTCAAAACTATGTTTTATATTTGTATATGGCCAAAGTTAAGTTTCTTAACACTTTTATGTGTATGAACATTTTTTGCATGTGAAGACATGCATTTCCACAGATCGTGTTGACGAATTTGTTGTTCTCCACAGTTTGTTTTCCGCATTTAACACAGCATAAGATGATATTGAAACCTTTAATATGTTTATAGTAGATAAACTTTTATAGGATTTGGATATTTCTTAACTAAAACACTTTCGAATTTCATAAGATTTTACTTCCGAGTTCGGACCGATAGCTGTCCGAAAGTCTGAAGTGGCGCTTGTGTTGGTCTTCCGGTTTGCAAATGTATTGGTTAACAACACTCAGACATTTACATGGCTTCCAGTAGGTAAGGCAGTTCAGAAAAGGACTTCCTCCTAAAAATATGCTCTATATACACTTCTGGGATGGATTTAGATAATTGAGTATTACTCTGTGTGAAAATATCTTTGTTTCTTTCTGGTGAGGACATATTGCATTTTTTTTGTCGAGTTTGCTTCGTAAGAAAATTAGCTTTCGTTTCATTGGAATAAATGCGATGTTTGAAATAAAGGTACACAGCCTGCCTCTTCGCCATTTCTAACAAATTGTTGACTGAAACACATCGTAGTATCTCTCCAAGTTGTAATACGCAACATTATTAGAAATTCAAAGATTATTTTACATATCTATTTATTTGGAAGTGGCCAATTCTTTATGGTTGGTGAGTAGAAGTGAATTAAACTCTACATTTGCAAGCGATTTTGTGTTATTTCGTTGCTTTGAAGGTTGCCCCGTCTGAGGCCCTTTTGGTTAATATACTGGTATTTGGAGGAAGCGAAATTCGTCAGTTACGAATGTTACTGCGCCATCATTCCAGCTTTTATTTTGAAACATTGTGTATTCTTTGCCAATGAAATCACACTCTCCATAAACCAGCAGTTAAAGTACACTGTCTGCGGTATTGTAAAAGAAATCACAAATTGCCTTTAATACGTTGTTGTTGCCTATTAGCGAGGTGAGGTATTATGGTCATTCTCTTATTAATCAGAAAACTAATCTCTTATTGAATAATAATTTTGCCGTTAGGTATTCCCAACATTGCACACATAACATGTAACAAGTGCCTGGACTGTAGATTTGCTGCTGTAGAACAGGCGTTGATCAGTCATATTGAAACTCACAAAGTGCGTGCTTGTTCTACCGACTTTAACCTTAATGGCTAATATTTAAAGTTCTGGATTCATAGTTCGGGATTCAAAAGAGCCAAAACTGAAGAATAATTCAACATTTTGATTGGCTGAAATTCGTCTATTGGAAAGAAACAAGTGATCGTAATATCGGGAAGCCACATTCGACTTCTCAAAATTGGAATAAAAAAAAAAAAATTATTACGTATGAGTTAGTTCTCTATACCAGTGTACAGATCACGTGTGTATGTGCAATATCCATTTACTTGTTGCTTTTACTTGAGAAGAAGGTGATTATAAGGCAACATAAATTTTCGTAAATTGGTCGGAGCACTAATTGAATATCCGTGCCTTCCGCGAGACACTTAATGTTGTTTATTAGCATTAAATAACCAACCTGCGACATCAACTTTGTGGAAAGCAAAAATATACATTTTATATCAACAGCATAAACCATATAAAGTACAGCTTATCCGACTTCTGGCATCTTGGATTGAAAGGCCTTTCAACGAGGGAGCCCGTGAAAACCGTAAGTCACCATTATTCATTCTTTTTGTATGTTTTTATTTCCACACTGACACGATCGGTTCCACACTTGACTCTTAATGTAATATTATTAAAAACCTGACTCTCTTATTGAATGGTAAGAGTCCCGTTATTCTCAGGTTTGGATCGATCGTATCAAACTTAAACAAATTTGCAAGTTGGTTAAATTTTGTTATATTATCCCACGGTATTTGATAAAAATTAGATTATAATAAATTTGAATTTTCCACTTCCTGGAAACATAGCCATTTAAAATTTATTAACCTACAAATTACCCCCAGAATTACCAACCTGGCAATTGTACCTTGATACAGTTTGAATGTCATAGTACAATAGCCAGGTCTGAGAGAACAAAAAGTGGATTACAAAAGTTTGCAAAAAACAACAATAAAAAAATCATTATACCTTGCAGTTGGTTCTCTTTTATAACAAGTGATTTTATTTTGCCTTTCTTTCTTCATATTCTCTACATTTTGTCAAACTTATGCATTTCAAAAACTCGGTCAATGACCTCCGTGGTAAAGCCAGCTGTTACAGTTTGAAATACACAGCTTCTGTATCATACACACGTATCTGAATATTTTCTTATAAATGTTTTCTGTATCATACATAATAGATAGTATATCGATATGCTTATGGATATTAGCCCAACGTTGGTATTCATAACTAGAATTAGAACTGAAGTAATGTTATCTTGAATTTTCTATTTATTTAAGTGGTATGTATATAATTGAAATTTGTATTAAATCGGTGGCAAACTCCATCATGAACTAAGGTGAACACTTTTGTTTGGCTTCAGAGGCGCCAAGGTAGAGGGAATCTATTTTGGGTTACCGTGAAATCACTGGGGATGACGGGTAACATGGTTGGGTGGGCATAAAAGGTAGGTGCAATATCACCAGCATATACCGATATGGCTTCAAAAGAGAGTTTATACTTCATCTTTGTATCTGTTCTTGTTTCTACTCCTATTGTTTTCCTCCAACGCATGCTATTTAAACTTTTAAAATAACTATTGTAGAAGACCTTCGGTATGCATAGGCAAGAACCTACCCCTCCGACGAGCAATAAGGTTACGGGAACCTAGCATGCTACAGCCATATGCTTACGTCAGAAGTATCGTTGCATTTCTAGCTGAAATTCAACAGAAAATCAAAAGGGTTATAGGCTACAAGTCGGTAAATAAATCAGAAATTTATACGATAGTTCATCAGAGTTCGGACCTAATTCGGTCCGAAAGTCGGCTAAAACATCCGATTTTCATCCGAATTTCGGTCAGAGAACACGTCAACCACGCCATATGACTTTCGGTCAGAGTTCGGACCGAATTCGGATCCGAACTCGGACGTTTCATCCGACTTTCGGACCGAATTCGGTCCGAACTCTGATATTTTTTCCGACTTTGGTTTGCTGGGAAATTGCTTTACATTTTCCAAATTTCTTCAAAATATATACCCTCAGCCTATGTGAATTATAACTTTCATCTACGCCCTTTGGTCATTTAAACCTGCCGACAAAAATGTGAATTAGGATTAAAGTTCAAAAATGCTGCGGAGGAGGGCTTAAAGGAAATCCTTTATGGAGTCATTTCAGTGGGTCATCGTATAACTTTTGGACCAATATGCCAGGAAGCATGGACTTGTCTACAGAAAACATAATATCGCTGTAAACAAGATCACAGCGAACAGCATCGGTATACCTAAAGGATCTTCGAACAGAACCTAAACTGCACTTGGATAAAAATGTTAAACTTTTGTGGAGGAGGTACTTGAAGGAGAGGACCGATATGGGCCATTTTAGAAGTTAAACTAAATTTGGACAAAATATTAGGAGGTCCAAAGTTTGGATAAAATTGATTTCACGTTCAGAAAATATCGTGCATATCATTTTAGTGACATTATTGTAAACATGGGGGTATTCAACTACTTATTTGCCGACTTTTGTGACCAAAAAATGAGTACTGATTTCTGGTGACATGACCTTGTTAAAATCGATCTAGCTGGGCGAAATTAATAACTTGCAAACGAATGGAGATATTTTTCTGAAATTTTGCACAAACTCAGTCTGTGTCCGTGGGTAATAATGAGCTAAATATGAACAACATCTGCTAATGTTTTGGTATAGTCCCCATATAATGGTACCTCCTGATATACGGTATCTTGGGGATTTAAGCCACCCCTACTTTCTAAATTTGTTTTAATTTGCTACTTAGGGTTTCTAGTGGACATAGGTTCTCCCAATATTCGGTATTTTGAGAATTTTATCCACATTTTCAAACCAAATAAGCCGAATTTTGGCATTGGAGGTTCTGGTTCTGGTTCTTCTCCTTCAAAAATTGTGAACATAGTTGTACGTTTTGATATAGCATATGCAAAATTTATGCATTTTACATATTTTCTTATGCAACAAATATTTCAATAATAGGTACAAAAATGTTTGAGTGTACAATTTTTATACCCTCCACCATAGGATGGGGGTATATTAAGTTTGTCACTACGTTTGTAACTACTCGAAACAATCATTGTAGACCCCACAAACTATATATATTCTTGATCAGCGTGCAATTCTACATCGATATAGCCATGTCCGTCCGTCTGTCTGTCTGTCCGTCTGTGGAAATCACTCTAGCGTCCGAACGGATTGACGTAGGTGGATGACATTTTGGGCAAATCCATTATATGTACCTAGGACTTTTGGTATTGAAAGCGGGCTATGTAGGTCCACGCTTTCGTGTAGCCACCATACAAAATGACGCGTGACGCGTCGTCGTTTTAAGGAATGTGTAAGATATTTGTCCCATTTTAACACCGAATTGGTTGCAAATTGGTATTTTGTGTCTCCAGAGGCCAAAAAACATTCCTACCAAAGTTGGTTTATATAGGTCCACGTTTTGGTATAGCCCCCATATAACGCCCCATATAAAGTACGCGTCATTTTAATATATTTGACAACAGAATCGGTTGTAACTTTGTATTTTGTGTTTCCAGAGGCTAAGAATCATTTCCACCGTAAAGTGTTTATATAGGTCCACGTTTTGATATAGCCCCCATAGGACGATATCTCTCGATTTTCGGTATTTTGAAGGTTTTGGCCTCATTATCACACCGAGATGGCTGAAATTAGGTATTTAGTCTTCGTTGGGGGTATAAAACTTTCCCCCAGAAATTTTTAGGTATAGGTCCACGCCATCATATAGCCCCAATAGAGCGGTACCTTCCGATTTTCGGTATTTTGTGGCCACATTAATCCACCGAAATGGCTGAAATTTGTGGTGGAGGGTATAAAAAGTTCGGCCCGACCGAACTTAACGCTTTTCCTACTTGTTCTGTTTAAAATTCTCTTCAGACAAGTCAATAAAAAAGAGAAATGTATAACCACAACCACAACCTTCAAAATACCGACAATCGGGAGGTATCGTTCTATGGGGCTATATGTAGGCCTGAACCTAAACCGAAAAATTTTAGGTGGACAGACTTAATACCAAATTTCTGCCATTTCGGAGGGATATTGAGGGCACAACCTTCACAATACCAGAAATCCGGAGGTACCGTTCTATGGGGGCTATGTGAAGACATGGACCTATACCGACAAATTTCATGTGGAAAGGATTGTACCCACAACGAAGACAAAATATCAAATTTCAGTCATTTCTGTGGGATATTGTGGCCACAACCTTCAAAATACCGCAAACCGGGAGGTACCACTCTATGGGGGTTATATGAAGACGACAAATTTTAGCTGGACAGTTTTTTACCCCAAAAGGAAGACTTAATACCAAATTTCAGCCATTTCGGAGGTATATTGAGGGCACAACCTTCAAAATACCAGAAATCCGGAGGTACCGTTCTATGGGGGCTATATGAAGACGTGGACCTGTACCGACAAATTTCAGGTGGAAAATTGTATACCCACAACGAAGAAGAAATGCCAAATTTCAGTCATTTCGGTGGAATTTTGTGGCCACAACCTTCAAAATACCGAAAATCGGGAGGTGCCATTCTATGGGTGCCATATGAAGACGTGGACCTATGCCGACAAATTTCAGGTGGAATGTTTTATACCCCCAACGAAGACTAAATACCAATTTGCAGTCATTTCGGTGTGATATTGAGGCTACAACTTTCAAAATACCGAATACCCGTAGGTACCGTTTTATGGGGGCTATATGAAGGCGTGGACCTATGCGGACAGATTCCAGTTGTAAAATTGCATACCCCTAACGAAGACTTAACACCAAATTTCAGCCATTTCGGTGGGATATTTAGACCACAAATCCTTGAATATATTTTTGCATATGGTTTTGAATATGCTCATTTTATGCAGATATGTAAAAATATGTCAAAATATGCACGATATGCAGAATATGCAAAATATGCAAAAATTTCTGGGCCTAATTCGTTTTATTTTGTAATAAAACGAGTTTCTGTCTAATCAGATTTTCTCTACGTCCATCCTAACCATTTATGCATTTGCATAGGATTCCGCAGTCTATTTATCAGTAAGATTTGCGGCTAGTTACAACCAAAATTTGGTTATTGGGATTATAAAAAGTTCAATATGATTTGTCAAAAAAAATGGGCTGAACATTACAGAACGTTTGTAGTTACGCTCCATTTAACAAAAGTATATTACACTAAATAACACAAGAAAAATAATAATTTTTGAAAATTTATTGCTGTACAACTGTATACCTCCAGGATCAAACATTTTTTTTTTCATTTAAGTTACACCCACCCCTATTTAATAAAAATTAACGTTGTTTATCAATTCATTTATTTTTGTAATAAACAATGTTTTATCAAGAACTTATTTAACAAATATGAAGATAGAAATTTTGCAATAATTTTCTCAAAATCAGATGCAGCATAGTTTCTTGCATTGGATAGTGAATAGCTGAGAGATTATTTACAACAAGAACAAATTAAAAACAAAATTTTAGTCAGCAGAGTGTCTGTAATCGATACAATGGTAAACATTTTGCAATTTTATAGTTTTATGACTATCGCGCCGCTAGATCCGTGATTTCGACCAGTGTGCGGCGGTACACGTCAAGAGGTATGGTTTCAAACTCGTGACAAAGCGCATGCGCATGGCATGGCTCTCACTAGAACACAAAGGGCAGAGCTACAAAATTGGAAGGTCAAAGATCGGAGAGGAGGATGATGACCAACAAAACAGAACGAAACCGACAACCAAGGGAGAGACCCGAAAGCAGCAGCGACTCCCAAGAATTCCGCTTACTGGAGGACATACATATGATTGAGGTTATCCAGATAAACCTTCATCGGAGTGTAACGGCAACTTTGGTTTAAACAATATAAATTATGAACTTGTTGACGTTACTACGGGAACTCTAGCGAACTCGCTCCAGAATTTCAAACGTTGAACGACAACGTACTATAGCAAGAGAACGGGAATATATACCTAGCGTCAGAATAAATGCTGTTCTACTCGCCGAAATTACCACCTTCGTCAGAACTGCAATAGCTGCTGAAGTAACGAAGTAGTATTATGCAGCAATGCTAATTCACACCTTGCTTGATGGTAAGGCACGTTACGCAATACAAATATCTTATCGCCTGATGAGTTTAACCTCATTCTTACTCAAGACAATGGAACGCATACATTAAACGCAGATCAGTGGAAGACGCATTACATGAGGTAATACACCATATAGAGAGAACCTTGGAAATGAATATGTATACACTAGCTGTATGCATCGACTCCGTAGACGAGTTTCAGATAGATCGTTGAACGATTCTCCTTAGCTGTGAAATAAAACACATTGTATTTATGTAATTACCAATATTAAATGCGATTTCTTCCTTGTCCAATAAAATATTTCCATTCACCTTCTTGATTTAATTGTGAAATTTCCAATTATAAAATGTGTTGGGCATTTAATTTACTAAAAAGCGCCATTTATTTAAAAAAAGACACAAGACACTGATTTATTCGCTCACTTTACCGTCTTTACTCAAATATTGTATGTATATAGAAAACTGAAGAAACAAGGAACAACATAATTCATACCACTTTTTTTAATTTCCTCTTCGCTTGCTACGTTGGTTAACAACGTTAACAACGCTTCTGCGTCTTCTATTACACCATAGAAGAGGTGCACACGAAGAGAATACTATTCTGGGTGATTGCATGGGAAAGATAAACTAATTTTTATAAAAGTAATAAAAATATTTCATGTTTGTTTTGTTTATTGTTGAAGATTCAATCTCATTTGATTGTTTAAGCTGGAGTATTCCCCCAATGGCTTAACTTCATTTGTTACCCTCTATTACAGAGAGTAATGTTTTTCAAAACGAACTGACAGTGTTGCAAAATTTTACTGATCGCTACCAATATCATGATTTCATCCCGGCGAATTGGCTTTTCTTGCGCGTGCCATTCGCTGTCTTTTTTTTAGTTGGCTTTTCAGCTTTTTGAAATGATGCCTTTTTTTAGCGAAAAACCGAACTCTTTAAGTGTCTAGTATTCTGAAATAAATGAGAATCACACTCACTTCAAACAAATACTCCAGCTTAAGCAAAATATTTCAACTAATGTTTTTTTTTTTATTTTTTCGTTGTTAAATCAATACGGAGAATACAAATATGTATTTTAAATGAAGAACTAAGTGTTAAAATTTGTAATCTAATATATAAAAGGCAATATGTGTATGTTAGTATGTTTGTTTGTTTGTATGTTCCGAATAGACTCAAAAACGGCTGAATAGATTTTCTTGAAAATTTCAGATAATGTACTGGGAACACCGGTGGTGAAAATAGGCTATATATTTTTTTGAATGGTCGTCGCGGAAGTGAAATATCGCGGTCATCCCAAATTATTCAAAAATGTATTATTTCAGATAATATACCTAATTTTAGTAAGCGTGACTACAAAACCGCTATAACACTGGCTTCAATATGTGGGATAACGCGGTCAACGCCATATTTTGGAATATAGTAAAATCCCGATGTCTTGAGATGTCACTATATAGAAATTCCGAAAAATCGATTGGGAAATCTTATGAAATTTTGTATGTGGAGTTTTTAGGTCTGAGAATAGGTCGTAATCTATTTTTTTATCCCGCTAAGTGTAGTGACCGGTGGTCCTCCCCACAATTTTTTTAAGAAAACCGCGAAATTCAAGATACGTTTTAATATATTGTTTGCAATGCTATGGTAATTACAGTCTTGACCCTGAATGGTCGCCGCGGAAGTGAAAATCGCGGTCATCCCAAAATTTTCAAAAATGTATTATTTCAATTAATTAGAACTGTCGTAAGCTGTTTTTATACGGCTAGGAGTAGTGACCGGTGGTCCTCCCCCACAATGTTTTTAAGAAAATCCGAAATCTTTGATATTTTTAAACGTATTGTTTACGATTGTTTTCCCTGAATGATCGCGGTCATCACAAAGTTTTCAAAAATGTATTATTTCAATTAATATACATAATTTTAGTAAGCGCGACACAAAAATGATATAAACACTAGCTTGAACAAGTGGGATAGCGCGGTCGTGATCTATTTTAATACGGCTAAGTGTAGTGACCAGAGGTTCCCCTTCAATTTTTTTTTTTTTTTTTTTAAATCTGAAGTCCATGATATTTTTGAACGTATTGTTTACAGATTGTTTGCAATACTACTGTAATTACTGTCTTGACCCTGAATGGTCTTCGCGGAAGTGAAATACCGCGAAAAGTGAAATATCGCGGTCATCACAAAATTTGGAAACATTTATTATTTCAGATAATATACATAATTTTGTAAGTGTGCCTAAAAAACGCTGAACACTAAACAATAAGTGGGACAGCGCGATCAACTCCACATTTTGGAATACAGTAAAATCCGGATAACTTGAGATGTCACAAGATCGAAATTCCAGAAAGATACATTGGAAATCAGACAAAGTTATTGATATACAATACAATATCATCATTGGAATCAGAATACCACGATCGTGTTCGATTTTTGAAAATATTATAATTACGGATAAAATCTCAAAATGGGGAAGTGAAACTTCATGAGCATTGATTTTAGTCCTTGGAATAGCTAGGTAAAGATACATTTTTTTAAATACAGCAAAATCTCGATAATAACAACTACAATTTATAGAAGTAATTTTTTTTATGAATTATATAAATGCTACCATACATATTCCGAAGGAATATACATTTCGCTGAGGGGTATTTTACCACTATTGCATATAGAGCGCGAAGAAAAAAGGCGTTACGTTCGATCGGGCTGAATGAGGCTAAATCCACCAAAAATAGCGAAAATCAGGTGCCACCGTTCTATGGGAGCTATATCAAAACGAGGACGTATACTGAACAGTGGCTATATCTCTGAACTATCGAAAATAGGGAGGTACTGTTTTATGGGAGCTGTATCAAAACGTGAACCTATTACTGTTACATACCGAGCGCAAATAAAAAGACGTGTCTTTCGGTCGATACGAATATTTATGCTCTCCTCTTTAAAATATATTAAAACCAGATTTCAGCCATTTCGGTGTGATAATGATGTTAAATCCTCAAAAATAGCGAAAATCAGCCGGTACAGTTCTATGGGAGCTATATCAAAACGTGGACCTATACCAACAATTCTTTGCAGTAATAATTACGACCCCAACCGAGACCAACAATCCAATATATAGCAATGTTAATTGACGTGCACCGACCATTATATGTGGGTCACAAAGTGCTTTAAACTGTCGATTTATGGTGAAGGGTATAATAAAAGAGATTTTATATCTTAAATTTGGGGGATACCATTATATGGAATTTATGTCAAAACATTGATTTATATTATGAAGTTTCTAGAGGGATGCATAATTATGGGTGTATCAATACTGGATAGATAACTAAAGTTTACACGGAGAACCCAAACAACGGGCCAGCAACGCGGACCGGGTCAGCTAGTTTTAATTAAAAACAACAATTTGAACAAATTTCAAGGCAAATAATGTCTTCGTCTGCGTGCATGTTAATCCGTACGCCAGGGGTGCTCAGAATAGTTGGTGTATTAGTAGTGGTAAGACACTCTCCGCATTGCTAAGCAATGGCAAATCAGAAATAAAGAGAGAATATGTGTGGTTTGTTTTTACGCTACCGTAAGGAAGCGAGCACCAATGTCGTAAAGACACGTCCATGTCTGCACCATACACACAGCTCTTTATTACAAAACAGCATTCCGCAACCGCGAGAGCCTGTTGTTCTCCCTTTGACAAAAATCCTCCCTCCAACTATAAAAATATGTTCTAACATAAACAAAAAAAAAAAAAACAATATGTTGGTAACTAAACAAATAAAATTGAGATATGTTACAAAATGTTGCAAACATATCGCACCTGTTCAACAAAAGGGTAGTAACTCAAAATTTTCTACTTTTCAGTAGAGACAAACAATAATTTATGTTAATGTTAAAGGTATAATACACAAAAAAACTATGCCATCGTAAAGATATCTTTTTTACTACACTACAGCACTGGACTTCTTTTTATTTCATTAAGTATTTGGTCATATTTCTAACCATTTTTCGAGTTACTACCATTTTGTTGAAACAAATGTTTGTTTTAGTAGAGAAATTATTTCGACTTGTGCCCCTTTAACTGAAAACAAGTGAGCAAAGGCTATGGTCGGGACGGGGCCGACCATGTGTTACCCTACACCACTACCCATGTCCATAAGCTTTTCACTGGTAAATATTTCTTTTAGGGAATATAATCCGACTACCACTAAATATAATATGCCTCTTTCTCTCTGGGACCCCCATAAGCAACCAACATTTCGACCTGTAACGTGATTGCAAAAAATGGAAGATTTGGATGCATTGTGGTATTTCCCTTGTTTGGCCACCTTCGCCAACCTACTTTACACCAATTTAAAGGTAATATTTTCTTCTTCTATTGACAGGGTTTGCCGTTGGAATACCCCTACTAGAAGCCGATATATTCACAAAGAATAAAACTTTGAATTTGTCTCCAGATGAGTTTTTCCCCATTCCTACCCCTAAATATTATCCGACTATCACCAAAATCAATAGGCTTCTTCCTCTGTGGGGCCCCATCAGCCCCCAAAATTTCGTGACGATCCGATCAAAATTGCGACCTGTAGCGTGATTACAAAACAAGTAAGAAAAGCGTTAAGTTCGGTCGTGCCGAACTTTTTATACCCTCCACCACAAATGTCAGCCATTTCGGTGGATTAATGTGGCCACAACCTTCAAAATACCGAAATGCGGAAGGTACCGTTCTATGGGGGCTATATGATGGCGTGGACCTATACCTAAAAATTTTTGGGGGAAAGTTTTATACGCCTAAAGAAGACTAAATATCAAATTTCAGCCATCTCGGTGTGATAATGAGGCTAAAACGTTCAAAATATCGAAAATCGGGAGATATTGTATTATGGGGGGCTATATCAACACGTGGACCTATATAAATATTTTATGGTAGAAATGTTTCTTAGCCTCTGGAAACACAAAATACAAAGTTACAACCGATTCTTCGGTCAAATGGGTCTAATACATTCATAATATATTCAAATGACGCGTACTTTATAAGGGGCCTTACGTGGGGGCTATACCAAAACGTGGACCTATATAACCCAACTTTGGTAGGAATGTTTTCTGGCCTCTGAAGACACAAAATACCAAATTACTACCAATTCTGTGGTCAAATGGGTCTAATACATTCAAAATATATTAAAATGACGCGTACTTTATATGGGGCCTTATATGGGGGCTATACCAAAACGTGGACCTATATAACCCAACTTTGGTAGGAATATTTTTTGGCCTCTGGAGACACAAAGTACCAAATTACAACCAATCCGGTGGTAAAATGGGCCAAATATCTTAAAAATTCCTTAAAACGACGACGCGTCACGCGTCATTTTGTATGGGGGCTATACGAAAGCGTGGACCTACATAGCCCGCTTTCAATACCAAAAGTCCTACGTAAAAATAACATATTTTCCCAAAATTTCATCAACCTACGTCAATCCGTTCGGACGCTAGAGTGATTTCCACAGACGGACAGACGGACAGACGGACGGACATGGCTATATCGATGTAGAATTGCACGCTGATCAAGAATATATATACTTTGTGGGGTCTACAATGATTATTTCGAGTAGTTACAAACGTAGTGACAAACTTAATATACCCCCATCCTATGGTGGAGGGTATAAAAACGGAAAATGGGATGCATTATCGACTATTGCGATATCTCTGTTGTTTGACCACCTACGACAGCCTACTGTACATCGTTGTAAAGGTGATATTTTCTACTTTTCTTGCCAGGTTTTCCTTTTGATATACCTCTTAAAGAAACAGAGCTATTGGCTTTGAAATAAAACGTTGACCTTTTCTCCAAATAAGTTTTTGCCCATTCCGACCTCTGAATATTATCCGACCATCATCAAAATCAATAGGCTTCTTAATCTGTGGGACCCCCATTAACTCCCAAAATTTCGTGACGATCCAATCAAAATTGCGGCCTGTAGCGTGATTACAAAGTTTAGATGGACAGACGGACAGACGGACGGACGGACTGACGGACGGACTGACGGACGGACTGACGGACGGACACACATAGCCAGATCGACTCAGCTCGTCGAGACATTCATTTTGGTATATATAAGTATGGGTCTACGACCATTATTTCGATGCGTTACAAACTTTTTGGCCAAAACCAACTTATAATACCCTCCCCACATAGTGGTGTAGGGTATAAAAATGGGCGGCGATTGATAACATAAAGAGGGAACAATTCGAAATACTACTATTTTGCTGAAAAAATCGCGATATAAATGCCTTAAACATGTGAGCGCAACTTGAAATAAGTCTCTTTTGTCGATACAGAGTAGTTATTCGAAGAGATTACAATTGACTTATCGGTATTTTTTGACGAAAGACTAGACAAAACAATGGGAGTTTTTTACAGTAGGTGGATGAAAAGTGCACATTTCAAAATTTTGAGTTACTACCCTTTTGTTGAACAGGTGCGATATATTTGTTTGGAAACAAACAAATTATATATGAGTTCCAACATATATTTGTTTGCCCCAAACAAATATTTGTTTGGATCCAAACATATTCCTAACATATAATTTTCTGCGTTTAGCTATCCACTTGTAAGCATCACAGCATGACAACAGCGCAATCAGAGCAGATACTTTCAAGCACATCACGCTGTTTAAGGACATTGGGCACGCTACTCTCCGGCTAGGATTGAAACATGGAATAATCAATTATCTGTGTGAACGCAAGTCAGATGTGGAATTAAGGAACAAGGAGTCGAAGAAGTCCATATCTCTGAACCTGTTTAACCTCTATCAACAACACTGAAAATGCAAACAAGTTCTAGTATGCATTTTTTGAAAGTACATATTTAGACTACAAAAACCCTAGTAGGGGTTTGTCCTGTCAGATCCAGTTCGAATTTTATGGCCTCATCTAAACAGGGCTAAATCTACATTTTTTTTGCATTTATCAGACCTTTATCTCAGAAACGAATAGGAATTTGGCCTTGCTGACTTTAGCAATATTGTAGCCCTAAACTAGTAGAACTTATCTTTTGAAAAAACCGCATAAGAAAAACTCCATCTGGGGCATCAAAATCTATAAAATATAGAAAATTTTGCATAATTGCTTAAATTCTAGTCAGTATCGGCTAAACTGTGCAAAAGTCTTCCAAATAAAGTTCTCAACAATTCTTTAGAACATTTTGAAACTCTAAAATGCTTTCTTCATGTTGTTTCAGCGGTATTTTGCATCATATCTTTTACAACACGTATTTCAAACACAGTTCACACCAACAGTTTATTCTCGCATTTCGGATTTCACTACATTATTGACATTTTTATTAAATCGTCGTTGAAAAATGTACTGAAAACAACGGCATAGAGGCATTTTACAACAATGACATGTTCTAAAGAGTTGTGTATTACATTCCAGGGAATATTTTCCAAAAGAAAATATTCAGAAAAAACTAACGGTTTTGGAGATACGGTGCGAAATGTATAAAAATTGTGTCATTTTTGCATATATTTTGAAATTTGAGGCCATTAATGTAGTTTTTCGAGTTCATTATTTCTCCAAATATTTTATTCTTGTCCTTATCTACAAATTTGCTCCAGAAGAAGATTCGCAATGGTTTCAGAGATATAGCCCCGAATTTCTTTAAAAACTCAATATTTAACCATGTTTCGATAGGGCCATAAAATCCGAGCTGGATCTGACACAACAAAACCCAACTAGGGTTTCTTGTCGTTTGGCTCTGTACTTTCAAAAAATCCTCAGTTCGAATTGTTTGCACAAGATCACCTTAAAAATGTTGCACAGTGTAATGTATTCCACCCCCTCCAGACGGCAGTGCGATCATAAGGCATGCGGATGATTGAACGATCATGGCGTCAGGTATCTTTCCTGATGTCATTTGAAAAAGGCTGAACTGCTAATTTCCCGATCTTACAACCTTTTTCCACACAAGGAAAATGAAAATATACCCGCCACTAAATGTACGGCCACTCTGTTAGCCACGTGAACTGCAAAGGTAAGGCTGAGTTGAATGTCAAGGTCGATGGTAGCAGAATTCCAACCACGAACTACATTTGACATATTCAGCATATTCCCGTCGTCCTCGCATACCATAGCTATCTGTGACTGGCTGAATTGAAGGAATAATGTCCTGAAGTCCCTAGCCGACAGACAAAGAAACCTTGTTGACCACATATAACGCGATAGGTCGGTTTTTGGTAAGCTATGCGAAGCCAGTGTGGTATCCGAATATAAGTTACCATCGGAGAGCCATTCAAATCACCACATGGTGGATAGGATACCTAACTTAAACATGGATATTTTATAAAAACATCTATGGAACATCCATTCATCATTAAAAGGCGATTTCATAAATCGTTTTTGAGGACTTTTCTTAAAGACACCATTTAAAATCTTTGAAGGTCATATTTGTATTTATTTATTTTTAATTTAACATATTAATATTATTTGTGAATAAAAAAAACTGTGATGAAAAAATTGTTATTCATGAAATGACAACAAAATATGTAGTCGTATTATTAAAACAAAAGAATCGTATTTATAAAATAACAACAAAAGTCAGGAAAGAATGATTGTGACTCACGAGTTAAATGGTGATTCCGGCATTAAAGGAGAACAATATGACGCTGCGGATGATGATGATGATGACAATGATCACGCGTACAACGTGCACTGATGCTCAGTGAAGAACAATCAATGAAAAGCCAAAAGCACAAAAACAAAAATTGAACAATCGATTAACGCACCTTTTATTTTCTTTTGGGTCCATTGAAAATTCCATAACATTAAAAATTTGCATAAATTTGTGAAATATTCACACGTTTGACAAGTAATTGTCGTCTTGTGGTGTTCTTACGGGGGGAAATCGTTTTATGTTGTTGTTATTGTTGATTTTTGTTGTTTTTGTTTCGTAAATGATAGTTTTTTTGTTTTCACTGCTATTGTTTTGTTATTATTATAAAATACCGGGTGCTATTGACTAGAGCTTTTCATTAAAATATATCGTATTTTCAACTTCAGAACTGTAGATTTGTACCAAATGCAGGAGAATTTCAGAAATTAGATATTTACTGTTTTTGGGATAAACCCTCCAATAAGGATAACTGTTTCGACCACAGATCCTTTAAGAAAAATTCTGCCAGGACAACAAGGGTACCATTCGAAAGCTTATCGAGACAGCTATACCCGACGCGATGTCGCGATATTTACTGTTTTTGGTATAAGCGCTGCAATGAGGATAGCTGTCTTGATAAGCTTTCTAATGGTACCCATGGTGTCCTGGCAGAATTTGCCTTAAAGGATCTGTGGTCGAAATAATTGTCCTGATGGCAGGGTCACCCCCAAAAAACTGTAAATATCGCGACATAGGGTCCATAGGTTGTCCTGGCAGAATTTTAAAAGATCTGTGGTCAAAATAATTATCCTTATTGCAGGGTTTATCCCAAAAACAGTAAATATCGCGACATCGGCCAATATTTTTTAAAGATTTTTTTTAGCGCTGTCTCGATAAGCTTTCCAATGCTACCCACGTTGTCCTGGCAGAATTTTCCGTAAAGACCTTAAAAAAGATATTTTTTTACAAAGAAACCCATTTTTGAATAGCTCTCTTAGCATTAACAATGCTCTGCTAACGCGCTGTTAACAAAAGCGTTAACAGAACGCTTTGTGCCTCCGCTAGATTGATTTGTGTTTTCGCTAATTAAATACGAATCTATCTTAATAGACATAATTTATTATTTTTTTTTTGTTTTTTGACTTTTCTCATCTGTGAACATTGTAGTTTTAGAATCCGCAAAAACTTTCCAGGTGTCTGAGACTGAAATCCTACTTGACGTATCTTACCATTTTTTTCACGCAAGTAATAAGTAAATATCCGCTACTCAATCTACGGCCATTCTGCTCACCACAGTGACTGCGTAGGTGAGAACTGAGCTGAATCTCATGGTCGATGTTAGTAGAATTCCTACCACTAACTACACTATAATATTCTAGGGGTCACATTTACAGCACGTTTATGTCATCCGCGCATGCCATAGCTCAGTCCGCGACAAACTGAGTTGTAGGAACAAGGTCCTCAAGTCCTTAACCGGCAGCACTTGGGGTACAGATAAAGAAACCTTGTCGACCACACATAACTATGTCACAAAACTATGAAATATTTTTCAACAATAAAAAATAATACCATAAAATAATCTGAACTAAAATTTAATTAGTTTCCTGTTATGTGCCAGAATTGTTCAACCACGGATACCCTAAATTATAAAATAAATTAAGCCAAACAAGGTAGGCTTTGCCGACACAGATATACCCTCAGCATATGTGAATAGAAACTGACATCTACGGATAGATCGAATTTATTTAGGGTCTTTTCAGAATTTAGTTTCCTCTTTTTGGAGATTTGAATTTGCTGACAAAAATGTGGATTAGGATTGAAGTTCAAAATTGTTGCGGAGGAGGTACAGGACCAAACGAACAGCATCGGTATACATTTCCAAAGGATCTTCGAACAGACCCTAAACAGCACTTAGACACAAATGTTGAACTTTTATGGTGGAGGTTCCCTAAGGAGAGGACCGATATGGACCATTTTAGAAGTTAAACTAAATTTGGACAAAATATTAGAAGATCCAAAGTTTGGACCAAATGAGTTGCCCCGTTTAAGGGGTATCGTGCATACCATTTTAGTGATTTTTTTAAGTTTGTTAAAAATTTCACGATGTGTAAAGTATGGACCAAATCGGTTACTCCTTTCAGGAGTTATAGTGCGCACAAATTTTCCAAATATTTTCGAACTTTTGTGAGGGAGGTACCGGAAGGAGTGGACCAATATAACCCCATTTCCGAACCTAAACTAAGTTTGGACAAAATATTACCGCCTCCAAATTTTAAACATAGGTTTATAACGAGACAAAAAGATAGAAAAAATTTAGTGGATGTAGGTCCACATTTTGGTATAGCCCCCATATAAAGGTACCGCCCGGTTTGTGGTATTTTGAAAAATTTAGACAAATTTTCCAACCATTTGGTTGAAATTTTGCATTTTGAGTACTGAGTGAACAACATACTTCCTCGAAAAAATGTTCAATTTAGGTCCACGTTTAGGTATAGCCCCCATATAAAGGTAC
Organism: Musca autumnalis; assembly: GCF_047663935.1. Classification (NCBI taxonomy): domain Eukaryota; kingdom Metazoa; phylum Arthropoda; class Insecta; order Diptera; family Muscidae; genus Musca; species Musca autumnalis. Next base: position 112,509,727 of record NW_027411977.1, on the reverse strand, counting down.
CGCCCGATTTTCGGTATTTTGACGTTTTTAGCCAAACTTTGCATTGAGTCCTGAGTGAACAACATACCTCCTCGCAAACAAACTGTTCAGTATATGTCTACGTTTAGGTATAGCCCCCATATAAAGGTACCGCCCGATGTTCGGTATTTTGAACTATTTTTGCTAAAGTTTTCAACCGATTTGGCTGTAATTTTGCATTTCAAGTTCTCAGTTCATTAAATACCTCCTTGCAAAAAATATTCAACATAGGTCCAAATTTAGGTGTAGCTCCCATATAAACGTACCTCTCGATTCTCGGAATTTTGACGATTTTACAGGTGTGGTATAAGGGGAATAAGCAGGTGGCGGATGGGGGCAGCTGGAATTTTTTTCATCGTAAGCTAGAGACTTTCTCCTGTATTGCCTGTTACATTGCCAATACCATCGACTATCATTTCAATTTTGGAAACTGTAAATTTACCTCTTAATTTTGTTATAATTTCGCACCTATCCTACGAATTCTTTTTCACTTTTTCAAGGCACCACATACAAATCACAACTTCTTCGACTTAACTTAGCATATTATCGCTGGAAATTGACAAAAATAATACTGGATATTAAAAATTTGATGTGTTTAGAGAATATTTACATATTTCATTTACAATCAAATTTGTCGCAACTGTGTATCGTGCGCCCCAGCCAGCCAGACAGACAAACGGACGGACATTGCTAAATCGACTCCAAATTGTCTGAAACGGATTTCGTCCAAACATACTTGGGGTCTAAAAACATTATTTCGGTAAGGCACATTTCGCCATATATACCCTCGTTAGCATAAATGCTGAGGGTATACAAATTTTATGCAACCCCTATTTTTGGTCCGATTCATGTCAAATTGTGGGACGGCCCATATTTTTGGCTTCTGATTAAATTGCAATCGAAACATATGACTTATGCAAAATGCATAAATTTTTGCATATGCAAAATTCATGCATTTTACATATTTTCTTATGCAACAAATATTTCAATAATAGGTACAAAAATGTTTGTATGTACAATTTTTCTGTTTAAAATTCTTTTCAGACAAGACAATAAAATAGAGAAATGTATAACCACAGCCTGAACCTTCAAAATACCGAACATCGGGAGGTATCGTTCTATGGGAGTCTGAACCTAAACCGGCAAATTTTAGGTGGAAAGTTGTTTCCACCCAAGGTAGACTTAATACCAAATTTCAGCCATTTAAGCGGGATATTGAGGTCACAACCTTCAAAGTACCGGAAATCGGGAGGTACCGTACTATGGAGGCTATATGAAGACGTGCACCTATACCGACAAATTTCAGGTGGAAAGTTTTATACCCCCAATGAAGACTTAATACCAAATTTCACCCATTTCGGAGGGATATTGAGGCCACAACTTTCTAAGTACCAGAAATCCGGAGGTACCGTTCTATGGGGGCTATATGAAGACGTGAGTAACATTGAGGCCATAACCTTCAAAATACCAGAATTCCGGAGGTACCGTTCTGTGGGGGCTATATGAAGACGTGAACCTATACGGAGACATTTCAGGTGGAAAGTTGTATACACCCAACGAAGACTAAATACCAAATTTCAGTCATTTCGGTGAGATATTGAGGCTACAACTTTCAAAATACCGAAAATCGGGAGGTACCGTTCTATGGGGGCTACATGAAGACGTGAACCTATACTGAAAGTGGAAAGTCTTATACTCCCAACGAAGACTTTACACAAAATGTCAGCCATTTAAGTGTGATGTTGAGGCCACAACCTTCAAAATATCGGAAATGGGGAGGTGCCTTTCTATGGGGGCTACATGAAGACGTGGATCCTGCGGACAAATTTCAAGTGTAAAGTTTCACACCCCTAACGAAGACTTAATACCACATTTCAGCCATTTCGGTGGGATTTTTAGACCACAAATCCTTGTATATATTTTTGAATATGCTCATTTTATGCAAATATGTAAAAATATGTCAAAATGAGTTTCTGTCTAATCAGATTTTGTCTACGACCATCCTAACCATATATGCATTTGCATAGGATTCCGCTGTCTAGTAATCACCCTAATTCTCATCAATGAATTTGAACTGGCAATACAGTATTGAAAAAGCAACCAGGTATCGTATACTTAATAGACACAACCACTTATGTTACTTATACGTCAACATGTCAACACCGAACGAAAACAAGTTTTGTATCTAATATACTCGTATGTACATATTTCACAACTGATGTATCAGAATCTATATTGTTACGAAAAGTTTTGAAAAACGAATATCTAGAAATTCCAAATAAATAAATTGTTAATCATCGCAAATAAAGAAATGCATTTTTGTAGAAAAAATACTCAGGAAATAAGGTCTCATTACATGCATATTGTAGTTTTGTTTAATTTATTAGTGAATATATTATTTATTATTCAAATGTATATAATGTATTGTGAACAACCCTATTAACATAAATAACAATATATCATTCCGTGAGAACTGCCCTCATACTGATCACCTGCATGTTGAGATCAGCTGACTAGCAGCTGTAGTTTTAAGGATTGTATTTTTTATGTCTAAGGATAGATTAAGGAAAACAAAATAATAAGTACCGTTATATTTTGTATATAAGGACGATGAAATGGAAAATAAAATCAGCCTAAACTGGCTTTAAAACTTCTAATAAAAAGTAAAACAAAGCTCTTTTATTCGAGCTGGAAGTTGCTATGACAACTAGTTGTGCCTGCAATAAAAATCACAGATTTAATTTGCCAAGTGGCGTTATAAAGCACCGGCATAAACAAGTTAGGCAGGCCTTCTTATACCCAACATTTACTTGATAAATGCCAAACACAACGGCGAAACCCTACAGTATATGTACACAAGAACCGCGATAATTGGAAACCCGATAAATCGAAATCCTCTCTTGAACCAGTTTTCCTCGCCCCTAAGTCCCGATAAATCGATAACCCTAATAATTCAAAAAAATACCTGTCCCTAAGACGCTGCTGTACTTATTTTCCCCTCTCGTATTATCTCTTAATTGCCAAAAAAAACTCCCCCATTTCACAAGTCATTGAATTATTTCAAACAAAATGCTAAAACTCCAAAACAATTGACGTGACATAATAATGTCACTAATTTCATTTCAATGACATAAAATCAATACCACCGATACCAATAAATTTGCCGTTTGATTTTTATTTTAGGCTACGATTAAAATCTTTCACAAATCAATGACAAATTCAATAATCACAAACACACGACTGTTGCCGGCATTTTCAGTTTTGTTTTTATTTCATTCGATTGTTAATTATCAAAACAAAACAAAAAAATATTGCGGATTAAAATGTTGTTGTTTATGACAACAAATCAAAGGGAAAGTGGTTAACAATGTTGCTGAAATTAAGGCAAAAGAGGCAAGGGAAAATAATCGCAACGAATCTAAAAAAAAAAAAAATAAAAACTATCGGTTCAATGTGGAAACTGATAAAGTCACAAAGAAACACCTAATGACTCACAGTGGTCTGATCCATGAGGAAAGATGAAGAAATATACATTGTTCGATTTATCGTACAAAGCCAATTGACAATCGTTCATACGAAAGGCAGGGGTAAAACCATGGCAGAACTACCAGGTAGTGGTATCACACCAGCTGATCGAATATGAAAAGTCAAATCCCTTTATAAAAAAATATTTTTGTTGTAATTTCCCCAACAACATAAAGAAAGTTTTGACATAACATATTCAAAATTTTACGATGCCACTACCTGGGTGATTGTGCCATGGGTAAAACCTAATTAGTACTAAAAATCATATATACGAGGGCTACTATACGAATATATTCTATTTCTATTCTAATAATGTAAATGCGAATATTTTAAATGGTTTTATGCGCTTTTGCATGTGCTCGAACCACCTCCGATAGAGATAGCTCAAAAACATGGTTTTTCAATACTCCAACAACATCTTTGGCTACGAAGATCGTTGACCACGGACTATTTTCTCGATGTGTGAGAATAAAAAACCTTCAGGTGGCAAGTCAGGGCTGTACGGCGTATGACCCATCAATTCAACGTTGAAAAGGCGCTGGTTTGCGCCGACGTGTGAGACCACGCTTTGTCATGGTCACAATAATTCGTCTTCTCTTATTTTTATATCCTCCACCATAGTAAGGAGCGTATATTAAGTTTGTTTTTTCTGTTTATAACACATCGAACTAATCATTCGCGACGATATAAAGTATATATATTCATGATCAGGGTAAAATTCAAAGACGATATTGTCATGTTCGTCTGTTGTAATCACTCTAGCGTTCGCAATAATTGAGCTAGAGCGCTATATTTTTGCACCCGTATGTTTTTTCCATAGACAGGTCAAGTTCGAAGATGGGCTATATCGGACCACTTTTTAGCATAGTCTGAGTGTGTCATTGACCATAACGTTACGGCAAACGTTTCCCAAAAATACTTGTCGTTTCGGTGGTGAATGAAACAACTCGGCAAAGCATAGCCGAAGTTACATTTCACCAATCGTACGGTTTCCATCTTTTTACGTTGAAAAGTTTGTGTTTTTGTTTTGGTTGTGAGAATGAAACGATTCAGAGAAGCTGAAAAGTTTGTGGCTTTGTGTGATTGGTACGGGAATCGTTTTGTTTCTTTCCGTTCATTGAATTTCACGTTTGGGGTTTCCGGTGGTCACCAAATATCTCCACTAAAAACTGTCGACATAGCTCCATGTTCTGGTATAGCCACCATATAACGGTACCTCTTGATTTTCGGTTTTTGAGGATTTTAGCTAAAATTTTTGACCTATTTCACAGTTGTGGCTCCTAGTAAGCACAAACCATCTCCACCAAAAACTGTCAACATAAGTCCATGTATTGGTATAGCCCCCATATAACGGTACCTCCCGATTTTCGGTATTTTGTGGATTTTAAATACATTTTTTCACCAAACTACCTGCAATTGAACATTTGAGGTTCCCAGTGGTCACAAAACATCTACACTAAAAACCGTCAACATAGGTCCATGTTTTGGTATAGCCCCCATATAACGGTACCTCCCGATTTTTGGTATTTTTAGGAGTTTAGCTACAATTTTAGTCTGTTGAGGTTCCTAGTAATCGCAAAACACCTCCACTAAAAACTGTCAGCATAGGTCCAAGTTTTGGTATCGCCCCCATATAACGGTGCCTCCCCATTTTCGGTATTTTTGACCGAACTATCTGTAATTCGAAAAGCTGTCCACATAGGTCCATGTTTCGGTATAGCCCCAATATAACGGTACCTCCCGATTTTCGGTTTTTTGATTTTAGCTACAATTTTTGAAAATAACTGCAATTCCACATTTGAGGTTCCCAGTGGTCACAAAACTTATCCATCAAAAAGATGGGTCCACACTTTGATATAGCCCCATATAAGGCTCCCGACCGATTGAATACATTTTTATGTTTTTTTTGTTACCTTATTTAGGTATAAGTGATCACAAAATATCTCCGCCTAAAATTGTGACAGGAAAAAAATAATTATTCCGTTTCGTTCGACCTTTTTTACTTTTTTTTTCAATTTCTCTTAAGATTTCAGGCCAAGAAATTGAGGTGTACCACTCAAGAGTCTACGCTGATCCAGCGGAATAGTCGCCACATGGCCAGTTTTGCCGAAGGAACAGGCAACCATTCTAATGGCGAAGCATTCTAATTACCATATGTTGGATATGACTCCTCATCCAGGCATGTCAGGAGTGATCTTCATGATCTAGAAAGAGAGGTCCTACGTCACAAGAGAGAACCGCTAGATCTGCAAGCTTATCAAGCTGGTTTAAAAAAATATAGAACAAAAATATAGATAAAAAATATATAAAAATATAAATAAAATCGACAAAATGCCTAAAATCGGTAGATACCGTTTTATGGAGGCTATGCGAGAACATGGAGCTATGTATGTCAACAATTTTTGGTGGAAAAGTGTTGTTACTACTAAGAACATCAAATGTCACATTACAGCTGGTTCGGTCAACAAAATGTAGCAATTCCACGGCAGCCGGTTCTATGCACCGGGTTGTCTCGGAGGAACCTTCGATCAAAGGCGGTCACATCAACAATTATGTGTTTTTGTTCGTGTATTTTTTCACCATGGAAACGACAATCTATCTCGGAATAACTGCTCCGAGCATTTTTGGTCCGTGCCCGAAATCATCATGGTCGCCGCGGACAGGAAACAAAGCTCACCGCCGCCTGTAGCATGCAATGTTCTGCGGAAGGAAGAAGCAGATGACTTGCCTTCCTAATACAAGTCTGTCCAGTATATACTACCTCCACTAGTGACCCATACATGGAATGTATAGGTGTAGCAGTAAAGTGTTTTACTGCCGAGATAGAACTGCTTAACGTGTGCATACCGCCTAGTGATAGGTAATGGAAAGCAATAATCAATTTTTCGACTTTTCGATTTTGGCCTAAAACCAAACATGCGATTTTTCGGTCTGACGATTATTTCAGTTGTCTTAAAATTCGACTTTCGGCTTTTTCATAACCGCAGAAAATCGATTATAATCGACTATTCATCGTTTTTCTTGTTTTCTTTTGACACTGTAAAACAATCTATCTCTGAAACACACGTTGAAACATTCATACGAAACTTTAACAGTTTTTGGGAGAGAGCGGTGGTGAAGGAGCTCCTTCATCGCCGCACTTTCCCAAAAGCTGTGAAAGTTTGGTATGAAAGTTTCAACGTGGAGGATGGTGCTACGCCGTATAAGAATAATGTACGATGGTGCAGATGTCAAAATACCGAAAATCGGAAGGCACCAAAAGGTATGGGCGCTATACCAAAACATTAACCTATGTTTGCAATTTTTAGTGAAGAAATTTTGTGACCACTAAGAACAAATATCATATTACACCTAGTTCCGTCAACAAAATGTAGCTAAAATTATCAAAATACTGAAAATCGGGAGGTACCTTTATATGGGAGCTACACCAATATACCGACAATTTTTGGCGGAGAAGTTACGATCCCACTTATAAGTTTAATTCTCAATTTAAAAGCAGTCCGATCAAAAAAGTATCTAAAATTTTCAAAATACTGAAAATCGGTAGGTACCTTTATATGGGCGGATATATATGACAACATGGACATATGTTGACAATTTTTGGTAGACAAGTTTTGTGACCACTGGTAACCTCAAATGTCAAATACAGGCAATTTGGTCAATAAATTCGGCAAAACTCTCTCAATATCGAGCATCGGGAGGGACGTTTATATGCGGCTATACCAAACTACCACATATGTTGAAATTTTTTGGCGAAGAAGTTCCGTGTCCACTGATAATCCAAAATATGAAATTACAGGTAGTTCTGTTAAAAAAAGTAGCTTAAATTCTAAAAATATTGAAAATCGGGTGATAATATTACCTATACCAAAACATGGACCTGAGATGACTTATTTGGCGTAGAAGTATTGTGATCATTAGGAACCTCAAAGGTGGTCAAATTACATCTAGTTCGATAAAAAATTTGGCTAAAATCCTCAAAATACCTTAAAACGGTAGGTACGGTAATATGGGGCATATGTCAAAACATGGCCCTTTATTGACAATTTTTAGTGAAACAGTTTTGTGGCCACCGGTAACCTCAAATGTCAAATCACAGGTAATTAGGTAAAAAAAATTTTGGTTTAAATTCTCAAAAATACCCAAAATCGGGACGTACCTTTATATGGGGTCTATACCAAAACATGAACATGAAATGTAGATTAATTCTCAAAATATCTAAAATCGATAGGTATCGTTATATGGGGCCTATACTAAAACATGGACCTATATTAGAAAGTTTAGGGGAAGTCACCACTAGGAACTCCTAAACTCAAACTGCAGTTATTTCAGTCAACAAAATATACCTAAAATTATCAAAATACCGAAAATCTGTAGTTACCGTAATATGGGGCTTATACAAAATATGGACCTATATTTAGTGAATTTTATTTGATCAACGAAATGTAGCTAATATAGTCAAATACCCAAAACCGGAAGGTACCGTTATATGGGGCTATACCAAAATGTCCTATCTTGGTAATTTTTAGTGGAGAAGTTTTCTGGTCATTGAGACATCAAATGTAAAATTTCAGCTAATGCGGTCATAACATGTAGCTAAAAGCATAAAAATACCTTAAATCGGGAGGTACTGTTATATGTGGGCTATATCCCAACGTGGATTTTTAGTGGAGAAGTTGTTTGGTCATTTGGAATCGCATGTGTCAAATTTCAGCTAATTCGGTCAGGAAATGTAGCTAAAGGCCGCAAAATACCTAAGTCGGAAGGTACCTTATATGGGGGATATAACAAAACGTGGGACTTAACCTGGCTATGAAAAACAGACAAAATTTGGACATTTTTAGCGTTCTACGGACATGGCTAGATCGTCTTAGAATTTTATCCTGGTCAAGAAAATACATATAAACTTTATATGGTCGCAGTTTGCAATTCTCCTACTAGGCGCGTCTCCCGGGTGGCGGATGGGAAGGGGGTCTCTGCGATGTGTGGAGTCGAAACCGACCTAGGGCAACCTAAGCCGGACCTGGCCCCGCACACCGTGGAAACCTTTGGGGTTACGGACCTCCGTGGACAAAAAATTGGATCGAGGTAGTTCCCTTAAATAAATCAACTAAGATGGGTAAAAATAATAGGAGAAATAAAGTTACGGTGCAGGGAGTTAATAACCTAGTATAGTCGAAATCAAGTGATTGTGATCCGGAAGTTTTAGGTGGGAATGCCTTGGCACCTACAGCTGTGCTCGTTACAAGTGCATCAACTTTAACCCCAAAAATAGATGACGACCCGGCAATTCAAATGGAACACGATTTAGCCAGGACTGGTGAAAACCAGTCTACGGCAGACGGGTCGTAGTTATGGGTGGGGCGACCTGCATGGGAGACTCAAAACTATTCACGATAGTCTAGAGAGGCAGAGTAGGGAACTCCTCGACCAGCTGGACAGGCTTGTCCTGCATGAGCATAGAGTGGACATACTCCCGGAGCAATTGCTACACAATCTAACCCTGACTGATTATGATCTGGACACCACGGTGATTCCAAGTCTTCTCTGGAAGATTGCTGTGGCTCTAACGAAGGGAGTATGGACCTTCATGCCCAACCGAAGGCAAGTCTGATTCCGACTGGTCCGGTGTCGGCACAAGCCGACAATAAGCTTCAAAGGTAGACGGCAACTGAAACGATGTCCGACGACGGTGAATCTAACGAGACCCCGATAACGCGCAGCGACTCAAAGGTTGCATCTGCACGAGAAGCATCTGATGCGTAGCACTATAGACGTGCAGTATCTTATCTTCGCAAGTTCGTAGGGCGAGATGCGAACATACATTCGGAGAGGTAGGTCCACCTCATCAGTTGGAGGTGAAATTTATAAGGAAGTTCGAAAGAACTTACCCACGTGCATTTCATCGCTAGCTCCAGGTGGAAAGAATCTTCCTCCCGATTAAAGTAGTAGAGCTGGATAAGCCCACTGCCTGTGGCAAATGTGCTGAGCCCAAATCTCTTCCGAAGCCTAACCTGAACCAAAAGGTAATGGAAAAGGCTATTGAGTGCACCCCCAAACCAACGGACACCCATAGGGGGAATCGACCGCTGAAGGACTCTGTGTCAAAGCCCGATTCTGCTCCAATAAGCAAGAGTGAAGCGGTTGGAAATGTCGGTCTGAACAGGAAGATGGTGTGGAACGAACAATGCCCCACAGCATAAATCTGTGAAGCGCGTTCGCTCCTCCGAGGGTCCACTGCCTTCACCTATGAAGACGATGACCTCTCAGCTGGTTGAACCATCAACCTCGTATGCGGCAGACGTTGAACGTACAACCAAGGAGAAGCAACTGAGTACAGAAAAGGCATACACCTCCTCTGGGAATGTTAACTACAAGGCGCACGGCGTATGGCGCAAAAAGCCATGCGACAGAACGGCAACAGTGGCAATTGATTAAGACCTTCAATTGGCAATCATCGACAAAGCTGATCCTAATGGGGGAATCAGCGACAGTCACTGGTTGCTCTTTAAAATCGGTCTTTGGTCAGCTATCGTATCTGGATCGGAAGATCAGGGGGATCGTCAGTTTGGCAGCGCCTTCTTGCGAAAGGGTGTCAAGGTTATTAACTGTCTGAACAGAAAATCGCGAAGCAGCTGATCTTGCTGCGGTCACCTTATCCGAGATTCCGTCCAGGAAAATTCCTTCAGCCTGGGTTCCCCCACCTAGTGTGGACAAAGAACTCCTGCTGAGGATGTTAAAACTGCAGAATCCCAACCGCACTACATCGGGTTGAACTGTTATCAGTCTAGCACCTTGTAACGAGGACGGTGGGATGATTGCAAGAGTGGCGGTTATAGCTTAGAGAACGTGAGGGACTGAATTGAACTGAACGTGGGTTCTGTTCGGTCCAACCCACGAAACTCAGTAGGAGTAGGAAAGCGGTAAAGGCTGCGCATCTTGCAGATTAATCTGCATCACTGCAAACCCGTCGCCGCTGAACTACTCTTGTCCCTCGCGACCTCTGAAGTAGACATTGTCTTGGTCCAGGAGCCTTATATCTATTAGAATATGGTTTCTGGACTAAGCAATGCCAATTTCACCATCTTCGTCGCATCCGAGGGGACATGGTGAGGACTTGTATAGTAGGTAAAAAGAGCTTAAATCTAATTTTTCTATCTAATTACAGCAACGGTGACATGTGCACGGTGCATGGTACGGTGCTTGCCACTATACTGTCATCCGTATACATGCCTTTTGAAGACCCGGACCCACCAAACCTGGATGTCCGAAGGATGCTCGATGAGATGATGGGTACCTGCTGCATGATCCTGGGATGCGACGCAAACGCTCACCATTTTCAATGGGGCAGCAATGATAACAACAAAAGGGGTGAGTCTATATTCGATTTTATTTTTATAATCTACGAATATGTAATAGGGGTAACGATCCAACCTTTAAAATTAGGGAGCGAGAGAGGAGGTCATCGACCTAACCCTCTCGAATCTTGAAGACTCCTTCATAAGGGAGGGTATCTAAAGAATGTTCCTTCTCGGATCATATGAAGATATTCTTCGAGGTCTTTTTTGACGGAGGTCGCCAAGCTCCTTATAGAAACCCGAGCAGAACAAACTGGGATAAATACACGGAACTAACGAGTTATCAACTGACTCTTAATACTAACATAGAAACAGCTGAGGAAAATAATGGGACCGTAAATAATATTACAGACGTTCTTCTCTTGATACAAGAAATCAATGATTCTTCTATTTGTAATTGTAACCTATTGTTCTGAATTTATATACATATATGTCGATGGGAATTGTCGAGATTGTAAGTCGAGATCCTTTACAATAATGAAAAATTCTTTTAAATTTAGAATCGATCTGCATTTCAGACTAGAGTATTTATTAACACTGCACCTATTTATTTGAAAACACACACACAAACTGTTTTTTGCAAAGATATGATGTAAATTCCATATTTTTAAGAATTTTTAGAATTTTTTAAATTTTTCATTTCCATTTGATTTTCTTATAAATGAAGAAACAACTTTCTTCAGCACATTAATAAATTTTGCAAATGAATTTCAAATATTTTTCTTCTTCCCGATAAAATATTGATTCATTTGATGAAAATCACAAAGGCACACACCGTTGTTAGAGGGTAAAACAATTTGTATTTTCTTGTTTATTTTTGGCGATTTTCACGAAAACTTATGACACGATGACGACAGCAGTAAGCAAACGACGACAACGACGGCAAATACCGCACTAGTATCCAACGACAATTAACAGACGATTGATTGTAATTGGAATTTGAATTTATTTGAATAAATTTCGAATAATTTTGATATTTTACAAAATATTTTCTTCTTATTTATTTGTTTATAAACTTGTTGTTTTTATTTTTATTTTCTTGCTATTTTTTGCTGTTATGACCGAACCGAAGCAAACAAATGAATAAAAGAAAACAACAACAAATGACACATGCAAATGTTTAACAAAATAAACGGTACGAATTGTACAAACGCTAATCACAAACTGTTGCCGCAAAGCAGAGAGAAATTTTAAAAGCGAGAAAGAAAAAACACTAACCCACAAAAACAATAATAACAACAACAGAGCAGCAAACACTATAATTAATAGCAACAAAAACAATTACACTCACTGAAAGAAGAACACACCACAATCAAACAACAACAAATCAAATTTCTATGTTTAAGCAAAAACAATATAAATGACAACAACAACAACAGCAGGAACACGATTGTTGTAATAGATTACGGCCGAGAATTACTTCACATTTCAAATAGAAAACATATGTTTGTGTTTTTGCTTCACTCTCTCACGAGAGGGTGACTGATTGGGGCTGATGGGGGAGTAAGCTAGCGCTTTTGGCTATATGGTTTGTCAAACAAAAACAAAGTTTGTACTCTGCTTCTGCATTTGCTCAGCTGATTGATTGACCGCATAAGAATGTTTGTACGTAGGGCAAGCATGCCATCAAACAAACACCATGACGATGACGACAAACAAAAACACTGAACTACAGCAAAACATAAAAAAAACAAAATAGAGAAACCTTGTTTTACTGAAAACAAAAACCAATCACGAATGCGGAACAAAATACAATAAACGTCGTAACCGACCTTCTTCTTGTATATCCAAAATTTAACCACAAATTATCCAAAGGGGATTATGAAATTAATGCAAAATATTATTATAAATATGATTCTCAAAATTAAAATCTCATTTAAGATAATGCCACCCACACACACCTACCAAATACTGAAAGTAAGATTCATTGTAAATGTAATGTTTCAAAATTCGATTTTCCTGGCCAAAAAAACAAATTTTTGTTGTCACCGATTGTTCTGTCTACTACGGAAGACTTTAGCGAAGACCTTACAAGGTCTTCTGTGTCTAGGGAATACCATATAAGGCATTTGATCTACTATAGAAGACCCTAAAAGGTGTTCTGTCTTCTGTATACTAGAGAACACCTTAAATGGGCTTCTGTCAACCATAGAAGACCTTAACAGGTCTTCTGTCTACTAGATAAGACCCTTAAAGTACGTCTGTCTGTATACTAAAGAAGACCCTCAAAGATCTTTTGTCTACTAGAGGATACTTTAAAAGGTCTTCTGACTACTAAGGAATACCATAAAAGTTTTTCTGTCTACAAGATAATACCTTAAAAGTTATTCTGTCTCTAGGGAATACCATATAAGGCATTTTATCTACTATAGAAGACCCTAAAAGGTGTTATGTTTACTAGAGAAGACCTTAAAGGTCTTCTGTATACTAGAGAAGATCCTAAAAAATTTCTGTCTACTCGAGAACACCTTAAAAAGGCTTCTAACCATAGAAGACCTTAAGAAGTCTTCTGTCTACTAGAGAAGGCCCTAAAAGGACGTCTGTCTACTAGGGAAGACTTTAAAAGGTCTTCTGTATGCTAAAGAAGACCCTCAAAGATCCTTTGTATACTAGAGAATACGTTCAAAGGTCTTCTGTCTACTAGAGAATACCATTTAAGGTCCTCCGTCAAACATAGAAGACCTCAAGAGGTCTCCTGTCTACTATAAAAGACCGTAAAAGGTGTTCTGCCTTCTAGAGGAGACCTTAAAAGGTCTTCTGTCTACTAGAGAAGACCCTAAAAAACTTCTGTCTACTAGAGAAACCACTAAAATGACGTCTGTCTAGTCTACTAGGGAAGACCTTAAAAGGTCTTCTGCATACTAGGGAAGACCCTTAAAGATCTTCTGTCTACTAGAAGATACTTTAAAAGGTCTTCTGTATACTGGGGAATAAAAGGTCTTCTCTACTAGGGAATACTTTAAAAGATCTTCTGCCAAACATAGAGAACCTTGAGAGGTCTTCTGTCTACAAGAGAAGACCCTAAAAGGGCTTCTGTCTACTAGAGACGACCTAAAAGGTATTCTGTCTACTAGAGAAGACCCTAACAAAACGTATAGTAGAGAACACCTAAAAATGCCTTCTGTCAACCATAGAAGACCTTACGAGGTCTTCTGTCTACTAGAGAAACCCCTAAAATAACGTATGTCTACTAGGGAAGACCTTAAAATGTCTTCTGCATACTAGAGAAATCCCTCAAAGATCTTCTTTAAAAGGTTTAAAAGGTTTTCTGTATTTAAGGAATAAAAGGTCTTTTCTCTACTGGGGAATACTTCTTCTTCTTCAAACATAGAAGACCTTAACTGGTCTTCTGTCTACAAGAGAAGACCCTAAAAGGGTTTCTGTCTACAAGAGAAGACCCTAAAAGGGTTTCTGTCTACTAGAGAAGACCCAAAACGGGCTTCTGTCTACTAGAGAAGACCCTAAAACGTGTTCTGTCTAGAAAAGCCCCTAGAAGCCCCTAAAAGGGTTTCTGTCTACTAGAGAAGACCCAAAACGGGCTTCTGTCTACTAGAGAAGACCCTAAAACGTGTTCTGTCTAGAAAAGCCCCTAGAGGTCTTCAGCCTACTAGAGAATACCTTCAAAGGTCCTCTGTCTACTAGAGAAGACCCTAAAAAATATCTGTCTACTAGAGAACACTTTAAAAAGGTCTTCTGTCCAATATAGAAGACATTAAAAAGGTCTTCTGTCTACTATAGAAGACCATACAAGGTATTCTGTCTACTAAAGGTCTTCTTCATACTAGGGAAGACCCTCAAAGATCTTCTGTCTACTAGAAGATACTTTAAAAGGTCTTCTGTATACCGGGAAATAAAAGGTCTTCTGTCTACTAGGGAATACTTTAAAAGAGATTCTGTCAAACATAGAAAACCTTAAGAGGGATTCTGTCTACAAGAGAAGACCCTACTAGAGAAGACCTAAAAGGTATTCTGTCTACTAGAGAAGACCCTAACAAAACTTCTGTATAGTAGAGAGAACCTAAAATGCCTTCTGTCAACCATAGAAGACCTTAAGAGGTCTTCTGTCTACTAGAAAAACCCCTAAAATAACGTCTGTCTACTTGGGAAGACATTAAAATGTCTTCTGTATACTAGAGAAAACCCTCAAAGATCTTCTGTCTACTAGAAGATACTTGAAAAGGTATTCTGTATACTAAGGAATAAAAGGTCTTTTCTCTACTAGGGAATACTTTAAAAGATCTTCTGTCAACCATAGAAGAACTTAAGAGGTCTTCTGTCTACTAGAGAAGACCGTAAAAAGACGTCTGCCTACTAGGGAAGACCTTAAAAGGTCCTCTGTATACTAGTGGAGACCCTCAAAGATCTTCTTTCTACTAGAGAATACTATAAAAGGTCTTCTGTCTACTAGAGTACTTTAACATGTCTTTTGTCTACTAGAGAAGACCTTAAAACGGTCTTCTGTTTACTAAAGAATACTTTAAAAGATCTTCTGTCTACTAGAGAAGACTCTAAACGGGCTTCTGTATACTAGAGAAGACCCTAAAACGTGTTCTGTCTACTAGAGAAGACCTTAAAGGCCTCCTGTCTACTATAGATGGCCTTAAAAGAGAATACCTTAACAGGTCTTTCGTCTACTAGAGAAGACCTTAAAACGGTCTTCTGTTTACTAAAGAATACTTTAAAAGATCTTCTGTCTACTAGAGAAGACCCTAAACGGGCTTCTGTCTACTAGAGAAGACCCTAAAACGTGTTCTGTCTACTAGAGAAGACCTTAAAGGCCTTCTGTCTACTATAGAAGACCTTAAAAGCTTTTCTGTATTCTAGAGAATACTTTAAAAGATTTTCTGTCAAACATAGAATACCTTAAGAGGTCTTCAGCCTACTAGAGAATACCTTCAAAGGTCCTCTGCCTACTAGAGAGACCGTAAAAAATATCTGTCTACTAGAGAACACTTTAAAAAGGTCTTCTGTCCACTATTGAAGACATTAAAAAGGTCTTCTTAAAGGTTTTCTGTGTATTAGGGAAGGGCTTAAAAAGGTCTTCTGTGTACTAAAGATCCTAAAAGAACTTCTGTAAGCCAATTAATAATTATATTGAAAATTCTTGGTGCAGAAGTTTAGCTGCCACTGGAAACCTCAGAAGAAATGAGTCCAAATCCTGCACAGGCTGCAAGGAATTCAAGGTGATTGGACCAACTGAGAAACCATCCTCTTCTAAAACGATGGACAAAGCTTCGCAGCATAAAACTTGAAACGGGCCGATATTCAGAAGGCCACCAGCCCTCGCCCAGGAAGTCGATGACTCATGTGGTCAACCCATCGACCTCCTATACAGCTCTCATTGCCCAGAATGCTAAGAAGAATAAGGGTAGTACCGAGAAGGCTACAAATCCTTTTTTGGCAAAAGCTACCTCCAAGGCACATGGTCAAGGGCGCAACAAGCCCTACTCCAGACCAACCCAATGATGCCCACTGACGGCTTTCGAGTGACAATCATCAAGCTGACCCCAAAGGGAGAATCGGCGAAGGTCACTGGTTGCTGGTCGAAACTGGTCTTCGGAGGATCACTGTTTCTGACATCATAGTAAACCAAGGTGACCACAGCGCCTACCTTCAAAGAGATTTCCATGTTGAGGCCTTCGTGAACTTTGGGAAGAAGCTAATTTTGCTGCGGTCTTTACTTCTGAGATACCCTTCAGAAAGGTGTTTCCAGCTTGGGTTCCCCCACATGGAGTTTCAAAATCCAGATGACCTTACATTAGGTTGGACCATCACTATTCTAACCCCTTGTAAGGAGAATGGAGGTATGGTCATTATGGTGGCTGTGGACTCCGTAGGGCAGGGTTATCCGAGAAAGTGTGAGGGTAAAATGAACTTCGGTTTGGGATGGATTCGGTTACGACTGAGTCCAACTTAGGAAACTCAGTAAGTGTAGGGAAGGGGCAAGCACTGCGTGTCCTGTAAATTAATCTGCAAGTGGGGTACGGTATAAAGCCATTGCATAAAGAAATCTGTTCTTACGATTGGATACTGCAACAAACGTTCTTCTTAGAAGTTTACATGTTTGAAATACTCCGAAACCTAGGCTGGAAAGTATGTCATAGTTTAAACTTTTATAAGCTTCTCTGTATGCTTGATGGACATACACACATATTTGATGGATCTGAAGAGATTAAACCAATACACAACAGCCTTTACCACAATGTATGTGCATGTATATATGAGTGTTTATCATTTTGCGTGTTATCTTGTAGTTAAAACACAGATGTATGTAGTTGTAAATTAGTTAAGATAAATGGTTATTGTCGACTGATTACAAATAACTTTGCAGATATTCATTAGGGTTCTTTTTTGTTGAAGAAAAGTTATTGTGGTCCATGGCCACAAAGTTCACAGCGATTGTATTTATGGATGGTATTACGTGGCGTATGATTATTGGAAATTAATCGGAACACTCATTCGCTCAATCACATATCGAACATTTGTAAAGCTATAAACAGAACAGAAAATGGCTTTAATCCAGCAATTGGTATCTGCCAGGCTCATGAGCACAGGCAAGACGAATATAAAAAGCACACGTACAATATATATAGACAACATCATGTGCCTACAAGCACAATGTATAGTATTTACTTGTTATTGTGCCCCGATACTGCTTTAATCATTTATTCCATGGGTAAGAGTGAAAGTCCAATTATCAAAAACTTTACACAACCATATGGTAAACATTAACGATGGGCTACTTTTCGATAATTAGTTTGTAGTTTGTTTAGAACTATTTGGTCGTTGAGATACATGACAACCATTTAAGCATATTTTAGCATAACTTGGTGGGTAGTAGCGCACAGTGCGTATACATGGGCAATGACATTTCAACTTTTTTTCTCAGAAAAATATTCCTAATGCACGAATGAATGAACCTTTGAAACGATGAACCGTGGGTACGGCGTAAACTTTATCTTTGAACATTTGCTGCAGTCGAACTACAACACCTGTATTTTTGCCGGCATTCACGCTTGTTATATCGGCAACAGTCATTACAATTGATCCACATTAATCTGAACTCATCTTACACATCCTGAAGACCTTCTCAGACCATCATTTAAATTGGTGCGCAGCCAATTTAATTTCTATACATTCATTCTTGAAGACTGCGGTCTGATATTAAAAACTCTCTAGGTGTTTGGTGCTAAAGTGCATGCTCCACTTCTCCAGATAAAGCGTGCTTACAAAGTAGTAATTCAATCGAACAGCTTCCTTATAAATAGCTCTGAGGATTGCTGACTGACATGGGTTTGGGATTTCAATGCCCTCAGTCGAAATCTGATGGAGCATCGTTGTTGCGTTATTGGACGACAGCTTTGAGCTTGTAACAAGACGTCTTGCAATGTTGTTGTAACAGTATATGATATGTTTGTAAATTCATTTATTTGCTTAATTTGGCTCTGGGCCTACTATCTCCAGTTCTAGGATGTGGCAACTTCGATGGGTTATAACCACAAAGCTACTGGAGTTTGTTGAGTAGTTGGCAGGACAGTTGAAAAGGTGCAGTGTGTCGTGCGGGCCTGTGCCGCATATTGGACACATGTTTTGCACGGTGTCATCGATCCTTGCCCTATAGACCTAAGACTGCATCTGTGTGAATGCTATTTAAATCTACTTGAGAGGCTTCGTTATCTTTAGGTTTTCTCTTGTAACGTTGGACCTCTCTTTCTAGATCATGAAGATCATTCCTGACATGCCTGGATTGGGGGCTCTCATGGTGACAGATGAGCAAGTTCTGCAAGGAGAGCATGTACTTGAGTTGGTGTACTAGAAGAATCTTTGGCTACTCCTGTAGATGGTCCACTGAAGACATGAGGAGGTAGTTGCACGATCGTACAAACGTCCGCATACTTTACGACCTCAATGCCTTCTGGAGGGGCGGAATATAGGAGAGGTAGAGGTTGAACATTTCCAGAGATATCACCCCATCATGGGGAACTCTGAATTCCACGTACGACTGGCGACCACACATATAGTTGACAATCCAAAATCCAACGTTTCAAGTTTGGCCGCAGGGTTGTCTGCTCAATGTCCTCAAACAGTGTGGAGTGCCTGACTGTATCAATGGCTTTTGATAAGTCAAGCGCGTACATCACTGTTCTATAACACGGCTAGCTCACCTTGAGTCCTCGGCTATTATGTGTGGAGATGGCATGGAGCGCTGTTTTCATGTAGAGCTGATTACGGAACCCATGCTGTTGATCGATAACTGACTGGATAGAAATTTCCAACACTGGAAAGGAGTAAAGACTTAAGAGCCTTTGCTACGGGCGACAAGAGCAAAATCGGTCTGTCCGATTCACCTTTACTGACTTCCTTGGCTGGCTTCAGTAGCTGGACCACCCAGCGCATTTTCCAGGCTACGGGAACGATGTGGGTGGCTAGCGATAGGTTAAGAACTTTGGTGAGATACTCGACTCCAGGCGTATCCAGCTGTTTCAGCATTGTTGTGGATACTATGATGGCATTTGCAACTATTCTTTAAAAATCCACGCTTAAAGAACCGCAGATGGCCTTGGAAATATTCTTTAAAAATCCACGCTTAAAGAGCCGTAGATGGCCTTGGAAATATTCTTTTAAAATCCACGCTTAAAGGGCCGTAGATGGCCTTGGAAATATTCTTTAAAAATCCACGCTTAAAGAACCGCAGATGGCCTTGGAAATATTCTTTAAAAATCCACGCTTAAAGAGCCGTAGATGGCCTTGGAAATATTCTTTAAAAATCCACGCTTAAAGAACCGCAGATGACCTTGGAAATATTCTTTAAAAATCCACGCTTAAAGAGCCGTAGATGGCCTTGGAAATATTCTTTAAAAGTCCACGCTTAAAGAGCCGTAGATGACCTTGGAAATATTCTTTAAATATCCACGCTTAAAGAGCCGTAGATGGCCTTGGAAATATTCTTTAAATATCCACGCTTAAAGAGCAGTAGATGGCCTTGGAAATATTTTATTAAAAATCCACGCTTAAAGAGCCGTAGATGGCCTTCGAAATATTTTTTAAAAATCCACGCTTAAAGAGCCGTAGATGGCCTTGGAAATATTCTTTAAAAATCCCCGCTTAAAGAGCCGTAGATGGCCTTGGAAATATTCTTTAAAAATCCACGCTTAAAGAGCCGTAGATGACCTTGGAAATGTTCTTTAAAAATCCACGCTTAAAGAGCCGTAGATGGCCTTGGAAATATTCTTTAAAAATCCACGCTTAAAGAGCCGTAGATGACCTTGGAAATATTCTTTAAATATCCACGCTTAAAGAGCCGTAGATGGCCTTGGAAATATTCTTTAAATACCCACGCTTAAAGAGCCGTAGATGGCCTTGGAAATATTTTTTAAAAATCCACGCTTAAAGGGCCGTAGATGGCCTTGGAAATATTTTTTTAAAAATCCACGCTTAAAGAGCCGTAGATGGCCTTGGAAATATTTTTTTAAAAATCCACGCTTAAAGAGCCGTAGATGGCCTTGGAAATATTCTTTAAATATCCACGCTTAAAGAGCCGTAGATGGCCTTGGAAATATTCTTTAAATATCCACGCTTAAAGAGCCGTAGATGGCCTTGGAAATATTCTTTAAATATCCACGCTTAAAGAGCCGTAGATGGCCTTGGAAATATTCTTTAAATATCCACGCTTAAAGAGCCGTAGATGGCCTTGGAAATATTCTTTAAAAATCCACGCTTAAAGAGCCGTAGATGGCCTTGGAAATATTCTTTAAAAATCCACGCTTAAAGAGTCGTAGATGGCCTTGGAAATATTCTTTAGAAATCCACGCTTAAAGAGCCGTAGATGGCATTGGAAATATTCTTTAAAATCCGCTGTTTAAGAGCCATAGATGACCTTAGAAATATTCTTTAAAAATCAACGCTTAAAGAGCCGCGGATGGCCTTAGAAATATTCTTCAGAAAATGGAGTTACCTCAAAAATTTGAGCGCCATACGATTTTTCATATAATATCCCAGTCTAAGCTTTAATATTGAAAATATTCTAATAAAATTCAAGTTTGTTTTACGTTTTCCAATACTCGAATACCTTTAAGCTATAACATGCCTACCCCTTCTATTAAAATGACCTTCGAAGCAAATGTTTTGAAGTGCATAAAATCAGCTCAGTTACACGATATTCTTTTATTTCAGTGATTGTTATTTTTTATTTGTTTGTAAACAACAACAAAATAAACTCTGACATTACCTCGTGTTATGAATCTCTCTTTCCGCCTTCAAATATTTACAATTGCAGTCGAGTGTTAAATTAAGATCAAACATTGTGATAACAAACATCAAATGTACAAAAAAAATAGAAACTACAAAAACAACAACATCCAGAGATAGTTTAAAACACATAAAGTTTTTGCCCTTTCTGCCTACTTGCCCCATCTTGCAAATCATTGAGTTTTAGTTGATTCAAGTTCAAGTCTATTCTTTCGCTAGCAGCCGGTGTGACGAGAAGATGACGTCGTCAGGTGGCCAAGTGTAATAACAGACAAAAGTGTTGGAACACATCCAACAAATGAGAAAAACTAAAAAAAACACAAATTGAAAGCATTTTGTAGAAAAAAACGTAAAGAAGAAAGCATTGCCGAATATAATAACATTTTCCAAATACGTCAATGAAAGTTAAATATTTAAAATCAACTTTTAAAACTCGTTCTTAAAACAACACCAAAAACTTACTAAAAATAGCTGAAGGATATTTTATTGCCCGTTTTTAGAGGGCAAAAATAATTATATTTTTCCACGCAATAATTTGCAATTTTTATATTCTCAGCCTGTAGGCTATCGAGGGTATAGACACTTTGATACGATAGAAAATAAGCCTTATAGAAACAATAATTTTAGACCCACGGAATCCGTTTCAGACAATTTTGAGCCTATCTATCTCGTAAAAATTGTTCAAACATATGGTCTGTTCCAGAACTGCAAGAATCTACAAATTTTCACTACTTTTTTAGATAACATAAAAGAAAAAATGTTATCGTAGTAAAAAAATTGTAACTTATTGCAGGTTCTGGAACAGAGCAATAGTGTAAGTTCGAATATAGGCCACATCAGTCTACTCCTTTGAGAATCTCGCCAACAAATGTTAAAACAAGTAAAACAGTATCAGTCGGCTTTGTCGACAGAGATATACCCTCAGCCTATGTTAATTTAAACTTCCATCTACGGACAGATCGAATGTATTTAGCGTCTTTTCAGAATTTTGTAGCCCTTTTTGGGCAGTTGAACTTGCCGACAAAAATGTGGATTAGGAATAAAGTTCCAAAGTGCTGCGGAAGAGGTACTTAAAGGAATGGTCCATTATGGAAAGGGATCTTATATTGGGAGTCATATCTTTTCGATAGATATCGCGCCCACTAGTCATTTCAGTGGGTCATCGTATAACTTTTGGACCAGTATAACAGGAAGCATGGACTTGTCCACGGAAAACATAATATCGATGTAAGCAGGACCACAGCGAACAGAACCGTTACACATTTCCAAAGGATCTTCGAACAGACCCAAAACTGCACTTAGACATAAATATTGAACTTTTGTGGGGGAGGTGACCTAAAAAGAGGACCGATATGGGCCATTTTAGAAGTTGAACTAATTTTGTCCAAAGTTTGGACCAAATTGGTTGCCTCGTTCAGCAGATGCATACCATTTTAGCGAATTTTTGTTAAATTTTGGGGGGAAGTACCGGATTTAGTGGACCGGTATTACCTACCTTCGAACTAAAACTAAGTTTGGACAAAATATGACGAAGGCCAAATTTTGGACCAAATCGGTTGAAAAGTTCGAGAGTTGTGCTCTCCGGCCCCTACATATGGTGACATTGGGGGTTTTTACACCTTTCGGGCTGTTCTCTCAAGAAGTATGGACTTGCCCCTGAAAAACTTTTACTGTCATAATGGAGGTAGCAAATGCAAGTTGCTTCAACAAAAATCTAATTGATTCGAGAGCAGGTCTTAAAGTGAACTTATCCGAATTTTTGTGTTGGAGGTACCCGAAGGTGTGGACAAATATAGTCCTTATTCAAGCCTGATATACATATGGTAGATATATTAGGATGTGTAAAGTATGGAACAAATCGGTCACTCACTACATGGAACTTTTGTGTGGAAGGTAACTAACCGAACTTAAACCGATATGGTCCATCTTCGAACTTAAACTAACTTTGAACAAAATATTACGAAGACCAAATTTTGGACCAAATCGGTTCATCCGTTCGAGAGTTATCTTGCGCACCAGCCAGACAGGCAGACGGACAGACGGTCGGACACTGCTAAATCGACTCCAAATTGCCTGAAACGGATTACGCCCAAATATACATGGGGTCTAAAAATATTATTTCGATGAGACACATTTTGCCCGTATGAAAGTGTATATACATACCCTCGTTAGCATAAATGCTGAGGGTATAAAAATGTTCACTAAAATGGTGTGCACGATAACTCACAAAGGGATTAACCAAGTTGGGGCAAACTAGGGATACGTAAAATCGATTTCGGTTAATCTATTATTAACCGTAAAAATTCCAAGTCGTAGTCGACTATGGACTGTTGCCTGGCCGGGGAATCGAACCCACGACCTTCTGCGTGCAAGGCGGGTGTGCATACCATTGCACCACCATTAGTCGTAGTCTATTATTATTCGTAGTCGGCTATTAATCGTGGTCGACTATTAGTCGTAATTGACTATTGGGTGTGATAAAACCGCATAATTGACGGTACTTTTTTATACATATAACCATCACGGATCGCATCAACGAAAATGGTCGATTATATTCGATTATAATCGGTAGAACACTCTCAAATAATCGACTAACCGAAAATCGAGTTTTAAGTTTTTCACGAAAACCGAATAATCGAAAAACCGATTATTGCAATTCACTGTGAATCCCTAGGGCAAACTTTGCAGACATAGACCAGAATCAAATATGGAAAGCCAAATTTTCGGTAAGATGCAATAGATGTCCGGAGTGGGTCCATTTAAAGGGTTGTTCTGGACTTGTCCATGCGAAGGGCTACTACAGGGACTTTGTCGCTGCATGAACACAGCCCCCAGTGAGTCGTCGTCAGATTACGCGATTCCCCCGCAGTTCCCCCAACAGCAGCCGTAAACGCCGCATTTAACACCAGCCGCTGGTGTTCCAATCCCTGAAAGGAAACAAAGCTCAACAACACAGTTGTATAGGTTATAGCGTTGTGAGAGTTACAACGTACTGAGGAAGGATCACACCAAAAGTGGTCGAGGGGGATTAGGTTTCCTATTGCACCAGTCCGTTCAATACAGATCTATCTCGCTTGAGCCTGGCTCTAATGACGCGTACATGAAATGTATGGTGGTAGCAGTAAGATGAGGAACTGTCGAGTTAAAGTTACTGAACGTATACATCTCGCCGATAAATAGTTGTAC
Organism: Musca autumnalis; assembly: GCF_047663935.1. Classification (NCBI taxonomy): domain Eukaryota; kingdom Metazoa; phylum Arthropoda; class Insecta; order Diptera; family Muscidae; genus Musca; species Musca autumnalis. The sequence goes on along the minus strand of NW_027411977.1, from coordinate 112,485,392 downwards.
TCCAGATTCAAGTCCCAACATTAGCCCACTTTTGGAAGGTCATAACCGCCTGGTCTTGGGGGACTTTAATGCTCATCATGAGTTGTGGAATTCGGTCCTCGGAAACGACCAGAGGGGTATAGTTCTGGATTGATAGCTCTACGTTTTACACGATCAATGCCCCTACCAGAATTAGTGGTCACCTGGTCTGACAAATGACGTTACCTGGCAACTCGTCGTTTCTATTGGATCAGATCATATCCCCATAATTGTCGCCATCAGCATCATCGCCCAAACATCATTAGAGCTGCAGCCGCTCGCCATATACCTGCTGGTCGAATACCCGAAGTGGGATCGAAATTCCCAGCAGAGGCGACGGGATTAGCAAATGAACGTGATGAGCTTGGTCGTACTAATGCCAGTGACCCCAGAGTCAGGGAGCTGACATTGGAAGTTTGGAGCATAAGCGGAACGACTGGTTAAATCATCTGAAGAGTTGCAACATTCGAGTCGATAAAGGTGAATTGTGGGCAGCGGTTAAGTCACTCTTGAATCCTGGAAAGAAGGAAGATATGACCTCAGTCACGTTTGGCGACGTTACGCTGACTGATCCGAAGAACTGCGCAAGTTATTTCAATCGACAGTTTTTCGAGCAGCCCGGGAGTGATAGTGCGAAGAGATCATCAGGATTGCTAAATCATCCAAAGCGTTGGGCCCTGATGGAATCTCCGTGGCAATGCTGAAACAGCTGTATGTGCCGGAAGTGGAGTATATCACTAAAGCCACCTACATTGTTCCCGAAACCTGGAAATGGGCCGCTATTGAAGCTAGTCAAGGATCCCAGCAAAGGTAAATCAAACAGACCTATTTCGCCTGTAGCAAAGACCCTTGAGGCATTAGTCATCCCCGGAGTCAGATATAGCTATCCAGTTGCCGATCATAAGCTTGGGTTTCGTAAGCAGCACAGTACGACAACAGCGTTGTACGCCATCTCCACACATATTTATCGAGAACTCAAGCAGAGCAAGCCGTGTGATAGAACAGTGATGGTGGCGCTTGATTTATCAAAAGCCTTTGATACGGCAAGATCTTGGGAGTCAGGTACCTTCCCTGATGTCATTAGTGACAGACTGAACTCCTATTTGACTGATTTTACCTTTTCCACGCGAAGAATATGCAGATATCCGCCACTAAATCTACGGCTACTCTGTTCACCACATGGGCGGTGAGGTGTTCGATAGTTGCAGAATTCCGACCACAAACAAACCCAAAATTCTGGAGTCCACATTTCGTCAACTCACGCCACAGCTATCTGCGACAAGCTGAGATGCAGGAACAAGGAAACCTTGTTGACCACATATAACGCGATAGGTCGGTTTGGTCCGCGAATATAAGAGCAACGCGTTGAAAAAATTCAAACCGGTAAAAACGCCGCCCTGAGAGCTGCAACAAGAGAGAACCCCTAGAGCAACAAGCGAGGATTATTTTCGTAGAGCATTTCGACCTTCTAACTCGCCTCCTTCAATGTCCTTTTCGTCCCTTATTTTAAGAAAGTAAAAAAAGTACCACAAGATTACATTTTCCAGCTTCGAAATGTTCTGCAAAAATGTCGCTCAGAAAATTTTAAGTACGGCTCTCATTGACAACTAATCGATTTTGTCTCGTTTTGTGCATTTACCCGGTTTTTGTTCAGAAATTTGTATTGGTTGTTCGAATATACAAAAACACAAAACATATTTTTTCTGAGCCAAAACATGGTAAATGCCTAAAATGACCATGAAAACGCGACAAAATCGATTAGTTATCAATGAGAGCCGTACCTAAAATTTTCTGAGCGACATTTTTGCAGAACATTTCGAAGCTGTAAAACATCACCTTGTGGTACTTTTATAGCGGTTCTAAAAATAAGGAACGAAAAGGACATTGAAGGAAGCGAGTTAGAAAGTCGAAATGCTCTACGAAAATAATCCTGATTCGATTTGACCAGTCACAGTGTAATTTATACATACGCATTTAGAACTGACAAATTCACAATCGACCAGATCAAATTCAAGAAATGCAGATCAACACATAATAATAATAATTGTTCCACAAACATCCCATAAGGGACAAGGGAGACTTCTCTCATATCACTGAGTGCACCCTGATTCATATCGACGCCTCCAAACAATAGTATGCTAAGTCGACTTAGCATGTTTTCAAGTTCTTTACATTTTTATATATAACGTCCTTTAACTTAAATTCTGTCAAATTTTGGTAATAATCGGACAATCCGAACAGAAGCTATAAACAAATATTTACTTAGCATAGTATTGAAGGTCAAAGAAATTTCCAAACTTTTAGAGGTTGTCCTGCAAAACTCACTGTTCAGAATTAGCAAACTATTATTTGGAGGTGTCGAACGTCTTTTAACTTAAATTCTGTCAAATTTTGGTAAAGATCGGTCAATCCGAACAGAAGTTATAAACAAATATTGACTTAGCATAGTACTGAAGTTCAAAAAAATTTCCACACTTTGAGAGCTTCTCCTGCAAAACTCACTTTTTGGACTTAGCATACTATTATTTGGAGGTGTCGATATTAGCTCAATGATATGGGACCCACAATTTATCACCGAGTCCGAACGGCGTGTCTAAGACACCACTTTTGTAGAGAAGTTGTTCATGGCTGAAATACTCAGGAAATGTCGCCAACATTACTGAGGGGTATTTTGCCACCGTTGAAAAGTGTTTTGATGTTGCCTGGCCGGGGAATCGAACCCACGGGTGTGCATACCATTGCACCACGGTGGCACGCCGCAGATCAACACATACCATCTTTTTTTCGACTATAAGACAGCATTTGACAGCCAAAAGTATCCCAATCCATGCCAGAATTTGGTATCCCGCAACGTGATCCGATTATGCAGGATAGCGTTAAGAAAAACAAGATCATCCGTTAAATCAGGAATGGACCACTTCGAACTTCTAAACACCTAGATCGGATTCAGACAAGGCACAATCAGACGAAAAGGAAAGAAAATTAAAAAAGTAGACCGCTATACACCATTGGAAATATGCAATTAACCAGCTATACAGGCACAGTGATTCAGGATTCGATTTCACAAGTGAGAAAGTGTTAAGTTCGGGCCGGGCCGAACTTTTTATAACCTCCACCATAAAATATTCTGAACTAAAGCGGAATAATTATATTCTTTCCTGTCCAAAATGTTATTCCGAGCACTGTGACCACTGATACCTAAATAAGGTAAAAAAAACATAAAAAATGTATTCAATCGGTAGGGAACCTTATATGGGGCTATATCAAAGTGAAAATCGGGAGGTAAAGTTATATATGGGGCTATACCTAAACATGGACCTATGTTGACGGTTTTTAGTGGAGATATTTTGTGACCACTGGAAACCCCAAACGTGAAATTACAGGTAGTTCGGTCAAAAAATGTAGTTAAAATCCACAAAATACCGAAAATTGGGAAGTAACGTTATATGGGGGCTATACCAAAACATGGACCTATGTTGACGGTTTTTAGTGGATATACACCAATGGAAATATGCAAATAACCAGCTATACAGGCACATTGATTCAGAACTCGATTTTACTTTTAAACAAGTAAAAAGCGTTAAGTTCGGCCGGCCCGAACTTTTTATACCCTCCACCATAAAATGTTCTGAACTAAAACGGAATAATTATATCTTTCCTGTCCACAATTTTAGGCTGATATATTTTGTAACCACTGATACCTAAATAAGGTAAAAAGGCATAAAAAATGTATTCAATCGGTAGGGAACCTTATATGGGGCTATATCAAAGTTAAAATTGGGAGGTACAGTTATATAGGGGGCTATAACTAAACATGGACCTATGTTGACGGTTTTTAGTGGATATACTTTGTGACCACTGGGAACCCCCAACCTGAAACTACAGGTAGTTCGGTCAAAAAATGTAGTTAAAATCCACAAAATACCGAAAATCGGGAGGTACCATTATATAGGGGATCTACCAAAAAATGGACCTATGTTGACAGTTTTTGGTGGAGATATTTTGTGATTACTAGGAACCTCAACTGTCAAATTACAGGTAGTTTGGTCAAAAATTTTAGCTAAAATCCTCAAAATATCGAAAATCGGGAGGTACCGTTATATCGGGGCTATACCAAAACATGTTCGGTCAAAATATTTAGTTAAAATCCACAAAATACCGAAAATCGGGAGGTACCGTTATATGGGGGCTATACCAAAAAGTGTTCCGATATAGCCTATCTTCGCCTATGTAAAAAATACGCTCGGGTGCAAAAATATAGCGCTCTAGCTCAATTATTGCGAACGCTAGAGTGATTACAACAGACGGACAGATAGACGCAAACTGAAAAACAAACTTAATATACCCTCCATACTATGGTAGAGAGTATAAAAATATTCATTTTTCGGAAAGAATTAATAGATATTAGATTATTCATTAATATATATTAGATATTTTTCTTTATTGGATAGGTTGAATGGTTGTCTTTGAAAACCTTCATAAACGACAAGCCATCTTTTTGTGAGAGGCAGACAAAAGTCGAGTTTTTTAAATGTAAAACAATCAGCGGTTTGCTTTTCTTTTCTTTCGTTTTTTCATAGTAGGATGTTTTTTCTAGGGGAGGGTTACTAACCCGACGCCCAAACCCAAGTTTTTAACGTTCTTATGGGTGAACGCGCGGCACATGTTAGCTCACTACCTTTAACGGGTGTTAAAGGCAGTTCCCCAGGTGACACCACGGGGAGGTCAGTGTCCACTTGAGATGAAAGAGGGACCAAGATAAATCCTGGGCTTTGCCATGTTAAAACCGGTCAAGACCGTTGCTTGGTATCATTCATCCCCTAAGACTTGCTGCAATTCGAATAAAAGCTAAATTCTTCAACATCAGCTTTATTTGTGCTCATGCTCCCACTGAAGAAAAGGACGAACAGACCAAAGATATATTTTACGAGCGCTTAGAAGAAACATATGACCGTTGCCCTGCCCATGACATTAAATTCATTCTAGGCGATTTTAATGCCAAAATTGGAAAGGATAATATCTTTGGCCCAACAGTCGGGAAATTCAGTCTCCACAGTGAAACATCTGACAATGGTATGAGGCTGATAGACTTTGCAGCTGCAAAAAACATGGTAGTTAGCAGTACCAGATTTAATCATCTCGATATTCATAAGGGCACCTGGCTGTCTCCAGATCAAAGAACAAGTAATCAAATTGATCATGTTGTAATATATGGAAGACATTCATCCAGCGTGTTGGATGTACGATCGTTCCGAGGCGCAAACATTTATTCGGACCACTACCTTGTTGCAGCAAAGGTACGTACCCGTCTAAACGTTGCAAATAAAGCACGAACAGACTCAACGCGGAAGTTGGACATCGATAGGCTGCATACACAACAGATAGCCACAGCATATTCCACTCAACTAGCCCAATTGCTTAACGCGAGCACTCCTTGTCCTGATAACATAACAACACAATGGCAACATATTGCCCACTCCATGCAAACAGCCGCAAAATCCATACTTGGATTCCAGAGACCTCCACAAAGGAATTCATGGTATGACCAGGAGTGTCGCGCTGCTACTGAAGAGAAAAATGCGGCATATAGAGCTACTTTGCAATCAGTAGCAACGCGTAGCGCGCGAGAGAGATGTCGGGAGAAAAGGAGAGAAGAGAAACGTCTTTTCCGCAAGAAAAATAGAGAAATGGAAAAGCGGGAGTGTGAAAAAATCGAGATGTACAGGAGCCAGAATGAAGTCCGAAAATTCTACCAAAGAGTGAAACATCAAACAGATGGCTTTGGTACAGGCACATCCTCCTGTAGAGACCAGCAAGGTAATCTGGTAACAGATACAGATAGCGTGCTCAGGATATGGAAGGAACATTTCTCCAATCTGCTGGTATCCAATAGTAGCGAAGACGATGATACCACAGATCCAATCCCAGAAGATGGTATAGAATGTATACCGCCCGGCCAAGATGAGGTAAAAACAGCAATCAACCGGCTGAAGAATAATAAAGCAGCAGGAGCCGATGGCTTACCAGCCGAGCTGTTTAAAACCGGAGGCGACGCGCTGATAAGGTGTATGCATCAGCTAGTTAGCACCATCTGGCAGGAAGAACGCGTACCCGACGATTGGAACCTGAGCATCCTATGTCCCGTCCACAAGAAAGGAGATAAGACTGTATGCTCCAACTATAGGGGCATAAGTCTTCTCCCTATTGCCTATAAGATAGTGTCAGGGATATTGTCCGAACGACTAAAGCCAAAACATGGTAAATGCCTAAAATGACCATGAAAACGCGACAAAATCGATTAGTTATCAATGAGAGCCGTACCTAAAATTTTCTGAGCGACATTTTTGCAGAACATTTCGAAGCTGTAAAACATCACCTTGTGGTACTTTTATAGCGGATCTAAAAATAAGGAACGAAAAGGACATTGAAGGAAGCGAGTTAGAAAGTCGAAATGTTCTACGAAAATAATCCTGATTCGATTTGACCAGTTAACAAAGCATGAGAAACTTCATCACGCCATAACTCGGAAGCTCGACTCACGGCGGATCTGTGCTTCGGGATTCTTAATATACTCACCAAGGGCTTTCATCCCTAAAAGCCCCAGATTTTCACCTCCATTTTGTGTCACAGTGTAATTTATACATACGCATTTAGAACTGACAAATTCAAAATCGACCAAATTCGATCAAATTCAAGAAATGCAGATCAACACATACCATCTTTTGTTCGACTATAAGACCGCATTTGACAGCCAAAAGTATCCCAATCCATGCCAGAATTTGATATCCCGCAACGTGATCCGATTATGCAGGATAGCGTTAAGAAAAACAAGATCATCCGTTAAATCAGGAATTGACCACTTCGAACTTCTAAACACCTAGATCGGATTCAGACAAGGCACAATCATACGAAAAGGAAAGAAAATTAAAAAAGTAGACCGCTATACACCATTGGAAATATGCAATTAACCAGCTATACAGGCACAGTGATTCAGGATTCGATTTCACTTTTAAACAAGTGAGAAAGTGTTAAGTTCGGGCCGGGCCGAACTTTTTATAACTTCCACCATAAAATATTCTAAACTAAAGCGGAATAATTATATTCTTTCCTGTCCAAAATTTTAGGCCGAGATATTTCGTGACCACTGATACCTAAATAAGGTAAAAAAACTTAAAAAATGTATTCAATCGGTCGGGAACCTTATATGGGGCTATATCAAAGTGAAAATCGGGAGGTACAGTTATATAGGGGGCTATAACTAAACATCGACCTTTGTTCACGGTTTTTAGTGGATATACTTTGTGACCACTGGGAACCCCCAACCTGAAATTACAGATAGTTCGGTCAAAAAATGTAGTTAAAATCCACAAAATACCGAAAATCGGGAGATACCATTATACGGGGGCTATACCTAAACATGGACCTATGTTGACAGTTTTTGGTGGAGATGTTTTGAGATTACTAGGAACCTCAACTGTCAAATTACAGGTAGTTCGATCAACAATTTTAGCTAAAATCCTCAAAATATCGAAAATCGGGAGGTACCGCTATATGGGGTTATACCAAAACATGGACCTATGTTGACGGTTTTTAGTGAATATACACCAATGGAAATATGCAACTAACCTTTAAGCTATACAGGCACATTGATTCAGAACAAGTAAAAAGCGTTAAGTTCGGCCGGGCCGAACTTTTTATACCCTCCACCATAAAATATTCTGAACTAAAACGGAATAATTATATTCTTTCCCGTCCACAATTTTAGGCGGAGATATTTTGTGTCCACTGATACCTAAATAAGGTAAAAAGGCATATAAATGTATTCAATCGGTAGGGAACCTTATATGGGGCTATATCAAAGTGAACATCGGGAGGTACAGTTATATAGGGGGCTATAACTAAACATGGACCTTTGTTGACGGTTTTTAGTGGATATACTTTGTGACCACTGGGAACCCCCAACCTGAAGTTACAGATAGTTCGATCAAGTTTTTAGTGGATATACTTTGTGACCACTGGGAACCCCCAACCTGAAATTACAGATAGTTCGGTCAAAAAATGTAGTTAAAATCCACAAAATACCGAAAATCGGGAAATACCGTTATACGGGGGTTATACCTAAACATGGACCTATGTTGACAGTTTTTGGTGGAGATGTTTTGAGATTACTAGGAACCTCAACTGTCAAATTACAGGTAGTTCGATGAACAATTTTAGCTAAAATCCTCAAAATACCGATAATCGTGAGGTACCGTTATATCGGGGCTATACCAAAACATGTTCGGTCAAAAAATTTAGTTAAAATCCACAAAATACCGAAAATCGGGAGGTACCATTATATGGGGGCTATACCAAAAAGTGTTCCGATATAGCCTATCTTCGCTTATGTAAAAAATACGCTCGGGTGCAAAAATATAGCGCTCTAGCTCAATTATTGCGAACGCTAGAGTGATTACAACAGACGGACAGATAGACGCAAACTGAAAAACAAACTTAATATACCCTCCATACTATGCACGATGGGGCCAATAGCAGGTTTTCGAGGCAAAAAGTCAATTTTTGAAGTGAACAATTTGAAAAAAATAATAACTGATTTCGATTGCCAACCCTCTGAATCACTAAAAATAAAAAAATAAATCAATCTGGTAACATCACATAGCGACATACTGATCTGGCAATGGTGACATATTTTCTTATGCATCATTTTCCGACATTCATTATAAATAAGTAGTGAAAGCATTTTAGGCGCCAAAAAGAACATTTCAACATTTTTATATTTTTTAAACATGGAAAGCTCTTCAATGGGTATGTAAAATAAGATAGTGTTAACAAATAATAAAAATGTTATGTGTGGTAAATGTATTTTTGAGTTAAGAGGTTATGTCTTTTTTGGAGTTTTTTGCTTTGTTATCCATGTGTTCTCTGATGTATAACTTTTGAGATCTAGGTAGATCTAGGATATTATATATATGTGGTGAAAGGTATTAATGTGTACTATCATTTTGTGAAAAAATTAGCTGCGCCCAGCTGCGCCTTTTCATAAAAATCTGATTTCAGATGTCGTAATACTTAAAAATATGGACATTTTTATGTTTTGGTTGGAGAATAATCGGAAACCCATTAATGTTATCAATTGGATTTCGGAAAAATTTAATAGATGTATATAATAATAATATATAATTTCCAAGATATCGCAGACAAACTTTGGCTTTTGTGGCGGAATCTTAGCCGATTTTTACTAAATTTGGAACCTTGTTTTATTAACTTATAACAAACCACAGACAAAACCATGAAATTTGAACATATGTATATAGGGGAGCTATTTCTATATCTGAGCCGATTTCAATATAACTTGAAAAACTTTTTTGTAGCCCGAATTCCATAACATTTTCCAAATTTTATTGTAATTTTATGGAATTTGCATGCTTGGTCAATCATTTGCCTGAAATCGGGCGAACATATATATGGGAGCTATATCCAATTCTGAACCGATTTCAATATGATTTGCCAAAAATGTTTCTAGACCAAAATCCGGCACACATTTCAAATTTCATCAAGATTGGACATACATAGCGGGATTGGTGACCAAATACCTAAAATCGGGCGAAAATATATATGGGAGCAATATCAAAATCTGAACCGATTTCAATATAACTTGGCAAACTTATTTGTGGTCCTAATTCCGCGGTATTTCCCAAATTGCATAAAAATTGGGCAGAATTTGCGAGTTTGGTCCATCAATTGCTTGAAATCGGACGAACATATATGGTAAATTTCAAATTTCTTTTGCAATTCCATTGGAAGAAATGTTAAAAAATTTTTTGCGAGCACATCCGCAATTTTTGGAACATAGATTAAGAAAAAAGTCGTGGTTTCAAATCTGTTCGCGTTCACAAAATCGGATGCTGCGCTCCAAAGTTATGGGGGGTTTTATTCCCTTATAAAGAACAAATATTTAAAAATTAAATTTTTGCTGTAATAAAAAAATGTGTATATAAAGCGTTAACAGCATTTAATATCTATCCGTAGATGCCTAAATATTTACTAAATGTATTTCTATTTTCGCGGAAAATCAAGAAATACTGAAAAAATCTTGGAGTAAATTTAATAAATTTTAATTTTAAGTCCAAATAAAATTCGAAAAAATAAATTAAAAATAGGTACAGATTCTAGACAACGCGTAGAAAAATATGAGACCAAAATTTTAACGATAGGATTTATAACTGCCATATTACAGCAACAACAAAAGACGAAAACTTATTGATGGAAATTATTTCAAAAATATATTTTTTTGTTTAATACGAAAAATAGAAAAAACATTTTTGGGAGTTATTCTACTATTTCGCTAAATTTCGATGCAAGGACTGACGGACTTCGCTGAAACTTCTTCAGGGAAAATGCGATGACAAACCTGAAAGTGTATTTGCTTACTTTGATAAACAATAGGATTATGAAATAGAAAGTAATATTGAAATTACAACCAAAGAAAAAACATAAAAGTTAAAAAACGTATAATTCGCGAATTCGTTAAAATCAGTAAAGGCGCATGCGCTTTTCAGATACAGCGAGTGCATTTCTATTAATATGTAGCGATTTTTCCACTTTTCATTCAGCGACCAAAGTGTGCCGTCAGCTGCATCTTACTGTTCAAAAAACCTTTATGTGGGTAAAAATTGCGCGATGTACATAAGATTATAAGGCGCATCCGATTTCAGTGACCGCCTATAAAAAATACGTCATTATAACCAATTTTAAACAAACTTGTCAAGAACCGCGGATGTGCTACCAAATTCTATTTTATACGAAATACGAATATTACTCCAGAATCTCGTTAATTTATGCCACACGGTTTTGGAAAATAATATAATCGCGTATAAGGGATTCCATTTATGTAAAAATAACCAAAGAAAATCGCTGTTCAATGCGCGGAATCATCAAAATATAATTTTGCAGAATTTCCTTCTTTCAAGGTATCTATAACCGCCGTTTTAGTGGATGGATTTGAAAACGGAAGGGTTCATTAGATCCGGCGCGTAAAAAAACTAAAATCACGCGGGGTTCAAGGGTACCTGGGTCACAGTTGTAAATTTTGAAGCCTACAAATAGGTTTTTAAAGAAAATTTACGCACCAAAATTTCGACTTTGGACTCCTATTACTAGGGAGCGGTATGAAGCACACTCATGAGATATACATCAAACGACGTGGAATCACGAGTTCTACAATCCAATAAATAGTTTGGGTAATTATCTGGTTGCGCCCTCCAATTATAAGAAAAGTTCAAAAAAACCTAGATTTCAAAACTTCAAAATGTCAGCATCAATTTTAGGGGGATGCAGTGTATATATCGAAAAGTCATACATTAGAACCATGTTGCCCAAGGGGTATTCTGTAATTCTTTTTTTGAGCTCAGGTCTGAATTTTCCGTGGTTTGACCAGAAATCTAGAAAGAACACAAAAAAACTTGTAAACCTCAACACATTTTTACCCATTTTTTAATATTACCACCAACACAGGTTCCACATAAATTATTTGTTATGGTTCATTTTATGCGACCCCGGCTAAAACACTTCAATTAATATAAATATATTCATATTGAATAAAATCTATTGACAGTTCGCGACTTATTAAATGTTGAACCTCAACTTCAACGATTGTAAAACATTTTTGAATATTACCATATACGGGAGCTATACGTATATATGAACCGATATGAACCAAATTTGGCATATTAGTTTCTAAGCCCATTATAAACATCTGTACAAAATTTGGAAGGTCTAGCTTGCCCCAGTGATTTGTTGCCTCGAAAACCTGTCATTGGATTGAGTATAAAAATATTAATTTTTCGGAAAGAATTAATAGATATTAGATTATTCATTAATATATATTAGATATTTTTCTTTACTGGATAGGTTGAATGGTTGTCTTTGAAAACCTTCATAAACGACAAGCCATCTTTTTGTGAGAGGCAGACAAAAGTCGAGTTTTTTAAATGTAAAACAATCAGCGGTATCAAAAATGAAAATTCAGACTTAAACGAAAAACATTCCAACATTTTCAGTTTTAAAAATCTATCCTTATTGTTCAACAATTTCAACACAATCTTAATTTTTAAATTTTATACATTTCACAAACTTAATTCACGTTTTAATGTTGCGGTTATTTGTATGAAATACATATACATATATAATTTTAAAATGCGGTTGTATATATGTACATATACAAACAACGCGGCCATTTCATTTGAATCACGTTTATTTAAGGTCTTGATAAAAAAAATGACAAACATAAACAAACAATCGCAAATAATTTAACAAAGTCAGCATCTAAACGATTAAGGCTGGCGTCGAGCAACGACCGACCGACTGAACGCAACTTTAAATATGTTATGCAATTATTGTTGATTTCTACTGTTTTTGTCTTTTTGTTGTTTTTTGAAGAAACTAGAAAACACTCAAAATAGCACAACAAGTGTAAATTGTTCTTTTCACACAAAAACAAACTCGGATACAATTGCAAATTATTGACTGCTGCGAAATAACTAAAAAAAACAAGCTACAGCATGCAAACAAAACAAAGAAATTCCCCTTGCCATTGATTGTAGACAATCAACTCTCAACCGAAGTTCGGGAATTTTGCTCGCGATAAGAAGAAAAGAATTTAAATTTATTTTCAGATTATGGGCAGAGTACTCGGAAACTAATTGGAAAAAACCAATTAAAATCTCTCTTCAGAGCATGTGCAGAGTACTCGGAAATTAATCGAAAAAAAGAATCAAAATGTCCCTTCAGAGAATGTGCAGAGCACTCGGAAAATAATCGTAAACAAATATTGATTCACTGTCTCAATACGGTGCAACTTTTTACATGACTAAAAGTGTACCTAGAGGAGGACAACAGATTATAATCATACACACAGAAAAATATACGTTAGAAATATTTTTGGATCCAAACAAATATATGTTTGGGACTGGTTGGAAACAAACATATGTTTGCAACATTTTGTAACCTATCTTAATCTTATATTTTTTTATGTTAGAACATATTTTTATTGGTTGAGAGAGGATTTTTGTCAAAGAGTGTGGCAACAGGGCTCTATCTTATTGATAACAGTGGTCAACAAAATTAAAAAAGTTGGATGTTTAATCCGATTTTTTTTGTGTTTCTAACAGAAATCGTCGAGTTATTTTCCAATCCGGTTGTTGTTTTTCTCCATCAGTAGTAGAATTCTGTAACTCATTTTTTGAGTTACCGACAAAAATCGGTAAAATTAAAATGCTTATTAATTCGGTAATTAACGATATTTTTCGGTAAATTAGCGACCAAAAGAAAGTAGTCGTAAAGTTCTACCGATAGCACCAGTGTAGTCAACTTTTATTTGAACTTCCCATTCATAATATTGTGTTTTAATTTTACCGACGTCGGCAACTCAAAAAATGAGTTAGAGAATCGCACTACACTAGTGGGATTTTCTAACGCATTTTTTGGTTACCTACAAAACTCGGTAAAATAAAATGCTTATAATTTCGCTAATTAACGAAATTTGTCGGTAAGTTAGCAACCAAAATAAAGTTGTCACTAAGTCCTACCGATAACAACAGTGTTGTCAACTTTTATTACCAATTTTCATTCATAAATTTGTCTTTTAAATTTACCGATTTTTGTCGGCAACCAAAAATACGTTAGAGAATCCCACTACAGTTCTTGTTTTCGATATATAGTCCCAATTTACATTGGGCGAGTTTACTTGCGGCAATTGTCATTTTGTAGGAGAGAGAGGTGGGGCATATGGTGACCCTTTGCCTCTCAGCACCCTCTCTCACCTACAAACTGACAATTGCCGCAAGTAAACTCGCCTAATGTAAATTGGGACATAGCTCAAAATCGTTTTTTACGATTTTTACCTACAAACAAATATTTTTGTGGGGTTTTCGACACGAATATATCAAGGAGATGTTGTATGCACGATACAAACAGTTTCTGCAATACTCCGGTTCATCTGAATAGAACCAAGCAATTTTGCCTACATATACCTTTATATCTAACGATAGGAGAGGAATTGAAAATTACATTTTTGTGGACATGTAGAGTATATCGTCACCATAAATGCCCGAACGCGTAACGGAATGAAAATCGAAATTCGTATTTTGGCGTAATCTGATACATAAAGCTAAAATACATGCTTTGGCAAAATTTCTACGTTCAAAAAAACGATCCTTTTCAAGAAATGACATTTCGAAAAATGGTATAATATTGCAGATTTTGTTGTAATGAAGGATCTTAAAACTAAGCACTTCAGCGGTTTTAGTTTCACTACTTATTCCCCTTCCTATATGATCGATAATATCCCATATACTCGCCTTCATAAGATTAATATTCCAAACCTTCAAACTTTCATCTATGGACGATAAAGGGTCGAATACCGGCTACGCAACCAAAATCCTTTTCCCAATAATTATGTATTAGGGGGTTTCAGATATTGTGGCCTTTGGGCGTATGAACTAACCTCGCAAGTGATGCGGAGGAGGTTCCTGAAGGAATGGAGCGACATTGTATTTTAGGAGTCATTTCAGTTGGTCACCATATAACTTAGAGGTTTTGGGACCAGTATATCTGGAAGCATGGGCCTGGCCACGAAAAACATAATTAGCTGTAAACAGGACCACAAGGAGTAGCATCGGTATAATTTTCCAAAGGATCTTCGATCAGATCCTGAACTGCACATAAATAAAAATGCTGAACATTTGTGGGCGAGGTGTCCTAAGGATAAGACTTATATGGACCATTTTCGAAATTAAACTACAATTGGACAAAATCTTGCGAAGGTCAAATTTTGGAGTAAATTGGCTGATCCGTTTGAAAGTTATCGTGCGTTCCAGCCACTACACATTGCACCATAGGGATTTTTTACACCTTTCGGGCCATTTTCTCAGAAAGTATGAACTACCGTCGTGATGGGGGCAGCGAATTCAATTTTCTACAACAAAAATCAAACCGATTTGTGAGCAGCTCTAAAGCTGCACTTTTCTGAAATTTTGTGTGGGAGGTACCCGAAGTAGTGGACCTATATAGTTCAAATTTAAACCTCTATATCTTGCAGAAATATTACGATGTGGAAAGCAGGGACCAAATCGATCACTGCCTTCGATAGTTATCGTGCACACCATTTTAGCGAAAAGTTTTGAACTTTTGTGGAGGAGGTAACCGAAGGAGTGGGTGGATAGGACCCATCTTCGAACTTAAACTAAGTTTGGACAAAATATTACAAATGCCGGCGAATGCCGGGGCGAATCGGTTGATCCGTTCGATAATTATCGTTCGCTCCATCCAGCCAGACAGACGGACGGACATGGCTAAATCAACTTCAAATTGTCTGAAACGGATTTCGTCAAAACATACGTGGGGACTAAAACTATTATTTCGGTAAGGAACATTTTGCCCTAGTTAGCATAAATGCTGAAGGTCTAAAAATATTGAAGACATACAACGGACCTTGTAAAATTTGCGTATTATGGGCAATAATTACGTCATCTGGGGAAGTCATAGGATCTTCATATTGCACACCGGATATTCTCAGGTCCATTCAGGAATGGAAAATATCCTATGAAGTTGATTTTACCTTCTTCTTTCGAAATGACATTTCCCAACACCAACTACCCCAAGATCCCTGGGGTCGTGACAAGATGAGAAATAGGTAAGACAGGATGAGAAATAGGTACAACGTTCTTAAGGCCTCAGCAGGCGACACTTAGTGCCGACCTCCTTTAACGCGATACGTGGTAAGTTATGAGGCACGGAAATACAAGTGCAACAGAACGTCAACATGACAACAAGGAGTTCCTCTCGTGACTCCCGTGGACCATTTACATAAATAGATTAATAGACATCGGATTTTTGCATGTTTTTTATTTCTCATCCGATTGGACTCAAATTTTGGATCTAGGCGTTTTAAGGGTCAATTTTTCGATATTTGGGGTCATATCAAAAACATGCAAAAAATATGTAAAAATATGCAAAATATATGCAAAAAATATGCCAAAAATATGCAAACTTTGCAAAAAAAAATATGCAAAATATGCAAAAAATATGCAAAAAAATATGCAAATTATGCAAAAAATATGCAAAATATGCATACAGTTTTTGGCCGAAAATCGTCATAAATGTCGTAAAATTGTCAATTAAAGTTGGAAAAACAATCAAAAAATACATAACAGTGTTCTAAATTAAGACTGTTGACCGTATAACATCGTTTTTTTCAGCATATTATTATGTTATTGAGACCATTTACGACAGTGTGGTGTAGGGTATTGTAATACAATTTTTTTTATTATTAAACTATGCAAAAATATAAAATTTGATAGAATATCAAACGCTCTATGTAAAATTCAATACTTTCTTTGTAATAATTTGTAGCGTTGGGCTGGTTATTGTTCAAAGGGAACAAATCGATGTCGGTTTTTTAAGGCGGCAACCACATAAAGTTTTTAGTTGGGTCAGATTTTAAGACTGTCAACGTTTGAGCACAATTGGAATATGTTAACATGTGCCACTGGGGCCCTGACGTTATGAAAATCTCGATTTTTTTGGCTATTTAGCGATTTCGGCGACCCATTTCTCTGGAATGGTTAAAGCTTTTTATCCATATTAAGCATTAAATTAAAGGCCATTCTGTTCTTAACATTTCTTGCTGAACAACAAACTACGTAAGTATTACAGAATTCGAGATAATAAAGCCAATGTCCCGAATAACGTGACTAGGTACGCCTTTGTGCGAAAATTGAGACTATTAAAAAACATTTTCTTCATTTTTATAAATTTTTGGAATGAAAACAAATGTCTTTGACATTTTGTTCTAAATTAAATTTATTCGAGAGTCAGACATCATGTGGTTTTTTGGTTCTGGGTACAGCTGACTACTTGAAGAACGCTCTGCTATGTAGTTCGCAACTTTCAAGTTGTTTACCATACTTTGCGCCTCCTGGAAATTCGGAGTTAATGTTTAATCTCTTGAACAACAAGAATTATGCCAGATCTTTTTCTAGGATTTTCGGCAGTTGCTCTTTTGGAAGTTTGGATCGAATATTTCTGAAGAAATTTGAATCTTTGCTTTGTTAAGATTTTTGTTGCCTTTTGGCTCTTTACGGCGTTTGCACCGTTGGATCAAACAATGCCAAGCCAACAAGTTCAGGACTAAGATCCACAGGTGATTTATTATTTTGTTATTTCCTTTTTCTGATACTTGTTTGTCTATGTTTTCGTATTTCAATAGATTTTCAATGAGGTCTAGCTCTTGTTTTTATGCTAAACGTATCGTAGAATCTGAAGAACCACCTGTCCCGAAAACAATCAAGCGTGGCTTCAAGAAAATCGTAACTATGCAATTGTCATTGGTGCTGGACCCCTGTAAGATGTATAGGAACGTTACTAGTATCATTATGGCTACAGTAGAAGCTATCGGAGAGGATCCCTACAAATATAAGGTCTCTAGAAGCTTTATCCGTGAACAGCGGAGAATAAACCGTGAAAAATAAACGCAACAGCTTCAAGGAACGAGGCTATTTGTGTGCACTGGCATGGAAAACTATTACCAGATATTCTCAAAACAGAGAAGAAAAAACGGGTTACTGTTCTGGTATCATATGGGGGTAAAGAACAACTCCTATGCGTTCCTGAAACTGACAGTATCTCATGGGAGAAACAAGAACTAGCAGTGTACAAATGCCTAGAAAAATGGGGTCCACGAGCTCGAGCAGATATTAGAGAGCTTCTGTACCACCGTACAAACTTGTTAGAAAATTGTTGAGAGGGATTTTTGACTGCAAGTTTGGAAGCCAAAACAACCAAACATATTCAAGCGATTTCTATAAGAATAGTCTGCGATTGACAAATCCTAGTTCGAAGTAGGCGAGAGTGTTTTAAAACTACTGCCCAGCCCACTTCCCAAGAACAAGAGGCCGTAGAAGCACCTTGCGTTTAAATCGTTCGAGACTGGACGCACCCAGAATGATTTGTTCTATTTTATTTATTTGGTATCCCACACGACAAGAACTGAGTGTTATAAGTGAGAGTTTGGGTTATTGATTTTACAAAACGTATAATGAACAAGATAATATTTATATAGATATAATATAGGATATATTGGGTAAACATTATCAATAGGTTAAAAAGAAATAGAGACAATAGATTGAGTTTAATACAAAAAATAGTGAAAAGCATATTCAGAAATATTTTTAGGTCCAAAACAAGACCTAAACCGCATTGAAGATTTACTTAATACGAAAGGCATTCACAAACAAATATCAGATAAAGGAAATAGCAAAATGATAAATCATATGTAGTACCTTAGTCCTGAACTTATTGGTCTGGCATTGTTTGAAGTGATAGTGCAAAACACCGTAAAGATCCAAAAGACGACAAAAATTTTAACAAAGCAAAGATAGAAATTTCTCCAGAAATAATCGATCCAAATTTACAAAAATCAACTGCCGAAATTCCTAGAAAAAGGTTTACCAGGCATAATTACAAGTGAGACTTAATTGTTGTTCAAGAGATTAAACTTTAACTCCGAATTTCTTGAAAAAGATTCTGCAACTTGACCACAGAACATCAATTACCAGGAGGGGTAAAGGAGGGTAAATAACTTGAAAATTGTGAGCGACAAAGCAAGGAGTCGAGTTCAACACCAAGTTGTCATCTGTACCCAGATGGCTCCAAAACCACATTATGTCAGTCCCTTAATGCCCGTAATTTCAACGCGTAGTTATCTATTAGTTCACAGATATATCCCGTGTAAGCAACATTTTATAATTTCAACGCATAGGTAACATTACTGAGTCAAAAACGGCCGTGTTACTTACACCAAGGATTTTACCTGGTTAATCGTTGCCAATGTGTTTAAAGTTGTAAAACACTTCTATGTGGCAATGATTTTGCGAAATCATGAATGAAAATCACCAATATTACCACATCATTTCAAAATTTACACTCCTCGGTAAATGGCATGTAGAAATTACGCGTAGGCAAAGATAACTAATAGGTAGCTGCGTACCCGTATACCCAGACGTTGAAATTACGGGCATAAGTAAGTTAAAATATGTATGAACAAATGGTAAGCGTTTGTCATTGAAGCCATACAATGAATGTACAAATGTCCATCTTTGTAAAAACAAAATTGCATTTGAAAAAGGAAATGTTTGATGGATAGCGATGTCATTCCACGGCCGATATGTCTGATGAGTCTCTACAAAAGGCGAACCATGTCACATAATGGTGGTTGTGAGGGTTCGTATCTTCGGCTTTCCTTTTTCACTTGCAAACATCATCGTTCATTAAGCTCGACTCCAACGAGAAATGAATTAAAATTAATATTAAAAAATCGGAGATCGATTTGGTCTTTGAGTTAAAACCAGCCCAATTCTACAAATTAAATTAAGATGATACAAAAAAGAAAATATTGAATTTTACATAAAACGTTTGATATTTTATCAAATTTTATATTCTTACATGGTTTAATAATAAAAAAATGGTATTACGATACCATATTTTTATACCCTACACCACCAAATGGTCTCAATAACAAATTAATCTGCTGAAAAAATCGACGTTATACGGTCAACAGTCTTAGTTTAGAACACTTTTATGTATTTTTTGATGGTTTTTCCAACTTTAAATGACAATTTTACGACTTTTATGACGATTTTAGGCCAAAATCTGTTTGCATATTTTGCATATTTTTTGCATATTCTGCATATTTTTTGCATATTTTGCATATTTTTTGCACATTTTGCATATTTTGCATATTTTTTGCATATTTTTTGCATATTTTGTGCATATGCAAATATGCAAAATAAATACGAAATATGACCCTGCCATTGAATTTAGATTTCTTTGAAACGAATTTTGGTCCAATCAGAATCTTCGTATCTTTAATATTAAAAAAATATGCAAATATGCAAAATCCGATGTCTATAGATTAATATTTCCTCCTACATCAGCATAATATTTTCATTGCTGGGTCTACTTGGACGTTAGCTCTCATCCTAATAAGCATTTGGTGAATAGGGTCCTGTCGTCCCAGGTTTGTCAGGAGGGATCTTCATATCACTACAAAAACAACGAAATATTATTAATCACACTGCACTTGATTGAAGCTATTTTCGAGCTGCCACTGCCACCTTAACATTTAAATGTTCTTGTATTTTTTGTGTCTGGATGGGTGCATTTTCGTCTGCATCCGCCTGAGCGGCCTTTAGGATAGTATTTATGATGTTAGTATCCGCATCCTCGTTGTCATCTGTAACTTGAAACATGGGTTACCAGTCCCAAACTATTTGGAGTTCAATTGGTAGTTGTTTTTATACTACGAAGCCTGACCGGCGGCTATATTCTGGTACCGCGGGTGTCAGTAGCCCCTAGGTCCGTAAGATCAAGCATGGCAGTTTGATGCAGACCCCTATTTGAAGCATCGCGGGGGCTGTGGCTTAAACCCAAATCGTAGGTAGAGTTTCGGCTCAAATGTGGAGTTGCATTATCAACCTAGTGTCCGACCCATAGAATGCAGGAATGTTAGATAGGCTCCGCCCCAAACCAAAGGGTTAAATACGCCCAAATGGGTAGGAACAATATGGTACGCACACTTTGGTGTTGGGGGCGCTGATGAACACATTGTTTCCATCCCATGTTGAGAGCACCGTGGGTTAGAGCGTAAGGTCGGTATTCACGTTAACCCCGACATATACATATGTAGCTTTCAACGTTGTGATAGTTTTAACGTTTTGTGGAAGTATTATACAAATCGCTCTTGTCTTCCTTGAATATAAGAATAAAATGCTAAAGCTACCTTTATTGTATTCCACCCCCTCCAGACAACGTAGATACTGTTAGGTATTTCAGATTTTTTTTATGTAATAATGTTGTAGTAGTTATGTATGTGGGTTATCACTATGACAACCTTCCAACTATAATATTTTCTATTTATTGTCTTTTATTTCGTTCTATTCGTTGGGTAATATCTGAAGATTGTGTTGTCGTGGGCAACAACTACGGCACTGATTTTTTTTTTTTTTGTTATTTTACTTCAGGGCTATTATCAAGGTTTTGTTTTGATACGCTTCTTTTGGTGTTGTTTTCATTGTGCAATTTTCTTTCGTTTCGTAGTAATTGTACGATTTGCTTTACGATTTCGTTTTATGAATGAATCGTTTGTAATTTTTTGCAGTAGGTATTTCCGTGTGGTATTTGTGTTTTCGTTTGTTTTGATTCTGAATTTCAATTTGTCTGGATGAGACTACTCTCTACACCAACACAAATATTTATGAAAAGAAACTCAATAAGATATATTCAAATATAACAAACAAAGTACACATTTATTTTGTATTAAATTCGTAGAATAACTCAAATAATTGATGCTTGAATTTGTTTAAGAATATTTTTTTTTTCAAGTACTATCAGCCACCAAGAACTGAATTCATAAAAATATTTTTTCAAGGACAATCTTCTACCAAGCATGGAATTTTAAAAATATTTTTCTTAAGAACTATCATCCATAAAACGTGGATTTTTTAAGAATACTTCTTTCAAGGACTATGATCCATAAAAGGATTGATTTTTTAATAATATTTTTTTCAAGGAATATCATTCATGAAGCGTGGATTTTTAAGAATATTTTTCCAAGGGCTATCGTCCATCAAACGTGGATTTTTAAGAATATTTTTCCAAGGGCTATCGTCCATCAAGCGTGGATTTTTAAGAATATTTTTCCAAGGGCTATCGTCCATCAAGCGTGGATTTTTAAGATTATTTGTTTCAAGGACTATCATTCATAAAGCGTGGATTTTTAAGAATATTTTTTCAAGGACTATCATCCCCATAAAGCGTGTATTTTTTTATGAATACCTTTTTCTAGCACTATCATCCATAAAGCGTGGATTTTTAAGATGGGGTATCGTCCATCAAGCGTGGATTTTTAAGAAGAGCTATCGTCCATCAAGCGTGGATTTTTTAAGAATATTTTTCAAGGACTATCATCCATAAAACGGGGATTTTTTTAAGAATATTTTTTCAAGGACTATCATCCATAAATCACGGATATTTTTAAGAATATTTTTTCAAGGACTATTGTTGAAATATGTTCAACAACTAGTTATTAAGTATCTGAAATGATATTCTTTACACTGGACCTAAATTGCAAAATGATTTAATGAACGTGGTTTTACGCTGGAGATTCTTCAAATATGTTTTCAATGGCGACATCCAAAAAATGTACCGCCAAATATTTGTTCATGAAAAGGACCAGCAATTTCAACGAATTTTGTTCCGATCTTCTCCTTTAGAAAAAGTTGAAGATTATTGCTTAAATACTGCCACATTTGGGGTAAATTGTGCACCATACCTGTCGATACGAACTTTACTTTAATTAAGCAATGATAGTAAAGACTAACATCCAACCGCATCACAGATCCTTAAGATTTAATTGATTTGCTAAATTCCGCTGGTTTTCCCTTAAAGAAAATCACATCAAATCATCCTCAAACACTATTAAATCTGCCCCGGAGGATCTTCTTAGCGAAGATTTCTTACGGCTAGAAGAGGTCAGTGAAACAAAAACTTTGGGTATTCAGTGGAATGCAATTTCCGATCATTTCTTCTATAAGGTGACACATTTCGATTTACCCAATTGTTCTGTAACAAAACGAAAAGTTTTGTCAATAGTTGCAAAGTTGTTCGATCCTGCTGGATGGTTGGTACCCATTATCGTAGTTGCGAAAGTGTTGATGCAACAGCTGTGGATTGGTGACACTAACTGGGACGAGGAATTAACACCTCAGTCATATGAAAAATGGAACGCTTTCATATTAAATTTTTCCGAGATCGAAAAGATCCAAATTTCACGTTGGATTCATTTCTCTCCTGCAAATCAAATTCAAATACACGGCTATTGTGATGCCTCTGAAAAAGAATATTGCGCCTGTATATATATCAGAGCCGCCTCTCCTGATAATATAAAACACACAAACCCGCTGGTCTCAAAAAGTAAAGTTGCTCCCTTGAAAACTGTGAGTCTTCCAAGGCTAGAAATCTGCGGGGCCGCCATGCTGTCAAAACTCATTAAATCTGTTTGTCAGAATCTGGACATTTCATCACCGGAAATCTATTTATGGACTGACTCTACGATAACATTAACATGGGTCAGTAAGCCACCTTTCCATTGGAAGACCTTTGTAGCTAATAAAGTCTCCGAAATACTTGATAACGTGGGAAATGTCAACTGGAGACATGTTGCTTCTGCTGACAATCCTGCAGACCTTGGGACCAGCGGATGTACAGCTGAAGAACTTAAAGGAAACGAACTTTGGTGGCATGGACCAAATTGGTTAATCAAAGATCCAGAACACTGGCCAAAATCGAAGACAACCAAAGAACCAGAACTCGAGAAAAAGTTTTTTCCTTACACGCACAAGTTGTTGGTGACATTCTGTTGGAAGATTTTTCATCCCTTGCACGTGCTCTCCGAGTCTTTTCTTATGCCTTTCGTTTTATAAATGGATGCCGAAGAAAGGCTATTCCCGGACTTCAGAAAAACGTCATACTTTCTAAAGAAATATCATTTGTTAAATACCATTTTATTCGACTGGCACAAACGGCTCACTATTCGTGGGAATACCAGACGTTAGAATCTAACCAACAAATATCAAGAAAAAGCAGACTATTAACCCTAAATCCATTACTTGATGAAGCCAAACTACTCCGTGCAAATGGTCGTTTAGTCAACACTGATGACAGTTACAATGAAAGACATCCAATTATTCTTCCCGAAAAGTATCGATTCTGCAAGCTATTTATTGAGTAATGTTACGAGCAATTAGACAAGAATTCTTTGTCATCCGCCTAAAAAGTGCAGTTCGCTCCTGTATTCGCAATTGTCGCACTTGTACTATATATAAACACCGCATCCAAAACCAAATCATGGCCCATTACCAACCCAGCAAAATTTGAAGGAAGGGGTTCCATGCGATGACGTGATTTCATGGCATCTTTTGCATTGGTTCAAATGAAGTCGTGAAAGATCCGATCTTTTCATTAGCATTTGAACCAATGCAAAGGAAGTCGGGAAAGATCCGATCTTTTCATCAGCATTTGAACACATGCAAAGGAAGTCGTGAAAGATCCGATATTTTCATCAGCATTTGAACCTATTCCATCGATCCAATAAAGATGAATTTTGTGTTTTTATTTATACACATTTTTCGAAATATATAAGGTTATTTATTTACATAGGCTTGATGTTGTCGGACACTCGAAATCACAACAAACGTTGTTAAAACTGCAAGGGGTTGGTGACAATGATATGCCAATGCATTGGTGGAAATGACATGTCAAAGCATTGGTGTAAATGATATGCTTTGGATCCAACAATGAATAGCATCTTTTGGGGTCCACGCTCATATAAAATTCATCGATGAAGATGCTAAAAAGATGACATGCCAGATCACTTGCACCCATGATTGAATGGCATCTTTGGCATCAAACATTTTGCTGGGAATAGAACGTTGTACATTTTTCCTGCCATTTACCAACACTGGACTTGACTTTGCGGGACCATTCGATCTTAAAACATACCGTCTACGAAATGCGAAACTCCACAAAGGGTATGCATCCATTTTCGTCTGCCTATCAACTAGAGCAATTCATTTAGAAGTGTGTTCCGACTTGTCATCTGAAGCCTTTCTTGCAACTTCAGGGGATTTGTAGGCCGAAGAGGTCTTCCCAGACAAGTCTTTTCTGACAATGGAACTAACATTGTGGGAGCAAGCCGTTCTCTATCCAAGGAATACAAGGCTTTTCTTCGATCCGCTGAACAACATATAGTTTCCAAGTACAATTTACATGAATTCACTTGGCATTTCATACCGCCACATGCTCCACACATGGATGGCTTGAGGGAAGCCGCTGTTAAAAGCATGAAGACACATTTAAAAAAGGTTGCAGGAAACACAAAATATACATATGAAGAATTTTCCACACTACTGGTGAGAATTGAAAGTATTCTGAACACTAGACCGTTAGTTAGTTCCACTCACACCTCTTATGAATCGATGGCAACGATTGAAACCCATACAACTGAACTTTGCTAAACGCTAGAAGAATGAATATATTACTACGCTTCAACGACGGTACAAATGGAAGCAAACCCAGCGAAATTTAGCACCTGATGACCTTGTTGTTAAAGAAGATAACCTTCCTCCTACAAAATTGCGACTTGGTAGAATCATTAAAGTGTTTATGGGTAAAGATTCCAGAGTTCGCGTAGACGAAATTCGCAAGCAGAACGGAATCATTGTTCGCCCACTGGTCAAAACTTTGCATCCTCCCAAATTGTTAATTTGCTTTCCCTATGCTCACACCTTTAATAACATCTTACGTTTTCAGCAACACGTCTTCCCTCCCAAAATGTCGCATGTGTCATGAGAGACATTTTATCCGCTCATGCCCTAAATTCCACAAAACGATTGTTATTCAACGAAGAAGCGATGCTAAGCAAAAGGGATTTTGCTTTAACTGCTTATGCACTGCTCATAAAAGAGAATTCTGTCCCAGCAGGAAGACATGCGTGGTGTGTGGCAAATCACACCACACAATGCTTCATCTGGACACACATCCATCCAAAACAACTGTTCCCGAAAGAAGGTCCATGTCCCCAAGCGTGAGCCCGGAACCAGAGACTTCTCCTAACAAGGGAAGAAAAGATCAACCAAATCGTTCACTTCCAAATCATCGGGCTCTGCAACATCTAAAGAACGTCGACCAAATCCGACCAAGCCCAAGTCGAATGTCAGTGATCGCCTGAGCTTTCGATCAAAAATTCATGTGTTCTCACCCACAGCATTGGCCAAAGTTTTAACTGCCGACGGGTGCGACCAGGTTCGCATAATTCTGAACTCAGAGGCAAGACATAGTGTCATTTCCATCAAACTTGTCGAACGGCTAAACCTTAAAAATCACTCAATCGTTCCATGACCAATCTGTAAAAATACAGATAACCGGAGAAGTCCGTAAGCAGCTTGAAATCTCTTCCCCCGAATCAACCAACGACAAAGGGCTTCAAGAACAAGAGAAAAGTCAAACCATTCACCCTACCAACGCTGGATGGAGTGGCCCTAAAGCTCTCCCAAGAGGCCAAGTACCTTGGCATTATCCTGGACCACCAACTAACGTGGAAAAGGAATGTCGAGGAACGTGCCAAGAGAGGACTTATAGCCCTATATTCTTGCAAGAACTCTATTGGTAAGAGTTGGGGTTTGAAACCACAGGTCATACACTGGATTTTTACGGCCATAGTTCGCCCCATTATGACTTATGGTTCATTGGTATGGTGGAATGCACTGAGTAAGACATCCCTTCTCCGTAAGATTAATGTCGTTCAAAGAGCGGCATCTCTCCTAATTACCGGTGCCATGAAAAGCACTCCACAGGCTGCTCTCAATGTATTACTGGATCTTCATTCGATGAATCTCGTGGTACAGGAGTTGGCAGCAAAGAGTGCTCTCCGACTCAAGGAGTTAAATTCATGGCGTAACTTCGAATACGGCCATGCTGCTATCTTACGACAATCTGGACTATCAGTGGGTTTGGAGGTAATCAGTGACTATATATCACCACAATTACACTTCGACGACATTGAAGTTCGGATACCTGACAGAGAAGCCTGGACCCACAACTCCCTACCTCTACCCGGTATAGAGATTTATACCGACGGATCCAAGATGGATAAGGGAGCAGGAGCGGGCGTCTACAGCGATACCCTCAACTTACGGATCTCGTACAAGCTAAGCGAAAATTGTAGCGTCTTCCAAGCCGAAATCCTTGCGGTCACGAAAGCAGCAGAATTGATTAAAAACATGGAAGGGGATATAGCCGGACCAGTGACTATCTATGTGGATAGCCAAGCGGCCCTAAAATCACTTAGATCCCATTCAATCAAATCTGCTGCAGTCTTGCACTGCAGGAAAGCTTTGGAGGCCCTACGATCAATCGTTACCTTGTGCTGGGTCCCGGGGCATTGCGACATCGAGGGAAATGAAAAGGCGGATGAACTGGCACGTCGCGGATCTGAGTCAAACGACATCGAAATCGATAACTCAATCAGGCCACCCCTGTGTCACTTCATGCGGCTCCTAGAACAAACATACAGGGAGAAGGCTGGTCAGATTTGGAATAGCGAACCTGGCTGCAAGGTATCAAAGGCAATCTGGCCCAACCTCTCCAAACGGAAGACCACTTCCCTACTCTCTATGAGAAAACCCGACCTAAAACTAATGATTGGAGTTATCACGGGACACTGCAGGATAAGATCAATGACCTGCAAATGGGATAGAGATGACCCCACGGACTACTGCAGATTATGCGAAGACGAAGAAGAAACAGAGACGATTGAGCACTTATTATGCCGTTGTCCAATGCTCAGGACCAGGAGAATTCAAACAATGGGTGAACATACGTTATCATCTCTGACAACATTCTGCCAAGCCGAGCCGACAACACTGCTTCTTCTCGCCAAGGGTCTGAAGTGGCTTCAACATGAACAAACTACAGCATCTTAATACGGCAAACCTCCTTACTCGCTCTCTCTCTTTACAAATAATTTCTCAATCCGTAGCACTTACTTAATCATTCTCAACTATCTTCTAATTTACTTAATTATTCCTTTTTCTTACTTCTAAACTCGATACATCCTATGCTATTATTTCTTTTCTTTTCTCCTACCCTTACTATAGGATGAACACAATGGACCATAAGGTCTCCGAGTGGAGTGGCTGTCCAACACGACAGCTGCGCGTCCTTTAACCTAACCTAACCTACCTTTCAGCAAAAGTTGAAAGTTGAACTATGTTCAACAACTAGTTATTAAGTATCTGAATATAATGCATTATCATTTGAATTTATAATCCACATTAACAGAATTGTATTAGAACTGTTAATAGGGTAACTATACACCAATGAGCATTCACTCATTTAACAAGTCTTCAATCTAATTCCATTTGTTTCTTTTTTTTGTACTTTGTACAAACCAAAATTTCTGAAAAAAAAAAAACAAAATGTTTTTACTTGTCGCATAGAAGACGAATCGAAAACAGTCTAATAAAACCCTGCTGAAATTTGAAGACACAACCTCATTTTTTATTAAAACAATCATCCGCTTAAATACAATTAAGGAGTTGCCACCGCAAAACGCTTAAGACGATTTACAGTCCACTCCAGGCCAACCCCGCAATTGTACAACTATCGTCCATCAAGCGTGGATTTTTTAAGAATATTTTTTTTCAAGGACTATCATCCATAAGGCATGGATTTTTTAAGAAAAATTTTTTTCAAGGACTATCATCCATAAAGAGTGGATTTTTTTAAGAATATTTCTTTCAAGGATTTTTTAAGAAAATTTTTTTTCAAGGACTATCATCCATAAAGCGTAGATTTTTTAAGAATATTCTTTCAAGGACTATCATCCATAAAGCGTGGATTTTTTAAGAATCTTTTTTTCAAGTACTATCATCCATAAAGCATGGATTTTTTAAGAATATTTTTTCAAGGACTATCATCCATAAAGCGTGGATTTTTTAAGAATATTTCTTTCAAGGACTATCATCCATAAAGCGTGGATTTTTTAAGAATATTTTTTTCAAGGACTATCATCCATAAAGCGTGGATTTTTTAAGAATATTTTTTTCAAGGACTATCATCCATAAAGCGTGGATTTTTTAAGAATATTTTTTTCAAGGACTATCATCCATAAAGCGTGGATTTTTTAAGAATATTTTTTTCAAAGACTATCATCCATAAATCGTGGATTTTTTAAGAATATTTTTTTCAAGGACTATCATCCATAAAGCATGGATTTTTTAAGAATATTTTTTTCAAGAACTATCATCCATAAAGCGTGGATTTTTTAAGAATATTTTTTTTCAATGACTATCATCCATAAAGCGTGGATTTTTTAAGAATATTTTTTTCAAGGACTATCATCCATAAAGCGTGGATTTTTTAAGAATATTTTTTTCAAGGACTATCATCCATAAAGCGTGGTTTTTTTAAGAATATTTTTTTCAAGGACTATCATCCATAAAGCGTGGATTTTTTAAGAATATTTTTTTCAAGGACTATCATCCATAAAGCGTGGATTTTTTAAGAATCTCTTTTTCAAAGACTATTATCCATAAAGTATGGATTTTTTAAGAATATTTTTTTCAAAGAATATAACCCATAAAGCTTGGTTTTTTTAAGAATATTTTTTTCAAGGGCTATCATCCCTAAATCGTGGATTTTTTAAGAATATTTTTTAATTACTATCATCCATAAAGCGTGGATTTTTTAAGAATATTTTTTTCAAGGACTATCATCCATAAAGCGAGGATTTTTTAAGAATATTTTTTTCAAGGACTATCATCCATAAAGCGTGGATTTTTTAAGAATCTCTTTTTCAAAGACTATTATCCATAAAGTATGGATTTTTTAAGAATATTTTTTTCAAAGAATATAACCCATAAACCTTGGTTTTTTTAAGAATATTTTTTTCAAGGGCTATCATCCCTAAATCGTGGATTTTTTAAGAATATTTTTTAATTACTATCATCCATAAAGCGTGGATTTTTTAAGAATATTTTTTTCAAGGACTATCATCCATAAAGCGAGGATTTTTTAAGAATATTTTTTTCAAGGACTATCATCCATAAAGCGTGGTTTTTTTAAGAATATTTTTTTCAAGGACTATCATCCATAAAGCGTGGATTTTTTAAGAATATTTTTTTCAAGGACTATCATCCATAAAGCGTGGATTTTTTAAGAATATTTTTTTCAAGGATTATCATCCATAAAGCGTGGATTTTTTAAGAATATTTTTTTCAAGGACTATCATCCATAAAGCGTGGATTTTTTAAGAATCTTTTTTTCAAAGACTATCATCCATAAAGCATGGATTTTTTAAGAATATTTTTTTCAAGGAATATAACCCATAAAGCTTGGTTTTTTTAAGAATATTTTTTTCAAGGACTATCATCCCTAAATCGTGGATTTTTTAAGAATATTTTTTTCAAGGACTATAATCCATAAAGCGTGGATTTTTTAAGAATATTTTTTTCAAGGACTATCATCCATAAAGCATGGATTTTTTAAGAATACTTTTTTCAAGGACTATCATCCATAAAGCGTGGATTTTTTAAGAATATTTTTTTCAAGGACTATCATCCATAAAGCGTGGATTTTTTAAGAATATTTTTTTCAAGGACTATCATCCATAAAGCGTGGATTTTTTAAGAATATTTTTTCAAGGACTATCATCCATAAAGCGTGGATTTTTTAAGAATATTTTTTTCAAGGACTATCATCCATAAAGCGTGGATTTTTTAAGAATATTTTTTTCAAGGACTATCATCCATAAAGCGTGGATTTTTTAAGAATATTTTTTTCAAGGACTATCATCCATAAAGCGTGGATTTTTTAAGAATATTTTTTTCAAGGACTATCATCCATAAAGCTTGGATTTTTTAAGAATATTTTTTTCAAGGACTATCATCCATAAAGCGTGGATTTTTTAAGAATATTTTTTTCAAGGACTATCATCCATAAAGCTTGGATTTTTTAAGAATATTTTTTTCAAGGACTATCATCCATAAAGCTTGGATTTTTTAAGAATATTTTTTTCAAGGACTATCATCCATAAAGCTTGGATTTTTTAAGAATATTTTTTTCAAGGAATATCATCCATAATCCATAGTAATCCGCTCTTTATGCAGTACCTGTTTGGACCTCATGGTGAGATTCTTCATAATTAAATTGAAATCTTAGATGTTTGCATGAAGTATCTTCCTAATCTACAGAGAGAAGTCAGACGTTGCTAGAGAGATCATCTACAGTCGCACGAATTTCTAATGGACACGAATTGACGACAACAAACATCTGTTCCGTATGTGGCGCAGGTCAACACGCCACACTAACGAATCAAACCCATCCGTTCAGCAGGATTGAAAACATTAAAAAACATTCCTCGGTGAGAAAACCCCTCAGCGCTTATTGACCCTCAATTCTTATGTTTTTTTATTATTGTAAAACTTTTCTACAATTGTAGATCCTCCATCATTTAGCTAAATACAGAATTGGGCGGCAGGTCCACTTGTCTTTTAAGGCATGTTCTTGGGAAATAGTTTTTAAGCCACTCAACTCGGATCGTTCCCATGCGTAGATCCGATTGTCGTGGAACACTTTAAATACTGGGGTAGTCTTTGATAAGCATTAACTGACCCATCCTGGGGTTGTTATAAGGTTATGTTTGGTTTAAAGATGCGCAGCCATCTCGTCCCTTCTGGGATGTTTGTGGAACAATGTTGTTAGCAATCTAAAAGTATAGGTTGTTGATGGTATAAAAATGTGAAGATGATGGTGTTGTTAGATCGTGATGAAGAACAGATCTTTATCTGTGATAAGGAAACATTGGTAGCGACGTTCCGTCTTCCTTCCTCTCTCTCCGGGTTGCAACGCGCTGTGTCCATTCTATTCTGGATCACCTTCATAGGGAGACAAGAATGCTATTAATCAGAGAACATAATGTCCTGCTGGTATCTTATCTTATTCACCTCCCAGACACATCCGTAAGGACTTTCGGCGCTATCGTGAAAACATCCAAGATGTCATACCATCGAACGTTAACCGATTGTCGATAGCGATCTGCATAAAAACCACGTATAAACAGGCGATCTCCGAAGTCATCAAATGGCTATAGCCTATAGATGTTCCTTTACGTGCAAGAATCTTCAAGTTTTACCAATTTTTATTCGAAAAGTGTACCTTTACTCTCCTTTCTGCTTTCAAAGCCCTCGCGGTGTTTCATATTCTTTCAATTGCCCTTCCAACCCAACAAATCTGCGTTCCACAGATTTGTGGTCAAACCCAATTCGGTTGGCGCAGTTTCTCCGGGTACCTATATCCAACTTTACGCCTCATTGAACCAGAATTAATGTTCCACTATTCTATTTATATTCCACTGTTCTATTTCAACTTCCAAGCTATATCAATATGTGTGTTCGTTTACTCAAAATTTGTACAAATTGTTACTGGATGTTGTTCGTTTACTCTACAGTACAATGCAAAAGACCTTAGCAGATTACAAGAAGTTACTGAACTTGTACAAATTTGTACAAATTGTTGAGTAAACGAACACACCTAATTTGATGTTGTCTTTCCTATCCTGAAAATTTATGTATAGCAATAAACCCATAGTGGCGCCATGTTCATAAATTCTATTCGATTATCTGGTAATTTCTAATTAGATCAATAAACTATATAAGACCTATAAATGCATATCTCTTCCTATTGGGATTACTTCCCCATTTTCTTTTTGTTTACTTTGACAATGCCGAATCCGCCGAATGTGTTACAAATGAATCATTGCTTCAGACACAGACTGAATACAGACCTATCAATAATTCCAAGTAAAGCTCTTGTGTTTGTGTTCTTTAGATTCTCTTTTGCCATTTAAATTAAATGTGACAAAGAAAAAATCATGAAAAGGAAATCTTCAACCAGAAAGGGCACGAAAAGATTAACAAAATCATTCTTAGGAAATGAGGTCAATGTATGTGCAATTTTGCGAAATTAATGTTGTCCGATGTAGACATGCCGATAGAGACATAAGAAGTCCCAGTTAACCATAACCAATAGAAACCAAGAAAAAACACCATTCCATTTTAGCAAATTAGCAATTAGCGCACTTAGCCTGTATCCTCAACGATCCGCTTGAAGATTCCTTAAGTAAAGGTAGGAATTTGTTTCCACATATCAGACCATGTAATTATCGATATTTCCAAGCAAATATCATATTTTCCAAACAAGATGGACCGCACAGACTTACCAAGTTTTTCTTCGTCAGCAAGGTCTAAATTGTTGTCCATGTTTTCCAGCTTCTTGTTATCTGGAAGCGTTAATTTCACAAAGCGTATATCTTTTAAGTTTTTCTTTATAATTATCTTTATTTTTCACTCGGTTTTATTATTTTTTCACAATTTATTTATTCGATTTTATTAATTTGTTGTTTCGTTTTCTTTTCTTTGTTATTTCATCCTCCCATCAACACCATTTTTTGATTGGCATCATTATTTATTCTGACGTTCGCCAATGTCAAATCAGCTGTTTTATTTTTTGAAGTTGTCATTCTTCTTTTGTTTAGAAAGAGGAAGAAGAGAAATGTGATAAAATGAATTTTGTGGAGAGCAAATTGTTTACAAAACAGCCGGCATTTGATTGTGAATCTACCATATTTGATTGTGAATGTCCCATATGACAATCAAACAAATTAATGTCCCTATGACCATTGTGAATGTCTCGAAATGTAATTGTGAAATAAAAAACATATGTTCTTCGATAATTGCTGGTTATCGTTTTATCGATTAAAACCGAGAAGTCATAGTTATTGGAACGTAACTTTTTTCATTTGTTAAACGAAATTTACACATTCGTTTATTATCATGGTAAACGAATCATTAATGCCTCGGTGCATAATAAGCATTTCTGACATAATTATAAAAAAAGCATGGAGGAATAAGAAGGAGTTAACAATAATCGGGCCATTTACCACACCAAACGTCAAAATTTGTTCACAATAACACATCACTTTGAATTGCTTGTTTACCTTTTGTATGTAAATTTATTCACAATAATGAATTTGACAACTAGTGTGATAATCAGCTGTTTTTGCCGTTGTACCTGTATTATTGTGCCATGAATAAAAGAATAAAGAGAAATAGCGCAACATCATTCGAAATTGGTTCGACCTTCTTTTATATTTATATTATGGCCCTGTTCCTTTACGTGCAAGAATCTTCAAGTTTTGCCACTTTTTACTCGGAAAGCGTTCCTTTATTTCTAACACCATACAATTCATATGTGAGCAGTTTACAACTTTTACTACTTTTGCCGGTTTTACCATTTTCAAAAGTAAAGGAACAGACCATATGTCAAAAATGAAGCAAGGCAAGAACTCCTCGCCGTCTGGCTTCTTATTATCATTACGATGGACTACTCTCTTGATAGTAACATGGCGTTATACCTTGGTTAGACTATGCCTGGTTCAGCAAATTCAGTCGGTTTAAGATGTCATTTTCATACAATATTGGTCTGTTCCAGCACTGCAAGAATCTACTAATTTTTACTATTTTTGCGATAACATAAAGGAAAAAATGTTATCGTAGTAAAAAGTAATAGCTTCTTGCAGCTTCTGGAACAGAGCATATATGTCATATTAATCGAGATAATGTACTTAATCATCGTATAAGTGCATAGTCTAAACCAATTTTTACTATACTTAATTTACAACAACTACCGTTACGTTTACCACAACTTTACGTTTACGTGTAGTTACACCGATAATCGATAACCACACCTACGTCATTTATTTTGCACACATTTTTCTGCAGAAGCAATCTATTAAATTTATAATTAAAAAATAAATTAAATAGTATATGAGACATAAACAAAAAAATAATCAGTACAAAATGAACAATTGACCCAAAAAGAGATTTACGTCGAGTTTTAAAAGGTTGACAAAGAAGTTTAAATACTTTAAGAAAATTTACGCCAAACTGCAAGGAGCATAGAAAGGATTAAAAAAGGTTTGTTTACATAATTTACCTCTAAGGAAGGATTTTAATTTTTGTTTCCCAATTTTAGCTTTACCATGGACATACCAGTACATCCCCTTACCCATAATCCCACCATGGCTTGGAAAGAAATTTCCAAAACTCAACGTGTCATAAAAGTCACCATGAAACCCCCACAAACTGGAGTGGCCTTTAATAAGGCCCGCGTTGTTTGTATGAGCGATACCCATTCACTGACGCCCTATATGAAATTTGATATTCCTGATGGTGATATCTTCATACATGCTGGTGATTTTACAAAGTGTGGTCACATAGATGAAGTGGTGGAGTTTAATCAATGGATTGGTTCGCTACCGCATAAACATAAAATTGTTATAGCGGGAAATCATGAGCTGAGTTTTGATCAGACATTTACGCATCCTTTTCAAAATAAAAATAATTCGGAGAGGTGAGTCAGTGAGTTTCACATTGCAAATATGTAATGACACTGATAAGTCTTAACTATTTGCGGTCTACCCAACTACCCACATTTAATGAAACTAAAAATTGTTGATTGCCTTTTACAGAACTAAACACACTGGCATGTCGATACTCGATGACTTGCCCACCTTGGGCAATACCAAAGAAAACATTGCTGACGCTGTACAAACACCAAATATTCGTGATGTCCTCACAAATTGTACATATATCGAAGATGAATTACTTGAGATATGGGGTATACGCATCTATGGCAGTCCTTGGCAACCGGAATTTTGTAAATGGGCCTTTAATGTGCCTCGAGGACTACCATGCCTTGAGAAATGGAATAAAATACCTGCTGATATTGATATTCTTATAACACATACCCCACCTGTAGGTCATGGTGATCTATGCTGTTCGGGTGTACGAGCCGGATGTGTTGAATTGCTGACCACCATACAGAAACGTGTTAAACCAAAATATCATGTTTTTGGACATATACATGAAGGTTATGGTATTACCTCTGATGGACGTGTAATATATGTGAATGCCTCAACATGCGATATCAACTATTTACCAAATAATCCGCCAATAGTTTTTGATGTAACACTACCACCTGGTATGCGTAAAGATGATTAGACCAAGTATTTCTTAAGGGAGAGGAAAGAGTGAGAGACATTCATGTAATCGAACAAAATGTGTGTTTTCTAGTTCATTTTTTAAGTTTTTTATTAGGTTTTTTATTTGTATATATATTTTTTGTATATACAAATTTTTATTTTTAAACTTATGTTTGTAGATATTATTGCCAGATTTATATTTTTGTACAAAACTTTATACATGTGTTTTTTTATTTTTAACATAATATTATAAATAAATATTTTTATTTTTTAACAAATTTTAGTTTTTTTTTTTGTAGTTTCCAAGGAAGATAAGTGTTAAATGTTTCGTATTACAGTGATGATCAGTGTTTTTATCCAATTTTTCATGCGTATTTTGGCGCACACAGTCTTAGTCGAAACCTCAATCTTCTATATGTATGTATATAAAAAAGAAATATGTTAGGTTAGGTTAGGTTAGGTTTAGGATGCGCAGCTGCCGTGTCGGCAGCCACTCCACTCGGAGACCTTAAGGTCCATTGTGATCATCCTGACTATTGTGTTGTAAGTGGTGATGATTTGAAGGGGTTGTAAGTCGTCTATGAATGAAATAATTGCGGATCCGGCTATATGGTGATGTGTGCAAGTAAATGGTGATGATGTGGAGTAGAAGTGTGATGTTGTGCTTTTTGCCTGCAGATGGTGATACATGATGATGATGAAGTGTGCTGTATGGGAGAAGATGGTGTATTATGTTGGAAAAACGGGAAAGGAGGGAGGTGGAGAGTGATGAGACGAGAGAGAGAGAAATAAAAAGAATGAGTGATTGTAGAGGGGAATAAAAAGAATGAGTGATTGTAGAGGAAATTACCAGATTTAGAAGAGGATTGATTTTAAAAGGAGTATATATAAGACTACTCGGAGCCTATGTTGATCTGCCCCAGAGCCAATTTAAGCTCTTGCAGTAAACTAACAGGACTGTAGGGTCAATGGTGGAGAAGAAAGAGAGAGATTCAATCACATGCGCACCAAAAAGTTTATGTCTTTTGACCATTAGTCTAGGACACCTACACAGAAGGTGCTCGATTGTCTCAGTCTCCTCCTCATCCTCGCATAACCTACAATACTCAATGTTGTTGTCATCCCACTTACAAGTCATAGATCTTATTCGGCAATGGCCAGTTATGACCCCTGTAACGATTCTGATTTCTGACTTGCAAAGTGAAAGAAGGGACGCAGTTCTACGCCCTGAGATTGCCGGCCAGATTGACTTAGATACCCTGCATCTAGGTGTGTCTTGCCAAATTCTTACGGTTTTCTCTGCGTAGAGCTGCCTGAGTTTGCCGAGGAAGTAGCAGAGCGGTGGCTTTACACAGTCCTCTACCCGTAGGTCCGAGGATTGGGAGCCACGCCTCGCCAATTCATCAGCTATCTCATTACCCTCAACATCACAATGCCCTGGTACCCAACAAAAATTGACGTTCAAATTGCTTGTTTTAAGAAGAGACCTGCAGTTTTGAACAATCCTAGATTTGATGGTGCAAGATCCAAGCGCCTTCAAGGCAGCTTGGCTGTCCACGTAAATGGTTGCTGTTATATCTGCATTGTGTGTCATTTCTGCTAGTAGCTCTAAAGCTTTTAAAACAGCAAAAACCTCGGCCTGAAAGACACTGCAGTCGTCGCTAAGTTTATATGAGCGGCTAATATTCAACTTGTTATATATGTAATTTCGATATTGACATCACTTTTATTTTATCTGTCAGATGGCAACTCTATTCTTTTTTTTACATTCTTTATTTTTTACTAGTTAGTTCTAAGTTTACTCTTGCAACTTGTACATCGCAATCCTTCTTAATGAAATAATAATAAACTGAATTAAATTAAATCTCCAGACTTTGAGTATATAAAATTGGTGTCAGAAGTGGACAGACATTATGAACCAGGAGCAGATGAATGCAGTTTTTGCTTCATTGGCGGATGCAATTCGTACGGCTGTGACGGAGGCGGTGCAAACATCGCGGCCGCAGTCTGTGACGTCAGACGACATAAATGCAACGAGACCACCACGTTTTGCAATAAGCGAATACAAAAGCGCAGATGGCTCAACAGTTAGAGACTATTTCGACAGATTCGATTGGGCGTTGAAATTGAGCAAGATTGCGCAAGAAGATTATCATAATTATGCGCGTGTACACATGGGTGCCGAGCTAAATACAGCTCTCAAAATTCTAATTAGTCCCAAGAAGCCAGAAGAAATGAAATACGAAGAAATCAAAACAACACTGATCAATCATTTCGACGGAAGGAGAAATATTTATGCGGAAAGTTTTAGATTTCGACAGATACGGCAGGACGTGGGGGAGTCTTTGGCAAATTTTTCATTGCGCTTGAAGCAAGCAGCGGCATCGTGTGAGTATGGGGCATTCCTGGATAGGATGCTGATAGAGCAAATGATATTCGGGGTTGAATCTCGCAATATTTGTGACGAGATTATTGCCAAGCAACCAAAGAGTTTTGCGGAGGCATATGAGTGTGCCACGGCAAGGGAGTTAACTCAAGTATCAGCGACGGTAGTAAATACAAGCGAGAATATTACGACAGAACCTACATGCAAATTGGGATTTATACCTGTAAAGACGAAAAATGGTGTCAAGCAGAAGGCGAATAAAACGGCAGAGGTGAGATGTTATGGTTGCGGTGGTCGACACGTACGGAAGGATTGTAAATTCAAGAATGCAAAGTGTTTTACATGCGGCAAGCCAGGCCACATAAGTAAAATGTGCAAGTCAAGCACAAAACAGATAGATGAGTCGGTGTCGTCAGATGAGAGCGAGGAAGCACATACGTATCAGGTGGCAGCAGTCAAAACGAAAGGGCCATTCGATCGGAAAATGATCACAATGAAAATAGACGGCCAGGAAGTGGATATGGAACTGGATACTGGTGCTCCATGCAGTATTATTAGCTTGAAGAATTTAAAAAATATTAAGCAGACACCAGTGTTAAAAAAATCTGACCGGCGATTCTCGAGTTATACAGGGCACAAGATTACGTGCGTCGGACGGACCGTTGTGAATGTGTCTTTAGGCAGAACCAGTCGTAGGCTGAACTTATATGTAGTGGATGGAGAATTTGACACGTTGTGTGGTCGTGAGTGGATCGCACATTTTGTTCGAGAAATAAATTTTGCAGAATTATTTCATGACCCTACAGAGACACCAGTGGGGACGGAGTTGTCAGCAGTGGCAGGAGAGAAGGTAGCCTCCGTATCAGTAAGAAAACCTATTCTGTCTGAACATCAACAGCAACGACTACAACTGATATTAGCCAAACATGAAGATATATTCAGTGATGTCGCGGGTAAGTTCAAAGGTCCACCTATTAAAGTGCAGTTAAAGCAAGATTCTACTCCAAAATTTGCAAGACCCCGAGAAATACCATTCGCATTACGGGATGCATATGCCAAAGAAATAGATGCTAAAATTGCAGCGGGTTTTTACAAAAGAGTAGAATATTCAGAATGGGCATCTACTACACATGTAGTAACGAAGAAGAATGGAGGTATACGTATCACGGGTAACTACAAACCAACCGTAAATCCACAGATGGTAATAGACGAACATCCCATTCCGAAAGCGGAGGATATTTTCAACAGGATGAAAGGCTCGACCGTGTTTGCCCATTTGGACATTACTGACGCATATTCACACTTGGTCCTTGACGACGAATTTGCCAATGTCCTGACGCTGAATACTCCAACACACGGACTTATACGCCCAACTCGTGCAGTTTATGGAGCTGCTAACATTCCGGCCATCTGGCAAAGGACAATGGAAACGGCTATACAGGGTATTCCTAATATTCTTAACTTTTTTGACGATATCCTGGTATTCGCAAGAGACGTAGATGAACTTTTGAAAGTTCTTGAGATTGCTTTATCCAAATTGAAGGAATTTGGATTTAAGTTAAATAAGAAAAAATGCGTGTTTTTGACGTCATCGATTGAATTTTTGGGTCACAAAATTGACGCCAAAGGAATTCATAAATCCAACAAGCACATTGAAGCAATTATGCATGCGGCAAAACCAAGTACGTTGGAGGAATTACAACTATTTTTAGGAAAGGCGTCGTATTATTCGAATTTCATACCAAAACTGTCTACGCTAGAAAGACCTCTTCGAGATGTTTTGAAAAAAGGTATGTTCTATTGGAATAAAAATACAGATACAGCATATACAAAAATAAAGCAAATGTTGATATCGCCACAAGTGCTGATGCCGTATGATCCAGCATTGCCTCTTCTTCTTGCAACGGACGCCAGCAAAACGGGACTGGGAGCTGTTCTGTCACACCGTCTGCCTAATGGACAGGAACGTCCAATTGCTTACGCGAGCCGCACCATGAACGCGACGGAGCAACGATATTCGCAAATTGATAAAGAGGCGCTGGCCATAGTGTGGGCCGTCCAAAAGTTTTTTAAGTACTTGTATGCCCGTCATTGGACTCTGATTACTGACCACAAACCGCTGGTACAAATTCTCCATCCGAGTAAGACGCTGCCTGTTTTATGCATATCCCGTATGGCAAACTACGCCGACTTCCTTTCTAATTTTGATTTTGAGGTGGTCCACAAAACTTCGAAAGAAAACATTAATGCCGATTATTTGTCTCGAGTAACACCATCAAACAAAGTGAACAAGCTCGGTCTTCGTCAGGCCACAGCTTACGATTTTGATGAATTCGACAGTTTCATGATTCGTCAAATTAATCAATTACCAGTAACTGCCGAACGAATTGCGCAGGAAACGAGAAAGGATCCACATCTTGGTAAGATTGTAAAATTATTGGAAAGTGGACAGTGTTTGTCAAAAGCTGGTTACAAGTCACCAGAAATGAACTACAAATTATCATCTGGGTGTTTAACGTTCGAACACCGGATCGTGATCCCTCCTAGATTTCGGGGCGATTTAATGAAAGATTTGCATGGTGCCCATCTAGGAATGGTTAAGATGAAAGGCAT
Organism: Musca autumnalis; assembly: GCF_047663935.1. Taxonomy (NCBI): domain Eukaryota; kingdom Metazoa; phylum Arthropoda; class Insecta; order Diptera; family Muscidae; genus Musca; species Musca autumnalis. Next base: position 112,444,659 of record NW_027411977.1, on the reverse strand, counting down.
AGCCCGGTCCTTTATATACTGGCCCGGCATCGACAAAGACATTGAGGGTACTGCGAGGGAATGCGAGCGATGTGCAAAATATGCAAATGTTCCGAAGAAGTGCACAGATCACCATTGGGAGTACCCCAAGGCTCCGTGGGAGCGAGTCCACATAGACTATGCGGGACCCTTTGAGGGAATGATGTTACTCATTATTAGTGATGCATTCTCTAAATGGTTGGAGGTAAAGGTTACCAAATCAATGAACGCAGCTGCAACCATAACATTGCTTGATGAAGTGTTTGCTACATATGGAGTGCCATCAATATTGGTTTCGGACAATGGAACAAATTTTTCTTCTGCAGAATTCAAGAATTTTATACAACGAATTGGCGTGAAGTATCACAAATTTACTGCCCCTTACCACCCAGCAACTAACGGCCAAGCAGAGCGAAGTGTCCAAACTGTGAAGAATGCATTAAAGGCTATGTGTACAACGAAAATGACTCTGAAGGAGAATTTAAACGAATTCCTGAGGCAGTACAGAAATGCACCCCATTCTACGACAGGTCAGTCTCCAGCACAGTTGTTTTTAGGACGCCAACTACGAACACGTCTGGATCTAGTGCGGCCAGAAGAAACTAATAGTAAAGTGACAGCCAAACAATACCTGAAGAACAGCTGTAAGTACAGAGAACTGGAAAGGAATCAAATTGTGTACTTTCTTTCCGGAAATCCACGCATCAACAAATGGCTTAAAGGCAAGGTGACTAAACGTCTGGGAGATGTCCACTATGAAATTTTGTTCCAGGGGAAGTATTATAGGAGACATATCGATCAAGTTCGGGGTACAGACCAGCATGATGTTAGTGCTTGCGGTCGCCACACACTAGTCAACAGTAAGAAAAACTTGGCGAGTCGACTATATAGCAACGGAGCTGTATCGAGCAATGTCACCGACGAACGACAAGAAACTGGAGTCGAACAACAGGATGAGAACGTGGAGACTGCTAGTCCAGAGATTGGCCTAGAGCAGACCGAACATTTTGCAACTCCATCTGTCTCAACACAGGCTTATGAGGATACCCTAGCTTCTTCGTCATCCACTCCGTTTCTAGGATTCACTGAACCATCGCCATCAAATGTGGAGGAACGGGGTCAAGGTTTGCGGCGCTCGACAAGGGTTCGAAGACCAAGAGTCTTATTCTCTCCTTAGAGGGGAAAGATGTTATATATGTAATTTCGATATTGACATCACTTTTATTTTATCTGTCAGATGGCAACTCTATTCTTTTTTTTACATTCTTTATTTTTTACTAGTTAGTTCTAAGTTTACTCTTGCAACTTGTACATCGCAATCCTTCTTAATGAAATAATAATAAACTGAATTAAATTAAATCTCCAGACTTTGAGTATATAAAACAACTCTTCACAGTACACACCAGCTCCCGTACCATCTTCCATTTTTGAACCATCGGTAAAAATGGGTAGACGCTCGGGCAGTGGTCTGTCCTGTTCCCAAGCACTTCTGTCAGGGATAAACACGTTCACTTTGTGAAAGTCCAGGAATGGTGAAATATAGTCAGTATCACCCCCTCTGTCACATAGTCCAATCTGGCTGTTTATCCGTTTCAGAATACTAGCATGTCCAAGCTCTGACCAACGCCACTGATTTATCTCCTTAAGCCTCAAGGCACTCCTGGATGCTTGGTACTGTGTCAGAATGTCCAGTGTTTGGAAATTCAGAACAGCATTCAGGGCTGCCTGAGGGGTGCTTTTTGCTGCCCCAGTTATGAGAACTGATGCAGCCCGTTGCACTGAAGATATCCTAGACAGGTTGGCGTTAATGTTCAGGGCTTGCCACCAGACAAGACATCCATAGGTCAGAATGGGGCAGACCACTGCCCTATACAGCCAATGTATTACATGTGGCCTTAAGCCCCAGCTCTTACCTATGGAGTTCTTGCAAGAATAAAGTGCAATTAGACCCCTCTTAGTACGCTCCTCCGTGTTCCTTTTCCATTTTAACCGATGATCAAGGATCACTCCCAGGTATTTCGCCTCAGTAGAGAGGGTCAATCGCACCCCATCTAGCGTAGGTGGTGTGAATTCATTTATTTTCCTCTTCTTGGTGAATAGTACCAACTCTGTCTTTGCTGGGTTCACACCAAGACCATTGTTGTATGCCCAGCGTGAGAGTTTGACCAGAGCACCTTGCATAAGCTCAGACAGTGTAGATAAATATTTCCCACTTATTAGGATTACTACATCATCTGCATATGCAACTACCCGAGTTCCTAGTCTTTCAAATTCCTTAAGTATCCCGTTAACCACCAGAAGCCAAAGTAGGGGAGATAGAACTCCCCCCTGTGGAGTGCCTCTGGTGACCGACTTCCTAACGGAACTCTTCCCAATACTTGAATTTATAAGCCTACTTTCCAGCATGCTATCAATCCAATTAGTAAGGATAGAGGGGACACCCAGTGACTCTAGAGCAGAATGAATGGATTCGAGTTTCACGTTATTAAAGGCACCTTCGATATCTAGGAAGGCAGCTAGGGTGGAACTCGAACCATCCAGATTCTTTTCTATACAACTCACAACGTTATGCAGCGCTGTTTCTGTCGATTTCCCCTTGGTATAAGCATGTTGTGAACTGCTTATGATGTCATCATTCATGTGTGATCTAATTTCCAAGTCTAGTAACCTTTCCAAAGTTTTTAGAAGAAAGGAAGAAAGGCTTATCGGCCTATAGTCCTTAGGTAACGAATGACTTGGCTTCCCTGCTTTGGGAATGTAGGTCACAGTTACCTCTTTCCATAGTGCCGGTATGTGCGAAAGTAGAATGCAGGCCCTAAAGATCCTTCGCAGTATGGTAACCAAACTAGTCGGTGCATTCTGAAGCATCGCTGGAATTATACCATCAGGTCCAGGAGACTTGTAGGGCTGAAAAGTACTAATCGCCCATGAAACTCTGTGATCACTTATTAGCTCGTCAACAAGGACCGAATCCTCCAAGGTGTAAGTCCTGCTCAAAGCCACCCTATGCGGGCCCGGATTGGCATCCTTACACCCTGGGAAGTGGGTCTCTGCTAACAGGTCAAGAGTCTCCGAAGCGGAGTTAGTCCAGGTACCGTCGTTTCGCATAATGCTCCCAATGGGTTTGGGGTCCTTTGAGATCACCTTGCGGAACCTCGCTGCTGCACTAACCTCCTCTACGGCCTCGCTAAAGTTTATCCATGAGTTTCTTTTGGCCTTCCTAATCTCACTCTTGTACTTGTTGAAGGCATCTCTGTAAAGATCCCAATCGGTACTGAGTTTTGATTTACTAGCCTTGTTATAAGTTTTCCTACTGTTCTTCCTAAGTTTGGCCAAATCTTTGTTCCACCAAACTGGTTGAGTTCTCCTACCAGGATATGTTAATGGGCAGGTCTTCTCATAGCAACCTCGAAGAATGCCTGTGAGACCTTCAACCTGTCTATCAATTTCCTCCGCTGTGTGGGGCTCAGGAAGCTCACTCAGCCTTGAAGAAACGAGAGAGTTGTAGTTTTCCCAGTTGGCTCTTCTTGGATTGCGATGAGGCGTTTGCCTTTTACTACTATAGCAGACTCGAAAGTGTATCGCTCTGTGGTCCGAGAAGGAACACTCCTTCGATACTCTCCAGTCTGCTATAAAAGTATCTTCCAAATTTGTAAGGGTAATATCAATGACTTCCTCCCTTACCCTATTCTGGAAGGTGGCAGTGTTTCCCCTATTACATACTCGCAAATTATTAACTAAAATAAAGTCGAATATGGACTCACCTCGCACATTGGTGTCACTGCTTCCCCAGTGGAAGTGATGAGCATTTGCATCACAGCCCATCACAAGTTTGCAACTGCCCATGGTCTCCTCCACCAGTTTACGTACCAGTCTGTTCGGCGGGTCAGGTGTCTCATACGGCATGTAGACCGAGGCTAGCACTAAGGCCCTTCCGGTATCCTCCTCTAGCCTCACTACAGTCGTATCGCCATCGCTGTAATTGTAGAGTTGAATAGGATTAAGACTTTTCTTGGCTACAATACAGGTTCTTACCTTATCCTCACTGGATGCAAAGAAGACAGAGTAGCGACCATCGTTTAGTCCAGAGACCCTATTTTTGTATAAATAGGGTTCCTGGACTAAAGCGATGTCTATTTCGGTTTCTGTGAGGGAGAGCAGGAGTTCGGCAGCCGCAGCCTTGCAGTGATGCAAATTAATTTGCACCACACGAAGGCCATGCTGCCTAACCTCCTTACTGCAACTGCGGAATCCGGAACCGAAGTCCTCCAGATCCGAAGTACAGTACTCCCTCACAGTTCCTAATATAGCTCGCGCTCTCATTATCCATCGTGAATTTCATCACGGTTCCTCCACCATTTTTGAAGGACTTCACCAGCCTCCAGCTGTCCGTCAGAAGACCTCTGTTCTGCTTCCTGATCATTTTCAGGACATCCGCCAAGTCTGATTCCGGCGGTGGCACCCATGTCGTGGCTGCGATCCTGCGAGGTATCTCGCCCACCGGAACCGCGGCTAGCCTACAGCCGTCCCATAGTGCACCAGAGTCCTTAATTGTTTGGATGAGGAATTTCTTAGATTCCTCATCCTGACAATTCAGGATCCTGACGCCCATATGGACGACTGCCCTGCCAAAGCCGGTATTCCTGGCATCTACCTCGTCTGAGGTAATCACCTTCCTCAGAAGAGTTTCCACCAGGAGCCAGTGGTCGTCGTCGATCATGCCGTCCGGATCAGATCTATCGATGATCGCAACCTGGAGGTCATCCGGGGCGATCATCTTAGCGGATCTTGTTGGATCCCGCGTCCTCCCACCTGAAGGTTGTGGGGGTTTCAAACCCTGGCCGACTTGGGTGGTCTTCCCTGTTTGAGCCCCTTGAACCGTCTGGTGAGCGGCCACTTCAGCAAAGGAGGCCGAGTGATTGTTCGCCCGATTTTCCGCCGTCCTTTTAGCAGTCGGGTGTGGGTCCTCAGAAGATCTAACCCTCTTTACGCATTCCTGCGCAGATGTCTTCGATTTCCCACCCTGCTTTGAGGTCGATGGACCATCGGACGTACCAGTCACTATCCTCCTGGCTGTACCAACGCCTTTCCTCACAGCGACAGAAGGGCAAGATTTACCAGGGGCAGGCAATCCTACAGTGGTCTGTGAGCCAGTCCTCTGTACAATCGGAGCTCCTGATAACTCTCCGCTCTTCTTTGCCCCTGCAGATCCAGAGGCAGACGCCGACGAACCAGCCGAAGTAGGAGACACCCTGTGCGGTTGGTTGGTTTGCGTCTGTCTCTCTTTCCGCGCCAAATTCGAATCGGCTTTTGACCGATCCGACATCCTAGGGGCCGAGGGTATCGGATCGCTTGACCCTACCGCAGACACCAAGGTTGTCCGCAAAGGGTTCGAGCTGCCCGAAACTCCCGGTTTTTCTTTATTGCCTGGAGACGCTGCCTTCATCACAGCCGTTGGGCTGGAGACTGCTTCGTTTCCAGGGGTTGGAAGCTGGTCGATCGGAAGGAAGATCTTCTCGACGTGAGGATATTTGCGCTCAAAACGCCTCACGAATCGAAGCTTCAATCCGATCTCCCGAAATTGCGCTTGAGTTACCTCAGCGGGATTCACGCCTATGAAGCGCTTGCAGTAGAAGATAGCCCTTTTATAATTATACTTGTCTTTCCTCTGTCTGGGCCCGCTCTTCTTGGCTGCTGAGGATAAGGAGTCTGATGACAGTTCCTCCTCTTCATCCCCTTTCACCAAGGCATCTTGCCTAGACAGGGAGGGCTTGTCGGTAACGACCGACGCTTTTTCCCCTGAGGGAGTAGGTCTCTCGACTGCTGGAACTATACCCCCTTGAGTGGCTGAAGGAGTTACCTCCTTGGACGATTGAGATGGAATGATTGTGACATCCATCTCGTCGTCCGTCAGAGGGAAGTCCTCCCAGTCCCACGGCGGGGGGCTCTCCTGACTCAGTCTGAAAGTCTCATTCTCCTCCAGGAGACCGAGCAATTCCCTGCTCTGAGTATTTATGGCGTCGCTGACTACGTCCATTGTCAGAGTCGTCGTTCTGTCGTCCCCGCCCATGGATGGGGTCATTACTGCACTGGGTGCATCATTGTCAGTTGTCGTAGCCGGGGTCGATATCGAGGGTTGATTGAGGTTTGTTGTTTTTTGGGGGTTTGTTTTAAAATTTGAATTATCCATAGAAAAATTTGATTAATGGGGGAGATGAGGACAGTCATGGCATAGCCCTCCTCTACCATGACTAGGGCGCTGACTACTCGCTGAGGTGCCCAGGTATCAGCGAGGCTCCGTACTAATACAGTTGGTACCCTAACTGCAAACCATAGGAACACCGATGGGCACGAGGTCGCGTAACACCCCGGTGTTAGGGGATCTCACAATTACTTTGGTAGGAGATCGCTACCAAATATATGTCACTCAACTTGGAGATACACTTGGGTTCCAGTGCACTAAGTTGTTGCGTGACAGAGAGTGGATAACCTTTGGTCGATCACAGCCTCCCAGTTCAACACTACAAGAAGTTAAATGAGAAGATTGTGACGTCTAGCCCCCGCATCGCTTCAAGATTGTTATCCCCGGCGGGGGAAGAAATATGTTTGTACGTTTGTTTGTAATTTTTGGACTCGAAAACCGTCGAGCCGATCTTCCTGAAAATTTGAGGGTATATTGCAATATCACCTGAAAATATTATCGGCTATACCAATTTTTAAAGTTCCGCTTTGGTCTGCAGATATACCTCCATACCTCTGGAGGTACCTCCTATAAATGTAGATTTTGTATGCTAATATCTAACGAACGGTTACAGATACTGTCTACAAATATGGAATAAGTAACGGAATTTGGCCTAGAAATAAATTTGCTGTCAAACTATATTGAAATCGGTTCAGATTTCGATATTATATTATATTTTCGCTATGTATTGCTAGCTATGTATGTCCAATTTCAATGAAACTTGGAATGTGTTACAGAATTTGATATAGAAATAATTATGCCACATTATTTTTAAATCGGTCCAGATTTCGATATGGCTCCCATATATATATTTTCGGCCGATTTCATGCACCATACACAGCACTGAACGGGTAGAGGACGCTTTCTTATTTCCTTTATTTCATTAAAGTATTAAAATTATTAAAGTTAATATAATTGCAGTTATTCCTTTATATATTATCTTAGTCGGGGTAGCGAAGCGTAGCGGGTTCAGCTAGTATTCAATATTTTCCAATATTTAGCATCAATGATTTATCCCACTTTTGGTCTCTAATATGTAGTTACTAAGGCGGGTACGATAAAATGTTTATTAACGAAGCCGAACATAGAACAGAATTCTCCAACTGTCGCCGAGTTTTGTCCTCCCTAGTGTTTTTAAAAACTTTTTCAGCCAGAATATATTCATTCGTTTTCACCCGTTTTTACAACACGGTTCGGATAACGTAACCTTTGTTAGTTCGTATTATTAACTCGGTCGCTCTCGGTGTAAAAGGCCTCAGGTTAACCTCTCCGAAATGAACACCACGTTTTGGTATAGCGCCCGCCCATATAACAGGTATTTTGAGAATTTTACCCAAATTGTATGTACGAATACACTGCAATTCCGAAATGAACACCACGTTTTGGTATAGCGCCCGCCCATATAACAGGTATTTTGAGAATTTTACCCAAATTGTATGTACGAATACACTGCAATTCTACTGTAAAGACACGTTGGTCAAAAGAAAATTTCTCAACGAAAAATATATTTGGATTTCTGAGTGAAATCAGGCAAGTGGTTTTTGATGTCTGTTATTTTTTGCTGTGTTGATGCTGCTTATCAGCAAAACACTTTTTGTATATTTTCAATTTTTTACCAATGGTTCCAGAGAATCGCGCCTTAAAAGAGTCGAATTCTATAAAAACTATGTGCGAAGCAACACTTATAACTTATTTAATATTGGTCTAAATAGAAAAAAATTTGTATATATTTTTTTGTTAGTTATCTAATAAAAAATAGAAAAAAAAATTGCACAAAATGCAAATTGCAATTGGTACAATTCTCGCGGTTTAATATTTACAATCAACTTTTATCAATGATTGTTTGTAATCTTCGATTTTCTGTGAAGTCCTGTTTGGTAATGGGATTCGAAAAATTGCTGTTTCGCACTGGCATAAAAAAATTGTATTGACAAATTTTAAAAAATTTAGAAAAAATAATAAAAAAAAAAATTTGTGATTAATCGTAGAGTGCAATCATAATTAAAATTTGATTTTGAATCTCGAAAATTGCACCCAAGCCCAATGTTCAAAAATGTTTACCTTTTTTGCTCTGTTCCAGAACCTGCAAGAAGCTACTATTTTTTACTACGATAACATTTTTTCCTTTATGTTATCGGAAAGAATAGTAAAAATTAGAAGATTCTCGCAGTTCTGGAACAGACCATTTATTAGATAGCTGAAAAAAAATATTTTACCCATTTGGACCAATATTAAAGAAGTTATGAGTTTTTCTTTGCACATAGTTTTTTTTATAGAATTTTCAAGTGTTGTAATTCATACATATACCTTATATAAATATGCCTTGATATTTTCGATATCATAAGGAAAAAATTGTTATCGTAGTAAAAATTTGTAGATTCTTGCACATTCCGCCACGGACCTAATGTTACATTTTTGCGGGAAAAACTAGTGCACCAAATAATAATAGCTCGAGATTTTTGAGACGTTTAAACGATTTTAACAAAATCTCCTGACCGAATTTGATCAGAAAATACCCAGCAAAATTTGAAGGAAGGGGTTAAATGCGATGACGTGATTTCATGGCATCTTTTGCATTGGTGCAAACGAAGTCATTAGCATTTAAACCAATGCAAAGGAAGTCGTGAAAGATCCAATCTTTTCATCAGCGTTTAAACCCATGCAATGGAAGTCGTGAAAGATCCGATATTTTCATCAGCATTTGAACCCATTTCATTGATCCAATAGATATGAATTTTGTGTTTTTATTTATACACATTTTTCTAAATATTTAAGATTAATTATTTACAATAGACATGCTGTTGTCGGAGACTCGAAACCAACTAACGTTGTTAAAACTATCGTCGTAATGATAATGTGATTGCAAATGGTTGGTGAAAATGACATGCCAAAGCATTGGTGGAAATGACATGCCAAAGTATTGGTGAAAATGACATGTCAATGCATTAGTGTAAATGACATGCCTTGGAGCCAAAAATGAATAGCATATTTTGGGGTCCACGCTCATATAAAATTCATCGATGAAGATGCTAAAAAGATGACATGCCAGATCACATGCACCCATGATTGAATGGCATCATTGGCATCGAAAATTTTGCTGGGTATGTCCACTAAAAGCTTTTGACATTGGTGTGCGCTTCGGTATAGGCCCCATATAACGGTGCCTTTAGATATCCGGTGACCGAATTAGCTTAATATAATATTTAAGGTCCTCTGTGGTCAGATAACTTTTAGAGATTTCAGTTTTCCATAAAAAAGTTCGACACATGACTGATGAGCTCCAGACTTCCAAATGCACATCGAGTTCCATGGTAGAACAAGAAAACGTAAAGGCCTGAGTACATAAGCTGCCTCGCCTGCTTATCTTGCTTGCTTCTGATAAAAGTTTAAAAAAGAAAAGGGCAACCCAGTTCGTAATTTGCTCGGCCTTCTTTATTCTTTTATTTTTATTATGTCAGAAATGAAGCAGGAAAGCAAGGCAACCAGGCGAGGCAGCTTATGTACCCAGAGGCCAAATTCTGTTTCTATGAAAATGTGAAATGAAAAGAATTATAAAGGAAATAAATGCCAAATGAAAAATATTGTAAAGAAAATATTTTTCATGTTAAGTTTTCATAGAACAAGAATCCGGCTCCAGGCCTTAACAGCAATACCCAGCTGACTGAACTGGGTTGAAACGTTAGTGTCAAATTCCATACGCCATTTTATATATTTATTTCAATGTTCGATGTACATATATTGGGGATATATATTTTTTGAAGAAAAAATATATTCATCACAAAAAAACTATTTCCCATAAAGTCCGAACGACGTGCCGCTCATCAAACACATTTGTTAATATGGTGTTGTATTTGGTAAGTCTGAAAAAATAAAGCCCTAATAAACATGTGTTTTTTGATTTGAAAAACAAAAGGTGGAATCAGCTTCTCCTTTTGCAATGAATTTTCAGCGACCTCAAATACATATATTTGCAAGAATTCTACTTTCTGCGAGAAATTTTGCATCTAGTGGAATGATATGGAAACATTCAAATTGAAAATCTAAAGAGTTTTTATTCATGTTTTCCAAAATATTCAATCAAATGTGAAAAATATTAGTTTTTTAAATTCCAATAATTTATAGGTATTTCTTATTTTGTTTACATTTATTTTTGACACTAACATTACAAACAAAAACAATTTCCTATGTGATAGTTGTTGAGTTGTATTTGTTGTAGTACTTACTTTATCTGGTTTGTTCTACCATGATTGAGTTCCAAGAAGGTCTATATTGGAAAACGTCTTCGGGTACCTCCCTAACAAAACACATAGTTTTTACTTAAGTTAATAATTTTTACTTAAGTGCAGTATCGCTACTGTTCGAGGATCAATTGCAAATTTTTAGCGAAAGTACTGTTTGAGGTCCTGTTTACAGCGATATAATGTTTTTTGTGCGCAAGTCTATGCTTCCTGACATAATGGTCCAAAAGCTCTAAAAAAAATCCACGGTGACCAACTAAAGTGCCTGATGGGCACGATAACATTTAGGCTTAAGACCTTTTCGCGCATAAATTATAAGCCCCACAAGGATTACGCTGCACGAACCTCAAAGACATGAGCTTATGAGTAGTTTGCGCTTATTATTTATTAAGTAATAAAGTTCCGTTACATTTGGTCTGTTACAGAACTGCAAGAATGAACTAATTTTTACTATATTTTCCGATAACGTAAAGGAAAAGTTGTTATCGTAAACAACTACATAGTAGATTCTTGTAGGTTCAGGAACAGGCATATAGATATACAGTCAGGGACAAAAGTTTACATACACCCCCTAAATATCGGGTATTAGGGTTAGTAGTGATTTTTATGAAATTCCAAGTATGCTGTTTTATTTCGTCTCACTAATAAACAATATTTAATAGAACAAAAGTATCTTCCATAATACAAATAACGGTAAATTTTACAAAAACCTAAAAATGATGGGGACAAAAGTTTACATACACCCCAAGGAAATATGCGTATTGCCGTGCAATTTATGGAATTAACAGCAAAATTTATACATTTTATTGTTTTGGCGAATGCCTCTGGGTGTTTGAGATATATTTCAGAGAAAAGAAAATAATTTTTGTGGGTCAAATGCCGTTATTTAAGGTCAAACTTCTTGTATAGCTTGTTAAAGCCGACCCTTGCATGATTATTTGCGTTTTTAGGTAATGCACTTTTAAAAAACCACAAAATTAGTGTCAGATTACAAATTTTGAGACCCTAGAAAGCTTTGGAGTTCTTCTTGTGCAAAATATTGCTTCTTGGACGTCGATACATGCCCGCTTTTCATCAGATTTCTCAGGAAGTTAATAGATTCCGCGGAATTCTTGGTGCAAATTACATATCGAAGGCCTTGAATTGCCTTGTAATATGGTCTGATAAAATCCTCTGGCATCAATTGAATCAGAAATGTGAAATATTCTGTTACAAACCTGTTCCCGAAGCTTCCAAAGCATCAAAATGTAAGCACTACCAAAAAAGCATGAAATTTTTACTGTGAACAACGTCGTTTTCATATTGTGATCATTACCGTCACTATAGGGATGAAAAGTTTCGTATAATTGTACATTTCTGAGTTAATTGATGCCAGAGGATTGTATCAGACCATATTACAAGGCAATTCAAGGCCTTCTATATGTAATTTGCACCAAGAATTCCGCGGAATCTATTAACTTCCTGAGAAATCTGATGAAAAGCGGGCATTTATCGAAATCCAAGAAGCAATATTTTGCACAAGAACAACTTTCTAGGGTCTCAAAATTTGTAATCTGACACTAATTTTGTGGTTTTTCTAAAGTGCATTACCTAAAAACGCAAATAATCATGCAAGGGTCGACTTTAACAAGCTATACAAGAAATTTGACCTTAAATAACGGGATTTGACCCCCAAAAATTATTTTCTTTTCTCTAAAATATATCTCAAACACCCAGAGGCATTCGCCAAAACAATAAAATGTATAAATTTTGCTGTTAATTCCATAAATTGCACGGCAATACGCATATTTCCTTGGGGTGTATGTAAACTTTTGTCCCCATCATTTTTATGTTTTTGTAAAATTTACCGTTATTTGTATTATGGAATATACTTTTGTTCTATTTAATATTGTTTATTAGTGGTACGAAATAAAACTGCATACTTGGAATTTCATAAAAATCACTACTAACCCTAATACCCGAGATTTAGGGGGTGTATGTAAACTTTTGTCCCTGACTGTATATTGTTGGGAAGAAGGCGTTGAATTCGCCTTAACTTAGGTTCCGCCTTATTCCACATGTTCCAAAAATTCTTGGATTGATCAACAAGTGTCGATCGCATTTGAAGCTTTATTTTTCCCGTTTTAGATTTTCGAAATTTAATGGATTTTTTATATGTAAAATCCTTAGTAAATACGTTACAAAAACCTGGTCCTACGTCCTGTGGATTTTATTTGACTTGATTTTATGGAATTGATATTTAAAATCCAGTGGATTTCGTAAATCTAGACATAGTACTAAACGTGACATTTAACACGATTACAATTTGTACATTAGCGGCTTTAATAACGGATTACAATGAAACTCTCCCTCTTTTCTCTCAGTTTCCCATTTCATACAAATTATATTGAAACAAATAGTATTATTATTATTTTATTATGTCCATGTAATTATTTTACACTGCTCAATTTAGGGCCATATAAAATCATTTGTCAATCACTTTCATAGGCCTTTATAAAAACAATTGTATTTAAAAAAATAAATAAATAAATCTAAACTCAATAACTAAAACAACGTAGATATTCTCAAAATATATAATAAAGTTCAATAAAAAAAACAAATTGTAATTATTATAAAATTGCACAAATCTATATACATGTGTTTTATTTTTAGAATTTTAATAATTGACAATGGTGTTCAGGAAATATTTAAACAATGTTTTGGACTGGCAACATTATGGCGGGAGAATTGTAATAGATCAACTGTCTACAAAAATCCACCACCAAACTGCAGGCATAGCATTCGAAAATAACAGGACTTTTTAGTACTTAACAAAGAACAAGAAGTTTTAAGAAGAAAAGGGACGAACAAGAAGTACTAAATCCATCGTCATCGCTGCTTTATAACAACAAATATTGCGCGCACAGTTTGCAGTTGTCATTGTTCAACAATCATCCAATTAACCACCATTGCTGCTGTTCGGTGCTGATCTCCATTTACGACAACACACGAGAAGATCTTTGCATATTCTTTTTGCTGCTTCCTTTCTTCTTTTTTTCTTCAGTTCGCCAAAAGGGTTTTCTGTTACACAAAAAAATCCAAGCCAACGTGTGGAAATTATCCTCGCATAAAAAATAATATTAAAATAAAAATAGTGGAATAGTGGTATCTTTTGAAGCCCGATATTATAATTAAATATTTGTTAACGGCTGTTATAAACAACAACAAATTAATACATCATGGTAAGTAGAAGGAATCAGTGAACATTAAACTTCATATGCTTCATCGACATTGAACAAAGGACATTTGAGGTTATAAAATATTTGAAAAATAAAATCGAAAATATACCACAGTGATCTTACTTTTTTTAAACGCAACAAAAAGGTTGTCGTTTCACATTTATAAACGAAGATCTTGACAAAAGAAAAAAGTGTAGATAAACAAGTTTCATTTTTAATATGCATTTACATATAAACCACAAGAAGCAGCTGCCTGACATCTGCATCAGCAATTGCAATAGCAAAAATCTACTGTTCTTCTTTAATTAGAACAATGAACTACTACTGTATTTTTGTTTATAGACACAACAAAACCGGTGTTAAATAATAAATATTCAGCTTATAATAATAAAATGTATTTTGTCAATAAGCCATTTTTGATTTTCTATGGTCTTTGATTGACTACTGTGGAATGTTCAAAAAAAACGATGCTTTACTGTAAAAAAGTGGAAAATGTATTAGTACTACATATTTTTTTATTTTTAGTACATACCGACTTTCAAAAGTTTCTTTGTGTGATTATATTTAACATTAATCATCATTAACTCGTACTAACAGTTATAAGTGACAAGGTTGCGAATCTTTAAATTATGTATGTAAATGTCTTCTAGATCTATGTATCGTATTAAAAACATTTTAAAATTAATTCACAAAAAAATTAAAAACAAAATGATCCTGGATCACATATTTACATCATACGAGGGCGGTTCGGAAACTTCTTAGCCTATCAATGAAAGAGAATAGTTAGTTTTTTAAAAATATTTTTATTTTTCAATATAATCTCCTGAAACTTCAATACATTTAGTCCAACGCTTTCCTAGCAATTCTATCCCTTGATTAAAATAGTTTTCCTCAAGGTCTGTAACTGTAATTGCATCTTCATTTGAGGTAAAACGCTTGCCAACAAGGATTTTTTTTAGATTTGGGAACAAGTAAAAATCACTGGGAGCTAAATCAGGAGAATAAGGTGGGTGGTCAAGCAACTCGTACTTTAATTCGTTGATTTTAGCCATTGTTAAAACACTCTTGTGCGCTGGTGCGTTGTCTTGATGAAAAATTATTTTTTGGTGTTGTAAGCCAGGACGTTTTTCTCGAATTCGTACATTTAATTGATCCAAAAGGTTGCAATAGTACTCTGAATTTATTGTTTTACCCTTTTGCAGATAGTCAATCAATAAAATACCTTTGAAGTCCCTAAAAACCGTTGCCATAACCTTACCAGCCGGTTGAATTGTTTTTGCCTTCTTTGGGGCACTTCCTCCAGCTTCAGTCCATTGTTTGGATTGTTCTTTTGTCTCTGGAGTATAGTGGTGGATCCATGTCTCATCAACAGTTATGAAACGACGCTTAAAATCCATTTTATTTCGTTTAAAACGATCCAAACAAGCTTTAGAAATGTTCATTCTTATGCGTTTTTGATCGACTGTTAACAAATGCATCACCCATCTTGCAGAAAGCTTTTTCATCTGTAGTTCTTCATGCAAAATTAAATGGACTCGATCATTTGAGATGCCCATGATATTAGCAATTTCACGCACTTTTATTCGTCGATCATTTAATACCATATCATGCACTTTGGCTACAATTTCTGATGTTGTTGCTGTTTTTGGACGTCCACTACGTGGTTCATCTTCAATGCTTGTACGACCACGTTTAAATTCAGCAACCCAATTTTTTACTGTTGCATATGAAGGAGCACTTTCACCTAACACATTCTCCATATCATTATGAATTTCTTGTCCCGATAAACCTTTTTATGTAAATATTTAATGACAGCATGCATTTCTAATTTTTCCATTGTAAAAAAATTGCGGATGCGTCTTTTATGAACACCGGTTTCTATATGAAGGAGTTGTCAGATCGAAACAAAATTTAACATGTGTTCATAACAGAGATGGAAGTTTTCAAAACACTTAACTTTTTTCTGTTTATACCGCGCTTTTTGTGCTAAGCTAAGAAGTTTCCGAACTGCCCTCGTATAATGTCTGTTCCAGGCGCTCAATTCTGTTTCTATGAAAATGTGAAATGAAAACTTTTATAAAGGGGAAAACTATCAAATGAAAAAAAATATAAAGGAAATATTTTTTTATTTTTCATTTCAAATTTTCATAGAACAAGAATCCAGCCCCAGAACTGCTAGAATCCAGAACTTTTACTATTTTTCGATATCACGTAGTAAAAATTTGTAGATCCTTTTATGTTTTTCAACTTAAATTTTTAGAATGAAAACAAGTAAGAAACGACTATAGTAGGATTGTGCCCAACATATAAAACTCTACGTTGGAAAAATTCCTTGTTTGTCCCTAAATACTTCCCGTTCATTTACTTGACGTAAGCATATAATTGTTATGAGAGCATCATCGAAGTTGAATTCACAGAGCATTGCACATATACCAAGGAGTTAGTGGCATTGTTAAAAGTTGAATATGTTATAACAAAACTTTCTTTATGTTGTTGGGGAAATTAGAACAAAAATAATTTTTATAAAGGAATTTGAACTTCATATTCGAACAGCTGCACGCACACTGGTCGAAACCAATGATCTTGCAGCGCGAAAGTCAAAAAATCAAAGTACAAAATTGCGAAATGTTTTCCATTGTGACGATTACAGACACTCTGCTGACTAAAATTTTGTTTTTACATTTTTGTTGTTGTAAATATTAACTCAGTTATTCACTGCTGTCAAGTGCAAGAAGTTTTGATGCTTCAGATTTTAAAAAAAATTTGCTAAAAACCTGATTTCATATTTGTTTAGTTGTTAAATAAATTCGTAATAAATCTAAAAGTTTATTTTTTATTGATATGGGAGGGTGTAAGTTAAATTTAAAAAAAAACATTACATTTTTATTTTTTATACAAATATAAAATACATTTTTATTCAAATATGTTCTATTAGAGGATTTTCAAAATGTGTTTATTAGGGCTATAACCGAAAAAATACCACCACATAGCCGTGTAGAGCATGGAAAACTATTATGAAATACGGCGTCAATTTTTCTCTATCGCGAAAAAAGTTTCCGCACCAAATGCATTGAAGTTCAGTAATGCATTTTTTAATTTTACCTGTAATGACAACATTTTTGCTTTTAACTAAAATTTTTATTTTTTTGTAATCTAATTTAAAATCATTATCAAAGCGTTCTGGACCAATTTGTTCTCAAATCGCGCCACTTCGGGGCATATTAGGAACTTTTGATGCTATTGCAATTTTTGCTTTTTCTTTATAAACTCGTGAATTTTATGTTTATATTTTTTGTACCTACCGGACAAAAGAATATGGGGTCATTTGCAACGAAGTCGCGAAAGTTACAGGCTGTTTTTGTTGACTTTGCCTGTGAGAATCGGATATGTTTTTTACAAAAATACAACACCAGTACCACTTGGGGAATTTTGTCCTAATAATGAAAACGCGTTTCTATGATCGATTCGGTGAAAAAAGTTTCCGCGCCGACTGTAAATACTAAAACCCTTTTGATATTTTTTCTAATTATAATTTTAAATTTGCTTTGTTTGAATAAATATTCATAGAAAAAAATAAAATTTTCACAGGCAAAGTCATAAAAACTGTCTGTAACTTTCGCGAATTTGTTGCAAATGACACCATATTCTCTTGTCCGATAGGTACAATAAATATAAACATAAAATTCGCGAGTTTATAAAGAAAAAACAAAAATTGCAATAGCGTCAAAAATTCCTAAAATGCTCCGAAATGGCGCGAATTGAGAACAAATTGGTCCAGAACGCTTTGATAATGATTTTAAAATAAATTACAAAAAAATAAAAAATTTAATTAAAAGCAAATATGTTGTCATAACAGCTAAAATTAAAAAATGCATTACTGAACTTCAATGCATTTGGTGCGGAAACTTTTTTCGCGATAGAGAAAAAATTACACCTTTTTTCATAATAGTTTTTCATGCTCTACAAGGCTATGTGGTGGTATTTTTGATATTTGCAAAAAAGTGCAAAAAGTTATATCCCTAGTGTTTATGTTTTCCTGAGAAAATTTTTAGAACGATCCTATTATTCAATATTTTCTTTGACATTTAATTTTCAATAACAACAATGTTGTTTTTTGTAAATTTGTTGGTTGTTGTAATTCATGCATTTACCTTATATAAATATGCCTTGGTAATTTATCCTATGGTGCAAGAAAGAAGGTGATACCAAGGCCTATAGAAGGTCGTCCATTCAGAGTTCTGCTAACAACTTTTGACAAGAAACATAATAGATTTTACATTATTGTGATTTGAGTTTCTTTGTATTTTAAATCACAATAATGTTTTTGACAACAAGCTCAACAATCAGGTTGGCTTATGCACCTGTTACACTTAACCGGATTAACCCAGGGGGTTTGGGTTTCAAATGCCAATTCCATAGCGCAAACGTCAAATAAATCCTCATGAAGTGGGTTAACCCGGCAAAAAACTCCAATGTAACCGTACTGTTAGTACCAAACTGTATAAACTGTAGGTGATACAATAATACCAACTGATGTCTTCATTTGCTGCCAAAACATATTTTTAATCAAAAAGAAATAACAAATATTTCGCTTCCATAAAAAGTATATGTAGGTATGTCTACAAAATCTTTATTTAAACTTTGCGAAGAATATTTTACAATTTTCTTCTAACTTTTGTGGATATTTCGCGCAAATAAATTTTGACAGAAGACTACGGTCTGAATTCGCCTTTCGGATCACCTTGTTAAATTCGCCTTGATTTATCCTAAACATCATGGTAGAACAAACAAGGTAAAGTAAATACTACAACAAATACAACTCAACAACAGCAACCACATAGGAAATTGTTTTTGTTTGTAATGTTAGTGTTACCGGTATTACATAGGGAATATCTATAAATTATTGGAATTTAAGAAACTAATATTTTTTCACATTTTATTAAATATTTTGAAAAACATCAATGAAAACTCATTTCATTTTCAATTTGAATGTTTCTTTATCATTCCACTAAATGCATAATTTCTCGCAGAATGTTTATTAGGGCTTTATTTTTTTCAAATTTACCCAAATGCCACACATATTAACAAATGATGTACCGTCTCTGTAAGTGGTGTTTTAGTGTGCGGCACGTCGTTCGGACTTGGATGAGGTTACATGTCCTTGATATGAAATGGTGTTTATGGGAAATAGTTTTTTTCGGAATGATATATTTTTTTCCTCAAAAAATATTTATCCTTAATATATGGCCTGTTCCCGTACTTTATAAAGTGGTATAAGTCGTAAAAGATTTTTTTATAAATTTTGTGTACGGGAACGCAAAATATGTAAAAGTGGTAAAAATTGTAAAAACTTTTTAGTTCTGGAACAGAGCTAAACATGGAAAATAGAATCCAAGGCATATTTAATGAATTACAACAACTAACAAATATACAAAAACAACATTGTTGTTATTGAAAATTAAATGTCAAAGAAAATATTGAATAATAGGGTCGTTCTAAAAATTTTCTCTGGATAAACATAAATACATTTTGAAAATCCTCCAAAATAGAACAAATTTGAAGCAAAATGTAAACATATATGTAGCATTCAAAACTGTTTTAGGTCATTTTTAACATGAAAATAATTATTATTATTATTATTATTTTTTTTTTTTTTTTTTTTTTTGGTAGCAAATTTCGAAGTTCCAAATTTCTTAAGTAGACCATATCACTGTAGGTAATTTGGCCTGTTTTTGAGGCAAAAATTAATAGCGGTGGATATGTGGGCTTTTTATACATTTTTAATGCTTTATATGCAAAAGTAAGATAAAACAAAGAATTACACCGTAAAATTCGGATATAGCGAACATCGGTTATAAGAAACTACGTTTATAGCGAACAAGGTTTTGTGCTTCCAAAGAAGTTTTCTTAATATTTGTACACACATTCAACTTCTTAAAACGACCACGATTATAACAAAAAAAAAATGTTACCCCGCGAGTAGAATTTTTTACAATTTGTTAGGATTTTTAGGCCCTCTTTTAAGCACAAGCAGATAGCGACGAATTTCAGCACTGTTTCAAATATTTTAACATATGATATTTAAAAGTAAGCTTTAATAAGAATTTTACAGACGAACGCGTTTATAACGAACGCCGCATATGAAGAACAAGTTTTCTTTTTCCTACCCCCTATTCTCATTTTACCTATTTTATTCGTTCCAACCCAATGAACGTGGTTAAAACAAAAGAAAAACGGTTGCAATAAACTAAAGTACTGTAGTGCGATTCTGTAACTCCTTAACGACAGAATCAACGACAAATGTCGATAGTTAACGACAATTTTCGTTAAGTGCTATTCTGTATACCAAATTTAACGATTTTTGTCGGTAACTTTTGTCGTTAATTACCGAAAAAGATTGTTAAGTTAACAACCAAAAAAAGTAGTCGTTAAGTTTTAACGGCAGTACATTATTACAATATTTCACTGATTTCTTTTAACAACGGCGTTTTTATATGAACATATGTTATGTTAATATGGAGGGTACACAAGGTAAATTCCGCCTTATTGAGAAAAATCTTCTTAATGCATTTACATAAGTGTTAACTGTGTAGAATAACATGGGACAGCTTCCCCACTATTGTGCTTTCGACAGCGCCGATTTTATTGAAACTACATAAAGATCATCAAAGAGAGCTTGTAGATCTTCGACTAACTCATAACTTTCCTTTAGAACACCTTTATGTAGCATCAATTAAATCGGCGCTGACGAAGGCGCAACATTGGCGAAGCTGCCCCATGCTACCCTACGTATGAAGACTGTGCTAACCTTTGTTTTACTTACACTGTGCAACATTTTTAAGGTGATCTTGTGCAAACAATTCGAACTGAAGATTTTTTGAAAGTACAGACCCAAACGCCAAGAAACCCTAGTTGGGTTTTGTTGTGTCAGATCCAGTTCGGATTTTATGGCCCCACCTAAACATGGTTAAATATTGAGTTTTTAAAGAAATTCGGGGCTATATCTCTGAAATCAATGCGAATCTTCTTCTGACCTCTGAAGCAAATTTGTAGATAAGGACAAGAAAACAATATTTGGAGAAATAATGAACTCGAAAAACTACATTTATTGCCTCACATTTCAAAATATATGCAAAAATACCACAATTTAATACATTTCGCATCGTATATCCAAAACCGTTAATTTTTTCTGAATATTTTCTTTTGGAAAAATATTCCCTGGAATGTAATACACAACTCTTCAGAACATGTCATTGTTGTAAAATGCCTCTGTCCCGTTGTTTTCAGTACATTTCTCAACGACGATTTAATAAAAATGTCAATAATGTAGTGAAATCCGAAATGCGAGAATAAACTGTTGGTGTGAACTGTGTTTAAAATACTTGTTGTAAAAGATATGATGCAAAATACCGCTGAAACAACATGAAGTAAGCATTTTAGAGTTTCAGAATGTTCTAAAGAATTGTTGAGAACTTTATTTGGAAGATTTTTGCAAAAGGTTACTTGGTTCAACTCCCAATAGTTTAGCAGATACTGACCAGAATTTCAGCAATTATGTAAAATTTTCTATATTTTATAGATTTTGATGCCCTAGATGGAGTTTTCCTTATGTGGTTTCTTCAAAAGATAAGTTCTACTAGTTTATCGCTACAATATTGCTAAAGACAGCAAGGCCAAATTCCTATTCGTTTCTGAGATAAAGGCCTGATAAATGCAAAAAAGTGTAAATTTAACCCGGTTTAGATGAGGCCATAAAATCCGAACTGGATCTGACTGGACAAAACCCAACTACGGTTTTTGTAGTCTAAATAAGTACTTTCAAAAAATTAATACTAGAAGTTGTTTGCATTTTCAGTGTTGCATAGTGTTATTAAAGAGGAGAAACGTTAGCTAATGCTTCAAAAGAACTCAAGTGTGGTACTGCTATGTAAGACCTATACCAATGTCATTAACACTATCTTTCTAGGAGGCACGTGACGTGAATAGAATAGTACGTGACATGAATAGTATTACTGTAACCTACTTTGTTCTGTGATATTTTCATAGATTTAAACTCAGCATCACTAACAATCAGAATGCTACTAAAAATGGCGTATAAGCTTGGATTTTCGAACTTTTCATACTCTCCGCTGTGAGAAATTTCTTTTAATGTGGGCGTGAATTGAATATGTGAATATATAAACTCAAATGACGGTAACGTGGATCTACGATCACTGAAGGGGCTTAAGTCATGTCAAATATCACAGCTGAATTTTGATACAGAACGCCACAACCGAACATATGTTCCCAACTTTTAAATAAAAAATACAACTGCGCTTTTAAAAAGATTAATGGTGGTTTTATCACTTTTATTACTTTTAAATCACACACACAATAAAAACATCTTAAGAAATGCTTCATTACTGGCATCCGTATCCATCCAAAAGACACACGTTTGAGCCACATTCCTTTTAAAGTCTGAATTGTTTCCTTCTTAAACGCTTCATGTTTTGTATTCGCGACGAAATAATGTTTTCAGCTTCAAAATATATTTTAATTAATATTAAAATATAATATTTGACATTTCCTTCCAATCGATATTCGTCGCTATGAGTTAACGATTTCTACAATCGGTAACATAAAGTTACAGAATAAGACATTCGTTAACTCAACCGAATATTTTCGTTAACTACCGATGTCGGTTCGTTATTAAAAAAAGTTACAGAATCGCACTACTGATCCGCCAAAAGATTTTTATAAACATTGATATGTTTAAAAAATTGATTCGCGAAAAAATCTTTATGAATATTATTTTTTTAAAGGACCAAATAAATCACGCAATCATGATCCCTAGTTAGAACATATTACGGCTATAATTAACAAAAATGTTGACCACAACACGTATGTACATTTTTAAACCACATGGTGAATATTTCTTTAAAGAAAATGTCTTTTTTATTTCAAATTGGATGCTTTTTTGTGTTTAATATTTCCTTCACCAAACAAAAAATTAAAAAAAAATATTTTTTTCTGCAAGGAGGGCACCTTCAAAAAAGTGATATAACTCAAAAAACGCAAAAATTCGCACCTTGGTAATTATGTAGTTGATTCAGAACCCTTTGCTGAAGATATTCCCGGTGGCAGAATTTCGGACAAAGTTGGACAATTTTGTAAAAGTCTATAATATAAAACTATAATTTTGTAAAAAAAATAAGTCTTAGGTTGTATCATGGGTTGTATCCTATATGACGATTTCTTCTGCTGTAACAAACATTTTGAAGAAAATTATTTCTTAAAACTGAAAGTACACACCGCCACCATTCCACTGAATATCATATCTTTATATTTGATTATTACCAAATTCTTTCAAATTGCGTTAAAATTCTGCTCTGAATTTTAACCTTTTTTAAATTTTTTTATTTTGTCTTCGAAATTTTGATTTTAACTTCGAATTATACCGCGAGTTTTGAATATTTTTGAAAACAAATTGTACATCCATAGACTTTGACATGTTCTTTCTTCGAATCAAATTAGGAAACTCGCGTTATTAAAAGTGCAACAATCGACTTTTTGCCTAAAAACCTGTCCAAATTACCTATAGTGCCATGGTAGAACAAATATAAGGTAAAGTTAATACTACAACAAATACAACTCAACAACAACCACATTGAAATTTGTGTTTGTTTGTAAACCTTAGTGTCAACGTAAATGTAAACAAAACAAGAAAATCTCTATAAATTATTGGAATTTAAAAAACTAATAATTTTTCACATTTGATTGAATATTTTGGAAAACATGAATGAAAACTCGTTAGATTTTCAATTTGAATGTTTCCATATCATTCCACTAAATGCATAATTTCTCGCAGAAAGTAGAATACTTGCAAAAATGTTTCGGGTCGCTTGTAATTCATTGAAAAAAGAGAAGCTGTTTCAATCATTTGCTTTTGAAAACAAAAAAGCACATGTTTATTAGGGCTTTATTCTTTTCAAGTTTAACAAAATACCACACATATTAACAAATATTGTACCGCCTCTATAGGCGGTGTTTTAGTGTGCGGCATGTCGTTCGGACCTGGAGGAGGTTACATGCCAATGATATGAAGCCGTCTTTATGGGAAAAAGTTTTTTTCTGATGAATAAATTTGTTCTTCAAAAATATATATCCCTAATATACATCGAACATAGAAATAAATACATAAAATGTCGTATGGAATTTGACACTAACACTACAACCCAGTTCAGTCAGCTGGGTATTGCTGCTACCTTTTCTTGTTCTACCATGCTATAGTGCATGGGCCAGGATTCTTGTTTTATGAAAATTTTAAATGACATGTATTTGTTGTTGTTTTCAATTTGAAATACATGTAATTTGTTTTTGTATTTTTGAACGCACACGCAACACGCAGAGCTATAGGTTTCGCCCTAAAAGTTTTCATTTAACTTTTTCATAGAAACAGAATTTACATTACATTTTGAAGACCTAATTTACAAAAAATGTAAAAATACAGCTGATTGTCACTTCCACCTTATATAAATGTGCCTTGATAGAAACAAATATATAAAATGTCTTACTGAATTTGACACTAACATTACAGCCCAGTTCAGTCAGCTGGGTATTGCTGTTACCTTATTTTGTTATATGATGCCAATGGCACAATTACCCAGGTAGTGGTATAACACCAGCTGATCGAATATAAAAAGTCAAATCCCTTTATAAAAAAATTATTTTTGTTGTAATTTCCCCAACAACATAAAGAAAGTTTTGACATAACATATTCAAAATTTTACGATGCCACTACCTGGGCAATTGTGCCATGATCATGCCTAAACATCATAAAAACCTCGTCGTTTTTCGATTTTGAAAATTGACGTGCATAAAAAGGCAATTATGCATGGTATAAGTAAAGAGGTAGATTTAAATGAAAAAAATCTATAGAACCCTTGTTTTTCTTGAATTCCTAAAACTTCAAAATAAGAGCAACAAGTGGGTTTGTTTACAATGCATTTTTGAGCATTTTATAAAAAACGGCGAAAAATGAATGAAGTGTTATGTTTTCTCCACATAATCGAGTTGTGAATATAATAAAAAGATTGTTTCAATACAAATCTGTCGATTTTCTTCCATACAAATGGTGTAAAAACAATTTTAAAAAGCATTGAATTCGATTGTTTTTAAAATTGTTTGGCATATTATTCAAACACCACACACACATACACAGTTTATGTATATTATTTTGAAGTTTTAGGAATACTCGAATGAAAAAATTTAAATTGACATAAAACTTTGGCTAACCTTTCTTATTAAACCATGCAATTATGGAACTTTCAAGGCCTATACCTCGGGAAGTATACATATCCCAGATGAAAATAATATATCGTTGGCATCAGTACAAACAAAAAACTAATTTTTCTGGGAGCGGTGGCTATACAATTGCTGTGTTCCTTTACTTACCTGAGGTTACCATTTGTTACCATTTTTAACCTGCAAAGCGTTCCTTAACCCCGAAAAGTGGCAAAACTGGAAGCAATTTTTAAGAGAGTGATAGTGGAGAGAGAACGAAAATGGCTTTCTCTTCTACCACAGGCTACCAGCAAAATTTCTGCAGGAAAAAATGGCAGAACTGACTTTCGACTTTTCGACTCGTCAAACGATTATTTCACAATAAAAAAGAAAATGGACGAAAAACAGAAGAAAAAGTCGAACGCTGACAAAACTAAATTAAAAACTGTAAAACAAAAGACGAAAATTGATTTTTTTATGTTTCTTTTTGACATTGCTGCCAGATCTACCAATTTTTCGTTCCTTTACTTTTCTGGTAAAAATGTTCATGAGAGAGCAATTTAGACACTTTTCTCTTTTACCACCCTTACCATTAAAAAGTAAAGGAACAAAGCTAATATGGTACAGCATAATAAAATTGAATTACATCATGAATAATTAGCACTTTAACAACTTCTTCTCGAAACAATCCACAGAGAGTCCTGACATAGTCCTGATCTTCATATTTTGACAACATCCGGTTTGCATCCACATACATATATCATCCAATTTATAGTACATAAAAAAGTATGATTTTTTTCATATAGACTTTTAACTGCAAATGAATATGAGAATTCGCTTTTATTGCTCAAAAACGTCTTAAGAAATGCTTCTTTACTCACTTAACTTATACAAAAGACGACATGATCAAAATCATGCAAACTAACACAGTTTTCCTTTTCTCTTCCCTCTCTTTTTTAGCGTGAGGTTATTTCCATTCAAATTGGTCAAGGTGGCATCCAAATTGGCAATGCCTGTTGGGAACTGTATCTGTTGGAGCATGGTATCAATCGTGATGGTTCCGCTAAAACCAAAGAAGAAATGCTAGCCAGTGGCTGTTCGGCTGGTGTCGTGGGATCCGAAGGCCAATCAAATTGCACCAATGATGCTCGTACATTTTTCTCCGAGACGGGTTCAGGCAAACAAGTGCCCAGATCGATATTTGTGGATCTAGAACCGACGGTAATCGATGATGTACGCAATGGTCCCATGCGTGGTCTATATCATCCGGAACAGTTGATTTCCGGTAAAGAGGATGCAGCCAATAATTATGCTCGTGGTCACTATTCAATTGGCAAGGAGGTTATCGATAATGTCACTACACGCATTCAAAAGATTGCCGAACAGTGTGATGGTCTCCAGGGATTTTTGATATTTCACAGCTTAGGTGGCGGTACAGGCTCGGGCTTTACATCATTGCTTATGGAACGGTTGTCCATGGAGTTTAGCAAAAAGTGTAAATTAGACTTTGCTGTCTATCCATCGCCTAAGGTGTCCACTGCAGTTGTGGAGCCCTACAATGCCTTGTTGACCACACATTCTACATTGGAACATTCGGATTGTGTATTTATGGTCGACAATGAGGCCATATATGAAATCTGTAAAAATAGTTTGAATGTAGATCGTCCAGACTATCGAAACTTGAATCGTTTAATAGCCCAGATTGTGAGTTCTACAACGGCTTCTCTGCGTTTCAGCGGTTCAATGAATGTGGATCTGAATGAATTTCAAACGAATTTAGTACCATTCCCGCGTATTCATTTCCCCTTGGTAGCATATGCGCCCTTGATGTCTGCATCTAGAGCTTCGCACGAGCAGCACGCCATTACATCGCTGACAAATGCCTGCTTCGAATCCGGTAACATGATGGTAAAGTGTGATCCACGTGCTGGTAAATATATGGCCTGTTGTATGTTGTACCGTGGTGATGTGGTACCCAAAGATGTGAATGCCGCTGTCTCAGCCATCAAATCGAAACGACACATTCAGTTTGTCGACTGGTGTCCAACTGGTTTTAAGATTGGTATAAACTATGAGAAACCCGCTTTTGTACCCGATGGTGATTTGGCACCAACAAACCGAGCCGTATGCATGTTATCCAATACAACGGCCATTGCAGTGGCATTCAGCAATCTTTGCTATAAATTCGATTTGATGTTCAAGAAACGTGCCTTCGTCCACTGGTATGTGGGTGAGGGTATGGAGGAGGGTGAATTTACCGAGGCCAGAGAGGATCTGGCGGCACTGGAACGTGATTTCGAAGAAGTCGGTACCGACGATGCCGAACAGGGTGGTGAGGGTAATGATTACGAATATTGATCACTGTTGAATACTGTGGACGGACAAGCATGCTATCGAAATGTCCTTGTATTATCCTAACTATTATATACTTAATTAACATTATTTCATTCTAGTTATTTACATTAATACATACATACATATTTTTTTAACAAAAATAAAAATAAATAAAGTATACAATTTGTTGAGAATAGAAAGAAAAAAGGAACAGTATAAAGTCGTTGAATAAAGTTGTTTTTGATCATAAAATATTATTGTTGTTATTATTTACATACATGGAGAGAAGAAATGTCAGCTCAAAGGTTAACTTGGGGGAGATTTATCCCATTCACTATCTCAAAAAAAAAATCAATATGATTTATGTTTGATTTTCGAAAAAAAATATTAAATAATTATCATTCACATAATAATTATTACCACCATCATTATAGGCCATCTTTTGTTATCTATTGGATTTTTCGAACAGATTTAGAGCGTTCTAGTTAACTTAAAGTTAAAAGTGATCATAAAATTTGAATTAAATTCGTAGCATTAACTTTTAATGTGAAAATTATATCTTAAAATTCTTGAGATTAGTTTATTTTGCGATTTCAAATCCATTCAATAGTAAAAGAAAACAAAGAAAACATATACATACAGCCCTATTCTGAACGCATGGGAGTTGTGAATTTTTTGCCATTCCCACATTTCCGTATTCTGAATAAAATTTTGTGGGAGTTTTTTCCCCATTTCCCATCCCCCCTCATTCTGAACGAAGTTCGAATTGGGAATTTGTTCCCATGGGAAAAAAGTATGCATTCTTGGTCTGTTCCAGTACTGCAAGAATCTACTAATTTTTACTTTTTTTTCGATAACATAAAGGAAAAAATGTTATCGTAGTAAAAAGTAGTAGCTTCTTGCAGGTTCTGGAACAGAGCATCTGTGTCTTGAATTATGGGAGAATTTGGTGTCTTTTTGTGGGAAAAATCACACCAGGGAGTTTGAAAAAAAAAAGTTTCAAGAAATTTTATATTTTTATAAAATTTTATATTTTAAGACTTCTACGTTACAAAATTATTGCAAATATTTATAAACGGCATGTGTTTGCTTAATAAAAGCATACAAAATGTACTGTAAAATATGCCATTAGTAGACATCGGATTTTGCATATTCTTATATTATGCAAACTTATATACTACAACAATTGTTGTAATTTTTAACGTCTTAGATCTATGAAATATCGAAAGAAACAACTCTATCATTCCGAGGACGGATTTCTTGGGATAAACAGAGCATTTGTTTTTTGATACGACAAATCGAATTTATATGCCTGTTCCAAAGCCTGCAAGAATTTAAAATGATTTACTTTGATAACATTTCCTATATGTTATCGAAAAAATAGTAAAATTAGTAGCTTTTTGCAGAGAAAAATGAATCATGGTTGATTCTATTAACGCAGCACAGCAAATAAAAATCAATTTCAAAAGAATTTTTGGCAATAATTATTAAAATATATTGGAAAATAACTATAATATATACAATCTTTACAACTTTTATACATGTTCGTATAAACCTTCGAGTTTTTATCAGATGAATAACATTCTATTGAAACCGACTACGACAACGATCACACAAACGTATATACATATATATACTAAATTATTGTTTTGATTGTAAAAAATGTGGGGTTGGCTTTTCTTTTGATTTAAAGGTATAGAAAAAATGATCTATCTGTTAACAATTCTATTAATTTTTGTTGCCAAAATAATTTGAAACACTGATGTTTTTTCCATAATACCGATTAGGCTCAAAAAATATGTCAATATAATAAATGTGAATATGTGCGCAAAAATATGTAATAATCGAGAAAAAATATAAGAATTTATCTTTTTGATTTTTTTTTAAATACGAGGTCTAGCGATCATTAGGAATAAGTAAAACTAGCGATATATTCGTTAAACCCTTCACTTAAAAATCCATAAATTAATGCACGGTTGTTGAATAATTTAAAAACCGTGAATTCAATGCAAATATGCATTTAGTATTATAAAACAAAATAACAGTCCCCCAAAAGTATGCTATTCTAATTTGGTGTAACTATTTTCGAATTTCGAAATTTCTTCTCCCATTTTTTATTGCTGCCACGTCGCTGAGAATATGGAAAGCGTGGGAATGGGAAATTTTGATCCCATTGGAAACGGCTCCCATGGGAATGATAATAATGGCCCTTAGTATTCCAAATTTTAACTGAAACATTTTTAATTAAACATTTTCATTTATAATAGGGCGAGTGAAAGTGGGAAATCGAATTTTCATTTTATTAATCCATACATTTTACTTGTAATTCATTCCTAAAGCAGGAAAACCTAGTCACACACTTCCAAAAGACTATAGGCCGATCAGTCTGTCATCCTTTCTGCTAAAAAACTTTGGAAAGACTATTGGACCTTGAAATTAGAAGCAAACTACCAATTTCATCAATCAGTTCTGCCCGCATGCCTACACTAAGGGCAAATCGGTAGAAACTGCTCTAAATGATGTTGTCGGGTTTATCGAGAAGAATATGGACAACTCAAATTTTACGTTAGCAGCCTTTCTAGACATAGAAGGAGCCTTTAATAACGTCAATTTGGAGTCAATTCATAATTCACTTGTGGGCTTGGACTGCTCCCCTACCCTAATCAGTTGGATTGACAACATGCTTAGTAGTAGGATAATAAATTCGCGCATCGGCTATAATTCCATTAGGAAGTCTGTCACCAGAGGCACACCTCAAGGGGGAGTACTTTCTCCATTACTTTGGCTCCTAGTGATCAATGAAATGCTCCAAGAATTTGACAGACTTCGCATTAAAACCACCGCTTACGCCGATGACGTTGTCTTGATGATAAGTGGGAAATTCCCTCAGACCGTATCGGATGTCATGCAAGGAGCCCTTATCAAGTTAGCGAGTTGGGCCCATCGGAACGGACTAGGGGTAAATCCCTCTAAAACAGAGCTGGTCCTTTTCACAAGGAAGAGGAAAATTGATGCATTCACTCTACCAACGCTAAATGGTGTCACTTTAGAGCTCTCTTTGGAAGCCAAATATATCGGCATAATTCTGGACCATCAGCTATCATGGAAAAGAAATGTCGAAGAACGCGCCAAGAGAGGACTAATAGCACTGTACACTTGCAAGAACTCCATTGGTAAGAGTTGGGGACTGAGACCACAAGTCATACACTGGGTTTTTATGACAGTCGTACGCCCAATTCTCACCTATGGAGCTCTAGTTTGGTGGAATGCCCTAGGCAAGAAATCATATCTGCGTGAAATAAACAGAGTCCAAAGAGCAGCATCAATGCTCATAACTGGTGCTGCTAGGAGCACTCCACAGGCAGCCCTTAACGTGCTGTTGGATCTTACTCCGTTAGATCTCATTGTAGAGGAGCAGGCATCTAAGAGCGCTTTACGTCTCAAGGAGCTCAACGAGTGGAGCGGCTCCCAACAGGGCCACGCTGCGATTCTCAACCGAACGAATGTGCCAACAAGCAAGGAGCATTTAAGTGACTACATATCAACACAAATGAACTTCGAGCAAATAGTTGTGCACATTCCCAGCAGAGAAGCCTGGACCCACAACACTCCACCACTAGACGGTATAGAGGTCTATACCGATGGATCTAAGATGGAAAATGGAACAGGGGCAGGTGTATACAGCGACATTCTCAACCTTCAACTCTCTTTTAAGTTGAATAAAGAGTGTAGCGTTTTTCAAGCAGAGATTTTTGCAATCAAAAAAGCTGCACAACTAATTAAGAACATTAAAGAGGACATCGATGGACCGGTGACTATATACGTCGATAGTCAGGCGGCCCTCAAATCACTAATGTCCTATTCCATCAAGTCTGCAGTTGTTTTGGACTGTATAAAAGTATTAAGTGACCTAAAATCAGCAGTAACACTGTGTTGGGTCCCAGGTCACTGCAATATTGTAGGAAATGAAATGGCGGATGAATTGGCACGCCGCGGATCAGAGTCACAAGATATCATAATCGAAAACTCAGTCAAGCCACCCTTGTGCTACTTCATGCGGCTGTTAGAACAGGGCTATCGGGATAAGGCTAGTCAGATTTGGCAAAACGAACCTGGTTGTAGGGTTTCCAAAGCAATCTGGCCGCTCCTTTCCAAACGCAGAACATCATCTCTACTTTCATTGAAAAAGATCGAACTCAGACTAACAGTTGGTCTAATCACAGGACACTGCAACATCAGAGCAATGTCTTATAAATGGGGTAGAACCGAAGGCGCCGACTACTGCAGACTTTGTGAGGATGAGGAGGAATTAGAGACAATCGAACATTTACTGTGCCGCTGTCCAATGCTCACGAGCAAAAGACTACGGATAACGGGTGAACACACGATCCAGTCTCTCTCATCCTTCTGTGAAACCGAACCAAAAAGTCTTCTTTTTTGCCAAGAGCCTAAAATGGCTGCAGCAAGAAGAATTGGCAGTACCACGATGAACAATTAAGCTTTTCTTTCCCACTTCTACCTCAATTCTATCCTCCTAAATATTTCCCTTTCTTCTACAACATCATATTCTATTTCTCTCCCTTCAGCAATCTTTTCAGCTAACAACACCCCCCCAGGATGAACACAATGGACCATAAGGTCTTCGAGTGGAGTGACCGTCGATTACGTTGACGGTTACGCGTCCTTTAACCTAACCTAACCTAACCTTACTTGTAATTTGTGTATTCCAATTGAATTTTAAATTAATTAATTTGTGTTTAGGGAACACAAATTTAATTTGTAATTTGAAATTATTCTCCCTAAAGATCATGTATAATTGGGCTGTACACCATATTCACAGGTAATTCGGATTATTGTCTATAGAATTTCGCTGAAATCGCATGCATACCCAGCAAAATGTTCGATGACAGATCATGAGTTGAATCATAGGTGCAAGTGACTTGTCATAGGTGCAAATTTAGGTGAATCACCGATGAAATTTACAAGGGAGTGACACCTGATTTCACCTGTTCATTGTCATGGCATTTTGCACCAGTTCATTGTCATGACATTTTGCACCAGTTCATTGTCACGGCATTTTGCACCAGTTCATTGTCACGGCATTTTGCACCAGTTCATTGTCATGGCATTTTGCACCAGTTCATTGTCACGGCATCTTGCACCAGTTCATTGTCATAGCATCTTGCACCGGTTCATTGTCATGGCTTCTTGCACCAGTTCATTGTCATGGCTTCTTGCACCAGTTCATCGTCATGGCTTCTTGCACCAATGCTTTGGATCCGGATTTTTGCCAATCAGAAATAAAATTCGCAATACAATTATGTAATTTGTTGAATTAATAAGAATACAATGCGCAAATGATTTGTATCGCCAGATGTTATTTTTCTTTATTTTGTATGTAATTTTCAAAATTATATATTATATTAATCTGCAATATCATATATATCTCTTCCGATGGCTGCAAGATACTTCTTTCAACTTGGGGGTTCCGTTTTTCCAATATTCGATAAATTATGTGTCAATCTCTGAACCAAGCTCATCGTTTGGGAAATCTAGTATAAATTTGAATTCTTTTATTTTATTTCAAAAGAAAAAATAGTTACCACGTTATGGTCTCTTTTATACTTATTTTACCGATCTCCTACTTTGGTTCTCTCACTTTGCATGCCATGCTTGTGATATCGTGATCTTTCCATTGGAGTTTCGTTCCCTCGGAACGACGCATAACGTCAAATGGCTCGTATTCATATGCCGGTGGCATCTTTATCCATCCTGTTAACATGGCCCAACCAACCCAATAATTGCAGCTCGATATGTTTTACTATATCGGTGTTGGTCGGCTGGGGAAGCTCGTGGTTTATAGACCGGGTCTTTTTCATACTTCTTTTTAATATCCACAAAACGAAACAGGTTTCCAAACACAAAATATATTTTTCTTTTGTTTTATATCAATTTACATTGTATTTTTAATTAAAATATATAAATTTTGCCACTATCGACCACTTTCATCTGACTTTTATTTTCATTTTAACAATTACTTTTGCAAGTACACAATTATTCGGGTATATGAGTATTTGATAATTTATTGTGCGGTTACTTATCAATTTATTTGAACTCATGATAATGTTGTGACAAAGATCGGATCTTTCACGACTTCAATTGCACTCATGAAAATTCGATGAAAAAAATCGGATCTTTCATGACTTCGATTGCACTCATGAAAATTCGATGAAAAAGATCGGACCTTTCACGACTTCAATTGCACTCATGAAAATTCGATGAAAAAGATGGGATCTTTCACGACTGCTTTCGCACTCATGCAAAAGAACCAGTGAAATCATGATTTCACATGGAATCACTTCCATTTAATTTTGCTGGGTATGTAAAAAACCGCCATACAAGCCAAATATCATTTCTCTAAAATATATTTTGACATTATTTGAAAATTGTTTTCAAAATTTGTCTGTATGGGCGAAACCTATAACTCTGCGTGTTGCGTGTGCGTTTAAAAAAAATTGAAATACATGTATTTTGTTTTTGTATTTTTGAACGCACACGCAACACGCAGAGTTTTAGGTTTCGAACTATATTGAATTTTTTTTTTGCGATTGCCACAAGGAACATATTTTGCAAAGAGAACGCTTAAACAATTAATTAAAATTAAGGGAAACACTGATATACAAAGCTTTTCGTAATCAAACGAATGCTTTTCAATCTGTATATGTATATAAAATTGAAATTTGTTTGTCTGTTTGTTTGTGCCTTATAGACTCGAAAACCGCTGAACAGATCTTACTGAAATGTTTAGGGTACATTGCTACATGGCCTGGAATGAAAATAGGCTATATCATTTTTTGAAATTTCGCGTTGATCTGGAGATATAGCATCAAAACCGGAGGTACCTCCAAAAAAATTAGATTTTGTATGCAAATATCTTTAGAACTGTTACAGATACAATCTCCAAATTTTGTATGCGTGACGGAGTTTGATGTAGAAATAAATTTACCAAATTATATTCAAATCGGTTCAGATTTGGATATAGCTCCCACATACATATATTTTCGGCCGATTTCCTTATTTTATGTACCAAACATGCTATTTAACCCAATTTCGATGAAACTTGGAATGTATGACGGAACTTGGTCTGGAAATAAACGTGCCAATTTATATCAAAATCGGTTCAGATTTGGATATAGCTCCCATACACATATATTTTCGGCCGACTTCCTTATTTTATGCACCAAACACGCTATATATGTCCAATTACGCTGAAATTTTGAATTTCTCACGGAACTTGTTCTAGAAATAAATGTGCCAGATTATATTGAGATTGATTCAGATTTGGATATAGCTCCCATACACACATATTTTCGCCGATTTCCTGTATTTTATGCACCAAGCACGCTATATATGTCCAATTGCGCTGAAATTTGAAATGTGTAACGGAATTTGGCCTAGACATAAACGTGCCGAATTTTATCGAAATCGGTTCAGATTTGGATATAGATCCCATAAATATTTTCGGCCGATTTTCCGCATTTGATGCACCAAACACGCTATATACGTCCAATTTCTGTGAAATTTGGAATGCGTAACGGGATTTGGTCTAGACATGTGCCGAATTATATCGAAAACGGTTCAGATTTGGATAGAGCTCCAATATATATTTTCGGCCGATTTTCCACATTTTATGCACCAAACACGCTGTATATGTTCAATTTCGCTGAAATTTGGAGGGTCTGACGGAATTTTTTCCAGAAATAAATGTGCTAACTTATATAGAGATCGGTTCAGATTTGAATATAGCCCCCATATATATTTTCGGCCGATTTTCTGTAGTTTATGCACCAAGCACGCTATATATGTCCAATTTCGCTGAAATTTGGAATGTGTTACAGAACTTGGTCTAGAAATAAATGTGCCAAATTATATCGAAATCGGTTCAGATTTGGATATAGCTCCTGTATATATTTTCGGCCGATTTCCTGTATTTTATGAACCAAACTCGCTTTTTATGTCCAATTTCTGTGAAATTTGGAATGCGTAACGGGATTTGGTCTAGACATAAATGTGCCTATGTGCTCCTATCTATATTTTAGGCCGATTTTCTGTATGTGATGCTCTAAACACGCTATATGTGTCTAATGTCGCTGAAATTTGGGATGTCTGACGGAATTTGTTCCAAATATAAATGTGCCAAATTATACAGAGACCGGTTCAGATTTGGACACACTACATATGTCCAATTTCACTGATATTTGGAAAGCGTGACGCAATTCTTTCTAGAAATAAATGGGACAAATTATACCGAAATCGGTTCAGATTAGAATATAGCTCCTATATATATTTTCGGCTGATTTTCCGTATTTTATGCACAAAATGTGAATGTAAGACGGGGTTTGGTCTAAAAATAAATATGACAAATTATATCGAGAGCGGTTCAGATAGGAATATAGCTACCCATATATATTTTCGGTCGATTTAATGTTTTTGTTACGTATGTTCAATTTCAATGAAATTTTGAAGACTTAGCAGTCAGTAAAGTCATCATTATTTACAGAAGTACTTATAGTTGGGAAGGAATTGACCAAGGCTGTTAATTATCATGTCTTTGAGAGACATCTTAAGATGTATGTTTTATTATGATATATGTAAATCATTAGGAATACTTATAGGCGGAAAGGCTTTCGAAGGAGTGTTACCTCCTGAAACTTAAAAAACACCATAGTAGCTCCATAACAACCCTGAATAGGTATATAACTCCTTCATATATCCTATATTTATTCGTTAAAATATTAAAAACGTTAATATAATTATGGCATTCCATTATATTTTATCGTAGTCGGGGCAGCAAAGCGCGCCGGGTTCAGCTAGTTTTTTATAAAAACCAAATTTTAAACGGATTGGTTTGAGTACGAACGATACGTTTGAATATTTTTTACAAAAACAGACTGTTAAAGGCATGGACCAAGGCACAATTACCAAGGTAATGGGGTCACACCTGCTGTTCGCATATGAAAAGTTAAATCCCTTTATAAAAAAATTATTTTTGTTGTAATTTCCCCAGCAACAAAAAGAAAGTTTTGACATAACATATTCAAACTTTGTGCCATGGCATGGACAAAGAATATCCATATATCCATTTGGAATAATAAGCAGATGCGGAAAAACACCGAAATCCAAAGGGAAACACAAATTAGGAGAAAACAAAAAACATACTATAATTCAATAATGTAGCCATTAGTAGACTGACAGGAATCCTTACAGGACACATTGGTCTTCAAACGCATCTGCACAAAATAGTAACATTTTGGAAAATTTTTTTTCTTAACCTCAGAACCCAGCACCTCATGGTAGAACAAATATAAGGTAAAGTTAATACTACAACAAATACAACTCGAACAACAACCACAAACGAATTTGTTTTTGTTTGTAAACCTTAGTGTCAACGTAAATGTAAACAAAACAAGGAAATGTCTATAAATTATTGGAATTTAAAAAACTAATAATTTTTCACATTTGATTGAATATTTTGGAAAACATGAATGAAAACTCGTTAGATTTTCAATTTGAATGTTTCCATATCATTCCACTAAATGCATAATTTCTCGCAGAAAGTAGAATACTTGCAAAAATGTTTCGGGTCGCTGGTAATTCATTGAAAAAAGAGAAGCTGTTTCAATCATTTGTTTTTGAAAACAAAAAAGCACATGTTTATTAGGGCTTTATTCTTTTCAAGTTTAACAAAATACCACACATATTAACAAATATTGTACCGCCTCTATAAGCGGTGTTTTAGTGTGCGGCATGTCGTTCGGACCTGGAGGAGGTTACATGTCAATGATATGAAGCCATCTTTATGGAAAATAGTTTTTTTTTCTGATGAATAAATTTGTTCTTCAAAAATATATATCCCTAATATACATCGAACATAGAAATAAATACATAAAATGTCGAATGGAATTTGACACTAACACTACAACCCAGTTCAGTCAGCTGGGTATTGCTGCTACCTTTTCTTGTTCTACCATGCCAGCACCTGGAAAAAAAATAATGGCAAAACCTAAATTAGTGCGTGTGCGTTCTTCAAAACAACAAGAAAATACTTACACGCACTAATTTTGGTCGTACGGAATTTTCTGACACTAAAATTACAGCCAGTACAGTCAGTTGGGTATTGCTGTTACCTTATATAGTTCTACCCAAGGTATTTTTATATAAGGTAGAAGTGACAATCACCTGTATTCTTACTTTTTTTGTAAATTTAGGGTCGATTATGCATTGCTACTAAAGTTGAGTTGCGTTGTCAATTGTCAGCACAACTGAGATGAAATGTTGTATTATTGATGTCAACACAACTGGGTTGTCGATAAACGTGTTATCGATCAGTGTTTGTTCAAACTTGTGAACTCTATATTAATACAAAAGGCACAATTCGCCAAAAAAAAACTATTTAAAATGATAAGTTCAGTGGAATTATTTTTTGATGATGAAGAAAATGTACAGGACGGACATGACATCTATTAGAAGAAATTTGAGGAACAAGTCGAATCCATTGGAATTGCCATCTGAACCGTAAGTTGAAGCTCATGTTGGAAAGATCTGTATAATCAGTAAATTATTTCAGCTTAAAGGCGTATTTTCGATTGAAAATGATGCCGTAGTTAAAGGATAACTTTAAAGTAAGTTACAGACCAACAGCAATACCCCCACTTTTAAAAGTGTGCACTGCGTTGAGATTTTTTTGCGGAGGGAAGTGTCCAAAAGTCCCATGACAATGATTACAACAATTGCATTGCTCAATCTACATTTTCGAACGTATTGAAAGAAGTTGTCCACTTGATAGAGGACAAATTGTGCCAAATTGGATCGTTTCGAAGTTGACGGAGGAGGAAAATAGACAAAACAAAAATCATTTTTATTCAAAAACGAAATTCTCTGGTGTTGTCGGCTTTATAGATGATTTCAAACTGTTGTTTTATTGTTATTTTCGCCATATTTTTGATACACAAAATCAATTAATAATGAAAATAATCAACAATTGTTAAAAAATGTTTTTTACTTTCAATTTTACTTCTTGTTTCTTCGAAAATATTCACTGCAACTGAAAAAAAACTGGTTGCTGAAACTTCAGTTGAAGGTTGCCATACATAAAGTAATTTTGCCAATTGACAACTCCTCTCGACGATAATTGCTATCGATAATCGATCCCTTAGTTTTCAAAATGTAATAGGGTCTACTCATGGCACAATTACCCAGGTAGTGGCATCGTAAAATTTTGAATATGTTATGTCAAAACTTTCTTTATGTTGTTGGGGAAATTACAACAAAAGTAATTTTTTATAAAGAGATTTGACTTTTCATATTCGATCATCTGGTGTGATACCACTACCTGGTAGTTCTGCCATGGGTCTACTCCTAAAATTTGAAACTTCGAAATTTGTTACCATAAAATACTTCTTTTCATCCTAAACGTGTAATAGTGAATTTTTTCACTTTCTCCCTTAAGTTGCAACGGCGGAAAAACAAAACTCACGGGGAAATTTCATTCATGATAACCCCCATAATTTGTTATCAAATAAAAATGTAAACTACGCCCACGACAACGTCTACGACACTTGCATGCCTACGACTACGCCAACCGTAATAACGGTGAATATTCGGTGATGCTACCAAACTTTTCTCCATAAATGTGTCCGATTTCGAGAAGAATTAGCTGAAATGTGGTATTAAATCTTAGTTGGGGGATAAGGACATTAACGCAGAGAATGTTCGGTACAGCTCAACGTTTTGTAATACCCCCATAGAACTGTACCGACCGATTTTCGATATTTTAAAGTTTTAGCCATCCAACGGAAATGTCTGAAATCTGGTGTCGATATAATTTATGGCGGAGCATACAAAAACTTTGGCTCGACCGAATTTAACGCGTTTTTCATTTATTTTGCGGTCATTTTGCACTTTTTTGAAAAGACATTACCCTTGAACTCCAAGTAAATAACGCATATTAATTTTTGTTTTGTTTAACTTAAATTTATTTCACTTGTTGTTTTTTTTTCATAGTTCTTTCTTTTAATATTATTTCATTATTTTAACTAGTTTTATTTATTTCCAATGGTATATATATTCTCAAGAATAATTTTACTTGTTCTAGGCGTTAATAATGAAGACTTAACTAAAACAAATATTGTTGGTATTCCTTCATTTCTTTCTTTTCTTGTTGTTATGTGTAAACATTTTTATACTTATGGACAAATTAAAATTGCATAGGTTTTATTGAGTTGGTTGCTACTATGTGAATATCTGTGTATGTGTGTTATCTAATTTATAGTTTTTGTCATTATAAATATATACATATTTATAAAAAAATATTTTGAAAATGTTGCAAACATACATGTTTTGTTTTACACTTGCATTGTATAGTTGGTGTATATAGATATTGATTTTTTTCTTAAAAATGTGCTCTGATTTTTCGATAATAATAGTAATAATAATGAGAATGATAACAATTACACATTTTCAATAAGGGGTGGATATTGATTGAATGCAAGGGGGGTGTGTTATGAAGGTCGTTAGTCTTTGAAAGATGATGTTTGTATCAACTAAAATATCTTTCTTGTGGATGGCAAAAATTCCTACAAGTTGTTGATTATTTTCCTTTTAACATTCTTAACAATAAAAAGCCCGACGAAATAAGTAAATATTATTCATTTAATAAAAAATATATTTTTTATAATTAAAAAATATTTCAATTAAAAAAATAGATACTCGTCTAACGACAATGGCAAATGGTTGACCCAAAATTTTGTTTGTTGTTCTTTTAAAATGTTGTATAGAGAAAAAAAAGAATTGTTGTACGAAAAAAGTATGAACAAAAAATATTGAAGAAGTATATATAAAATATTGTGAGTAAAATAAAAAATATAATAATTAAAAAATTAAACAATTTATATAAAAAATGATATTTCTTAATATGGAACATTTGAGAAGAGATAAGAAACACTTTCGCCGTTGTGTGTTCTTCTAACGGCTTCGGCAAACATCATGGAAACATCAATGCACTGTAACGAAATGAGAGAAAGATAATTTATTATTAATCAATACTTTCGTTTCAAACAAAAACAATATATTTACCTGGATTTTAGGACAATCTCTCATGTGACCATCTTGAGGTATAGTATTTGTAACAACCACAGCCTCAAAGCAGGCATTGTTTATGCGTGAAATCGCTGGTCCCGAAAAGATTCCATGTGTCAAGATAGCATAAACCTATAAATAAAAACGAAAAATATCGATTAA
The DNA here is from genome assembly GCF_047663935.1 of Musca autumnalis. Taxonomy (NCBI): domain Eukaryota; kingdom Metazoa; phylum Arthropoda; class Insecta; order Diptera; family Muscidae; genus Musca; species Musca autumnalis. Next base: position 112,404,049 of record NW_027411977.1, on the reverse strand, counting down.
CTCAATAACTTCAAATTCTACTAAAAGGATCAGTAAATTGTTAAAGATACAGTCGAACTTCTTTATAACCTAGCTGCTGGGACGAAGAATCATTAGTTTATACAGAAAATTCGTTATTTTTTCTTTATATTCTATTCGCTATAGAGATGTACGTTCGTTTGTAATTTATACTAATGGAATTTTAGTATCCTTTATATGTAAGTGAAGGCAACAAATATCCTCAAGGCACTAGTGTTGGTGTTATTAGCAGCAAAACTCAAACGATAACCATTTGAATAAAAATAAATTGTATTCTTATCAGTGAGAATTTCTCCCACTGTCCCGAAGGATTATAAAGAAAATCCTTTTATTTTCTTTTCTTTTTATTCGTTATAGAGATGTACGTACAGATGTTTTTGATTCAATATTTCCTCAACTTACCTTTGTGGCACCTGCTTCCACCAAACGATCGGCAGCATGTACAATTGTACCGCAAGTATCGGCCATATCATCAACCAAAATGGCAATTTTATCCTTAACATCACCTACAAGCACCATAGATGCCACTTCATTGGCCTTCTTGCGTTCTTTGTGAATCAAAGCAAATTCAACATTCAAACGATCGGCAATAGATGTCACACTGAAAGAATTTGAAAACAGAATTTAATATTTATCGATTTGAGAGTTATTCTTACAATAATTTCTTTAATATGAAAAAATAAAATAATAATAAAATCTTTACAGAGATTTAAACTTTAGGATCTCTGACATCCCTTTGCATCATGGTGGCACCCCGAGTGATAGTTCTCAGGGTAGGTTTGGAAGAAATTTGAAAATGAAGAAAATAGTTCAACGCAAGCAAAAAGGTATCAGTCGACATTGCCGACAGAGTTATGCCCTCAGCCAGTATAAATTCAGACTTTCAAAATTTTTCTCCTTAGAAGGTTTTCAGAATAAACACCTGCATGGATACAACTGAATATATCAGTTCCGACATTTTTCAACATTGAGTGGGTATGAATATGTAGAATGTAGTTTCAGTTACAAGTTGATACTGATACTTTTTCAAACAGGTATGATATGAGTTGGTATAGACAGAAAAAAAGGAACATATTTGTTTATATCTGGTTTGTACAAACTGATATAAATGGATATTGGTGTGATACAATAAGTATTTATTGTATGTAGCCCAAAACAAAATAGGAATTGAAATAGAAAAATTCCCACAGAGCTGAATTTTGGTGGAAATGTAGGATTTGTCATTACAAATGAGGTCCTAAAAATCTCTGTTGATCCCATGAGTGCAAAGAAACTTATTCATGGTCATAGGTTAATTTTTGGTTTTTTTATATATCTCAAAAACTGTGAGCCTTACCAAAAAGTGACTAAAGCAAAAGACAACGACCGTAAAATTCTCTATAAGATACCGCGTTCCTAAAAGTCAAATAATAATGATATGCACATATAAAGCACCTATAACTTATTTGACCCGAAAGTCAGGATACAAAATCTGGTTAGACATGGTGCTACTGAACCGAGTACTACAAACCAAATCAAAAATGTGAATTTCGAATTTCTTTAGAATCATTCATGGACCAATAACAAATTCTGCATTATGAAAACCATTAGGAATAACAAAATCGTTTAATTTGTTATGGAGGGTATATTATGTTTGTCATTCTGTTTGTAACTCCTCGAAATAATTATTTAAGATCATCTAAAGTGTATATGTTCTTTATCAGCCTGCTTCTATACCGATATAGCCCCATAACTGTACTTCTGTGGAAATTACTTTAATGTCCGAAGTATGTAGGTGGATAATACTTCGGTAAATGTATTGTAGGTCCATTCAGCTTGGAACAACCCCTGCCTTACAAAGTGACGCGTCGTTTTAAGGGCTTTTGAAGGTATTATTCTCTTAAGGTCAATCCCCGACCAGAACATGAACATTTTCGGCGGTGGTGGCCAGAGTATTTCAGCCATGAAAACTTATTTACAAGTTGTGTCGTAAGATACTCCGTTCGGACTCGGACTTGATATGGAAGAAGTATCCCTTTTCCCTTCCATGAAAACTCATTTACAAGTTGTGTCGTAAGATACTCCGTTCGGACTCGGCGATAAAAGTAGGTCCCATATCATTGTGCCAATATGAATCGCTGTGCATTCATTGATATTGAAGAAGTATGCCTTCTCCCTTCCGGGATGTTGTAGGCACATATAATATGTAAGTATTTGTTAAACTAACCATAGGAAAGCAAATATGTTACTCTGTCTATCTCCCTCTCGTTTTAATCAGTACCACACCAATTTAACACGTTCGGGGACGTGAATGCTATAGATTCATTTTCATGGTGACGTAGGATGACGTGAATGCAATAGCATTCACTTCCAAAGTCAATTTTTAGCCATTTACTGTAATACAATCGAATGTTTTTGTGATTAATGTACATAATACGACTAATTTCATAAATATCCATAGTACAATAAATAAAAAAATATAATAATATTAATAGTTAATTAATAGAAACAAAAAAACTAGTTCCGAAAAAAATTGGGTGTCATTTTTTGCACATCTCTGAGTTTTTTTGCGTCCGCGAACGTGTTAAAAATGTAACAAGCTAACACTTCCCTGCGGGAAATAAATTGGTTTAAAGGTATTTTAAACCTAGTTTTGAAACAACCACAAAAAACGCTTCAATATAACAAAACTATTTGCAATAAATATTTGGAATATAATAAAACTATTGTTGATAAATATTCGCGTTTTCATTATTAGGTCGGAAACTTTTCTAGTAGCCCTCGTACATTCCACTCACTGAAACCAGAAAAACATTCAAATTGATGCGCTCAGTTGTAAGAGTTCATGTCTTTAATATTTGTTTATCCCCTAAATAATAAAAATGTTTAAAAATTTTATTTTTTATGAATTTTTCCTTAGAACTTATTCACACATGCCTGTTACACCTATAGTATCTGTTGGTATCTGTAGTATTTGAAAAATATCTATTGTACAACAGATATTTGAGAACGAAAAAACAAATAAAGTTCTCACTCGTTCATATACAACACAGAACTGTTTCTAACAGTTATGTTATTGTGAGTATACACAACCCAAACAATATCATAACTGTTACACTCATTCCCACATTTATATCATATTATATCTGTTATGTATATGATATATCTGTTTTGTTGATATAAACAGTTATACCATTGCACGTGTTTATTTCAGAATTGTTAAACTTTTGCGGAAGAGTTACCTGAAGGAATTTTGTTAGCGGTTCGTATTTTGGGAGTCATTGCTTTCGATAGTTATAATGCCAACCAACCAATTTAGTTGGTACTGCAAGATTTTTTAGAACAAAATATATCGTTGCAGTCAGAATCACATGGACTGACTCAAACTTTAACAACCCTTAATCGAAAATTTTAAAGTTCGAAATTGATTTAAGTTTGATAGAGGTATTTCTATGTGCAAAATATGGACTACTGTGAATAACTACTTATGGCGTCCACCTACCATTTTTGTTAGTCATATTAGAATTTTTAAAGCGTTTAACAATTAGGTCAGGATGTATAGACTTGTCCACGAAATACATAATATTGCTGTAAACAGGATCTTAGGTAAAAATTTCAAAGCGTTCCTCGAACTGCCTTAAACTGCAGTTAAGCAAAAATTTTGAACTTTTGTGAAGGAGGTACCCGACGTTGTTGTGCGATATTATCTTCTTGGAACTTGATGTACGTTTGAAAGAAATTCTATGATGTTCAATGTTTCGGCCAAATCTGGATGAAATATTAGGAGAAACACATTTTGGAAGAATCTGAGGGGGAGGGGCACAATGGACTGTAACGATATTGGAACAAATCATTTTATCCGTTGGTGTGTTCCAGCCAGCCTGATGGAAGTTCTAAATCCGCTCCAAATTGTCTGAAACGGATCTCGTCCGAACATACTTGGGGTCTAAAACCATTATTTCGAAAAAAGTGCAATATGTTCGTTGTCCCCGTGAAGAAGCTTTTTATGGTTCTACATTAGAATAAAATGTGAGACACCGAAGAGGTTGTAGGTTGAGTGTGCTTAAGATGCGAGGTTTGGGTTGCATGTGTTCGTTCTCATATTCACAAAACTTCCTTTTTAAATCTTCTTCACTCATCCCTTTTGGATCCGTCTGTATAGAAGTTCAGACAGTTGCTCCTCTACTGTGAATAACGACGAAATCGGATGATAGATATTGAGTGTTATTCTGAAAGAAAATTCCCCGCGAGTTTTGTCTTTCCGCCGTTTTAACTTAAGGGAGAAAGTGAAAAAACTCACGGGAAATTTTTGTTCACAATAACCTCAAATAAGTAGTCAATAGATCTTCCGTGGAGACTTAATTTAATAGTTGTTTGTTCCTATTTCCCCAGAAAACATTAATGTCTACAGTTGCTTCCACGTCATAGTTTTAGCTATTTAGCTTTATGACTCTTACATAGAGTGCCTGACACTTAGGACTGCCTCTGAAGTGCTTCTGACAGTTCCAATAGCGATACTAGATTAAATTTGTGGTGCTGTTCCCACTATATACCACCAATAGTAAACTTCTACCAAAAGAGAGGAAAAGGTTGAGTTTTCCTACAACGATAGTCTAGATCTGAGAAACTCGCCCTGATCGTCGCCCATGCATGTCACAGCTAGGCCTTAACATTGTTAACTACATACATACGAGGGCAGTTCGGAAACTTCTTAGCCTAGCACAAAAAGCGCGGTATAAACAGAAAAAAGTTAAGTGTTTTGGAAACTTCCATCTCTGTTATGAACACATGTTAAATTTTGATAATACGGTTTGAATGTGTGGCAAGCGAATGCTGCCCTGAGAACTGCAATAGGGTGGCTCCTCATGTCATCAGTTGATCATTTGCAAGAGGCGGCTAAGATTCTTACAATACTACAACACAATGACATTATCTAGTTGTTCTCTTATAATCAAAAAGTCAGACAATACTTAGGTGTCCAACTGAGGGTTAAACTATAACCTAAACTATCAAATTCTAATTATTAAATAAGCCAATTTCTTACCGTTTAGCACCACCAGCATCTGGTGAGACAATAATCGAATTCTTCCATTCTGGAATGTTTTCTTTAATCCATTTCAAAACCGCTGGTTCAGCATAAAGATTGTCTACCGGGATATCGAAGAAACCCTAGAAAAAAAAAATAAAATTTAAAACAATTAGTTGTTCTTTGGATTGTGTTTTTAAAAAAGTTAACAAATAAATTAATTAAATAAGAAAAGTTTGTGTATGGTTGAATCCAAGGTGTGTTGAATCAACCATTCTATCCATTCGACCATTAACAGTAGAACGACGGAAGAAATCGTTTTGACTTATTTTTAATTTATGTCATGTGCTTTGTTAATATCTTCTTCTAATACCATTTATAGAACGATACATGTGCACGTAATACGTAATTATGGTAATAGTCCGAATTAGAAGAAAGAAGACGAAGTTTTTCAAATTTGTTTTGGTGTTCAATAAGGCATCTTATTGATAGGAAAATCTGTTCAAGAACTATAGCCCTGTAGTTTAAAGTCAATCAAATTTTAAATTCAAAACAACAACAAAGCAAAAATATTTTTTTAATCATTTTGAATATTTTCTACAAAAATTAGGAATTTTTAAAGAATTATCATGCCCAGAAAACTTAACGACCAGCAGCTTCAGGAACTAAAAGAGTGGCTACAATTACATGAAGTTTTGTACAAAAATTTACATCGTGATTTCTCTGATGGTTTGCCTGTTGTCAATTTACTGAAGAAATTATATCCAAAACTTATTGATTTGCACAACTATCCACCACGTAACAATACCCAATTAAAGCTCAACAATTGGGAAACATTAAATCTAAAAGTTTTATCAAAAATCGGGCTACAACAAAGCAAACAAATGCTTGAAAGATTAGCTAAGGCCATACCGGGTGCAATTGAATCATTATTATACGATATAATGATGTTAGAAAGGGAACAACAACAACAAAGAAGTGGTGATCACCAAATAATCGGTGAGCAAGAAAAGTTGTGGGCGGAAAATGATGAAATTATGACAGTAACTGTAAATAAGAGAGTTGGTGATGCTCTCATACAGGTACCACAAAAAATGATTCTATATTCGTTATATGAGGAGGCAATGAAACAGTGTCTGGCCAAGGACAACTATATAACTGCTGCCCAGCAGAAAATAACACATCTGGAGAATGTTATACAATTGAAAGTGGAACGTATTGATGAATTATGCGGTCAATTGGCAAAGTTATCGGTGAGAAATTTATTGCGACAACATAATTTGGAACATTCCACTAGTGGTCCCATATTAAGTGATAACACTTCTTCTCAGCCTAGTAATGAGTATTGTTGCAGTAAAAATATAACAATTTAAATAAAAGAGAAGTTATTGGCATTAAATATACATATAACAATTTAAATAAAAAATTGTTTGTATGTTTATTTTAATTTTGTGTTTTCTTTCTTTCTCTTGCTGTGTAGATGCCAAACACATTGCCAAGTAATATATCTGAAAGGTTTAGGATATCATCGACAACTCTCAAACCAGAACCACCGGAAGTTGTGTCTTTAGTGGATTCTTAGATAAACTTGGTGTCATATCAACAATTTGTAAATTAACTTTATGAACGTTAAATACATTTAAATTATTTTATTATTTTTGATTTATTTCCCCTCAACAGGCGAAGATCATAATATATTAATGTATTTTATTTTTTTATCAATTTAATTGATCAATTATTTTTGCTTTGGTATCCAAAATGACACAGCGAACGCCACAACCCTTACAAAGACTGATAGCAATTCCATTGGTAAAAGTGTTTTAAAAACGAACTAATCACCAATGTTTTATACCCTTCTTTGTATAGGTTAAAGAGGCTTAAATACGCCTTTTTTCTAAATAAGTAAGTAGAATTTTTGTATACGACACTGATGTTTTGAAAATTAAATGATTAGAGGTCATTTCCTTTAACATTAAATGTTAATGTTGTAGCGTTTTTAATGGGGTACTAAGTATATTAACGTTCATTAGGTAATTGTATCATGCTAATATTATTACAAATTGTCTCAGAGTGACGTAGAGGGTGGAAGATATAAACCAACGGTCCTTACCGGCTTTAACATGGCAAAGCCCAGGACATATCTTGGTCCCTCTTTCATCTCAAGTGGACACTGACCTCCCCTGTGGAAATGTCTTTAACACCCGTTATATATAGGTGGGCTAACTAAGTCCTTGGTCACAATATCGAGTTTCTTGAAACGAATAATAGGAAGAGACAACATCGCAAACACAGAAAACCATGTACCTCACTACATCATACCCCTCGCCTATAAACTCGAAGTCGCCATGTTGAAACAGTGCTAGTGTGACCTTCGACTAACGTCCATCTATAAGGACGATAAAAAACAGTTTGCTATATACCGAGCACAAGAATGGAAACTCGACGGTTTGTGCCAACTACAGAGTTATAAGTCTCCTACCCGTGACATAAAAAATGCTGTCGAGTATATGGTGGAACGGCTAAAATCTATGGTCAATTCGGGTTTAGACCTGGGAAATATACAATAGAACAAATATTCACTCTACGTCAAATCCTAGGGAATAGCCATGAAAAACAGATCGGTCCATATCACTGGTAAGTTGAATACATGGCGGTTTTCGACTCAATACGGACAACGGTGTTCCACTGGAAAGGAAAAGGTCATACGAGATTCAAATGTATATGCGAACAATGATCGAAATAAGACTACTATATACAGAGGACATCGACTCGGTACCGTCATTAATGAACCAACCAACCACCTCTGATTTGAAATACTTTGGTCAAAGTAAACTGTTTAAAAGCAAAAATCACACTCATCCAGATATTGGTATCACCAGTACTTATGTGTGGAAACGAAGCATGGGTACTTGCGAATGCAGATGAGGCGCCACTTGGTGTGTTTGAGAGACAATTTCTTCGAAAGATTTATGGACAAATATGCGTTGAAGTCGAATACCGGCATCATATGAAGCACAAATTGTACCAGCAGACAGGCATCAACAGTAAAACGTATCGAGAGCCAGCGTCAGCTGGGTATGGTATATGCAGCAAGTTGAAGATGATATCCTTTAGCTTTACATCTAAAACTGTGGAAGTTAAGTAGGAGATCGGCAAGTTTGGAAATATATTCTTAGTTATGGCTTTCAAAAAATTTGGCGTCAGGACCAATTCTTCAATGAAATTAACAAATTAATTTTTTAAAAATTAATTAAACATTAAAATGAATAAATTAACTTACCTGAATTTGTGATGCATGCAAATCCATGGTTATGATGTGATCTGCTCCGGCCACTGATAGCATATTTGCGACCAATTTCGCCGAAATGGGGGCACGACTCTGTGGGAAAAACACAAGAAAATGGTAAAAAATTAAAGTATTTTTATTTCAGAACAAAAGCTATGAGAAAAATTAAATTAAATGGCAAATTCGGTAATGACATGACGGCGAATAAGGACAATTTTCTTTGTTTGAAGGAATTCCAATTTGGTAACGATGATATTGTGGATTACTGCTTGATGGTGATAGTGGACCACTATGATAGATGGATACCATGAAAACGACGAATACAATGTTAGATAAACATGAAATACACCCTTGTTTTTTGCCGAATTTAATTATGCAAAACAAATTTAAAACGTAAAAAGTAATTAACAAAACAATAAGGGCAAAAAATAAAAATATTTGTCTAATTAAAAAAAATAAAAATAATTAAAAAAATATTTTTGTGCACTATTTTGACTAATCATTTAAAAATGTGCTTTTAATCCAATCAAAACAGCGTGAGAATTGTGGAAAATAAAGTGTAGTGTCATCAGGGGGCCACAGGTGATGGTAAGATAAAGGTGATTGGTAAGTGGTACTGTGGTGTGGGGCGACTTTTTGAGGATAAATTATAACTAATTAACTGCTAGTACATACGGTTTCAAAGTGTAAATACATTGAGAAATAGAGAGCGATAAAAACTAACATGCCAACACAAAAAAGGGGAATCGAAAAAACGCAAAAAGAAAAAACATGGGAATAATCGCAAATGGAAAACATTCTCAAATTAATTAGAATCATTTGTTAAAAAAGGAAAAAAACTCGGTCTCGTTTAAAGACAAAGAAAACCGCATATACAAAAAAGCCTAGGAACGGCAGTGTTATTTTCTTTTGTGCCCATGTGTGGCCTATGGGTTAAGCGAACCTCACTTTTTATGGTTTAGCGAGATTCCCATATAAACTACTCACAGTATATTGTTTAGGTGAAAATTCCTAAAAAAAGATATTATTAAAGAAAAGAAAGAAAAGAAAAGGTGAAACACAAACTGCAGAAATATTCAATAATAAAACAAAGATTGTTTATGTGGGGAGTAGAGGTTTTTAATATGGACACAGGGTAAAGATTTATAGATTATTTTAGTTATTTTTTTTTCATAAAAACGTGAATGGCGTGAGAATTCTTTAATTGTTAAAAAGGAAGACATATGTAAACAATACAAAAAAGGATAAAGTCAGCACTCATAACACCTGAATTCAGTTTATAAAGCAAACACAGGCTAATGAGAAAATTCCTGTGAAATTATAAAAATCTAGTAAAGTTGAGTATGGAACTCCAAACAATATACTGCGACATTTCGGAGTTCAAATCCTCTCAAATAATCTTTAGATGCACTCAAAGTTGAGGGGAGAGTCGCCAACGATTCCTTACACTGAATCGCAAACTAATACACAGAATACGGAGTGTTTGGCGATTCGAGTCAGACCCCAAGTATGTCGAATGGAAGGAACCTTAAATTCCACGGTGACTAGGGCCAGGTTGGCTGAGGAGACACAAACGGCCATTAAGAAAACTATGCTATGACTGTTCAAAATTGTAGGTGTATTTTAAAACTTGTGGTATGTTTGTTAAATTTTGTTGGGTACCTGGGCCATGCAATATTGAGTGAAACGAGGCAGTTGATAAAATAGCAAGACTATGTTCCCAGCCTCCTAACCTTCAGGTTGGGGACTGTATCAAGCCACCGCCTTATGTTTTCTTCAACAAACTCAAAAAGTTCTACGTCGTAGTGAAAAACGTGAAGATCTGGCAGCACAGGCCTGGGTATAAGGTGTTGAAGTCAATATGGTCGGCAATTTCAGGGCGTAGAGCTGAATAAGATCTATAACAAGTAAGTGGGTGGACAACAACACTAAGTACTACAGGCTAGGTGAAGATGTAAAAGAGACTAAAACAATGGAGCACCTTTTCTGCCGGCGACCTAGTCTAATGAACGAAAGACAAAGACTGTGTCCATGCGATTGCATCTCTCTCCTACTTCTCTTTCATAGATCTTGCGGATATTGCAGGACCTTAATTGGCTATGGGCGGGTCGACCTAGACTAAAACAAGTAAAAAAGTACCAGTCGGCTTTGCCGATAGAGATATATGTACATATACCCTTAGCCTGTGTGAATTGAAACTTTCATCTAAGCACAGATCGAATACCGGCTACACAACCAAAAATTATAATCGGAATTTTATAATTTATCTTTTTTTCTCACAGAGCATTTGATAAAACTGTGCGATTCGAAATAAAGTGATGGAGAACATATTGAAATTTATTCTACGTTTGGACACTACAACAAATATGGTATCATAGCTGGAAAAATAATTAAGTAATTACATTATGACGACCTTCTCAAGAGTGTTACACATTTCCAATATTATTATTGTATAAAACAAATGTGTATTGATTTATTATCAATAAACTAAAGAAAATAAAAATACAACAACCAAAAACGTAGACATTGACGGTACACAACAAAAAGGGGGACGAAACTAAACGCGACAGACATCAACAACATATATTTTACATTATTATAATAAACGATGATCGATGTGAGTGGGTTTGTTTTTTAATCAGTAATATCTTTAATGTAAACACATGTACATACATACATACATTGATTAGAATAATTAAATAAATGAAATTAATAAAAAAAAAAAATATCCCATATTTCTATGTTCACCAAAATTGCTGAATTGTTGTAATTGATAAATTGCAATGAAGTTGCGATCTACATTTTTTTACATATAAAAAACCAAACGAAATCGTCGTATGTATTTTAACAAAAAGATAATTTTGAAGCAAATTGTTGTGATTTTTTTTCATACATATAATTTCATACAGATTATACAGAACATTCCAATATAATAGATTTTAAGCAAATTTTGTACAAATTAAATTATTGTTTTTTTTTTCACAAATTTATTAAATTTATATCTAAGGTGCATTTCATTGCTAAAAAAGATGTTAAAACTTAAATTTAATTCTAGTATTATTAAAACAACGAAGAGAAGACATGCATTATTATTTTAAAACGATTCGACATAAAAAGATAAAATGTTATCTTAAAAACTAATATTAAAATAACAACAAATTCTGAGTATTTTCTCGATAGAAACTTTTTTTAAATTTAGTAATGATTTAAAATTTGATTTACTAAAATTAAACAATTCATATAACCATATAAAAAATGATAGATAAAATATTCAGAATTTGTTAACTTTTTGGTGTTTTTACAAAAAAATCATTGTACAAAATATGCTTAAAATAAGAAATAATATAAATATTTTCTGTTATTTTGTCTATTACAACAAATACCTATTATAAATAAATTATAATTATTTTGTTACCCACGGTTATACATAAAAAATGATAGAGAAAACAAAAGTTACTCAAAAACTAGAACGAAGTAAATACCCTAAATTTCCAATCGTAGTTCTTACAACGGAGTTTTACATCGCCATCATCGGAGCCGGCCAGCTAAAGAAAATCAATAAATTTAATAAATTATGTATAAACAAATGAGAGATAGAGACACAATATTTGGTTCATCACATAAAAATACACAACAACACATCTTCAAAATTATCTCTCCTCTATACACATAAAAAGAGATTTTAGAAAATTCGTTTTTTTTTATTTTCCTCTTTTTGTTTAGAGAAATACATATGTAGTTGTCCAAAAACAAATGAAAAATTAAAAATTACAACAATCGAAAATTAATCACATCAAAATGCAAAGAAAAAAAGCATTTGTTTGTTGGTTGTTTTTAGTATGACCTTTTTAGCAATACAATTAGAAAAATAAAAATGTAAAAGAAACAAATTAACAACAAAAAATTTCAACAAAATTAAAATTATTATAACAATCATTTGCACTTCACTGTTAAATTTTCCTGTTTTTTTTTTTCATCATACCCATTCTTCGCACTTCTTGGATATTTTTTAATATATATTTTTTTATTGCCAAGTTCATTATTTGTTTTTCCTTTTGTGTGTTGCCATTTTTCATACTTACCTTGTCTTTTTTATCTTGGCGGGCATATGGGAAACAAGGAATCACAGCTGTTACACGGGACGCTGAAGCGATCTTACAAGCATTGATCATAATCAGCAATTCCATCAAGTTGTCATTGATTTCACCGGAACCAGATTGTACAATGTACACATCTTCACCGCGCACAGATTCACCAATTTCAACACTGTAAATATAAGAAAATTCAGGGGAATTAAAGCAAATTTTTTTATAGAAATTTTTATAAATGATTGATTTAACTATAAAAAGTAAAACATAACAAGTAAAGAAAAATGTATTATAATTGTCCTCGGAGTCCCAAAGGACAAGATGCTGTAAAATAGAGTTTAGTAGTTATATATGTATGTATACATAGAAATATATATCTTTGGTGATAAGTGACTGACTGATCCTCAACGCTCAGCAGAAACGGATGTAGCCGAAAGATTCTCTTGATGGCTACTGTTGGTGAGAAATTTCAATTCACTCTGAAAATTCGTCAAGATCTAGAAAAAAAATTATATCTATACAATCTTGGGTGATGAGTGACTCACTGCATGACTGATCATCAAAGCTCACATAAATAAAAGGAAAAAACTGGGCTTTGGATAATTCATCATTGAGGGTACTAAATGGACAAAAAAATCTATATCAATACAATTCTCTTGCGATGAGTGGCTCACTGTCATAAATGTTCATTAAAAACGACCGAGTCTAGGATCTTGAAATTGCTCATAAGGACTACTTTTGGTACAAATACAAGTACAAAAAAGGCTGAGTTGGGTCATGGAGGGGATTAAATGGACAAAATAATATATATCTATACAAGACTTTGGTGATGAGTGACCGACAGATCATTAACGCCATTGGTGTTTTGGTAAGCAAGTCCGCCTTGCACACAGAAAGTGTCCGCTTCAATCCCCGACCAGACCATCCAAGTTTTCGGCTGTGGCAAATCCCCTCAGTGTAATGTTGGCTTACATTTCCTGAGTATTTCAGCCATGGAAAACTTCTGCACAAGCGGTGTCGTAAGACACGCCTTTCGGACTCGGCTATAATAAGTAGGCCCCATATAATTGACAATCCCATGGCAGCGGATTTTTTCGTACCGGATTGACCCGGAACCATATTGTTTCGGCCAGCGGCTGCCAACCCAGCATTAAACCTATGCGTCTACGTAGGGTTAAATGCTGCTACAACAACAACAAATAATTAAGACAATATGAATCGGCGTGCACACATTAATGTGAGATAACTCTTCCTTACCCCTTCGGGATATTGCGGGAACATACATATGTATGTTGAAGTTCTGTGCAGAAGGTACCTGAAGGAAAGGACCGACATAGTCCATTTTGGAAATGAAGCTAATTTTGGGACTTTCAAAACAATCCTAGAAAAACTCTTAAACTAAAATTTTAAACTTTTGTCCAAATCGAATACTCAATTCGTATGGTATCGTTCTTCTCATCAGTCAGTTTAGGTTTTTTAAAGCATTTTGGCGATTATGGAAGAAGTAGTATTGACTTGCACCCGAAAAAAATGATATTGTAATAGTACAACCTGCCCTTCAAAATCAAACATTTTGAAATGTTTAGCAAACAATTTTAAATTTTGTGAGGGATTTAACTGAAGGAGTGGGTCGATATGGTCCATCTTCGAACTTAATCTAAGTTTGGACAAAATATTACGAGATCCAAAGTTTGAAAGACATTGGTTGATCCGTTAAAGTGTTATCTTGCGCTCACCAGTCAAATAGGTAGTCTGACAAACGAGCCGACAGTCCTAAATCTACTCCACATTAGCTGAAACGGAGTTCCTTCTAAAATAACCATTATATCGACGAGGCACATTTTTGATGGCATCAAAATTTATATAGCCTCTTTAGCCTAAAGCGGAGGTTATAACAACTCAGCAAACCAATCGTACCGACATCGTATAAAATTCGGACACTACACCCGATGTCGGATCCGAAATCGTAACGATATCCTAACGAAAGTTGTATGAAGTGGTTGACATAATTTTGGAACGAAATGTCGGAGCGAAATCGGAAGAAAATCTTTGGGGAAGGGAAATTTGTTAACGACATTTCGCTCCGAATGGCAAGAAAAGCATTGGTATATTCAAAGGAAAATTTATTCCCGTCATTCGCTCCGAATTCGAAACGAAATCTGAACGAATGCGCTTATGAAAAATCGCATAGACATCGGAACGAAATCTGGACGAAATTGTTTAGACGTGTTCGGACGTCCGACATTTGGTTGGCTGAGAACCCAAGTAGAAAAACATGCATATGTATATAATTAAATTATTTTGGTAAATATTGTAAACAAGTTTGTAACCAATCAGCTTCGACAAATGAACGTCACATCAATAAATGTCATGCAAACATTTAAAGGCCAAACAAAAAATTATGCAAGGCACATTTATATAATGTAGAAGTGACAATCAGCTGTATTTTTACTTTTTTTTGTAAATTTGGTTTTCAAAATGTAATAGGGTCTACTCATGAAATTTGAAACTTCAAAATTTGGGTTTGGTGTACCTGCAAGGCTCATACGGCTTTACAAATATTTACAATGCAAATTGTGCCTCAGAGCATGAATATTAACTCTCTCTCTCTTACATGAATATGGACTCTCTTTTACAGCATTGCCATATTGAAGTACCTAACTTCACTTTAAATTCAGTTTGATTTTGTGCATTAAGAATGTGGATAATGTACGAATTAATTTGAATTAAGGCAATTAATGCAAATTAGCGCTACCGTCTGTCTAGGGCAGGTATCGGCACCTATACAAATGAAGTATGTGTGGTCACACGCATACGACATCGAGAGCGTAAATTTCGCTCTCTCTGGGTTATTGCATTGCTAAAATTAAAAATCATTGAAAAAAGCGACGGCACAATCTTCTTCATTGACTTCTGAGCGAAGACTAAATTAAACGGTGGTTGTTTTGTTGTTGCTCTCATTAAAAGCACGTGTGCCCCTTTTTGCCGGAAGCTGGTCTAGGACATTGGTGTCCAAAATATGTATATGAGAGAGAATTGATGGAAGAGTAATGCCCCTTTGTTAAACAACGGCTGAGATAGCTCTCATTTGAATTCGTTATTCTCTGTTGTTACGACAACGTGCAGGCGTTGACATCAAAGGTCTAGGACATTATGCATTTGGAGTAGACTTCTACAAGAAACCTTCTGTTATAGGCACGTGCAAAGAGAGGCCGTAAAAGTTCGTTGTCCGGAATTTGATAGAATTTACCGTTGAGTAGAAAAGGCCTCTAGAATAAAATCGAAAATTATATTTGGGAATTAAGTTTAAGCATTATCAGTTGATATTATCTGATCCACTCATTCATATAAAATTCAACTGTGACGATATTTTATCCTAAAAACGACATGTGGTTCATACATTTCATAAGAAATATAATTTCTACAAATGTATAGATATAATATAATATGACATTATCCATTCTAAGAATATTACAAAATTCCATATGCTCCATTTATATCTTGTGGTTTAATTTATTTTGCAATTTATTTCCCGATGCGTATGTATATTGCTGTGGTTTAATATAGTCACCGAATTGAGTATATAGTTCAAGTTGTGAATTCGGTTAAAAGACAGTAGGTATTTTCGAACCATATTTGAAAAGCTTGATTTTTATACCCTCCACCATAGGATGGGGGTATATTAAGTTTGTCACTACGTTTGTAACTACTCGAAATAATCATTGTAGACCCCACAAAGTATATATATTCTTGATCAGCGTGCAATTCTACATCGATATAGCCATGTCCGTCCGTCTGTCCGTCTGTCTGTCTGTCCGTCTGTGGAAATCACTCTAGCGTCCGAACGGATTGACGTAGGTTGATGAAATTTTGGGAAAATATGTTATATTTACGTAGGACTTTTGGTATTGAAAGCGGGCTATGTAGGTCCACGCTTTCGTATAGCCCCCATACAAAATGACGCGTGACGCGTCGTCGTTTTAAGGAATTTTTAAGATATTTGGCCCATTTTACCACCGAATTGCTTGTAATTTGGTACTTTGTGTCTCCAGAGGCCAAAAAATATTCCTACCAAAGTTGGGTTATATAGGTCCACGTTTTGGTATAGCCCCCATACAAGGCCCCATATAAAGTACGTGTCATTTTAATATATTTTGAATGTATTAGACCCATTTGACCACAGAATTGGTTGTAATTTGGTATTTTGTGTCTTCAGAGGCCAGAAAACATTCCTACCAAAGTTGGGTTATATAGGTCCACGTTTTGGTATAGCCCCACATAAGGCCCCTTATAAAGTACGCGTCATTTTAATATATTTTGAATGTATTAGACCCATTTGACCAAAGAATCGGTTGTAACTTTGTATTTTGTGTTTCCAGAGGCTAAGAAACATTTCTACTATAAAATGTTTATATAGGTCCAGGTGTTGATATAGCCCCCATAATACAATATCTCCCGATTTGCGATATTTTGAACGTTTTAGCCTCATTATCACACCGATATGGCTGAAATTTGGTATTTAGTCTTCTTTAGGCGTATAAAACTTTCCCCCAGAAATTTGTAGGTATAGGTCCACGCCATCATATAGCCCCCATAGAACGGTACCTTCCGAATTTCGGTATTTTGAAGGCAGTGGCCACATTAATCCACCGAAATGGCTGAAATTTGTGGTGGAGGGTATAAAAAGTTCGGCCCGACCGAACTTAAC
This sequence comes from Musca autumnalis, assembly GCF_047663935.1. Classification (NCBI taxonomy): domain Eukaryota; kingdom Metazoa; phylum Arthropoda; class Insecta; order Diptera; family Muscidae; genus Musca; species Musca autumnalis. The sequence continues at coordinate 112,386,944 of NW_027411977.1, read as the reverse complement.
GCTTTTCTTACTTGTTAAGATTTCATTCGTTTAAACATTGTTTTCTTCTTTTTCTGTACCAGAGCGGCCATCCTTACCGGAACATCGTATTCCCCTCAGCAAAATGCTATCTATATTTCCTTGTGAGACCTTCAATTTCAAGAGAAGTCCCAATTCTTTTATAGAAATCTCGTTTGAGATCTTTATTTCTATAAAAGTCTTGAAGGCTTCCAAATCTATAAAATTCCCCTTATTAATTTTTACCGAATTTCTATTGTGCAGCATTCGTTTCTGTGGGAGTCTTGTCTCAAAGATATACAACTATAAAGACAAGACATAATGCATGCAACAAAAAATGTTTATGAAACAATGTATAAAAACATTACCCTTTACAGAAACAATGCAGGTTGCAGGTAATTAAAAATCGCAATCTAGGAGGAACATTTGAAGTAATAGTAGGTCTTTTTGGTTAATTTCCCAGAAAGAATTGTCCAGCAAGAACTTTCTTGGAGAGTAAGGAGTTTTTATTCTCTTTTGCAAGAAAACTGTAAAAAGTAAACAGACACCTTCCCAGCAAAAACCTGCAAGCAATCAGTTGCCTTGCCAAAACAGAACAGTTTGTCCGTCACCAAAGCAAGCAACATTTTTGCATTTTATTAAAAATAAAGAAAATGACCCAAAAAAGGAATTTTTGCATTTTGCAACTTTGTTCTCAAAAAAAAAAAAAAAAAAAAAAAACATCAATACAATTTGGCTTGTTATTTCCACTATAAAATAGTTTTTTCATTTTCACAAACATCAATCACCGACAAATTTAAAACAGATGATTGATTGTTTTCAGAAAGAAGAAGAGTTGCAAGTGGTTGCCAGTCGAAATTTGTCCAGCAAGAATTTGCAAACTCTCAGTAAAATAACTGTCAAAATGTCTTTTCGAATCGCTCTCTTTTGGATCGTTAAATTCGGTTAAATATATTTATCGCCAATTTTTTGCCACTAATAAATTAAAGTTGTTTTAATGAAATATTAAAACAACGACTATGGGATTAAGCTGACTATTTTGAAAAACAAAATATTTGTTGTACGTATACGTACAAAACGTATAAAAGGAAATAATGTTATTTAACCTCATTGTAAAATTACATTACATATGCTAAATTCGAAAGCCATCCCTTAAGAATGAGCAAATTTCTGGGGGGAAAGTATTGTAGCCTCAAGGAAGACTAAATACCAAATTTCAGACATTTCGGTAAGATAACGTGGTTAAAACCTTGAAAATATCTAAAACCGGGAGAACCCGTTCTATGGTGGCTATATCAAAACGTGGACCTAAACCGAAAATTCTCTGCGGAAATGAATCTTACCCACTCCTATAAGATAATGAGGTTGAAACCTTGAAAATACGGAAATCATGGCCCAAAGAAGACTAAAACCAAATTTCAGCCATTTCGGTAAAATAATGTCGCTAAAAACGTAGACCTATTATGACAATTTTCTGGAGGAAAGTTTTGTAGCTTGAAAGTAGACAAAATACCAAACTTTTAAAATACCAAAAATCGGGAGGTACCGTTCTATGGGGCCAGTTTAGGCGAGGGTGGGGAAATCCATAGGTTTCTTCAATAGTTGAACGATAGCTCAGTTACCGTATGATGATTGATCGAGCAGAGGAAGTTGAGAGACAAAGTATCTAACTTAAACAGGGCCTACGAGTATATCAAAACGTAGACCAATACTGAACAATTTATGTTTGTGTATATCAAAACGTGAAACTATATAGCCAATTTTCAATACAAGATATCCTAGGAGAAACTTCGACACCAAATTATAGGCCTCCATCTTGATTTCAACGGACAGACGGACGTAGCTAGATCGACTTAGAATTGTATACTGATCAGTCTCCGACGAATATTTCGATGATGTACAAACGGAATGACAAAGTCAATAAAACCCTCCATATTATGGTAGAGGTTATAACTAGCAAAGGAGCAAACTGAAAAAAAAGAATTCCACACATACAAATTTGCCCAAAAAGTACGGGGACGGATAATGAGAGAAAGGTCAAAAAATATATAAGAAGTGTCAAAAGAACGTATCATCCAATCAGCCAGCCAGCAATCATTTTGTTACTTTTGACACACCCCTCCTGTTAGAAATTGTCATTGAAAACGATTTCCATGGACAAATAACTGAAGGTCAAAATAGTGAAAAGTGTTTTCTTTTTTGTTTTGGATTTTTTGTTAAATATGTAATTCTACAAAGAACAACGTGGAAATGTTGTTGTTTATCTTTAAGTGAAAATAAAATTCAATAATTTTGGCAATTCGAATTTGTTTTTATGTATTTCCTTTGTAATATTGACGTCAATTAAAGGAAAGGAATTAAAAACAGATCACAAAAAGTAGACAACAACTATTGTCGATATTTGTTTAAATATAGCATGAAATTATGTTGCCACTGTTGATTGTTGTTGTATAGTTTGGTGGTGACGATGTTGGACAAGCCCCATAACCAAAAACATACATATTGTATTTTCTAGTTTCCAACAACCAAGATAACAAAGAAGAAGAACAATTTGAAAATAATGCCAATTTGTCAAGTTTTATACGTAAATTCTTATGTTTAACCGGTTGTGTGCGTAGAAAGATTAACACAAATAATTCTATTTTTTTATTTTCAAGTTAAGGCCAAACCGATTTCAAATTGAAATACATGTATTTTGTTTTTGTATTTTTGAACGCACACGCAACACGCAGTTATAGGCTTGGTCCTTAAAGTAAAATGTTTTTAAAATAATATTTTTATTTTTAATACTTTTATGTTTTTGTAATATAATTATTGTTGTGCTGTTATTTATTTATTTATTTATTTATTTATTTATTTCGAAACAACTTTACATTAATTCAAAGCCATCATGGCCCCAAATTACATTAGGTCATTTTCTTTGAGGCAATTTTTCTCGTTCACTTTTAAAATTGCCTCCAGCGTCTGCACAAGCAATTCTCTTGCGGCAAGTCTTCCTTTTAAATCAATGAAATTAATGTCAATTACGAAAAATATAAAAGAAAGGAATTGCCTAAAAATTGCTAGAGTTGTTCCAAAGGAACTATATGGAACTATCTCGTTCACTTCGCAGCTCCAATGGCCCACATTTTTTCTTTGAACAAACTGCGTATACTTAATATCACACGTTACATTTCATGATGTTACTCATACGTTTTGGAACTAGTACAAGGAACTAGATTACACTTTGCAACACTGAAAATGCAAACAACTTCTAGTATTAATTTTTTGAAAGTACATATTTAGACTACAAAAACCCTAGTTGGGTTTTGTCCTGTCAGATCCAGTTCGGATTTTATGGCCTCATCTAAACCGGGCTAAATCTACACTTTTTTGCATTTATCAGGCCTTTATCTCAGAAACGAATAGGAATTTGGCCTTGCTGTCTTTAGCAATATTGTAGCCATAAACTAGTAGAACTTATCTTTTGAAGAAACCACATAAGAAAAACTCCATCTAGGGCATCAAAATCTATAAAATATAGAAAATTTTACATAATTGCTGAAATTCTGGTCAGTATCGGCTAAACTATTGGAAGTTGAACCAAGTAACCTTTTGCAAAAATCTTCCAAATAAAGTTCTCAACAATTCTTTAGAACATTCTGAAACTCTCAAATGCTTACTTCATGTTGTTTCAGCGGTATTTTGCATCATATCTTTTACAACAAGTATTTTAAACACAGTTCACACCAACAGTTTATTCTCGCTTTTCGGATTTCACTACATTATTGACATTTTTATTAAATCGTCGTTGAAAAATGTACTGATAATAGAGGCATGGAGGCATTTTACAACAATGACATGTTCTGAAGAGTTGTGTATTACATTCCAGGGAATATTTTTCCAAAAGAAAATATTCAGAAAAAATTAACGGTTTTGGAGATACGGTGCGAAATGTATAAAAATTGTGGTATTTTTGCATATATTTTGAAATTTGAGGCAATAAATGTAGTTTTTCGAGTTCATTATTTCTCCAAATATTGTTTTCTTGTCCTTATCTACAAATTTGCTTCAGAGGTCAAAAGAAGATTCCCATTGGTTTCAGAGATATAGCCCCGAATTTCTTTAAAAACTCAATATTTAACCATGTTTAGATGGGGCCATAAAATCCGAGCTGGATCTGACACAACAAAACCCAACTAGGGTTTCATGGCGTTTGGGTCTGTACTTTCAAAAAATCTTCAGTTCGAATTGTTTGCACAAGATCACCTTAAAAATGTTGCACAGTGTTACCCAACTCTAAAAATTGCCGGTACGAGCAATTTTTTGCCATTTTCATTCCTCCTACGTGTCTCTCCTACAAACAGAGACTTGCCGCAAGTAAGTTTGCCTAATGTGGATTGGGACTCACATTTTTATATTTTATAAATTTTAAAGTATATTTCTTACACTTTTTAGTTTTCATATAAATTAAAAATAATTTGTTAATATTTTATTATTATTTACAAACTTTGAAATACTTTTCTATCCCACTGTGTATAATTTGCCATGTCGTAAAATGAAAGTGAAAGTTCTTTCCCTTCTCATTACACCCCACCTCTTACGCTTCTTTTTTTTTAATTTCTATTTGACTTCTTTGTCATTTGTTGCTTCCGGATAGCTTGATTCATTTCATGCTGTTAAGGCTGATGACTTTTTTCTCACATATTTTAGGATCTGTATTCACGAAGTGCAAAGAACATTTCAAGATAACATCGGTGGTTGATGGTATATTTCTACGTTTTTGATTTCTGGCTGATAGTGGCATCTCGCCTCTTGATGTATGTATGAGATGGTACAAAAAAAACTAGATAGATATACCTTTTTCTTCATTTCATCCCATTGCCCATCTTAATTTATTTCAAGCGAGACAAGATGATTATCATGCCAAAGATAAAAAAATGTTGGCTGTGTGCCCAAGACTTGAGGTTTGAAGGGAAATATATATTCATACGTATGTATATACACAAATATATGTGTTGTTTGGTGAGTTTTTCCTAAACAACAAAACTATTTAAATAAAAACAAAAAATCACACAACTAAATTTAAATATACCGCCATACTAAAATAATTGTTTACGCAGTAATGGGAGATTAAATAGCATGTGACCTGACTACCGTGCTGGACGAAATAGAAAAAAATATTGGACACAAGTTTAAATGGGATATTATAAAAGGAAAATAATACAGTCGATTCTCGATAATTCATAAACATTAAACAAATTCTATACAAAAGAAATTTTTCAAAAAGTACGGAAATGAAAATAGACGTAGGAACTTGCCGATAAAAAATGGAGTTGGATTAAAGTTGCTGAGTTGGTACCTGAAGAAATGGACCCCATTGCCTAAAGTGGATCTTATTCTGGGAGTCACTCCTTTCGATACATAGCGCACCCACCTGACATTACAGTTGGTCAGTATAATCTATCAGGAAGCATAGACTTGCCCACGAAACAAATAATATCGTTTAAAACAGATCCCCGAACAGACCTTAAACTGCACTTAAACAAAAAAGTTTGAACTTTTGTAATGGAAGTACCATAAGGAGTGGACCGATATGGCCCACATTCGACTTATACTAAGTTTTGAACAATATATTTCGAGATCCAAAGTTTGGAAGAAATCATTTGCTCCTTTTTAGGGAAATTATCGAACTTTTGTGGGGGAGGTAAAGTGCAGTACACATTGTCAGTTTTGAATGACGATTTTTCGCAATTATCGATAATTGTCCAACCATCAAGCAACCACAAAATATTTTGTAGTTGCATGATGAATGACAAAAATGAACGGCCACACTATCAAGCAATCGCAAAGCTGTCATTCAAAACTGACAATGTGTACTGCACTTAATGGAAGGAGTGAACCAGTAGGCAACATCTTTCTTTCAGAAAGGGTGTAAGCACCATTTCGTACAGAAAGGGTTTTTCGAAGCACCATTTCGTTCAGAAAGGGTCTATAGAAGCACCCTTTCTTTCAAAAAGGGTGCATAGAAGCACCCTTTATTTCTAAAAGGGTCTATAGAAGCACCCTTTTTTCAGAAAGCTTCTATGGAAGCACCCTTTCGTTCAGAAAGGGTCCATAGAAGCATTCATCGTTCAGAAAGTGTCCATAGAATCATTCTTTCGTTCAGAAAGGGTCCATAGAAGCACTGTTTCTATCATAAAGTGTCCATAGAAGCACCCTTTCTTTTAGATAGGATCCATAGAAGCACCCTTTCTATCAGAAAGGGTCCATAGAATCACCCTTTCTATCAGAAGGGGTCCTTAGAAGCACTCTTTCTATCGGAAAGGGTCCATAGAAGCAACCTTTTTATCATAAAGGGTCTATAGAAGCACCCTTTTTTAAGAAAGAGTCGGTAGAAGTACAATTTATTTGAGAAGGGTCAATAAAACCACCCTTTCTTTCAGAAAGGGTCCATAAAAACACACTTTCTTTCAGAAAGGGTCTATAGTAGCACCCTTTCCTTCATAATGGGTCTGTAGAAGCACCCTTTCTTTGAGAAAGTGTCCATCGAAGCACCCTTTCTTTAAGAACGAGTCCATAGAAGCATCCTTTCTTTCAAAGTGGTCTATAGAAGATCCCCTTCTTTCAGAGAGGGTCTATAGAAGCACACTTTCTTTTAGAAAAGGTCTATAGAATCACACCTTATTTTAGAAACGGTCTATAAAAGCATCCTTTCTTTCAAATAGGGTCTATAGAAGGGTTCATAGAAGCACTCTTTATATCAGAAGGGTTCCATAGAAGGGTCGATAGAAGAACCCTTTCTATCAGAAAGATTCTATGGAAGGATCCATAAAATCACCCTTTCTATCAGAAAGATTCTATGGAAGGATCCATAAAATCATCCTTTCTATCAGAAGGGGTCTATGGAAGCACCCTTTCATTAAGAAAGTGCCTATAGAAGCACCCTCTATTTCAAAAAGGGTCCATAGAAGCACCATTTCTTTCAAAAAAGGTCCATAGAAGTTCCCTTTCTTTAAGAGATGGTCTATAGAAGCACCCCTTCTTACAGAAAGGATCTATAGAAGTGTCCTTTCCTCCATAGAAGCACCCTTTCTTGCCGAAACACAAAACGTTTAAAGTCATAATAATAAATTCACAAAGTCAAAACTCAATCGTAAAAACTGATTACCCCTAAATGGCTATAATCGCTGCTATTCTTATTGCACACAACTATAAATAAAAATAATCTAATATTGCATGGTACTATCGCCCAATTTAGAATCACTAATCATCGACAGATTCACAGCTGTTCCGCTTTTTTTTTTTTTGCACTTAATTAGGAAAACCATAACAAAGCCAAAAAATAAATACCTCGATTCCTTTTCTTGTTTGCTTTTTCATAAACATGTTTAGGTTTTTTATTATGTTTTTTGTTTGAAATAAAATAAAAAAATAATTTTCAATATACATATAAAATATGCACCCATTTTCATTTGTTTTTAAACTTAAAATGTTCAGCACAACAATTAAATGGATTTTAATATATTGTGATTAGAATCGTTAATTAATAATTTGATTAATGTTAATTTAATGAAACGCTATAATTCATAAATGACACTTTAAATTTTCACATTGTTTTCCTTCTGAACTACACTATTTTGCCACACAAATTTCAATTCGATTTTAATCAAATAACTATAATTATACGAAACAGCATATAAATCAAATAAATTATTTTTTTAGGTGTCTTGGTACCACTACACACCCGAAGAAAACCGATAATACCTATGTATGATGTTAGAAAGTTGAATGAATAAAACTGCTTATCGTTGATTAAATGATTAGAATTATTATTATCTTGATTTGATTATCTGATTAAAATGTTGTTATCGTTATTTAAGGAAAAGGGGAGGTTTTCCTTTTAACATTTCAATTGAGATTTTGTTAATAGATGCTTTGTGTCACATTTTATAGCATCGTAGACCTGTACCAGAGATACGAATATGTACCTACATATACGAAATTAAATGGGCCACTAAAACTCAAACACCTAACAAAAATATGTTATATCTGAGTAGAAACAATGAATACAAAAAAGCTAAATGTTTGGTAGCACAATGTCAAAAACATCTGATAATGGTACATATAGTATGTGTGTCATTTCTTGACGAATGAAACTTTATCGTTAAGTTAATATGTATTTTTAATTGTTTGCGTTATTATCTGCTTCAAATTGTAGACAGACGACAGATGGTAGTTTTGCCGCCATGACATGTGATTTTTTTCCGAAATTAGCTCAAAGAAAATCTTCAGGCATAAATGTGTGTCTCTTCCTGAACCTGAAAGAACATACAATTTTTTTATTTCTGATATTGAAAAAATGTGAAAAGGCATCCGTTACAAATATTAAATCTCAAAAAAAAACACCTTTGTCTAGCACCACACCTGTAGTGCGATTCTCTAACACATTTTTTAGTTACCGACAAATCTCGGTAAAATTAAAATGCTTATAAATTCGATAATTAACTATATTCTCGGTAAGTTAGCGACAAATAAAAATAAGTCGCAAAGTTCTACCGATAGCAAAAGTGTTGTCAACTTTTATTTGAACTTTTCATTCATAATTTTGCGTTTTATGTTACCGACATTTGTCGGTTACTCAAAAATCAGTTAGAGAATCGCACTACTGATATGCTTGATGGGCTGAATAATTCCCAGCAGCGAAACGATCCCAGCAAAAACTCGGATCCATTAGTCATTACGTAACCCATTACAAAGTAATGTAAACAATATTCTTTTCCCATTACAAGTAATCTGAAAAGTAATGGGATACTTCTTAAAAAATTTACAAGGCAAACCTACTTACTTTGCTCCTCACTAAGTAATGAGGACGGTGGCACAGTCAGTCTGTGTCCGACTATAAATCCTAGGGTTGTGTGTTCAACGCTCACTGTCGGCACGCGAGTTTTTTTTAATTAAAAAATAACAGTTCGTGGTGCACATGTGCACTGCACATTTAAGTTCTTAAGCAACTCTTAATGTTCGTGTGCGTGGCATAGTATGTAGTGTCGTTGGCTAGAAATCAGAGGGTTCGTGTGTTCAACTCGCACAGCGAGCGAAATAAAATAAAGTAAAATAAAAGTAAGAAGTGTGATGAAATTGAAAAAATCTCTACATTAACTGTTCTAAAAATAGAACTTTTTTCAACTACCTTTTCAACTTCTAGTGGCCACAGAATAACTAGTTATTCTAGTGGTCATAAAATAACTACAAACTGAGTGCGACATGCCCTTGTAAAAATAATGGGGAAGAAATGGGGTTTGCGAGTAGTTACGGCTGCCAAAAATCCCTTACAAAACCCATGATTTTGGGAGGACTTTTTTTGCTGGGATCTAGCATATTGGTTGGATGTGTGTGGGCTTCGCTAGATATCACTTTTTTAATACCAACTCCAAGTTTGTAAAAAGTAACAGATAGTAACGATAGAATATACTGGTATATGACAGTAAACTTGGAACTAGTACAATTCATCTACGGGTAATGCGTAGAATGTCAATTGCTTACCTCTAAGGTAGGGGTGAGCACGCCTATGTGCTAGCACACAGGCAAATTGTGAAAACGTACTCTTAGTTTTTTGTGAACCATAAACAACTAAATGTTTATGCAATTTTTTATTTATTATTTTTAATAATTTGCATTGTGGACGATTTTAGACAACATTAGTGTTTAAAAAATGTTGAAATAAGTAATGAAACATCAAGAAAAATTAAATATTAATTCTCCATTAAATTTGCCTCTCACTCGATTTTTCTCAGCTCTGCTCTAAGGCAAGGACGCTCTTCTTTGCAAAGACAGTATCATTGGTGTCCAAAATAAATGAGAGAGAATTGATAGGAGAGTAATGTCCCTTTGTTAAACAACGGCTGGCACAGCTCTCATTTGAATTCGTTATTCTCTGTTGTTACGACAACGTGCAGGCGTTGACATCAATGCAGTATAGTGAGGTTGCCCACTGATTTGTTTTTGCATTTGCTTCTCTCTCTCACTTACAGTGTTTGTGAATGAAAACAAACAATAAACATCATGTTGTTGTTGTTTTCTTCACTCATACATACACACATACTAAAACATTGATGGAAATTCTTGGGCGACGCTGCTCTAAGGACATTCCCATATAAAAGTTTGCACTGTGAGGGGTCTAATACAGCGTCAGGCACCATACTTTTCTGTTGCATACATTACGGGGCATCATTGTGTGAGTGCACACAATGACGCCCCGTAAAGTATGCAAGAGAAAAGTATGGTGCCTGACGCTGGTCTAATACCCTAGACAGAATGCAGCGTTAAATTTGTATTAAAATCTGCATTTAATTTTACCCTGACAGACGACAGTTTCTATATTTACGAAACAGTTGATTGCTGGTAAACAACTGTTTTGTTGTTGTATGCAATGCAAATTGTGTCTCAGAGCATGAATATCAGACATGTCACAGATTCCGATCGGAATGGTTTCAATTCCGTAATTTCATTTCGATCGTTTTTGCTTTAGCTTCTTCAGATTTCGATCGATTTGGTGAATTTCGAAAATCGTATTATTTAGTATAAATATGGCAACATTAAAGGAATCAAAAGAAACAAAACAAAAACATATGATTAGAAAACACTGTGGAAACGGGAATTGTGAAAATATTCTGTTTAAAGAAAGTTTGTGTGCGCGAAAGAAAGTTAATTTTTATTGAAATTTCAATTTTTCTATAGTTTCGGTAATAGTTTGCGCCTCTATTACCGAAACTATAGAAAAATTGAAATTAATCAACTTGTTTGTTTGAGTTATTTTTGTATCTTTGCTTTATTTTATCATTCGTAATGCGAGATTTTTTAGTGTTTTCATGAAAAAATTGTGTGGCAATACTTTGTTAACAATTGGTTCTGTTAATTGAGAAATAATGAAAATTTGCGAATTTTTTAAATAAAATGATAACAAATATGAATTAAAATTTGGTTTTGTTAATAAAACAATATTTTTATTATTTTTAAGAGTTTTAAAGTGACATGTTTCCAAAAAAAATACATTCCACTTGAGAAACCAAAAGTGGTTTCATTCCGAAAACATAACATAACATTCACAAATAACGGTACTATTCACGGCACAATCACCAAGGTAGTGGTATCACACCAGCTGTTCGAATATGAAATGTTAAATCCCTTTATAATATATTAATTTTGTTGTAATTTCCCCAACAACATAAAGAAAATTTTGACATAACATATTCAAAACTTTACGATACCACTACACTACCTGGGCAATTGTGACATGGTACTATTACAACATACAAAGTGAACGCAGACATTTTGGGGCTCTAATTTAGCAGTTGTAACACTTGTATACCGTTATTTTCGCAATAGCCAATGGTGTGCACGGCCATCCACTGGTGGTTTCTGTAAAATACTCTTAATTTAATAAATTCAACAACTCTTGGGCGTCTAAGTATTTTTTGTAATAATTCTTTAATAATTCATTTGTAGCACGATTTTAGGTAACATTAGTGCTTAAACATGTCTAAATATGTAATGAAGCAACAAGAAAAATTAAATATTATTTCTCTCTTAAATTTTCTCTTTTCATATTTTGCTCACCATTGGCAATAGCCCTTTTGTAGGGTTAACCTTCTTTAGGAGGATTTATTTGACGTACGTACATATCGCTCATTTACTCAAAGAGTGACATGACTCAAAAAATGCGTGTTCTTAGTTAGCAATTTCTATTTTTTCTACGACTTATACTTTATCTTGTGTTAAATTGTTAAAATATCTCTAAAACTCGACGAGTTACAGCTCATTTAATACGAGTTTCGCATAATTCAACACAAATTTTTTTTTTGAGTTTATAAAGCACTGAAACACTTCAAATCATGCTTGATCATGCACAGAAATTTAGCACTGATATCTGGCTATCTGGTTGCAAAATATGGTCCAAGTAGTTATTTTAGTTTTACCCCCATTATTATGAGTCTTCTTTTGTTATAGTTTGGATTTACCGAACAGATTTATAGCGTTCCGGTTAACTTAAAGTTAAAAGTGGTGATTGAATTTCAAGGAGGAGCTTCTTGTCATTGACTTTCAATGTGAAAATTATATTTTTAATGCCTCCAAATTAGTTTATTTTGCATTTTCAAATCCATCAGATAGTAAAAGAACTCATGTAATAATGGCCCTTAGTGTAATAATCTTTTTAAATTGGGAAGTCAAATTTCAATCGCCAACTTAAAACGCGTTTTTCTCGAAACTTGATTTTTCGAGATGTGTCACTCTTTGAGTAAATGAGCGATATTGTATATGCAATGGAACTGAAATTTTGAAACCCAGTGGGTTTGTTAAATCTTCTTATATGTATATAAACATACTATAATAGTAATGTATTTTCTGTTCTCATTTTATATAATATTTTAGTATCATTTTTAAAAGTAATAAGGTGAACGCAGACTTTCTGGGCTATTTGTAAGTGTTCAAAAGTGATTCAAACACCTCCCCTATCCCCCTCCCCAATCCCTATAGAAAATTTATGGAGTATTTTCGAGACAAATATAATGCTAAGTTTACATTTACGAAATCCACTCGATTTCAACTGTCAATTCCATAGCTCAAACGTCAAATGAAATCTCATCTGGATTTCATTTGACGTTTAACCTATGGATTTGACAGTTGAAATCGAGTGGATTTCGTAAATGTAAACCAAGCATAAGAAGTCATAACATGTAAAACATAGGAACACTGAAATATGCCTTGCAAGAAAATGAGGAAAATTCAGATTTCTTGCGCCGAAAATTCACTTAAATCTATGGATAACAAAGGGTATCATACGAAGTGCTAAACACCATTTTGTTTAATAAAACTTTTAGCGTGGATACGAGGTAAAAATTTTGCTAATTTTATTTTATTAATTTTAAGTTAAGACACTAAAGTAAAAATATAGAAAGAGGGAAAATAATTTTCATTAATTTTCTCTTAGCAATCGCAGTTTTAATGAATGAAACTGAAGTGGATACTTTTGACTTGACTCACTGTACATATTATGCTTTGTTCCCGTACTTTTTAATAGTAAAACTCGTAAAAGAGAGAAAGAAAGAAATTTTGTTGTCACATAAAAGTTTTTTCAAAAAGTTCGGGAACGGAAAAATGGAAAATATGTACGTCAAAAAAACTGGAACAAATGTCAAAGTCGGCGTATCAGCCAATCAGACGCCGCAACCATGTTACTATTTTTTTACTCGCCCAAATTTGTCGTGTAAAAAGTTTTTAAAGAGAGCGTCATTCAGCGCCATTTTTGTTTAAAGAGAAGTGAACATTTTACAACTTTTTTGTGTACGGGAACGCTTTTTCGAGTAAAATGTGTAAAAGTCGTAAAAATTTTAAAAACTTTTTAGTTCTAGAACACAGCTTTAAAGTTTCAACCTGTGGCATAATAAAAAAATATTTTGAAGTTAAGTTTCTTCTACCAAGAATATCTCTCATTTTTTCCTCGAGCGTAATCGAATTGTCTTGACAACCGGTGTTGTTACGCGGCTAGAAGAAGAACTTGGGGTCTGCCATAATATTCTTCAGACAAAAATTAATATGCGATAACATTGAAAACAACTACACATTAACGGCGTATTCAATCAAGCGTGCCAGAAACATAACTAAAGGGTAAATAAAACTAAAGCACGAGAAGAAACAACAAACAAACATATAGGTATTTGTTGTTTTGTAAATGCCACTGTGCCGCCCGATTGATTGTTGTGCAAAATAAGCAAAATAAACAATTAGCAACAAATCAATGAAGAAAGAAAATAGAATGCCTACAAATGATGGAAAATGGCAACAACAACAAAAACTAAAGCCAACGAGCGGCAGGCAGTAAAACAGAAATGAACATTTTAGGGGGCCAAAATTGGAGAGTATGTAGGTATTTTATTTGACCGGCTATCAGGCAACGCAGAAAATGATGACAAAGAGAAAACCCCAATAAATTGGAAACAAAAACAAAACTAGACCTAAAATAACAACAAACTTTGTGTGTCGGCAGTCAGTAAAACAAAAGGGGGCGTGAGGGGTTTAAATGTTTTGCGCGTGTTTGACTGGGGAGCAGATAGTTTTTGTTGCTCTCGTGTTATGTTTTGCTGCTAACGATAACACTATCCTAACAATAATAAAATTCTTATTAGAAACCAAATGAAACCGGAGAAAGAAAACACATGTCTTTGAAGAGTGTATTTTTCTTTTCTGCAGTATTCACTATCTCGTAAATTAATAGGTTAATTGAATTACTTGTAACGTCATATTTTCCAATGGCAGTTAAAAAAACATTGAGAGAATGGGAATTAAAAAACAATCTATGTATGTACTTTTACTAACACGTAAAAAAGCTATCTCATACAAAAATGTACCTATCTAAAATATTTTTTTTTTATTATTTTTATAGCTGCGTACTCATAAAAGTGTTAAAATGTCATTAGACAATGCTGTCATCATTGTCAGGTAGGTAATTCATAATTCTAAAAACAACATGTCAAGATAATTTTAATGATTTAGTTTTTATGAAAGAAAAAAAAAATAAATAAAACAAAACTTCTAAACAATAACAAACACCTCTATTTAGGTTATGTTAAGAAACCATTTGACAAAACCTAATAGAAATAAAAACAAAATCTATAACACGCTTGTGGTTAGTAGAACCAATATCTCATGTGAATTGTATTATTAAATATAAGGTTATTGGCTTCTATTCTAGGGGAAAAAGAGAACGAAAACGATATTTTAAAAATTCACTCGTCATTGTGTTGTGAGTATTGTGGAATACCAACTAATATAAAGATAGGCTGGGTATATTATTATTGAAAGCTACATAAAACCGGATACTAGCCGGCATAATATTTTGTATTATTAAAGGTAAATCAGCTGTTTTTAAAATCAAACAAACTTAGCTGATTAATGTCGACCGAATTGAACAACTTTTGAGATGAAAATATGAAATACGGAAGATCAATGTGTTTATTTTGACAATTTTATACCCTCCAACAAGTATGTATTTGGCATAGCTCCCATATAACGGCACCTTCCGATTTTCGGTATTTTGAGGGTTTTAGCTACAATTTTTAACCTAACGATCTTTAATATTACTTATGAGGTTTTTAGGAGTCACAATAATTCTTCACCAAAAATTGTCAACATAGATCCATGTTTAGGTATAGCCCCCATACAACAGTACCTCCCAATTTTCGGATTTTGAGGATTTTACCTACAATTTTTAACCGAATTGGCTGTAATTTTACATTTAAGGTTCTTAGGGGTCAGAACACTTCTTCACCAACAATTTTGAACTTAGACCCATTTATAGGTATAGCCCACATATAACGGCACCTTCTGATTTTCGGTATTTTCAGGATTTTAGGTACAATTGTTAGACGAACGAGCTTTAATTTGAAATTTGAGCTTCTTAGGGCTCACAACACTTCTTCACAAAAATTGTCAAAATAGGTCGCTGTTTAGGTATAGCCACAGAGCCTCTCGATTTTCGGTATTTTTGAAGATTTTAGCTACAATTTTTAACCGAATTAGCTGTAATTTTACATTTAAGGTTCTTAGGAGTCACATCAATTCTTCACCAACAATTCTCAACTTAGGTTCATGTTTAGGTATAGCACCCATACAACGGTACCTCCCGAATTTCGGTATTTGAGGGTTTTAGCTAAAATTTTTAGCCGAACGAGCTTTAATTTGACATTTGAGGTTCTAGAGGTCACAACTTTTCTTCACCAAAAATTTTCAACATAGGTCCCTGTTTAGGTATGGCACTCATATAACGGTACCTCCGGATTTTCGATATTTTGAGAATTTTAGCTACAATTTTTAACCGAACACAACACTCCTTCACCAAAAATTGCCAACTTAGGCCCATTTAAGGTATAGCCCACATATAACGGCATAAGGGTATTATCTTGATTTTTTTCTAAATTACCCGGAACTTGACAATTGAGATTTCCTGCAGTCGCGAAACTTCTCTAACAAAAGTTTTCAACATAGCTCTATGTCTTGGAATAGCCCCCATAAACGGTACCTCACGAATTTCGGTATTTTGAGGGTTCAAGCTACATTTTTTTACAGAACTACCTGTAAAATGATATTTGAGATTTCCCGCAGTCGCGCAACTTCTCAACAAATAATTGTCAATATAGGTCCACGTTTAAGTATAGCCCCATCAGCGACGTAGACATGGGGTTTAAAATTTGGTATTTGGGGTTCCCAGTGCTCAAAAGAATCTCCACATAAAAATGTGAAAATTAATTATATCGTAAAAGTTCAGAATATTTCATGGCGGAAATTCGGCCCGGCCGAACATAATACTTTTTTACTTGTTAATATTTGTAATTTTTCGCACTGTTTAGTAGAATCTCAGTGGTTGAAAATCAAAGGATGTGTATTATTCCACATTTAATATAGGAAGACAACTGAAAAACAAACTTTTAATTAGCATATACTGTGAAATTTTCTAATAACCGGTTACATATTATTACCGGATAAATCTGGCATTACCGTTTCGATCCGGATACAAGCAAATAGTATTGAAATTGTTTAACAAATGTATGCCCTGTTTCACTAAGACGATTCGAATACAAATTTGTTCGAACTAATACCAAACTAATGTTTTTGAAAAATACATATTTGATTCGTTTATTTTTTTCAATGAAATGAAAATTTTCACACCTGATAGTCCCAATTTACATTGGGCGAGTTTACTTGCGGCAATTGTCATTTTGCTGGAGAGAGAGGTGAGGCATATGGTAACCCTTTGCCTCTCAGCACCCTCTCTCACCTACAAACTGACAATTGCCGCAAGTAAACTCGCCTAATGTAAATTGGGACTTATAGTGTAGTGGTAGTAATACGAACGAATTTGTATTTTTAACCAACTAAAACTGTTAATTCGATACCATTTTAAACACATTAACTCTAACAAAACATCTCACGTGTTAATTTCTTCAGGAATGAAATGGATTATATCTTATTGGTACACGTTTAATTTAACATGTGTCAACGATGTTTTTCTATGTTCTTGCTTATAGGATATATTTTTTATAATTTTTTAGGCCGTTTTGTTTAATTTTTTCTTTTGGTTTGTTTGGCTTTAGGCCAACAACATATGGTTTCTTGTATTATGTATTGTTGTTGCCATTTTTTTATTTGGTTGCCTAGTTTCAGTTTGATAAATATGTATTAAAAAGAATTTAAATAATATATACTGAATATACATACATGTTTAAAAAATAATTTATATAAACATATCAATAAGATTTATTGACGTCCATGACAGATTTGGTAATTTTCGTATTTTCAAATATTTCCATACAAAACATTAAAAAGAAGAACATCGATTACACATAGAAAAAACCAATCAATCGCCCTTTCGGATAATCCTCAGAATTTTTACCGAGGAGTTAACAAGAGGAGATGTCCCAATTTAAGCTACATTAAGAGTTATGGCCACTTGCAAATTTTAAAAAATCGAAATTTATTTGTTTTTGATTTACCGACAAAAATCGGTAACCTTAAAATGCAAAATTATGAATGAAAAGTTTCAATAAAAGTTTAAAGACCTGTTGCTATCGGTAGAATTTAGCAACAGCTTTATTTTGGTTGTTAACTTACCGAAAATTTTCGTTAATTACCGAAATTATAAGCATTTTAATTTTACCGATATTTGTCGGTAACTCGAAAAATGGGTTACAGAATTCAACTATAGGTACAGTATATGTTGCAAAAAATTTTGGAGTTGATCGGAGAATAGAAACTAAAAGTGTTTTTCGAAATGAATGCGGCGCCCACTGTAGCTCCAAAACGAATGATCTTCATATGTTTTTGAGGGAATGTTATACACATTCAAATCCAATCTTTAAGCGAGAGACCTACAAAAATTACGGACTTATGGCCAACTAAACTACAACTTTTTTGGTTAAAATCGAAATTTTTACTTTGACAGTTCACCATTTAAACGGATATTTTTAATTCAATTTTGCTTAAGGGGAAGATTATTAGGTTCTTAATGCTCCCACAAAAAGATATGCCGATCGGTTTATTCGTTTTCGAGATACTGTGGACACTGCAAACTGCTTAAGTAAAAAACAGTGTTTCGTAGGCGGCAGTTTTTCAGAAAACTATGCAAGATTTTTCTACAGAAAAAATCCCGAATGTTGCTCAAGGTGTTACCTTTCAGACTAAAAAATATCTTCTGAAAAATTTGGTAGATTTCTTGTAAAAAATGCATGAATAATGACCTTTTTGGTGCTCGATAAGTGGCCATAACCCCTTAAAACATGTACCTATAACGACTATTCTCTAAAGAAACGTTTTTATGCCATTAGCGTAGGCTAAATACCAAATTTCACACATATTTGTTGAATAATGTGGTTAAAACCTTTAAAATACCGAAATTCTGACGGTATCTTTCTATGGAGGGCCTATATGAAAATGTGGATTCTCTGCAAGAATGTTTTATACCTCCAAGGAAGACTTATAACAAAATTTCAACCAATTCGGTTGACTAATAAATCCTTCAAAATACCAAAAATCAAGAGGTAAATTTATATGAAGGAAGAATTCTGGAAGAGTCGCTGATGGTTTCAACTCTCACTTGCGTGTTGCTCGGTGGCAGGTTTGTTGGACTTCACCCTCCACTCAGACCCCTACCCTTACAATTTTAAAGGTTGCTGTATTACAGATGTAATACGCCTTGCCCTTTTTCTTTGATACACTGGCAAGAGAGATCGTCAAGTCCCACCCTGTGGAAGACTTCCCACCTCTTCACTTCCAAAGTCTCATTTTGTTTACCAAAGACCTCGAGCATTCGCCCCGTCTCGAACTTGCAGCCATATCCCTTGATGTATACCGCCGCATTGGTCAGGTGAGGTGCCGGACCCTCTATTTGTGTCGATCAGCGCATAGCCAATAAGTAGGTACCGTTTTATAGGCGATATTTCAAAAAGTGAAATGTGTTTTTTCGCTTTGAAGCTAATTTTGTGCTTTATTTTTGTTTATTTTATGAGTAGGTTAACATCATGGTGGAATAAGAAGGTGTTACATCAAATCATGTCAAACGTCAAATTTGCTAATTATAATGCATTACTGTGAATTGCTTGTTTACATTTTGTATGTTATTTTATTCACAATAACGCATTTTTACAACTGGTATGAAGATCAGCTGTTTTTGGCGTTACACCTTATTATTCCACCATGGTTAAGATCTAAATCAGGTATCGCAACTTTTTGTTGCATAATTTAAGGAGTTTCAATTGTTTATGGTGTATGGAAAGAGAAATTCTATTTGCTTGCTCGCGAGTAAGGGGAATGCCGATAACTGATCTAAACCAGGGATGCCCACCATCATTTTCTAATGCATACTTTACGGGGTGTCATTGTATGTGTGCATGCTATTTTAATTGGTCGAATTTTTGTGTGGAGAAAGAAAGGTTCACTGAGAGCACACGTGCGCCCAATTGTGCGACGCTGATCTAAACCAGTGTTAGGCAAGAGAGAGCTCACGTGCTCTCAGTGAACGCTTTTCTCTCCACACACACAATTCAAGTAATTGAAAAAGGATTCACTCACATAATGACACCCCATAAAGTATGCAATAGAAAAATATGGTGCCTATCGTTGATCTAAACCAGGGATGAGCACGCCTGTGTGCTAGCACAGAGGCAAATTGTGAAAACGTACTCTTAGTTTTTTGTGAACCATAAACAAATAAAAGTTTATGCAATTTTTTATTTATATTTTTTAATAATTTGCATTGTGGACGATTTTAGACAACATTAATGTTTAAAAAATGTTGAAATAAGTAATTAAACATCAAGAAAAATTAAATATTAATTCTCCCTTAAATTTGCCTCTCTCTCGATTTTGCTCAGCTCTGATCTAAACGATGATTCCCAAAGTTTCATGCGAATATCTATCTCCATTTTTACATAAAAACGCACACAAATACTCTTATTCTTTTATGGGCAATAATATGGCATCTCTGTTTACATTGACACTTGTGACATTTCTTTATCACAAAAAAATACGGGTGACAACTAAATTACCGTTGCATTCACAACAACCATACGTAGGCTAACATTGTATTGTTGTGCACTCTTTTTTTGCATTATTTGTTTTTATTAATATTTATTTTCTCTTTATTTTCATTTGATTATTGTCTGTTTCTGCCTTATCGTATCTTTTGCCGTTTCTTTGGGCATTTTCATTCATACTTTTATCTTCCCTTTGTTTAAAAATGTATTCTGACGAAGCTTTTCAAAGAATACCTTATTTTTCTTAAGTGTCAAAAGAGAGATACAAAATAATAAACAATAAAACAAGGCAAGAGAGTCTCACTCACTTTATCAAATTTTACAAAGAGAGAGTATAATGAGAAGGCAAAAAATAATGCGCGCGCAAATGTTAAGAGTTTTATTTTGACATTTTGCAAACTGAGATACCCCCATAATGAGAATAGGAATTTCTTCTTTTTTTGTTTGTTGTTTTGAATACAAGCAAATTTACTACTGCGAAATGAAATGAAAAATGTATATTTTATAACCTCTAAATTGTGTGTGCGTGTTTGATGGTTTCCCCCTTCCAAAGGAGGAATGGTACCAACAATATACACAGATAGCTAGCTAAGTATGCATTGTCTGTCTGTACGTAGGCTTCATTGTCAAGGAATCCATAACAAATCATTTACGTTTCGGTCGCTAATGCACTTGGGAACTTTTAACTAAGAATAAAACCACATGATTTTTAGAGTTGAGGTAAATCAGAGGTTATGACGGTGTTTAGAAATCAAGACCACAACTGTAACTCAATTTTCTATTTAATAATACTAAACTGCCTACTGGTAGGTATAGATAGCAGGTATTCCCTTTGTTTCCAGCTCCACCACACACTTGTTCCTCCCATGACCTTTATCTGTTTGTTGTGCTTTGATGAACATTGAAAATAAGAAAAATTTAATCGATATGCTAATTGAATTAAGAGTAGTAAATAAAAACAAGATTGTCTAAGTGGTCGGTCGATGGGTCTCAGCTGAGACTGCCAGTGGCTGGATGGATGGATGGCTGTCTAGAGCTATTGAATCATATGTTTTCTGTATACACTTATGTATGTACATATCGGTAGGTAGTTGGGAGAACAGCAACAACTACATTAATTCCGATTTTACTTTGTGTTGATGTCAGAAAGAAAATCTGTAACATTGTCATGTCATATATTCGTACAAGGTAGGTACAGTCATTGGACTTAATGGCGCAGTCAGTCATCTACTTATGAATGAAATCAATATTTTTAGTTTCATGACAACCAACAACTCGACTCACTCCCCTTTTTTTAGAAATGTATATCATTGCTGAAATAGAAGAAGCAAAAACTTAGCAACTCCTTTATTGGCATTTAACCATGTTTTCAGCTGGCTGGTTGAATGGTACAAGGGCATCAGACATCCTTGAAGTTGTTATCGTTGGCAACGTTAGCTGGCGGCCAATGTTGTGTAGGTAGGAATAACAACCACTGGCTGGAAAACCAGATTTGGAGTCCAGTGTTTTGAAACTGAATTTCCGTTAGACACACACGCTCACAGAACACAAATGACAGCCGTCAGCCACCTTGAATGAATGATGCCCACATTAGTATGGCATGTGGAGGCATGTGCTTTCCAAGTGTGATGTATAGCCCCAGGAGAACAAGAAAAAAACACCATCCACATACACATTTATATTCAGTCATTTAAACAAAATTAAATTCACGTGTTTCTTTTGTTTCACTTTGTTCCTGCTTCTTCTTCTGCTCTCCCTTCCCACTGTGTCACAGCTCAATTTCCATTTTATTTTTGTTTTATACACAATAGTTTTATAATTCAACAACAATTTATTTAATTTGTAATGAAAAAATATTTTTCACTTTGTTTTGTTGTTTGTTCTGTTCTTGTTTTATTTTTTTGTTAGTCTGCACTTGTTCACATTCACCTTTCTTTTATTTATTTACTTTAAATTAATTAATTTATTTTTTTATAATTCTCTTGTTATCTTTTTTTTATTTTTTGGTTTTCTACTCACCATGTTTCCAAGTTGCTGAATTTCTTGGTGACTACTTTGCCCAAATCGATACCCAAACGGTCAACAATCCTTTGGGCCAGATCTGGATGCGATGTACCCGAAAACACTTTAATGTTTGGCATTCTGGAGTGTAATGAATTTAATGTGCTGGCTTGTTTCTCCAAATTGTCGCGTATCAAACTTTTTGCGCGTATCGGATTAGCAGATCGAACTGGCATCACACAATCTACGAGTACAAGTTTTTATTACAAAAAAATAATATAGGCAAACGAAAAGAAACGTAAAAACACTCACACATACACAGACAAGTAATCAACACATTAAAAAAAGCAACAATTTCTTCTCTTTCTCGCATTCTCTGTACTCTTTTATCACACATACGCACAAACACATACAAATGTCAATAATATAGGATTCCCTTAAAAATGGTACAACGTGAAGAGACTCGTATTACAAGAGGCGTTGTCACGCTCATTATGCAGCAGGTAGGATTTGTGACAAAAAGGTAGTTAATGTCTATTCTAGGATTTCTATTGTTCTCTGTTTTTTTTTTTAATACACAACCTTTTTAAGGGCCAATAAAAATGTTTTTATTTTTGTGGGATTGAAACAATGTGTTTTCAATATTTAGAAAATTACCACTATTAAACAACCAACACAACGAAAACCCTTCAATATATTGACTCAAACCTGATTTTTAGTACCTAGTCTGTCTTTATCCCAGCGTCGTTTTTTAAATCAAACAACTTTTCTTTTAGTGGGGAAAATTCCTAATTACTAAATTAAAGTAATTTTAAAATAAATAAATAAAACGCCAACACCCCGCTTTTGATGCTAATCTTATGAATATTATTCAGACCACCTATAACATACAATCGGACCTCTATTGTTCACAATTAATCGGGAAACTCCATTTGCCGGGAACAGAAAACGCAGCTTTTTGTTTATTTTGCAAACCTCAATAAAGGGGTTATCCATACTGGCCACTTTCGTCTTATTTTTGTTGCCTTATTTTAAAGTACAAAAAGCATAGAATATACAAGTCAATCGGAAAAAATTTGAACTAGATATGAGCGTTGGAAGGAACAAATTAATTGTGTTTTGTATGTAATAGTACGGGATTTAGTGATTGCAGTGGGTCTAAATTGTCAAATCCATTGCGTATATGTCAAATAAATTCTCATAAAAGAGGTTAATGCAACAAAGTCCATATTTACATTAAGTCCATATTTACATTAGTCGATTTTCCTTGCGGCAATTGTCAGTTTGTAGGTGAGAGAGGGTGTTGCGAGGCAAAGGGTTACCATATGCCTCACCCCTTCCTCCTTCAAACTGACAATTGCCGCAAGGAAAATTTCCTAATGTAAATAAGGACTAAAGCGAGTGATTTTTTTTCTAATTTTGTACAAAAAAAAAACTACCAATTTTTTCAACCGAAATTTTGACTTTGACTTCACTTTTAAAAACAAGATTATTAGGTACCTAATAAACCCATATGATGATCGTACAATAACTTTAACAAAAGTAGCTCAAGATGTGCCCTTTCAAATAAAAAAGATCTGCTAAAAATGATTGGTGTTCAATAGCTAGCTATTAAAACTAGCAAACTTGGCTGTCACCCTCCCCTTCGAATATCTGTCACGTGCCTGTAGTAATCTAAGTAGAATGTTTAGCTTCTATTAATAATTCATCAGAATTGTTAAATTTTAATTATAATATTTGCGATTTCAACACTAAATTGGGTTTAATATTTTCAACTCATGATGCGTCACAATGTTGACATTTAGAAAATTTTTCAGAAATACTTCAAAGTAATGTTCCTTGTATTTTTGTATTTGTATAATCAAAAATTCTACGTAATTATTAAATTTGGCAATACGAAAGATCAAGCAAATTATTCTCTTTATAAAAGCGAATTTAAAGTTATAACAAACTGCCATACAAGCAATATCTTTTCACAAAGGAGTGTGAGATTAAAGACAATCCAAGACAAGACAATCCAGAATGTAATCATACATTACCAGTTGCCTCTTTTTCTCCAATTGATGCTGGAAATTTTGACATTTCTGAAGAAGAGGTTTTTGAAGTCATTAATACAATAAAAACAACATAAAAAATGACGCTACCGGTCTATGTGCAATTTTTTTCGCTTGCTCCTGAATGTTACTTCTATTTTCAAGGAAGGATGAAAGGATGATGTAAAATGCCACAGACCCATTTCAAAACTTTCATACGTCTGAAAAATTTATGAACAAGTTATTTTCAAGAAATTGTTATTTTATTGCCGGACGATAATCTCGCCTCAACAACATGGATTCTTTTCTGGAAGACGTACTGCAACTAATTTAACATTTTTACCGATTACTGCATATCAGTACTAGAACGAGGTAGCCAGGTGGAAGCATTCATATGTGGATTTATTCGTACATAACCGGTAGATTATGCAACGTTAATGTCGACGGTTTTGTTTCTAGAGCTTATTTTCAAACGTCTGGAGACCGTCAAGGTAGTATCATTGTCGAGTTGCTCTTTAATTTATTTGTTAATCATATTTCATCATGCTTTTCTCAAACGAATTTTCATGTATATGCAGAAGACATGAATTAATTTATTAGAGTCGATTCTTTGTCGCGATTTGTTTAGCCACTACAAAGAACTGGTAAACTGTTTTCATCGATTGGACAATAAATATGGGGCCTTTGGCCCCATACAAATTTTAAAGAAATCGCTCTACAGACCACATTTATTGTCCAATCGATGAAAACAGTTTACCAGTTCTTTGTAGTGGCTAACCAAGAAATCCTAAAAAAAAAATTTGAAAATCGGGTCAGATTTTAATATTAGCTATATAAAGGAAACTTTGGGGCCCCAGTGGCACGTGTTAACATACTCCGATTGAGCTCAAACTTTGGCAATATTAATTTTTAACAAAACTAAACATTTTAGGAGGGTGCCGCATAAAAAATCCGACATCGATTATTTCCCTTTGACTATTGGCCACCACTGTATGTATGTATATCTATAAAAGAGGAACATGTTTGTACGTTTGTTAGTAATTTATGGACTCAAAGACCGCTGAACAGTTTCTTCTGAAAGCTTCAGAGTATATTACAGCATGGCCTGAAAGTAAAATAGGCTATACATATAGATATCTGATGTAACTCAAAAAATTAAATGTTATATGCAAATATCTATAGAACGGTCTCCAAATTTGGAATTTGTGACGGAATTTAGTCTAGAAATAAATTTGCAAATTTAAATCCAAATCGGTTTAGAGCTGGATACAGCCCCATATACAGTCAGGGACAAAAGTTTACATACACCCCATAAATCTCGGGTTTTAGGACAAGTAATGACTTTTACGAAATTCCAAGTATGCAGTTTTATTTCTTCTCACTAATTAACAATATTTGAAACAACAAAAGTATAATCCATAATACAAAAACCGGTAAATTTTACAAAAACCAAAAAATGGTGGGGACAAAAGTTTACATACACCCCAAGGAAATTGTGTATTACCGTAGAATTTATGGAATTAGCGGCAAATTTTATACATTTTATTGTTTCAGGGAACGTCTCTGGGTGTCCAAGATATATTTTAGAGAAACAAAAATAATTTTTGGGGCTTAAATGCCGTTATTTAAGGTCAGAATTCTTGTATTCCTCATCAATGCTGACCCTTGCTTAATTCTTTGCGTTTTAAGGTATTGTACTTTATAAAAAGCATAAAATTAGTGTCAGATGGCAAATTTTGAGACTCTAGAAAGCTTTGAAGTTGTTCTTGCTCATAATATACCTTCCTGGACGTCGATAAGGCACGTTTTCCCTGAGATTTCGCTGGAAGTTAATAGATTCCGCCGAATTTTTTGCGCAAATTGTATACCGAAGGCCTTGAATTGCCTTGTAATATGGTCTGATACAATCCCTGGACATCAGTTGAACCAGAAATGTGAAATATTCTTTTACAAACCTGCTCCCAAAGCTTCCATAGCATCAAAATATAAACACTACCAAAAAAGCATGAAATTTGTACCGTGAACAATGTCGTTTTTGTATTATGATAATTACCGTCACTATAGGGGCGAAAAGTTTCGGATAATTGTACATTTCTGAGTCAATTGATGTCCAAGGATTGTATCAGACCATATTACAAGGCACTTCAAAGCCTTCTGGATGTAATTTGCGAAAAAAAATTCTTCAGAATCTATTAACTTCAAGCAAAATCTGAGAAAAAACGTGCATTATCGACTTCCAGGAAGGTATATTATGAACAGGAACAACTTCAAAGCTTTCTAGGGTCTCAAGATTTGCCATCTGACACTAATTTTATGCTTTCTATAAAGTACAATACCTTAAAACGCAAAGAATTAAGCAAGGGTCAGCTTTGATGAGGAATACAAGAATTCTGACCTTAAATAACGGCATTTAACCCCCAAAAATTATGTTTGTTTCTCTAAAATATATGTATATTTTGTGCCGATTTCATGTATTTTATGTACCAAACACGTTATGTATGGCCAATCCATTCATTAATATGCAACATGTACCTCTTGTCATTATATTTATACAATATTCTCTTTACTCATTTCAATAGCGTATTTTCTCTCCTCTTGGTTTTGCCCTTAATACCTATTTATTATTTATGCGCATTGTAACTATAGAAAATATAAGTTAAATGTTTTTACTACTATTGCCCCAAAAAAAGCTTTGTTCTTTAAGCTTTTTTAACTACTCGAAGATATTTCTAATATATTTAATTCTCTTAGCATGCGATAACCTAAACCGAAAGATTTTCTCTTAGAGATGACACAATTATGATAAAAAAAAAACAACACTACATAATACATACTTCAAAAAGCCGGCATAACAGAAAGATAACACAGCCAGAGACGGAGTTACCAGAAGGATGGTTGGTTTTACATGAATAATTAATTATTTACAATAAACAAGAAAATGGAAAACATTGTATAAAAATGAAATTATTGAAAGAATTTATTTAATATGTATATTTTAATCAGTTACTTTATTAAAATTGACCTCATAATATACACCTACTTTCTATTTACGTCATATGTATTTATTTTGTATTTTGTTACTAACCGTTGTAGTGTTATTGGACCTATTAATTATTTTATTAAATCGTGAAAAACAAACTGATAATATTACGAAAATATTATTGTCTGTTAATGCGAATCATGACTTCATTGGTAACCCCAACAACAGACAACAGCATCTGATATACGCTGACAAGTGTTATCAGCGCTATAATGGGGCATAACAAAATACATATAACCAATTACAAAAAGGTTGGCAACCTTTGTCTGATTAAAACAAATTCAATAACAACGATAAGAAATGTCAATAGACCAGGCATGCCCAGCATCGGCCGTATGTATTCTATCTTATTTTATATTTGTTGACGTTTTAGCAAAAAAACGAGTCTATTTCCAATATTATTACACAATAATATTTCGAATACTTCTTCATTATAAAAAATAACAATTAAATAAAAATTCAAAATTTAACATGCATATTCTTGTAATATTGACTTTAAAGAGAAAAATTTGCAATAATTATTTAATAAAAGAGATGCATTGTGTCACGGTGACACCTGAACATGAAAGAGAGACAATCACATTTTGCAATTTGTAAAAAAATAGATGTAGCACTCTGTTACAGTGTCACTATTAAAGAGAGAGAGAGAGACTCAACATAAATCAGCCATGCACGCGTCTTTACGAAAAAGTTAACTACAACTCTCTTTCCCATATAAAAACCCAAAATAGCATTCTCTTCTTGTGCACCATTGACATAAATGCACAATAGTTATGACAATAACAACAGCAAATACATCACAAAATGCATTTCCCCTTATATAGGAGAGAGTAATCTTAGGGCGCCAAATACACAAGTATAATAAAGAAATGCGTTTACTTAAAATCCATTCTGTGGGGAATGGTCTTTTTTAAACAAATGTGAAATGTATATACCACTCTATAAAAAACACACAGTACATCAACAATGACAACAGATAAAATATTATGTAAAAAAAAAACAAAATTGTCAACGCACCATTTTCATTATTTTCATTCAATTGTTCGCCAGGCATTTTATAACTTATGAAGAATCCTTTTGTCTGTGACAAATTAAAATCAATTCTACACACACGCACAGCTTTACTTAAATATTCAATATGGTCGGCGGATATACATGACCTCCACTTAATAAGTTCAATATCAACTGACAATTTTTTCTGTATATTTCTACTAAATTTAATAAAAAACGTACTAAACCAAATTCGTTTTCGATTTTCCGCTTACGCGTATACCATTGCCACAGACACTAACAGTACATACGTACGCACTTCGACAAAATATTGAAATGTTGTAGAAGGGACACGAAGGGAACGAACAATTTGCAAAAACGTTATTGTTGTTTACACTGTGAATAGATTTATAGTTGGAAAAATAGTCATATACATATGTTATAGCTACGGGGGAACGCCACAAGTATCCGTTTATCCGCAATAGAGTACCGCGACAATACAAAACCACGATACGACCAATCAAGTACAACCAGCAGAGGTATTGTGTTTGTTGTTTGTTTGGCGTCGCGTTGTAGCAGCAAGGTATTTTGGTTTTATTTTGTTCTACTATGTCCACCCAATTGATAGATACACTTTAATGCTCTGCCACTATACACTGCAATAACCAATACAAATGTAAATGAAAAACACAAAAGTAATAACAAATTAAACGGAAATTGTTAAACAATTATTACGGCGCGCTCAGCTGATACAAAAAATGCCATGCAAAAGAAGATGTTCACTCTTTGTTTAATCGCTGAGAACAGCATCAACAACGAAGTAAAAGAGATAATATATTTTCTCAGAGGAAGAGTAAAAAAACCTGTTATGAATAATGTTAAGAGATTGCTTACAGTTGTCATAACTACATATCACTGCTATGTAAACAAAATAGTGACATTTTATTGTTATCACAAAGTAGGTGCGTTGTATAACATAGTATGCTATGTTTACATTGGGATGTCTGATCGGCAACATGACAAAGTAATGTTTACATGTATGTATGTACCTAGTACGTTTAGATTTACAAAATCGACTGGATTTCGAATGTCGATTCCACAGTGTATACGCCCAGTAGAATCCATTGTACTTATTTATTTGACCATTGAAATCTAGTCGGTATGCTTCGGTATACCCTTTCTGAAAGAAAGGGTGCTTCGATTGATACTATTTAAAAAAATCGTGCTTCTTTATAGACCCTTTATGAAGAAAAGTGTGCTTCGATTAGAGTTGGAAAAAATCGATGGCACTAACGATAATATCGATTATTTGTTTAAAATTCAATATCGATAGACAGTTTTTTCTATCGATATTATCGAGTTAAATACCCCTAACCTAAATTGAAATTTCGCGGTTTTGCGGATGCCAGAAAGTCAATTTTTTCCAAAAAGTAAAATGTATTTTTTTTAAATTTGTTATTAAATAAAAGCATGGCCTATAGTATGTCGACCATTCAGAGTTCTGTTATGCCTATATTACACCATATGCTTTTCACATGTATGTTGTCACTCTGGGTATACTTAAGGCCCGCATTCATTTATCAGTCTGACGGCACAGATGACGATGAACCCTTTCTGTATGTGTGACTGACGATTGTGTAGCACAAATCATCAGTCAAGTCTAAAAATCTTGAGTTTCTCCTCCAAAAATGAATGAATTCTACGTTTTTTGTGTTCCTACACCAACATTATTTTCTGTTTTTCAAAATTGTTTATTGACAATTTGAAAATAAACACAATTCACCCAGACTGATGGGGGTTCATTTTGAAATCAAAACTATTTTGATTTTCATCAGTCTTCAAAAACTCACACATACATTCTCAACATTTGGAAAATATACACATACTATCACAAATGCTGTCGGGCAGACTGATAGGTGAGTGCCCTGCTTTATATACAGACCAGCTGATGTCATACATGTGAAAAAGCATATGGTGTAATATAGGCAACAACTTTTGACAACAAACATAATAGACTTTATATTATTGTGATTTGAGTTTCTTTGTATTTTTGTATTTTAGAAAAGTTGCTTCTTTAGACTTGGATAGACTCTTTCTGAAAGAAAGCTTGCTACTTTAAATACTTCCTGAAAGATAGGGTGCTCTTTCTGAAAGAAAGGTTGCTACTTTAGATACTTTTTTGGAAGAGACTTCGAAAGGATGTTTCTTTAGACTCTTTGTGGAGGTAAGGATGTTTTATTAGACCCTTTCTGGAGGTAAGGGTTCTTCATTAGACCTTTTCTGGTCAAAAGGATGCTTCTTCATTAGGCCTTTTCTGGAGTAAAGGGTACTTCTTTGGACCCTTTCTGGAGTAAAGGGTGATTCTTTGGACCCTTTCTGAATGAAAGGGCACTTCCTTAGATCCTTTCTGTATGAAAGGGCGCTTCCTTAGATCCTTTCTGAAAGAAGGGGTACTTCTTTAGACACTTTCTGGAGGAAAGGGTGCCTTCTTTAAAACCATTATGGAGGAAAGGGCACTTCTTTAAATCCTATCTGGAGAAAAGGTTGCTCCTTTAATAGACAATTTTTGAAAGAATAGGTGATTCAATTGATCCTTTCTGCAAGAAAAGAAAACTGGATAGATCCTTTCTGAAAGAAAGGGTGTTTCGATATAACCTTTCCGAATTAAAGTGAGCTTCGGTAGACCTTTTCCGAAAGAAAGGGTGCTTCTTTAGACCCTGTCTTTCCATGGAAAGGGTGCTTCTTTAGACCCTGTCTTTCCATGGAAAGGGTGCTTCTTTAGACCCTGTCCTTCCATGGAAAGGGTGCTTCTTTAGACCCTGTCTTTCCATGGAAAGGGTGCTTCTTTAGACCCTGTCTTTCCATGGAAAGGGTGCTTCTTTAGACCCTGTCTTTCCATGGAAAGGGTGCTTCTTTAGACCCTGTCTTTCCATGGAAAGGGTGCTTCTTTAGACCCTGTCTTTCCATGGAAAGGGTGCTTCTTTAGACCACTTCAGGAGGAAAGGGGGGTGCTTCGTTGGACCCTTTCTGAAGGAAAGGGTGCTTCGTTTGTCCATTTCTGAAGGAAAGGGTGCTTCGTTGGACCATTTCCGAAGTTCCTTGGACCATTTCCGAAGGAAAGGGTGCTTCCTTGGACCATTTCCGAAGGAAAGGGTGCTTCGTTGGACCATTTCCGAAGGAAAGGGTGCTTTGTTGGACCATTTCCGAAGGAAAGGGTGCTTCGTTGGAAACTTTCTGAATGAAAGGGTGCTTCGTTGAACCCTTTCTGAAGAAAAGGGTGCTTTGTTAGACCCTCTCTGAAGGAATGAGTGCTTCGTTAAATCCTTTCTGAAGGATAGGGTGCTTCGTTAGAAACCTTTTTTGGACATGTATCTTCAAAATTACTAAACACGAAAGCAACAAGTGGATTTTGAAAATTTGCGTTCTACATCAAATCCGAACTGAGCGAATAGACATAGTTCCAGGGAGAAATTGCAGAGAAATTCCACTACCAAGAGAGTACTCTCTACGATCCGCACTGAGCGAACATAGTCTCTGAGAAGATTTGTAGGGCAATGATTGGAAATATCACCCTACGGCCCGCCATAAGCGACCATAGTTTCTCAGAGGGTTTGTAGAGAACACTTAAGGAAGGGAGGTCTCTCTGCGATCCGAACTAGGCGAACAAAGGCTCTCTGGAGATTTGTAGTGAAAATAGCAATAAATAGTTTCTAACTTAAACAGGTATCTTCTACACAGCCTAGAGCACGAGCAAAAAAAGCATGTTTCAGTTTTTTAATGCGTTTTTGTCACACTCTAATCACTACAACTTGGCCATTTGTTAATCGATTTTGAAAATCTATGGCTTGTTCTAAAGGCAATATTCTCCCCTTCAAGGAAAAAATAGGCTGTGGAAATCCGTTGTGGATAAAACAAGATATGTCCGTTTAAAGTTGAAATTCCATGAAACCCCGTTTTTCACTACATTTTCCGTTATAAAATCAAAAAACGAAGTGACCCAAAGAAACCATAGGCATTTTCGTCTTCCATGGACTCCCACAGAACGGAATTTATGCATCAGAACCCCTGCAAATTTTTCGTGTAGCACAGTGTTATTATCAACCATAGTTTGATTTGCCAGTTGTACTGTAGCTTATCTAGATTGTATGTAGACGACACTTAGCACGCAATAAACTGGCAAACTTGACAAATGATAAAACTTCTGAACACAACAGGTACAGTAACCATTAGACGCCACTGAGATACTCGTACATACATCTGTTTCTTCACGTCAAGAACAAAAAAAAACACAAAAACAGATATGACCGTTATGACCGTTAAAAAAAAAGAAAAAGTTTCACTAAAGATCTGGCAAAAAACTCACGTTTTTCGGGCACAGCAGATTTCGGTTATAAATAAAAATTGCTAAACACATACACGCATGCATACAACCAAACCAACACCAAATATCACCAAAATACACGCATTAAAGGCTGACAATGACAACGGTCACAACAAAGCGCAAATTATTCTGAAAATAGTAACACATCGCCAAGACAAACAGTGAAAACAAATACTTTTTCCTAAAACAAAATTAATCACTGTCCTATTTGGCGTAATCACTAAACATGTCTGTGGTGCGAATGTCAAGGAAAAACATTAAACATTTGTCAAATATCCAATAAATCCATTATTTTTTGGCATTAAGAAATAGACATCAACAACCTTAACCACGTGTTTCCTAACAAATACACATGCACACACAAACACGTGCAGAGTGCGCGCCACAACAAACCATTCTCATTGCATTGTAAAATTCATCTTTGTCCACTCTCATTTTGCATTTTACAAACACTCTCACACAAACTAT
Source organism: Musca autumnalis (assembly GCF_047663935.1). Taxonomy (NCBI): domain Eukaryota; kingdom Metazoa; phylum Arthropoda; class Insecta; order Diptera; family Muscidae; genus Musca; species Musca autumnalis. The sequence continues at coordinate 112,353,968 of NW_027411977.1, read as the reverse complement.
TCTAGAGTACACAAAAATAATAATAAAAAAACTTACTTTTCTCCTATTGGAAAAATATTTCCTCTTCGTGTTTTAAACGTCTTATTTTGCTTATAGTACTTTTTCTTGAAAATATGCAGCTTCAATATGAAAAACACTTGACGTTGTATAAAAACAAAATTTCGCGGAAAATATTTGCAGCAGTCGAATCCTTCTGGCCCAATGCAATTTGTCAATTTGTAAAATGGTCACACAGACATAAACACTCGCCCAAAACACTATTTCCTGCCTGTTGGATTATCCGATTTCAATTTCAGTTTAGTTGTTGCCCAAACAAAAGCTGTTATCGTTATGTTTTGGCATCTCTTAAACTTCAAACCCTCGAAGTCAAAAACTCTCTGAAAAAGACCGGCCAGACACATACGCAGCACCACCGACCAATACACTATCGCAAAATCCAGACCCAAAAACACAACACACGCTCATGACAAGGCAATATGTGTAAGTACATGAAGTAAACTTTTTGTATGAAATAAAGTAACAAAACAAAATCGAGATAAACAAAGAAGAACAACATAGAATTCATTTTAAAGAAATAAGCCGGTTACATTAGCAAACAGTGGCGGAGTTTTTGGGGGGATTATAATACATGCGTATAATTTGATATAATGGACTTTCAACTGAACTATTGTAGGCCCGGTATAATTTGGCTAGAGGAACGTATAGAGAATGATATACAGTGAATCACAGTCAAAAGTATCCACTTCAGTTTCTTTCACTAAAATTGCGATTGCTAAGAATTAGTTAATGATAGCGATTTCATTCCTTTTCATATTTTTGCATTAGTGTCTTAACTTAAATATAATAAAATTATCGAAATTCAGGTAAATTTAGATAAAAAATAAAAATTGTTAAACAACATCGATTTCTACCTCACAGTGAAAAGTATGCACTCTAAAAGTTTCATGAAACAAAAAGGATTTTTTAGGGTTTCAGCCCTTAGTATGACATCCTTTTGTTATCCTTTACAGCTTTTAGCCTTTTTGGCAAAGATTTAACTTAGTTTTCGGATCAAGATATCGGAATTTTTCCCCATCCTTCCTGCAAGGCATTTTTCAGGGTTCCTATACTTTAGATGTTACGATTTTTTATAATTGTCTCCAAAATACTCCATAAATTATCTATAGGATTCAAATCCGGGGATCGGGGAGGTGTTTGAATCACTTTTGGACAGTTACATAGCATCCATTTTGGAAAAATATGTGATTTGTGCTCGGGCTAATATATTGATAAAATTGGAATGTTGTCCCAAATCCCATTTTTTCAGCTCCTAAATTTCAAATTATCCTTTCAGAATGTTTAAAAAATATATTTTATCCTTAATTCCTTCGATAAAGACACGATTTCCTACACCGGAAGCACTCATACAACGCCATACCAGAACAGAGTCTCCTCTGTGCTTTACTGTTGAAATTGTGTGTTTAGGGTCGCGGTATTTGCCCTATGACATACCTTAATTGGTCCATATGACCAAAAAGTTGTCTTCATTGCTTTCATTGGCAGCCTGTTTTGGTCATATGGATGTCATAGGGCAAATAAATTTCTACATTTTATTGTTTTGGCAAATGTCTCGGGCTGTCTGAGATATATTTAGAGAAAAGAATCTAATTTTTGGGGGTTAAATGTCGTTATATGAGGTCAAACTTCTTGTATAACTCTTTAAAACTGACCCTTTCTTAATTCTTTGCGTTTTTAGGTATTGTACTTTATAAAAAGCACAAAATTAGTATCAGATGGTAAATATTGAGACCATAGAAAGCTTAGAAGTTGTTTTTGTGCTTAATATATATTCCTGGACATCGATAAATGTACGTTTTTCCTCAGAGTTCTCAAGAAGTGCGCAAATTACATACAATTACATACAATCCTTGGGCATCAGTTTAATCAGAAATGTAAAATATTCTGTTACAAACATGCTCCCGAAGCTTCCAAAGCATCAAAATATAAGCTGTACTAAGAAAACATGAAATTTGTACTGCAAACAGCGTCGTTTTCGTATTATAATGATTATAATACGTCTAAGTAAACAGTTTAAAAGTAAAACCACCTCTCGTCAAACAAAACTTACGCTCTACCAGACACTGATACTACCCGTACTTATGTATGGATCTGAAGCATGGGTACTTGCGAAAGCAGATGAGACAGAACTAGGTGTGTTTGACAGAAAAAATCTTCGAAAGATTTATGGACCAATATGCGTTGACGGTGAATACGGACGTCGTATGAACCACGAGCTATACCAGCCGACCGACATCGATATAGTAAAACGTATCAAACTACAACGATTGCGTTGGCTTGGCCATGTCAGCAGGATGGATAAAGATGCCCCCGCCAAAAAGGCATTTGAATACGAGCCACTCGACGGTATACGCCCCAAGGGAAGGCCAAAACTCTGATGGAAGGACCAAAGTGGAAGAAGATATCACAGAACATGGCATCCAAAATTGGAGAAGTAAAGTAAAAGATCGGTGCGTTTGGAAATCTATTCTTAGTTCGGCTTATGGAACAAGACGTTCTGTTTAATACAAATGCCATCTAAGTAAGTAATACGAAAACGACGCTGTAGGGGCGAAAAGTTTCGTATAATTGTTCATTTCTGAGTCAATTGATGTCCAAGGATTGTATCAGACCTTATTAGAAGGCAATTCAAGGCTTTCTGTATGAATTTTGCGCCAAGAATTCCGCGGAATCTATTCACTTCTTGAGAACTCTGAGGAAATACGTACATTTATCAATGTCCAGGAATATATATTAAGCACAAAAACAACTTCAAAACTTCCTAGGGTCTCAATATTTACCATCTGACACTAATTTTGTGCTTTTTATAAAGTACAATACCTAAAAACGCAAAGAATTAACAAGGGTCAGCTTTAAAGAGTTATACAAGAAGTTTGACCTCAAATAACGACATTTAACCCCCAAAAATGACTTTCTTTTTTCTAAAATATATCTCAGATAGCCAGAGACATTCACCAAAACAATAAAATGTTGAAATTTTGCTGTTAATTCCATAAATTTCACGGTAATACACATATTTCCTTGGGGTGTATGTAAACTTTTGTCCCCATCATTTTTTGGTTTTTGTAAAATTTACCGTTAGTTGTATTATGGAATATACTTTTGTTGTATTAAATATTGTTTTTAGCGAGAAGAAATAAAATATACCCTAAAACCCGAGATTTAGGGGGTGCATGTAAACTTTTGCCCCTGTCTGTATATTGATAAAATTGGAATGTTGTCCCAAATCCCATTTTTTCAGCGCCTAAATTTCAAATTATCCTTTCAGAATGTTTAAATAATACATCTTATCCTTAATTCCTTCTATAAAGACACGATTTCCTACACCGGAAGCACTCATACAACGGCATACCACAACAGAGTCTCCTCTGTGCTTTACTGTTGAAATTGTGTGTTTAGGGTCGCGGTATTTGCCCTATGACATACCTTAATTGGTCCATATGACCAAAACAGGATGCCAATGAAAGCAATGAAGACAACTTTTTGGTCATATGGACCAATTAAGGTATGTCATAGGGCAAATACCGCGACCCTAAATACACAATTTCAACAGTAAAGCACAGAGAAGACTCTGTTGTGGTATGGCGTTGTATGAGTGCTTCCGATGTAGGAAATCCGTGTATTTATCGGAGGAATTAAGGATAAGATGTATTATTTAAACATTCTGAAAGGATAATTTGAAATTTAGGAGCTGAAAAAATGGGATTTGGGACAACATTCCAATTTTATCAATATATGAGCCCGAGCACAAATCACATACATACATACATATGTATTTGTCCACAATGGATGCTATGTAACTGTCCAAAAAAAAATCGTAACATCTAAAGTATAGGAACCCTGAAATATGCCTTGCAGGAAGGATGGGGAAAAATTCCGGTATATCTTGCCCCGAAAACTTAGTTAAAATTTTTCCAAAAAGGCTAAAAGCTGTAAAGGATAACAAAGGATGTCATACCAAGGGCTGAAACCCTAAAAAAAATCCTTTTTGTTTCATGAAACTTTTAGAATGCATACTTTTCACTGTGAGTTAGAAATCGATGTTGTTTAACCATTTTTATTTTTTATCTAAATTTACCTGAATTTCGTTAATTTTATTTTATTATACATTAAGTTAGGCAATAATGTAAAAATATAAAAAGGAATGAAATCGCTATCATTAACCAATTCTTAGCAATCGCAGTTTTAATGAAAGAAACTGAGGTGGATACTTTTGACTGTGATTCAGTCAATAAATAACTGCGTCTCTGTTTCCAACATTAAACACACATTTGATTGCGACCACGTGTTAATAAAAGCAAACAAACAACGCAATAAATATTCAAATCAGAACAAAACACACTTACAAGTGGGCAGAATACCCAATCAACGTAGCAAATTTTGAGATTTTCAAAACTATAAAACCAAGCCCCCTTAGGCAAATACACAGACAATAACAACAATCACAAGCAATTAATAAATTGCGCACAAACTTCTGCTTGGTTCCATATTGAATTGGTTGGTTGTCTGTCGTCTGGTGTTTTTTTATGGACCAACAGCACAAGAACAAGATCGAGCCGTTGACGACAATCAATCTATCGGAAAAATGATTTCTATCAAAACTTTCTCATAAATGTGTGTGAGACTGATGTTGAACAAAAAAACCAGACCAACAGAACTTTGACCTTTACACGTTTTATACATGTATACATACACTCAACCAAAAAAGTCTACATCCACCCTATAAATCTCGAGTTTTAAGGGTAAGAAGCATTTTTATGAAACTCCAGGTACATACACATAGCCCAGAAAGTCTGCGTTCACCTTACTACTTTTTAAAAATGATGCTAAAACTTTAATAAATAGGTAAATGAGATCTGTTTTTCTTTCATAAATATGTTATTGGCACTCTTTAGTACCAGAATAAAAAGAAAAGTTACAGAAAATATATTATTATTACGAAGATAACGGTAGAAAACTGTTACAACTGCTAAATTAGAGCCCAAAAAAGTCTGCGTTCACTTTGTATGTTGCAATAACACCGTTAGTTTTTTTGGATTTTTTTGCAGTTTTCTCCCATTTTTAATCAATATTGTCACAACTGGCCATTCTGTGAGGTCGTTTGCACACTTAACTTAAAAAAGTAAAGTATTTCAAGAATGGAAAACAAGGGCAAAGAAATTGGCATCGATAAAAGGAAAATTCTGGGAAATAATGGAAAAAGCTATCGAAATATTGGCGAAACTTTAGGTAGAACATATTAGTCTACACATAGAGTGATAATTAACTATAAACAAATCGGAATTTTGAAGTCAAAGCCCAGATCTGGACGGTCAAAGCTCAGTTTTGGACGGTCAAAAATATTATCAGAACGGGAGGAGCGTAACATAACTAATATAGTTTAAACAAACAGTCCGATAATTCCTTCGAAAATTGTTGAAAATGTGAAAATGGCATCCAAAAAAAGTATTTGTGCACAAACCGCCAGAAAAATACTGCATAATGCTGGATATCACGGTATAGTCGCACGGCGAAAGCCGTACATATCACTAGTGAACAGGCAGAAGCCTATTGAATTTGCTAATGAACACATAAACAAGCCTCCAGTATTCCAGAATCAAGTCATATTTTCGGACGAAAGCTTGTTCTATATGTTTGCAATGAAAGGACTTCAAACTGTTTGGAGAAAGCTCGAACAGCGCTTGAAAAACAAAATCTTGTTTTACACTGTAAAAAATGGCGAGGGTGCTGTTTTGGTTTGGGGGTGTGTAGCAGCTTCTAGAGTGGGCCAACTTGTATTTATTGAATCGACAATGGACAAGTATGGTTACCTAAACATCATGAAGCGCAATTTGAACCAAAATGCAGTAGAACTTGGCTTAGCTACGAAATTTTAGTTGCAACAACATAACGTTTCAAAGCATACTGCTGGGATTATAAGGTTTTGGCCCCTATATAATGCCCAGATCTGGGGTTTGACGTAAATATTCCGGTTTGTTTATAGTTAATTATCACTCTATGTATAGACTAATATGTTCTAACTACAGTTTCGCCAATATTTCCATGGCCTTTTCCATAATTTAACTAGAATTTTCCTTTTATCGATGCCAATTTCTTTGCCCTTGTTTTCCATTCTTGAAATAACTTACTTCTTTAAGTTAAGTGTGCAAGCGACCTCACAGAATGACCAGTTGTGACAATATTGATTAAAAATGGGAGAAAACTTCAAAAAAATCCCAAAAAACTAACGGTATTATTGCAACATACAAAGTGAACGCAGACTTTTTGGGGCTCTAATTTAGCAGTTGTAACACTTTTTTACCGTTATCTTCGTAATAATAACATATTTTCTGGAATTTTTCTTTTTATTCTGGTACTAAAGAGTGCCAATAACATATTTATGAAAGAAAAACTGATCTCATTTTCCTATTTATTAAAGTTTTAGCATCATTTTTAAAAAGTAGTAAGGTGAACGCAGACTTTCTGGGCTATGTGTAGGTCTATTTCATATCCCTAGTAAACAATATTAGTCCCAATTTACATTAGGCGAGTTTACTTGCGGCAATTGTCTGTTTGTAGGTGAGAGAGGGTGTTGAGAGGGAAAGAGTTACCATATACCTCACCTCTCTCTCCATCAAACTGACAATTGCCGCAAGTAAACTCGCCTAATGTAAATTGGGACTTACACACAACAAAAATATATTCCATAATACAAATAACGGTAAATTCTATAAACATTAAAAAATTAATAGGGAAAAAGTGTACATACAATGAAATATTAAGATTACCGTAAAATTTATGGAATAAGCAATACAAATTTTACATTTTATTGCTTTATCGAATGTCTCTGGTTGTCTATGATATACAGTTAGGCAAGAAAGGTATAGCAAAAACCAAAATTGTAGAAAATTTCATATTAATTGTTCGTTTATGGCAACAAATTATGTAAAAACTATACGGTATTCTGTGCAAATCTCTTGCTATAGGTCCTTACAACAATATTCCGTCAAAATATGCAGTAAATCTCGATCCTTCTTTGGAGGATGTTTTTGGAGTTTTTTGTTAAATTGGACCCAAACATTTTATGAGGGTTGATATCAGGATGTTGGCCCGATGTATTTAAGAGATTTGTGTTGTTATATTACATCGGCAATTTACACAAATAAGATTAACATGTCATGATCTGGTCTTTAGAATGGTGGTAGTTGAATTTGTTTGAGCTTTCGGGATCGATTTTTCTGACTTTCAGACTAATGACTATTAAATATTTCTTAATGATGTCAGTGGGGATGTCTTCCCAATCATTATTATATCCGTGAACCCAATTTGGCATACTATTTTCCATGGTAAAGAATATAGTACCCAAATACTCGGTATTCCAGCTTCTCCAGTAGCGGTTTAATTTCCATATTTGATGGGTTTTATTGGATTTGGCGCATTTTTTTGGATTTATTATGATAACAGAGGATAATATCTATCCACTAAGTAAAAATTATATCATATCAATACCATTGAGAGACGAAATAGTGCTCTGTCGTAGGTTGTTTCAAAATACTACACTGATGTCAATTTTTTCCATATACTTTCCAGAGGTATTTCGATGTTCTCAATGCCAAAATCGGACTGTTTTGCATTGTTCCATTATCCTACAATAGATATTGAGTCAAATATTCATTCTTGGCATACTTGCCTGTGGCCGATTCGTCATTGTTTATTGTTAATATGGTCCCATGCGTTGTTTACCAGTCTGAAGACCCTTCATGACCGCATTTTTTATCACTGAACTGTATTACATTCAATACTATTAGTCTATTATTAGCCGCAAAAGTCATAAAAATGCATAATGACCGCAAAAAAATTGCAAAAATTTTATAGTTTAAAGTACTGATTTTCCCGTTGCAATACTTTTATTGTCACCCCCAAGTAGTAGTTAATTCTTATTTTTGACCGTATTTGTTATAAATCGCAAATAACCTTTGCATATTTTGACGCAATATTGTTGTAAGGACCTGTAGCAAGTATAGTTTTTACATAATTTGTTGCCATAAACGAACAATTGATATGAAATTGTCTACAATTTTGGTTTTTGCAATACTTTTCTTGCGAAACTGTATTTTGGACGAAATAGGAACATATTTAAGGTCAGACTTCGCGTATAGCTCGGTAAGGCGGACCCTTGCAGATATCTTTGAGTTTTTCAGTCTGGTAGTTTATGAAACCCAGGAAATACAGTGGGACTAACTATTTTGAGATCCTAGAGCGCTTTGAAGTTGTTCTTATGGATAATATATGCTCCTGAGCTTCGCTAAATATGCGAATTCCTGAGTTTTTCATACATTTTATAGTTTTCACAGCATTCCAAGGGTCAAATTACAAGCAAGAACCTTGGGATTACCTTATAATACATTATTATACAAACCCGCTTCTAAAGTTTCCAAAGTATCAAAATAAAAGCACCACCAAAGAATGCATGCAATTTGTATGAAATTTACACTGTTAACTAGTATGCTCTCGTATTATGATCGTTAGGGTCACTTGAAGCGCTATAAATATCGGATACTTTTACATTGCTTATTCAATGGATGCTCGAGGATTGTACCAGACCTTATTACAAGGTAATTCGAAGGCTTCTGCATGTAATTTGCCCCTTGGAATGTTGTGAAAACTATAAAATTTATGAGAAACCTCAGGAATTCGTATATTTAGCGAAGCTCAGGAGCATATATTATCCACAAGAAAAACTTCATAGCGCTCTTGGATCCCAAAATTGTTAGTCCCACTGTATTTTCTAGGGTTTCATAAACTACCAGACTGAAAAACAGAGAACTGCGCATGGCAGAACTACCAGGTAGTGGTATCACACCAGCTGATCGAATATGAAAAGTCAAATCCCTTTATAAAAAAATTATTTTTGTTGTAATTTCCCCAACAACATAAAGAAAGTTTTGACATAACATATTCAAAATTTTACGATGCCACTACCTGGTTAATTGTGCCATGGAACTGCGTAAGTAGCTGATTTTGACACTCATAAGCCACATGCAAAAAAATAAGCGTATGTGCGGCTTGCTACTCTAAAAAATAAATGCAAGTGTTGCTTGCCATTCTCAAAATATGTACGAGTGTGGCTAGCCACTCAAAAAATAAGTTATTTAAAAATGGATATTTTTTGACACTTGCGTATGCTTTGCCAAGTAGTTTTAAATACGCAATTACATTTTCTGTTTTACTTTCATGCTCATCGCACATCAAGTGTTGTTTTCAACCCTTGTAATTCAACCGTTTGTCTTATGTTCTTCAAGAGAGTGAGAGCAAAAATAATTTTCTAACACTAATTTTCAAAGGTTAGAAGAGCATTCGAAAGCACGCATAACATTTCAAGCAAATAAAGAAAATCACACACAAACGAAACAACAAAAAATAAAATTAGAAATGTTTATTTTTTGTAATGTTGTGTGTGTGCTTCCACTTGATAAGTCACTTGGCAAACTATCTACGATTGCGAGTTTTGTAACAGTGCAAAAATATGATGAATACTTGTTTTACTTATTACGCACAAGCAACGGTCTTGATGCGTCGCAAGTATTTTTGGTTGTGGTGGAAAAAATACAGAGTGCAAGAAAACACACGCATTAAAAAAGCAAAAGGCCCAAAAAACTTGTGCGTGCACAATTGGCTTACGGGGACAAGTAACTCATTGATGATCTCTGCTGAAAAACTCAAAGAAATCTGCAAGGGTCCGCCTTAACGAGCCATACGCGAAGTCTGACATTAAATAACGGCAATTAATCCACAAATATGTTCCTATTTTGTCTAAGATATATCATAGACAACCAGAGACATTCGATAAAGCAATAAAATGTAAAATTCGTATTGCTTACTCCATAAATTTTAAGGTAATCTTAATATTTCATTGGGTGTATGTACACTTTTTCCCTATTATTTTTTTAATTTTTATAGAATTTACCGTTATTCGTATTATGGAATATATTTCTGTTGTATGTAATACTGTTTATTAGGGATATGAGATAGTACTATGTACTTGGATTTTCATAAAAATGCTTCCTTACCCTTAAAACCCGAGATTTATAGGGTGTATGTAGACTTTTTTGGTTGACTGTATGTATGTATACTTATGTACACAGTCTTACATAACTATACGTACGCCCCATAAATCTCGGGTTTTAGAAAAAGTAATGATATTTATGAAATTCTAAGTACACAGGTTTATTTCGTCTCGCTAATAAACAATATTTAATACAACAAAAGTATATTCCATAATATAAATAACGGTAAATCTTACAAAAACCAGAAAATGATACTTACAAAAGTATACATACACAGTCTTACATAAGTATACGTACGCCCCATAAATCTCGGGTTTTAGAAAAAGTAATGATATTTATGAAATTCCAAGAACACAGGTTTATTTCGTCTGACTAATAAACAATATTTAATGCAACAAAAGTACATATATTCCATAATATACACATAACCCAGAAAGTCTGCGTTCACCTTACTACTTTTCAAAAATGATGCTAAAACTTTAATAAATAGGTAAATGAGATCAGTTTTTCTTACATAAATATGTTATTGGCACTCTTTAGTACCAGTATAAAAAGAAAAATTCCAGAAAATATATTATTATTGCGAAGATAACGGTAAAAAAGTGTTACAACTGCTAAATTAGAGCCCCAAAAAGTCTGCGTTCACTTTGTATTGTTACGGAATTAGGTTTAACTTATCTCCGTGTAGACGTTGTTTTATTTCCCAGTACGATTTGTACCAAATAAAACAGGGTTCGTTTTAGATTACGTTTCTACAATGCTTTATTTACTTTATTACACTTATTCAGAACCGACTTTAATTACTAAGCACACAGCGAGTCTCTAGTTAGCACGCAGCTATTCTTTAACCGATCTGTTCAGTTCAACGCTTAAAACACAACTCACTCGTCATTGCCAGTTCCCCTGTATTTATATCCCACAGTCTCCCTGGTCTAGAATTATCCAGTAATCTGGCAACATCTCGAATCTGTGCAGCGAACACACAGACGCACATTCGCACTAAGCCATTGATGCTCAAAATAAAAAAGAGAGTAAAGTAGTGAGAGAATCACAAGAAAGTTTGTATCAGCATTCAGTGGTTGCTAGCCTTGTGACCAGTAAACATGTGGCGGGTGTGTGCGTTTTTGTTCAGTGTCCCCACTAAAATTATGCGTATATCCATGCACATGTTTACTTGTCGGCTGCTCAGCGACGACTGATTGTTATTCCCACATACGTTAACGTATATGGATGATCTTGGCTGCACTAAGCGAACAACCATACTCACATACATACTAGTAGACCAGCACAGTAATGACGTAATTACAACAACAAACAAATACACGAAATACAAGAAGTAGAGACTAAACGATAATTACATGATTATGGCAAGACAAAAAAAAGCACATTAATAAAAGGTAAAGTAACATCTAGAATAATGAAGATAATTCTACATGATAGTTGTTGTTGTTGCTTAAATAAAGTAACTGCGTAATAAAACTTTACGTTACAATTCAAATTTTTAAATTAACGGAAATTAAACTAAATTAACTTAAACCTATCAGTTACATTCGTAACATTGCCTCCCGCTTAAGCCTGTTCGTCCCGAATAGGCACAGTTCCCTCTCGGTGGTATGGGCATTGGTAACACTGCCTCCCGCTTAAGCCTGTTCCTCTGGACTAGACACAGTTCTCTGTCCGTAGTGGTAGCAACTGATTTAGATGTACCCTCTACGCCATTAGCTTTGGACTTTCGCTCTTTTCTCTCCAGGTATCGTGACGTTATACCTTCTTTCTTTGTGGTCACCTTCCTAAGTGTCACCTGGTCTTCATCGGACTTGTCCTTCCTTGTTGTACGTCTGCTTTTCGATGGACCTTTCCTCGACGTACATATTAGCTTTTTCGTCCTCGTTGCTGGATTTTTCCGCTTTCCTACGGGCCAATTGTCGGCGGCTTCCACCTTCAGCGTACGGACATCGACAGCGATCTCGCCGGATTCTGCCTTTGGGCGATGTTTGCTTTTCTCGTTGTAGCCCGCACTTATCGGTATTTCCACATTGGACCAAGTCATCACACGGTGCTTTATGTCCAGGTTGATATCGAAGGCAATCATGAAGTCTACACCAAGTATAACTTCGTCCACAAGATCGGCCACTATAAAATCGAAATTTACAGATTTTCTACCCATGCTCAGCCTTTGGTAGGCCTTTCCATGAACCGTTGTTGTCTCGCCTGTTGCCGTCCTCAATTTGACTCCATTTAACGGCAATACCTTCCCTTTTACCAAATCCGGTCTAATAAGGGACTTTGTTGCACCGGTGTCCAATGTCAAGGTACGCAATACACCATTGACGAAGCCTTTAACCGTTAGGTTGTGATTCTCCTGCTGGACTATGGCTATAGAGATTGTGGGACCATCGTTTTCATCCCCTGCCAGCGGCGCCTCGTGATTGACGGAATTCACTTTATTTGATTCACATAATGTCTCTATTTCCAGATTCTTGGCCACCGGTTGTTCGTCGCTTTTTGAAGGCGGTGAGGGGGATCTGGGTCTTGCTTGCCGCAATCTGCATTCTCGGGCCATGTGTCCAGTTTTCCGACAGTTATAACAAGTCTTTTTCGTTCTAGCAGCCCCTCGTTTCACACGCATTAATGCATATTTCTGCATGTCGACAACGGTCTGGGAATTGTTGTCCTCAACTTCCAGCCTCCGCACGTTGTAAGCTTTAGGTTTCACCAGCATCTTCGCGGTTTCTTGGGCCAGGGCAAACGACACGGTTTCTGCAAATGTTCCTATCGGTGCCGCATACGTCGCAAATTTTATCTCTGGATCACGAATACCACTTGCAAATGTCTCAATCTTTATGCGGTCCACCAATGGATGTGTCTCTCCTGGATATGCCAACTGCGCCAACCGCTCTATATCAGCCGCAAAGTCTTGTAAGGTCTCGTTTGGCTTCTGGACTCTTCCCCTCAGTTCCATTCGGTAGATCTCTTGCTTGTGTTCACTACCGTAATTATGTTCAAGAGCAGCCATTATATCTCCATAGTTGTTCCTAGAAGCAGCGGGAATACTCTGTAATACGTCAGCAGCATCACCCTTCAATGCCATAAGGAGTGATACCGCCTTGTCGTTGTCGTTCCAAGAATCTCTAGCAGCCAATGTCTCGAACTGTAATTTGAACACATTTAAAGAGGTAGAGCCGTCGAACACTGGAGGCTTAATTTTTAACGCGTTATGGATAGCTCTCACTGGACCGCCTTTAATTTCCAGTTCCGACATTTTCTTCTTCAGGTTCACAAATTTCTCGTCATGGGCCAGAAATTTCTCGTCAACAGACAGAATCTTTTTATCCAACTCTTTAATTTGCACCTCCACGTTTTCTACTCTCTTTTCAATCACTATCGTGATGATCTCGAGTTTCTCGTTAATTTTTCTAGAATTCTCTTCCAACTCTTCTTTTAAGTTTCTTGAATTTTCTTCAAACATCCTAGAATTCTCTGCCATTAAGTTTTCGGTGATTTTTCTAGAGTTCTCTTCTAATTTTTCCTCTAATTTTCTGGAATTTTCTTCGCTCTTTCTGGATATCTCTTCCAACATTTTACTGGAATTTTCTTCCATCATTCTACAATTTTCTGCCTTCATTTCCATCATAAGTCTGGAAGTTTCTTCGCTTTTCTTATTCTTTTCCATGGAGCTTCCTTCTATTTTCCTAATTTCCACCATCATCATAGCCAGCATTGATTTCAAATCGTCTCCCCTGGCAGCTACCGACGAAACTTCAACGCTGGATTCGTCCTTTGCCGATAACTCGACTTCCTCCTTACCGTCGAACTCATATTCATCGATGTTCATTCCACGGCGCTCGAACTCTTCCAACAAGCGTTTTTGTAGTTCGGCCTTGTTGCCAGTAGAACACAACTCCAACTTACTTAGCTCCTTCTTCAAGTCTTCCACTCGTAGATCGTTAAACTTCATTGTAGGATGATCGTAATCTCACTGCTGACACCAATTGTTACGGAATTAGATTTAACTAATCTCCGTGTAGACGTTGTTTTATTCCCCAGTACGATTTGTACCAAATAAAACAGGGTTCGTTTTAGATTACGTTTCTACAATGCTTTATTTACTTTATTACACTTATTCAGAACCGACTTTAATTACTAAGCACACAGCGAGTCTCTAGTTAGCACGCAGCTATTCTTTAACCGATCTGTTCAGTTCAACGCTTAAAACACAACTCACTCGTCATTGCCAGTTCCCCTGTATTTATATCCCACAGTCTCCCTGGTCTAGAATTATCCAGTAATCTGGCAACATCTCGAATCTGTGCAGCGAACACACAGACGCACATTCGCACTAAGCGAACAACCATACTCACATACATACAAGTAGACCAGCACAGTAATGACGTAATTACAACAACAAACAAATACACGAAATACAAGAAGTAGAGACTAAACGATAATTACATGATTATGGCAAGACAAATAAAAGCACATTAATAAAAAGTAAAGTAACATCTAGAATAATGAAGATAATTCTACATGATAGTTGTTGTTGTTGCTTAAATAAAGTAACTGCGTAATAAAACTTTACGTTACAATTCAAATTTTTAAATTAACGGAAATTAAACTAAATTAACTTAAACCTATCAGTTACATTCGTAACAGTATGTTGCAATAATACCGTTAGTTATTTTGATTTTTTTGCAGTTTTCTCCCATTTTTAATCAATATTGTCACAACTGATCATTCTGTGAGGTCGTTTGCACTCTTAACTTAAAAAACCAAAGTATGTATTTCAAGAAAGGAAAACAAGGGCAAAGAAATTGGCATCGATAAAAGGAAAATTCTAGGTATTATATAGGAGCCAAAAACCTTACAATCTCAGCAGTATGCTTTGAAACGTTATCTTCTTGCAACCAAAATTTCGTAGCTAAGCCAAGTTCTTCTGCATTTTGGTTCAAATTGCGCTTCATGATGTTTAGGTAACCATACTTGTCCATTGTCGATTCAATAAATACAAGTTGGCCCACTCCAGAAGCTGCTACACACCCCAAACCAAAATAGCACCCTCGCCATTTTTTACGGTGTAAAACAAGATTTTGTTTTTCAAGCGCTGTTCGAGATTCCTCCAAACAGTTTTAAGTCCTTTCATTGCAAACATATAGAACATGCCTTCGTCCGAAAATATGACTTGAATCCTGAATACTGGAGGCTTGTTTATGTATTCATTAGCAAATTCAATATGCTTCTGCCTATTCACTAGTGATATGTACGGCTTTCGCCGTGCGACTATACCGTGATATCCAGCTTTATGCAGTATTTTTCTGGCGGTTTGTGCACAAATACTTTTTTTGGATGCCATTTTCACATTTTCAACAATTTTCGAAGTAATTATCGGACTGTTTGTTTTAACTATATTAGTTATGTTACGCTCCTCCCGTTCTGATAATATTTTTGACCGTCCAAAACTGAGCTTTGACCGTCCAGATCTGGGCTTTGACTTCAAAATTCCGATTTGTTTATAGTTAATTATCACTCTATATATAGACTAATATGTTCTACCTACAGTTTCGCCAATATTTCGATGGCTTTTTCCATTATTTACCTAGAATTTTCCTTTTATCGATGCCAATTTCTTTGCCCTTGTTTTCCATTCCTGAAATATTTTACTTTTTTAAGTTAAGTGTGCAAACGACCTCACAGAATGACCAGTTGTGACAATATTGATTAAAAATGGGAGAAAACTGCAAAAAAATTCAAAAAAAACTAACGGTATTATTGCAACATACAAAGTGAACGCAGACTTTTTGGGGCTCTAATTTAGCATTTGTAACACTTTTTTACCGTTATCTTCGCAATAATAATATATTTTCTGGAATTTTTCTTTTTATTCTGGTACTAAAGAGTGCCAATAACATATTTATGAAAGAAAAACTGATCTCATTTACCTACATATTTATTAAAGTTTTAGCATCATTTTTGAAAAGTAGTAAGGTGAACGCAGACTTTCTGGGCTATGTGTAAATAACGGTAAACTTTACAAAAACCAAAAAATGATACTTACAAAAGTATACGTACGCCCCAAGGAAATATGAGTATTATCGTACAATTTATGTAATTAGCAGCAAAATTTATACATTTTATTGTTTTGGCGAATGTGTCTGGGTGTCCGAGATATATTTTAGAGAAAAAAAATATTCTTGGGTGTTAAATGCCGTTATTTAATGCCAAACTTCTTGTATAGCTCGTTAAAGCGCACCCTTGCTGATTTCTTTCCGTTTTAGGTATGTATTTGAGTATACAAAAGCCACAATATTAGTGTCATATTATAGATTTTGAGATCCTAGAAAGCTTATTAGTTGACCTTGTGCATAACTAGACATCGGATTTTGCATATTTGCATATATTTTATTATTAACGATACGAAAATTCTGATTGGACCAAAAATCGTTTTGAAGAAAACTGAATGCAATGACAGGCTCATATTTTTTTATTTTTTTGCATATTTGCATATGCACAAATATGCAAGAAATTTTTGTTGACAAAAATCATAAAATTAAATTTGGAAAGTCATCAGAAAGTGTTCTAAATTAAGTTTATTGCCGTAAAACGTCGATTTCTTAGCAGATAATCATGTTATTAATTATTATTCCGCCACAGCAATAAATCTGGACTAAAAAACTTAGAAAATTTCCTATAACCCAGCCTTCTTATTACAACATACAGTCAGAGTCAAAAGAAAGTTTACACCTCACAAAAAGTTGTTAATAGCATAGTTACACCGGTATAATGATATAATAAATATAAAACACAAATCCAATTTTTTTAAGTGTTTAGTGTTGAATTAAAATCCAGAAAATATTAGGCCTTGTATAAGGTTATAGTACGTTTACATATAAAAGGATTTAAGAAACCCACTGGGTTTCAAATGTCAATTCCTTTGCGTATACGTCAAATAAATCATCATTAAGAAGGTTAACCCTGCAAAAGGCTATAATATAAACATGGCCTTAGTTATGAAATAAATGAAGATTGATAAAATAACCCCAAATTTTAAGAGTCAAAAGAAAGTTTACACTCTTGCCAAAAGTAAGACTTTTTTAATGCTTTAGCTTGATATGCCTTTATTTTGGCTTTTTAGCTTGTTTTTATTCTATTTGAGTGTCTAAATAATAAATCCACCAGTATTTTGGTGAAATCCGGTGATAATAACACATTGGACCCGAATTACAGCTTTCGGGCAATTTTGGAAAAGCCCCATTTTAACATTCTTTTGGATTTTTTTGGTAAGTACTCAATGGATTTGAGTTCTAGAGACCACAATGAGTGATCCTAGATGCATGGGGGTAAAACATAGCAATACGTTATCCATAAATATGGTCGAAGCCTTCATATCCCTGCCCACATGTCAGATCCCCCTTTGATATAATTCCCATTTCAGTTCACTAGGATCTGTGATCTCGTGTCAATATGAGTATATGATATTTTTCTTGTACCCTTGAACCCATACAAACTGTTTCTTTGAAGCCCGCTTCTATCAGGCACCCGATAAACACTTATAGGACACTCCATCTGTACATAAGTTACTTTCTAATACAAATTTGTTCAAAAACTCAATCAGAAATGTCAAGATGTACGTATCCAAATATGTTAAATATAGCTCTGTTCCTTTACGTGCAAGAATCTTCAAGTTTTACCACTTTTTACTCGAAAAGCGTTCCTTTACTTCAGATACCATACAATTCATATGGGAGCAGTTTACAACTTTTGCTACTTTTGCCGGTTTTACCACTTTCAAAAGTAAAGGAACAGACCATATGTTGATAGTTTCTGCTAGGCCAAAATTGTCTGACAGAATAACAAATGAGCTAGAAATTAAGTCTAAGAAAATATTGAATATTACATAAAATCTTTCATATTTTACTAAAAACATATAACATATAAAAAAATATATACGGTGCCATCATGAATATTTCCCTCTGAATTTTCCACATGGAAAATAATTTAAAAAAGTGAAATTCTTTTAAAATCAATTTTTGTTAAAAGTTGAAAACTACTTGATTCGCTTCATTATGGCGTTTTCTAGTCGAATCGACAAAAATATTATTTTTCGGGGCATAAATATGGAAATAAAAATTGTGAAATTGGGGAAAGGAAACAAATTCTGCACGGAATTTTTATTCATGATTGCACTGTTAACTATATTTAATACCCTAACCGTATTATGACTTAGTGAATGAGTTTGCAACATGCAAAATGAAACGAAATAGACCCACAGTTCCTTTTGATGATCTGCATAGATTCGCACTTATCCATCTGGCCATGTCGTTTTGAAAACAAAGCACAGGTAACATTTATAGACCAATTCGCATAAAAATTGGGGATTTTTGGCCCTAGGGCGATTTTCATTTTCTCTCCTTGTGAAAACTGATTTAAGTCTTGTTAGTCCAGATTTATTGCTGTGGCGGAATATCTGGAGAGTCTCAATAACATAATAATCTGCGAAAAACTACGTTAAACGGCAAAAAACTTAATTTAGAGCGCTTTTTTGATGATTTTCCAAATTTAATTGACGATTTTCGTCAAAAAACACTTGCATATTTAGCATATTTTTTGCATATATTTTGCATATTTTTGATATGACCCCAAATATCAAAAAATTGACCCTCAAAACGCCTAGATCCAAAATTTGAGTCCAATCGGATAAGAAATAAAAACATGCTAAAATCCGATGTCTATGTGTTGATATGAAAATCTGGCAATACTCTTTGATATCCTTATGGTTGTATTTACCGAGCAACATTAAATGCAACCCTGTATTATTACATTCCTTTTTGTTTGTAATACTTCCTTTCTTCTCATTGTAACCTTCGTACAATAAAGATCTCTTTTGTCTAAGATATTCTATCAAGGTTTATTTTCGCCATCACAACAGGTTATGGGCCCAGTCCCTTTAAAATAGAATTATCTTAGACTGTAAATTGTGGAGAAGAAAGTTTGCTCAAGAGAAGATGTCAGCTTCAACGAGTTTTGTGATCGAAAAGTTGCTTGGCAGAGAGAATTATACAACGTGGGCGTTCGCTGTTAAAACTCTGCTGCAACATGAAGATTTGTGGGATACCGTCCAAGGAGTTTATCCCTCGGGAGCAATAGATCAAAAAGTGGATACAAAGGCGAAGACAAAAATAGTTCTCTTGGTTGATAAGGTGAATTATGTCCATATAGAGGATGCCGAGACATCAAAGGAGGTATGGGACAAGCTGAAGTCTGCCTTCCAAGATTCCGGACTTACGCGTAGAGTTGGGCTGTTGCGTCAGCTAATTACCACCAGTTTTGCAGCGTGTGGAAGCGTGGAAGAGTACGTAAGTCAAATCGTGTCTACGGCACATAAGTTGAAGGAAGTTGACATGCCGGTGAGCGACGAATGGGTTGGAACACTACTCTTAGCAGGATTGCCTGAGGAGTACGCTCCGATGATAATGGGCATCGAAAGCTCTGGTGTAAAGATAACGGGCGACTCCATCAAGACCAAACTGCTTCAAGATGTCAAAAAGCCAAATGAGAGCAGTGACGCGGCGTTTCTTGCAGCCAAAAAGAAGTTTTACAAGAAAAGAATGCGATGTTTTAATTGTAACCGCATTGGCCACATAGCTGCAGATTGTCAGAAGAAGAAGCACGTTGACAAAAAGGAAAGTGGTTTTTGCACAGTGTTTGTAGCGAGGGCAACCAATGATAGAGATTGGTTTATTGATTCGGGAGCCAGCCTACACATGTCCATGAGGAAAGAGTGGTTTACGTGTATTCGGCCGTCTACAGTGAAGGAAATTTTTGTGGCCAACAAGGAGAAACTGGGAGTTGAAGGTATTGGTGACATAAAGTTCAAACTGTTTGTGAATGGGAAAAATATGGACATAACTTTCTACGATGTCCTTTATGTACCAAACCTTTCGGTTAATTTACTATCAGTCAGCCAAATTATAAGCAGAGGCTATACCGTCCAGTTCCGAAATAACAAGTGTGAGGTTAAAAGAGGCGGTAAAGTGATAGCTAGTGCCACACGAGAAAATAATATGTTTAGATTGGATGGCAACACTAAACAAATGTGCATGGCAGTCACCACATATGACGTTGATATATGGCATTCAAGGATGGGTCACTTGAATTATGTGGACATGAAGAAAACACAGGAGCAGGTCAATGGTATGAAATTCGATATGCCACCGAAGGAAAACTGTGTGTCGTGTTTGAAAGGAAAAATGTCACAGAAGCCATATAAATCGTCTGTTACTCGTTCAGCTGATATACTTGAGCTTATACATTCGGACCTGTGTGGCCCGATGGAGGAATCG
This sequence comes from Musca autumnalis, assembly GCF_047663935.1. Taxonomy (NCBI): domain Eukaryota; kingdom Metazoa; phylum Arthropoda; class Insecta; order Diptera; family Muscidae; genus Musca; species Musca autumnalis. The sequence continues at coordinate 112,333,528 of NW_027411977.1, read as the reverse complement.
TCGATTAATGGAGCTAAGTATTTTTTGTCATTTATAGATGATCATACACGTAAAGTTTTTGTATATTTTTTGCAGGCAAAAACGGAGGTACCAGCATTATTCGAGCAGTTCAAGGCCAGAGTTGAAAATGAGACTGGCAAACGAATAAAATGCTTGCGTACAGACAACGGCACGGAATATTGCAACAAGCAGTTCTCGGAAAAATTGAAACAATATGGAATACAGCATCAAACCACCGTACCATACAGCCCCCAGCAAAACGGCGTGGCCGAGCGAGCGAATCGCACAATAGTAGAGAGAGCGCGCTGTATGTTATTCCATTCTGGTTTGCCGAAGAAATTTTGGGCCGAGGCTGTTGCAAATGCCGTTCACGTCATCAATCGCTCCGTTTCTGCCGCTGTTGCAAAAAATATACCGCAAGAACTCTGGACCAGCAGTAAAGTTGATTTGTCACATCTCCGGACTTTTGGATGTCGTGCAATGGCATACATGCCAAAGGAAAAAAGAAGAAAGTGGGATGCCAAATCCAAAGAGTATATTTTTACCGGCTACTGCGAAGACACAAAAGGATATCGTCTACTTGATGCTGATACACTCCTGCTTGTGAAAAGTCGTGATGTCGTGTTTTTTGAGAGAGAATTCTGGCGTGACAAATTTATGACAGCCGATGATGATTATTGTTTTTATAAAGATTGTCTCCGATCAGCTGTTAATAGTGATGGAACAATTAATGTTGATAGTGATGGTACTTCATATGGTGATGATAGTGATGGCACTGGTGTTGATAATGGCACAGTTAATGGTGTAAATGTTGATCCCGTCCGTAATGATGATGCAAGCGATGGCACAATTACAGATAGAAACGGGACAAGTGAGAATGGTGATTCTAGTGATGGTGATGATTCACTAGACTTTTTCGAGCCTGATGAGACGCTTACAAGTGAAGATACCAATGTTGTGGTCAATGAAGAAAATTTTGATGGCACTGTAAGACGTTCTGCTCGAACACCAAAACCAGTAAAAAGAAGTGAGTATTATCTGTATGCAGTGGAGGCAGGTGGATTTGAAGATCCATTCACATTAGAAGAGGCATTTAAAGACATGGATGCCAAACAGTGGAGGCAAGCAATGAAAAGTGAATATCAGTCTTTAATGCAGAATAATACGTGGACATTGGTGAACTTGCCCCCTGGTGTGAAACCAATAAAGTGTAAATGGGTGTTTAAAAGAAAGCGTGACGAGAGAGGTAATGTCATTAAACACAAGGCAAGGCTGGTCATAAAGGGGTGCTCCCAGAAACCGGGCATAGATTTTCAGGAAACTTATTCGCCAGTGGTCCGATATGCATCTATGCGATACTTGTTGTCAATTGCGGCTCAGTTTAACCTAGACATCGAGCAAATGGATGCGGTTACAGCGTTTCTTCAGGGAGAACTAGATGAAGAAATATTTATGGAGCCACCGGAGGGTATTGAAGGCGATTTTGTCGGTAAGGTGTGCAGACTAAATAAGGCAATTTATGGCCTAAAACAAGCAAGTCGTCAATGGAACAAGAAATTAGATGCAGCCTTAAAAAGTTTGAATTTGCGACAATCGAAGATGGATCCATGTATTTACTATAATATAAGTGGCCCCAAAATATTTTTCATATCAGTATATGTCGATGACATACTGATTTTTTCAAACAATGATGCGTTTAAAGACAAAGTGAAGTCAGAGCTGCAGAGGTCATTTAGTATGAAAGATTTGGGTGCAGCTAAAAATTGTGTTGGACTTCATATCACACGAAATCGAGATAAAGGTGAAATATATGTTGACCAGACCATACATGTCAATGAATTTTTACGTCGCTTTAATATGGCAGAGTGCAAGCCAATATCCACACCTTTTGATATCAATGTAAAATTGAAAAAACCAGACTTTAAGTCAAGCATATCAGGTAACATACCTTACCAAGAGGCCATAGGATGTTTACTGTACTTAGTTCAAGGAACTCGACCTGATCTGGCATATGCGGTTAATTACCTAAGTAAGTTCAATGATTGTTTTGATAATACACATTGGTCAGCAGTGAAAAGAGTCTTCAGATACTTGAAGGGGACCAAGAATGCGGCGTTGGTTTTTAAGAAAAATGATAATGGTCTCCAGATAAGAGGTTTTTGTGATGCTGACTACGCAGGAGATATTTCTGATAGACGATCCTGTACTGGATATGTTTTTATGCAGCAAGGCCCAATTAGTTGGAACAGTAAAAGGCAAGCGACAGTGGCCTTATCTACTACAGAAGCCGAGTATATGGCAATGTCTGCTGCAGTACAAGAAGCAGAGTGGCTTCGACAGTTTCAAAAGGAGTTTTTTGGTCGCGTATGCAGAGATACCATTTTGTTACAATGCGACAATAGAAGCGCAATTAATTTGGCGAATACCGAGGCCTATCATGCGCGAACCAAACATATAGATGTACGTCACCATTTTGTGCGTGACAAGATTAATGAAGGGCACATCGAACTCCAATACGAATCATCAGAGAATATGGTTGCGGATTTTCTTACGAAACCCCTATCGAAAGAGAAACATATGAGGTGTGCTGAGATGTTGGGTATAGCTTTCGTATAGCCAGCTTTTAGTGGAGGTGTTGATATGAAAATCTGGCAATACTCTTTGATATCCTTATGGTTGTATTTACCGAGCAACATTAAATGCAACCCTGTATTATTACATTCCTTTTTGTTTGTAATACTTCCTTTCTTCTCATTGTAACCTTCGTACAATAAAGATCTCTTTTGTCTAAGATATTCTATCAAGGTTTATTTTCGCCATCACAACACTATGCATAACACACCTTCCTGGGTGTCGATAAATTCACATTTTTCCTGGGATATCTCAGGAAGTTAATAGATTCCTCGGAATTCTTGGGTCAAACTACATACAGAAGACCTTGAATTGTGTTTTAATATGTTCATATATAATCCTTGGACACCAATTGAATCAGAAATGTATAATTATCCGATACTTTCCGATCCTATATTGACGGTAATGGTCATAATAAGAAAACTACGTTGTTCACAGTGTAAATTTCATGCTTTTTGGTAGTGATTATATTTTTAAAAACCGAGATTTATGGGGCGTACGTATACTTATGTAAGACTGTGTATGTAAGTATGAATGGATGGTGGGGTACATACCCAGAAAAATTCTCGATGCCAAAGATGTCATTCAATCGTGGGTGCAAGTGATCTGGCATGTCATCTTTTTAGCATCTTCATCGATGAATTTTATATGAGCGTGGACCCCAAAAGATGCTATTCATTTTTGGCGCCAAAGCATGTCATTTACACTAATGCTTTGACATGTCATTTTCACCAATGTTATTTCCACCAATGCTTTGGCATGTCATTTTCACCAACCCTTTGCAATGACATCATTACGAAGAGAGTTTTAACAACGTTGGTTGTGATTTCGAGTCTCCGACAACATCAAGCCTATTCTAAAAAATTAATCTTATACATATATTTAGAAAAATGTGTATAAATAAAACACAAAATGCATCTCTATTGGATCGAATGGATTCAAATGCTGATGAAAAGATCGAATCTTTCACGACTTCCTTTGCATGGGTTCAAATGCTGATGAAAAGATCGGATCTTTCGACTTCGTTTGAACCAATGCAAAAGATGACATGAAATCACGTCATCGCAGTGAACCCCTTCCTTCAAATTTTGCTGGGTACGAACCAAAATGATTGTCTCGACGAGCTGAGTCGATTTGGCTATGTGTGTCCGTACGTCCGTCTGTCCATCTAAACCTTGTAATCACGCTACAGGTCGCAATTTTGATCGGATCGTCACCAAATTTTGGGTGTTGATGAGGGTCCCGGAGGGGAAGAACCCTATTGGTTTTGGTGATGGTCGGGAACTGCCTTTAACACCCGTTAAAGGTAGTGAGCTAACATGTGCCGCGCGTTCACCCATAAGAACGTTAAAAACTTGGGTTTGGGCGTCGGGTTAGTAACCCTCCCCTAGAAAAAACAGCCTACTATGAAAAAACGAAAGAAAAGAAAAACAAACCCCTCTAAAGTTGACGAACCCCGCAAACGTTTTAAGGACCATGATCTGCGAATCTGCACCTGGAATGTTCGCACTCTTTATAGAGAAGGTGCAGTATTCGCATTGGCAGACGTACTTGAAAAGTACAAGACCGATATTACTGCCATACAGGAAATACGATGGATTGGGAAAGGCGTCACAACAACACCTAAAGGTGACGCACTGTATTATAGCTGCCATGACGTAAAGCATGAGTTTGGTTGTGGATTCGTAGTTAGTCGGAGACTAAAACATCTTGTATCCAGCTTCACTCCAGTGAATGAAAGACTTGCTGCAATTCGAATAAAAGCTAAATTCTTCAACATCAGCTTTATTTGCGCTCATGCTCCCACTGAAGAAAAGGATGAACAGACCAAAGATATATTTTACGAGCGCTTAGAAGAAACATATGACCGTTGCCCTGCCCATGACATTAAAATCATTCTAGGCGATTTTAATGCCAAAATTGGAAAGGAGAATATCTTTGGCCCAACAGTCGGGAAATTCAGTCTCCACAGTGAAACATCTGACAATGGTATGAGACTGATAGACTTTGCAGCTGCAAAAAACATGGTAGTTAGCAGTACCAGATTTAATCATCTCGATATTCATAAGGGCACCTGGCTGTCTCCAGATCAGAAAACAAGAAACCAAATTGATCATGTTGTGATAGATGGAAGACATTCATCGAGCGTGTTGGATGTACGATCGTTCCGAGGCGCAAACATTGATTCGGACCACTACCTTGTTGCAGCAAAGGTACGCACCCGCTTAAACGTAGCAAACAAAGTACGAACAGACACAACACGAAAGTTAGACATCGGTAAGCTGCAATCACAACAGATAGCCACAGCATATTCCACTCAACTAGCCCAATTGCTTAATCAAAGCCCTCCTCATCCCGATAACATATCAGCGCAATGGCAAAGCATTGCCCACTCCATGCAAACAGCCGCAAAATCCATACTTGGATACCAGAGACCTCCACCAAGGAATCCATGGTATGATGAGGAGTGTCGTGCTGCCACCGAAGAGAAAAATGCGGCATATAAGGCTACTTTACAATCCGTAGCAACGCGTAGCGCACGAGAGAGATACAGGGAGAAAAGGAGAGAGGAGAAACGTCTTTTCCGCAGGAAAAAGAGAGAGATGGAAAAGCGGGAGTGTGAAAAAATCGAGATGTACAGGAGCCAGAATGAAGTCCGAAAATTCTACCAAAGAGTCAAGCATCAAACTGACGGCTTTGGTACAGGCACATCCTCCTGTAGAGACCAGCAAGGTAATTTGGTAACTGATACAGATAGTGTACTCAGGATATGGAAAGAACATTTTTCAAATCTGTTGGTATCCAATAGCAGCGAAGACGACGAAGATACCACAGTCCCAATCCCAGAAGATGGTATTGAATGTATACCGCCCAGCCAAGATGAGGTAAAGACAGCAATAAATCGGCTGAAGAATAATAAGGCAGCAGGGGCCGATGGCTTACCAGCCGAGCTGTTCAAAACCGGAGGCGACACGCTGATAAGGTGTATTCATCAGCTAGTTAGCACCATCTGGCAGGAAGAACGAGTACCCGACGATTGGAACCTGAGTATCCTGTGCCCCGTCCACAAGAAGGGAGATAAGACTGTATGCTCTAACTATAGGGGCATAAGTCTACTCCCTATTGCCTACAAGATCGTGTCAGGGATATTGTGCGAACGACTAAAGCCAATGGTCAACGAGATTATTGGACCATACCAATGCGGCTTTAGACCTGGCAAGTCCACCATTGACCAGATATTTACCCTGCGGCAAATCCTGGAGAAGACCCAAGAGATGCAGATCGACACCTACCACCTTTTTGTCGATTATAAAGCAGCCTTCGACAGTCCGCTGCGCTCAAAGGTATTCCAAGCCATGTCTGAATTTGGTATTCCCGCAAAGCTCATCCGGCTTTGTAAAATGACTTTAACTGACACGAGGTCCGCAGTTAAAATAGGAAAGAACCTCTCCGAAGAGTTTGGTACCAAAAGAGGTTTCAGACAAGGAGACAGCCTTTCGTGTGACCTCTTCAACATCCTGCTAGAAAAGGTTATACGAGAGGCAAACGTCAAAAGAAGTGGCACAATCTACACCAATAGTCACATGTTACTTGCTTATGCTGATGATATAGACATCATGGGTCGATCAGTAAAAGAAGTAACTGATACCTTTATAAAAGTCGAAGGAGAATCTGCTAAAGTGGGTCTGGCGGTAAACGGTGAGAAGACCAAGTTGATGGTGTCGACGCGCAATGCGTCCATTGAGCTCGGACCGACTGTGGAAGTTGGTTCCTATAATATTGAGGTAGTAAAAGACTTCGTCTACCTCGGCACCTCCGTCAACACAACAAACGACATCAGTTGTGAAATAAAAAGAAGAATTGTATTGGCCAACAGATGCTACTTTGGATTAAGTAAGCAGTTTAAAAACAAAGCCACATCTCGTCAAACAAAAATAACGCTCTACAAAACACTGATACTACCCGTGCTGATGTATGGCTCCGAAGCCTGGGTACTTGCGCAAGCAGACATGGCAGTGCTTGGTGTGTTTGAGAGAAAAATTCTTCGAAAGATCTACGGACCAATCTGCGTTGACGGTGAATATCGACGTCGCATGAACCACGAGCTGTATCTGCTATACAACGACATCAATATTGTTAAACGTATCGAGATGCAGCGATTGCGTTGGCTAGGCCATGTCAAAAGAATGAGCGATGATGAACCCACTAAAAAGGCGTATGAATACATGCCACATGGCGGTGCACGCAGAATTGGCAGGCCAAGGAATAGATGGCGCAAACAAGTGGATGTTGAGATGAAAAGGCGCGGTATTCCAGAGAGCAAAGCAACAAATAGAGAGGAATGGAGATCTATTCTTAGTTCGGCCTATAGAACAAATGTTCTGTAATGGGCCAGCTAAGTAAGTAAGTAAGATGGTCGGATAATATTTAGTGGTCGGAATGGGCAAAAAACTTATTTGGAGAAAAGGCCAACGTTTTTTCCAAAGCAAATATCTCAATATCTATCAAAGTAGAAAATATCACATTTCTAACGATGTAGGAGATTGTCGTAGGTGGTCAAACAACGAAGATATCGTGATAGCTGCAAATTAAACCCAACTTTTCATTTTTGCGATTTTAGTTATAATGACGAATATCACAGCTTTGGTTGGCGACTTTCCAAAAGTCCGTGTTTAGACACACGGGAAAGTAAATTCAGTTTTTAGGCAATAGGGGGTAGGAAAGAGTATTGAGGAGCTCTTTCCTCTCCGCTCTCCCCCAAAAACTCAATTTACTTTCCCGAGAAATTTGTGTGTCTAAACACAGACAAAGCAACGTCTGGCTATGAAAGTAAAAAATCCCATCTTTACAATAGCTGTGTCTGGTTACCCTAAAATTTGTAACAATTTGTACCAATTGTTGCTGGAAGTCGTCTGTTAACACAAAAAACCAGCAAAAGAGAGCGATTCGAGAGAGACATTTTGACAGTTCTTTCACTGAGAGCTTGCAAATTCTTGCTGGACAAATTTATTCTGGCAAGCACTTGCAAGCTCTTCTTCTTCCTGAAAACAATCAATCATCTGTTTTTAATTTGTTGTTGATTTATGTTTGTGAAAATTAAAAACCAGTTTATTGTGGAAATAACATAGTCTAATTGTATTGTTTTATGGAAAACAAATTTGTAATGTGGAAAAATACTTTTTTGTTTCATTTTCTTTTTTATTTTTAATAAAATACAACGTGTTTGCTTCCTTTATTGGCGGACAAATTGTCTGTTTTGGCAAGCCAGCTGATTGCTTGCTGGTTTTTGCTGGGAAGGTGTCTGTTTACTTTTTACAATTTTCTAGCAAAAGAGAACAAAAACCCCTTACTCTCTGAGAAAGTTCTTGCTGGAAAATTTTTGCTGGGAAAGTAACCAGACAGACTTAATGACGCAAAGTAGGTTGGCGTAGGTGGCCAAATAACGGAGATATCGCAATAGTCGGTAATACATCCCCTTTTTCCATTTTTTTTTTGTAATCACGCTACAGGTCGCAATTTTGATCGGATCGTCACGAAATTTTGGGGGTTATTGGGGGTCCTACAGAGGAAGAAGCCTATTGATTGTGGTAATGGTCGGATAATATTCAGTGGTCGGAATGGGAAAAAACTTATTTGGAGAAAAAGTCAACGTTTTATTTCAAAGCAAATATCTCCGTTCCTATAAGGGGTATATCAAAAGCAAAACCTGCTAATGAAAGTAGAAAATATCACCTTTACAACGATGTGAAGTAGGTTGTCATACATAGGTGGTCAAACAACAGAGATATCGCAATAGTCGGTAATTCATCCCTTTTTCCATTTTTTGTGTAATCACACTACAGGTCGGAGTTTTAATCGGATCCTCACGAAATTTTGGGGGTTGATGGAGGTCTCACAGAGAAAGAAGCCTATTGATGGTTGGGGTACATCCCACTTTTCAATTTTTTTTTGAGTTGTACTGACGATGCCCTTATATGCATTTCAACAAAATTGACCTGTATTAATGAATACATTCAGAGAAAAGGCGCTAAGCTATACCAATTTTAATATTTTGAATTTTACCAGTCAAAAGCTTATGCACAGGGGTAGTGGTGTAGGGTGTCACATGGTCGGCCCCGACCCGACTATAGCCTTGGTTCACTTGTTATACCCTACACCACTATGTAGGGAGGGTATTATAAGTTGGTTTTGCCCAAAAAGTTTGTAACGCATCGAAATAATGGTCGTAGACCCATACTTATATATACCAAAATGAATGTCTCGACGAGCTGAGTCGATCTGGCTATGTGTGTCCGTCCGTCAGTCCGTCTGTCCATCTATACCTTGTAATCACGCTACAGGTCGCAATTTTGATCGAATCGTCACGAAATTTTGGGTGTTGATGGGAAAAGCCTATTAATTTTGGTGATGGTCGGATAATAATTAGGGGTCGGAAAGAGCAAAAAAGTTATTTGGAGAAAAAGTCTACATTTTATTCCAAAGCAAATATCTCAGCGTCTATAAGGGGTATACAAAAAGCATAACTTGGCAATGAAAGTAGAAAATATCGCTTTTGAAACGATGTAACGTAGGTTGTCGTAGGCGGTCACACAACGAAGATATCGCAATAGTCGCTAATAGAACCCAACTTTTAATTTTTGCGATTTTAATAATAATGACGGATATCACACCTTTGGTTGGGGACCTTCTAAAAGCAAAGCCTGACTAAGAAAGTAGAAAATCCCATCTTTAAAATTATGCAAATTAGGTTGGCGTAGGTAGTCAAATAATATAGATATCGCAATAGTCGGTAATTTTGATCGGATCATCACGAAATTTTTTCAGAGAGATAGAAGCCTATTGATGTTGGTGATGTCGATAGCAGTCAAATATACAATTAAATATTCATTATTTTGGTTCAGTTAGCCTTAAGTCATTTGGTATAAAAGCCAGATAGGTGAAAACTTTCGTATCTCTCTAAAAGAAATGTTTTCGAGTGAAAAGATTATGCACAGAGGTAGTGGTGTAGGGTATTAAATAGTCGGCCCAGTACCGACTATAGCCTTTTCCCACTTGTTTTTATATTATTTTGGTTTGTTTTGTACTTATTGGCGAATTTTAAAATGATAAACACAACAAACACGAATGGTGAAATAAAGAGAACATGCAAAAATCTGAAATTTCACGTTAACGCGTGTGGACACAAAGTCCCGGTCCACACTAGAGTAAATTTCATTAAAAAATTTCATGAAATTAGGCGTTCATAGGTCGAATTCCCCATTACAGCAATTTCATGATTTTACTATACTATGGAACTCAATCTATAGACTCATAATTTCATGTTAAAATTTCAGTGAAATTATTCTAGTGTGACCCGGGACTAACGAAACTTGAAAAGAAACTTTAACGAAATTGGTTTCAAGAAACCTTGCTAGTCTGACCAACGACTACCCAGCAAAAAAGTTTGGAAGTAGTGGAATGCAGAGTTATGATTTCAATACATCTTTCGACGCAGTCTACACGGAGTTATGAAAATGCACTGCGCTCGATACATTTTGGAAGCACTCGCTTAAAGATCCCTATCCAAGCAAGCCAATTTTTGATACCTACAGTCGCAGTCTTTTTTCTGAACACAATAAAGAATTTGTTTTATAAAAAATAAAGACATACAAACTAAAGTTATGAACATTGCTGTAATTCACGAGACGCAAATTATTTTTGAAGTGGAGTTGGAGTTTTTTGGAAATCTGAACTGAAGTAGGAGGAAAAATGAAAAACCATTTGGATGATGAAGCAATAGGTCTGTACGATAAACCAAAAGTTTGTGCAAATTTGCACAAACTTTTACAAAATGCTGTTCGATAACCAACTTGCAAAGTAAAAGAGAGAGAATTTGGAGACAATTGTGAGAGAATATTGGAGAGTTTCGGAGACTTTTGTTTACAAGTTTTTGCAAGGAAAATTTTTCTTGTAAGAATTTGCAAGTTTGATCAGCTGATTTAAATTCGAATGTTTTCTGGCGGACTTCTTGGCAAAAACATAAACAAACGTTTGGCTATTAAAATAAATAGATATGAAAAAGGGAAAAATTATTAAATAAATTATGGAAACGGTAATGTAAGTAAAATAACGTATTTTGTTGTTTCTGGTGACTATTTTTTTATTTTAAAGGTATCAAATCTCAGCAAAAAGCAGTGCATCCATGGAGTAGGAGAAATACAATGTAGACGGCCAGGTATTCCCAACGATATCAGTAAATATGTATGCCAAACATCGCACTGCGTTCCAGTATGTTTTATATTTGTGCATTGATAAGGGAATTATAGTTTTAGCAACACTAATGGCCCCGGCACATACGGTCCGTTGAGCGTCGCGTTACAACAACCACATGAAAACTTTAAGAACAAACTTGGCATCACTTACACTTTTTTCATGTGGTTGTTGTCCTCAACGCGCGACGCGACGCACAACGGACCGTATGTGCCAGGGCCATAAGGGCCTCGTCACATAAGAGGCAGAAATGATTTCAGCCGAGGCCTTAAGACGATAGCCGGGTGGAACTCAGTTCCGGATCATTGGCGCAAGTCAAGTCAACGGGTTTGCCTGCATAAGTCAATCGACCACTATCAAATAAGAACGTGGTAGGAGAGCCACTATATTTGAAGGCACAAGCTACAACATCATTAGATTTTCGTGTCTTGGATTTCCGTGTTGCGCTATCTTACAAACTATTGTCATAATCCAATCCGCATTTTCGCACTGAGAACAAGATGTAGGAAAGGCCAGAGAAGGAGAGAAGAAAAGATATTTTCACATCTGTTGACACAAAATCAAATAATATAGCTGTTAAGTGTGTATAACATTTTATGGATCGAAGAAGAATTTTAAATGGAAAATAAAAAAAATGGTAGGCACCTTCAATTGTTAATTTGGAACTCCTTTCCTTTACCGACCCAACGCAGAAAATTATGAAAAAATTACCACATATAGTGATTTTTATCCCGATTCCAACCATGTATTGCTTTTGTTGCGGAAGTGTACACTTCCCGAGATATGGGCCTGAAAATATCCACAAAGGCCCTAAACTTAGTTACGATCAAATTTAATGGAGAGTTTTATAATTTGTGTTAATGTAATAAAGCTAATATTCTTGTTTTACACGAATAAGCAATGTATTTTATTTATTTTGGGATATTTGCAATGGCTTGCATTTTATAACATCTTTAGACTGCATTTAAATTCAATCCAAAATACTACATCAAAGACTGTGATTTGGATCGAAAATGGAGTGCATCCTAGCTGTGTGCCGTGGAAGCAAAATGGAGTGCATCCTAGCTGCGCGCTCTCTTGTAAAATTCATAAGTGAATTCATAGGAAAAGATGTACTCAACGGCAAATGTACCGTACACTTGTAGTGATGCAACTGCATCCGCGGATGCAAACTTTTTGCTGGGTACGGAACGCTTTGCAGGTTAAAAATGGTAACAAATGGTAACCTCAGGTAAGTAAAGGAACACAACATGGTACAATTACTTAGGTAGATGCATCGACGAATTGCTACAACAAAGCAACTTTTTTTGTAATGTAAAATGTCAAAATTTCGCCAAATGGTCTCTTGTTGTCTCTTTTTATAGCTTGTGTTTGTCTATAAAGCGAACACATACTATCTCTTACTTACCGAATAATAGGTGTGTACGATAACTTTCCCAGCAATAATTACTCAGTCAGTTCCAGCAACCTCTCTCAGTGAATTTTACTCTCTCAAGCAAGAAAAATTGCAGAAAGTTATCGAACAGCATTTTGCAAAAACTTGCAAGAAAGTCAGCTGTTTCCGAAAATGTATGAAATTTGTTTTTGTTTCTTTTGATATTTTTAACCAAACGGAACAAAAACATAAATTTTAAAATTTCACTTTACTTATTTAATGCTTTAATCCTATCCACAACGCTTTAGAATCTAAAAAAAATGTGCAATCGTGAAATTTTCATGGTCGAAAATGTTAACATTTCGATTTGTTTACATTGAACATGTGATTAAAAGTCAGCTGATCAGACTTGCAAATTTTTGCGGGACAAATTTTCCCAGCAAAAATTTGCAAGTTCTCAGTCACAAAACTCTCCAAAAATCTCTCCAAACTCGCTCTCTTTTGCGGGATAATTTTGTTATCGAACAGCATTCAGCAAAAATTTGTACGAATTTGTACAAATTATTGGGTTATCGTACACACCTAATATGGTTTTTGTTTCAATTTTTCATGGTGAATTCCTCGTTTTTTGACGTTTTAGATTCGATCGGCTGGGGTGAGGCATCTACCTATGTAATTGTACCATGGGTTGATGTAACGCGACACTCAACGCACCGTATGTGCCGAGGCCTTTCTTGCACCATATGTTATATCTAGCAAAGTCGAAATTGATTATTTCAGTAAATATGGCATCTCTCAACTTTGTATGGCTGACTTAAGATTGGCAGCACTTTCGATTATTTTTGAGTTGATAAATTATTGTATCGAATTTTTGCCTTCACTACTACATCCAATACGACGAACAGCAACAATACAAATTAACTTTTTTGCTTCTAAATTTATAGAAAAAAAAATTAAATCAAAATATATTTGTTCTACATTTCTAAACAATTTTAGAATTTGTTTGGAATATAATACGATATAAAATCAACAATTAGCGAGCAGTTCATACAAACAAATTGGAAAAACTATTGAAATGGCAGTTTCATATTTTGCTTAATTTTTTGCATTTTCTTGTTCTTATTTTGTGAGAACGTTGCTGCTGGTATTGTTTTTGTTTGTGTGTGTCAGATAATAAAAGCAGCAGCACAAAGTCACGGATTGAAGTGAAGAAGAAACTAAAGAAGAATATAACAAAAACAATTGTGCAAATTTATAACATTTTTGAAAAAAGAAAATACTTTCTGGTGGGGTCAAAAGTTAATCTCATAATTTGGGGAAAGTAAACAGTAGATTTCTGGAAACAAAATAATTGCAATATATATAAATAAAAAGTATCCCAATCATGGCAGTAAATATGGCAGTATCGCGTATAAAGCGCGAATTCAAGGAAGTTATGCGCAGCGAAGAGGTAATTTAGAGTTGTGGCATTGATTTTTAACCAAAATTTCCCCTTTTACTCGAGTTTGTCACCTAGAAGTAATTTGAACAACTCCGACGTGTTTTTGGCCAGATAGTGTCCGATTTTTTTTTTGCATTCAAGGGGGTACCTAACCTAAATATTGGCATTGTTTCTTGTCAGCTGTAATTTGTTTTGTTGTGTGTGTGTCCACATTTCAAGTGTATGTGAGTGGTGGGGCTGTTGTTTTCATTGTTTGTGTTTTTGTTGTTAGTTTTTGTTTTAACATTTTTGATTATTGAATGTTGTTGCCCTTGATTTTGTTTTTTTTAGCTACTTAAATAACTTTAGTTTTTTATTGGGGAGGGTAAACTTAATTTCCTGATGATTCATTTTTCTAGTATAATTCCACTTATCCTTTTACTTCTCATTCTCCAGTTATATTTTCCGGTTAATAATATTTATTACCTTACCGGGAACAAATTGAATACTCTACCAGCTGACGGAAAAAATCTGAAATTTTTTTTAAATTTTAAGTTTTTTTAAGTAGCCGGCCTTCGGCCGGGGATTTAAGACTTTCTCCTATGGACAGGAGCCCATTTATGGCACGAAAACAACATTATTTTTTAATTTAAATTTTTTCTTACTTTAACAAGGGAATTTTCGGAACTTAAGAGGCCCATATCTCGGGAAGTATGGACTTCCCCCCAACAAACTTTATTTATTTCATTTTCAATTAAATAATTTACAATCTATTATTAATTTCGCCTCAGCGCCAGTTGGCTTTATAGAGGCTAGTTGGCAAAATATTACAATTCAATATTTCAATTGAAATATATACATAGCTAAGTAAAATTATATTATATTGATTGATATTATATAATTTTTTTATTTGTAATCAGGACGTAAAGATCTACATGTGGTAAACATTTCAGATTTTTCCGCCAGCTGGTAGAGTATTCAATTTATGCCCCTTTCCGTTCACATAATACCTTTGATGGAAGATAGGTATATAGATTTATCATAAAGTGTATAAAACACTTTGCGGATTATTTATTTATTTACAGAAATGTCTAAAATGAAGTGAGAGTGTAGCCTATAATAGGTCACATTTTATAATTAATTATACGATCGATATTACATTTTATGAGATTAAGTGATGTTGTCTCTAATAGTGAAACATAGTACTCCAGATTGAAAAATCAGTAAGGAAAGGACTAAAGTCGGGCGGGGCCGACTATTTGATACCCTACACCACTGTGAATATGTAAAATATATATGTATGGAGCTATATGTAAATCTGAACCGATTTCGATATAAAATGGCACACTTACATATATCTACACCGAACTCCGTCATACATTCAAAAATGCATCAAACTTGGACAGATATGGGGTGTTTGGTGCATTAAATACGTGAAATCGGCCGAAAATATATATGAGAGCTATATCCAAATCTGAACAGATTTCGATCAAATTTGGCACATCTATTTCTATGCCGCATTCAGTCACTCATTCCATTTTTCATATGTATATAGCGTCATATGAATATAGCGTATTTGGTGCAGCAAATACGTGAAATCGGCTGAAAATATATATGGGAGCTACATATATCCAAATCTGAATCGATTTCGATATAAGTTGGCACACATATTTTTAGACCGCATTCAGACACACATTCCAAGTTTCATCGACATTGGACGTATATAGCGTGTTTGGTGCAGCAAATAAGTGAAATCGGTCGAAAACATATATGGAGGCTATATCCAAATCTGAACCGATTTTCACCAAAATTTTTGAAAATAAAGAAAGTGAGGTGATTTATCAGTAATAACAATGTATAACAAAATTCAATTTTTTTAAATTGCAAGGCACCCTGCACAGATTTTCAAGGAAAAACGAAAATGTATCGGCGGTTTGAAAGTTTACGTCGGGAGGTAACAGAAATAGGTGGGAAAGTTTCCCCCATTTCCACATTTTTTGAAATATTTGAGTTAAGACACCTTTGTTTCCTTACGCTTTAAGGTATAGTGTCTTTGGCAATATTTCTGCCAAAAATTCGAGGAATGTTTTACTTAAAATATGTAACCTCATGCGAGCCATTATAGGGGTCTTTTAGGTACTTTTTTCCAAACATGTTTTAAACATCATTGTAAATGAGATCCATTAGGCTCTAAATATTCTACAAAATTGTATTGTTTTTAAGTCTGGAGTGTTACCCTCAATGGCATAAATTTCATCATTACTCTATTACAGAGAATAATGTTTTTCAAAACGAACTGACAGTGTTGCAAAATTTTACTAATCGCTACCAATATCAGGATTTCATTCTACAAAAATGATCGTCATAAAATTTTTCTATAGGTCCTAGAATACACCAAAACTCTAAATCTTACTTATGGTAAGGGTTGTTGTAATTTTTCTATGTTTATGTCAAGTCGTCCCACACCATTCTAGACAAAAATATTCAAAAACAAAAATGTTCTCCATCAAATTTCACTACAAAGTGCGACACACACGATCAGTTTTGACTGTCAGTTTTGCTCAAAAAATCGGTTGCTTGTGAGTGTGGCCGTTCATTTTTGTCGGTCATCAGGCAACCACAAAATATTTTGCGGTTGTTGGACAGTTTGACATTTATCGATATCTCCGAAAAATCGAGAGTCAAAACTGATCGTGTGTACTCGGCTTAAGTAATCAATCACCGGGGCGGAGGGTTCTTCGATACAGGATTGACCGGAACCACACAACACCCGTGTTCCGGCCAACAGCCGTCATCTCACCCTGGACCAAATTGGATGTATTCAGTTTGTCACATCCACCACACTCAAACTTGTAGAGATGCAGTAGATGCAGGAGTGGGTGTTTCTCCGGGATTGCTCTGGACTCGTCCGTGTGAGGGACTACGCTTCTGACTGAACACAGGTGAGTCGTCGTCATCAGGATACAAGGCTCGCCCGCTGCCGTCAAGAGCAGCCGCATACGTAACACTTGCACCAGTCGTCGCTGTTCCAATCCCTGAAAATGTAACCTTTTTGCAATTTAATTGGAATGGATTCCGAGGTAATAGTGGATTTCATAATTCGGAAGTCCAGGCTGTGCCGGAAACCAAGCTCAACAAAAACTGCAGCTTACAACGTTGTGATGGTTACAACGTACATATGGAGGATCGCACCAGAAGTGGAGGTGGGGGGATTAGCTTTCCCATTGCATTAGTCTGTTCAATTCAGACCTATCTCGCTTGAGCGTGACTCTAATGACCCGTACATGGAAAGTATGTGTGTCATTGACAATGATCAGAGGGGTATAGTGCTGACTGAGCAGATTGATTGCTCTACGTTTTGTACGGTAAGTGAGGACGGAGAGTGTGGCCAGATATAGTCATCGTATCACCTGGTCTAAACAATGACGCCACCTGATAACCCGTCGTTTCTCTTGGGTCAGACCATCTCCGCATAATATACCTGCTGGTCCAATACCCGAAACAAATGAGCGTGATGAGCTTCGTCGTGCCAACTCCAGTGACCACAGAGTCAGGTAGATGACATTGGAAGTTAATAGGTTGGTTGTGAACATAAGGGGAACAAGTGGCTAAATCATCTGCAACATTGGAACAGGAATAAATGAATTCTGGGCAACGTTAAGTCACTTTTGAACCCTGGAAAAAAGGATGATAGGTCCTCAATCATGTTTGGCGACGTTGTTTCAATCGACAGTTTTTCGAGTACTATGTCGCATTAGTTCTCTTCCTGCTGAGGATGAACCACCACAATTTGCAATGGATGATGTTGATAATGCCATAAGGAACGCTAAATTATCCAAAGCGTTGGGCCCGAATGGAATTTCCATGGTAATCTCACTAAAGTTTTCAACCTGTCGCTATTCACCAACATCGTTCCCGAACTGTGGAAATAGTAACATATTAGTCGAGGAGTCAACCAGAGCAAGCCGTGCGATAGAACAGTTATGGTGGCGCTTGACATATTAAAAGCCTTTGATATTGTTAGGCACTCCACGCTGTTTAAGGACACCGAGCAGACAACCCTCCTGCCAAGTTTGAATCATTGGATATTCAATTATATCTGTGGTCGCCAGTCCTACGTGGGATTCAGGAAAAAAGATGAGCAAAGTCCATATTTACATTAGGCAATTTTCCTTGGGGCAATTGGCACTTGGTCGATGAGAGTGGGTGTTGAGAGGCAAAGGGTTATCATATGCCTCACCTCTCTCTCCTTCAAACTGACAATTGCCGCAAGGAAATATGGACAATGAGTTGAATGTCCTGGTCGATGGCAACAAAATTCCGACCACTAATTACACCAAAACTCTAGGTGAAACATTCGATAGTATGTTCATTTCGTCCGCGAATACCACATCTAACTAAAAGAAATCTTGTCTATGCGGCCACGTGGTCCGTGAACATAAGTGCAACGCGATAGTGCAATATGCAAACCTTCTACTTTTTTATGCCAATCTGGCAGAACGACTTGAACTGCAACAGAGTGCCTCCTCATGTCATCAGTGTACCATCTGCAGGAGGAATCGAAGATTCTTATAATACGGCGACACAAAATCATGCTCTCGCTGCAGTACTTGCTCGGGTGTTACGGTTCCAATCACCGAATGGTGAATAGGACCCCCCATGTCAAAATTGATCTTCATGATCTAGAGAGAGGGACCCAACGATATAAGAGAGAACCCCTATCAAGCAAGTTTGAATAGCATTCACACATACCAGATACCATAAACAACTATCGCAGATACCATAAACAACTATCGCAGATACCATAAACTACTATCGGTCCTCGAAAAACGGTCCCCACCTATCGCAGCTGAGGAGAGTAAGCTGCCACGACAAACCAGAGTAGTTTTGGCTCAACTACGATGGGCAATGATCGATGACATCGTGCAAAACATCTGCCCACCATGCGGCACATGCCCGCACGACATACTGCACCTTTTCAACTGCCCTGCCAAACCTACTCAACTAACTCCAGTAAATTTGTGGTTACAACTGAATTGTTGTGTTGTCTTCAATAAAACGATCGTGATTAAAAGTTCATTTTTCATCTTATCATTTCAGATTGTCCAATGTTCGATAAAAATTGAATTGATCAATGACAGTTGGACAGAATTGCGTGGCGAAATAGCAGGTCCACCAGATACCCCATATGAAGGTGGTAAATTTGTTTTGGAAATTAAAGTTCCCGAAACATATCCATTCAATCCACCAAAAGTAAGTTTAGCAATTAAATACTAAGCTATGTTACACATTGGTAATTTATTAATTTTGTTTCAATTTAGGTTCGTTTTATAACAAGAATTTGGCATCCCAATATATCATCAGTCACCGGAGCCATTTGTTTGGATATTTTAAAAGATAATTGGTAAGCATTGCAAATAATCTTTGAATATTATTTAATGAATGTTTTTTTTTTTTAATAGGGCCGCTGCTATGACTTTACGCACCGTTTTGTTGTCATTACAAGCATTATTGGCTGCAGCAGAACCCGATGATCCTCAAGATGCTGTTGTGGCTTATCAATACAAAGATAAATATCAGCTATTCGTTATGACGGCTAGACATTGGACAAATGCATATGCTGGAGGTTAGTTAAATATATTGACTTCTTTATTTTATAAAATGTGTGTAGTCCTTCTGTCACATACATTTTGCTTAATTTTTACCTGATCCATGGATCCGCAGCCCTGTTATCTTATCGCAGGAGCTTTAAGTGGTTATGGGGCTGGTCATTCTAGACAACTTCTCACCTGTATCGTCGAAAAACAGTGATTTGTGGTACAGAGATACCTCGATTTGCGTTAACTTTAACACAAACAAGTAAAAAAGTATCAGTCGGCTTTGCCGACAGAGATATACCCTCAGCCTGTGTATATTGAAACAATTTTTTCACAAAAAAAACGCATGTATTTAGGGAGTTTTAAACATTTTGGGCGTTTGAACTGACAAAAATGTTGAATAGGATTAAAGATCAAAAGTTTTGCGGAGGAGATACTAAAAAGAATGGATCTCCAGCCACTACATATGGTACCATAGGGGTTTTTTACAAGTTCAGGGATGTTTGCTCAAGAAGTATGGACTTGCCCCTGAAACAACTTTTACCATCGCAATTGAGGCAGCGAATGCAAGTTGCTTCAACAAAAATCAAAGTGATTCGAAAGCAGGTCTTAAAGTGAACATGTATCCGAAATTTTGTGTGGGGGGTACTGGATGGAGTGGACAAATATAGTTCATATTTGAACCTGATCTATATCTGGTAGATATATTAGGATGTGTAAAGTATGGTCCAATTCGGCCACTCTCTTCAAGAGTTATCGTACGCAAAATTTGTGGAACATTTTTGAACTTTTGTGGGGGAGGTACCTGTAGGAGTGGACCGATATGGCTTATTTTCGAACTTAAACTATGTCTGGACAAAATATTACTAAGGCCAAACTTTGGACCGAATCGGCAGACCTGTTCCAGAGTTATTTTGCTCTCCAACCTCCTCACACGGTGTCATAGGGGTTTTTTGCAACTTTCAGGCTATTTTCTCAGGAAGTATGGACTTGCCCCTGATGAAACTTATACCATCGTATGGAGGGCAGTGAATACAAGTTGCTAAAGCAAAAATCAAAGCGATTCGAGAGATGGTCCTAAACTGAACTTTTCCAAATTTTTGTGTGGGAGGTACCCGACGGAGTGGACCGATTGAATCCATATTAAAACCTGATCTAAGTCTGGTACACGCTCCACGATGGGCAAAGTATGAAACAAATCGGTTACTCCCTTCAAGAGTTATCGTGCGCACAAATTTTCCGAACATTTTCGAACTTTTGTGGGGGAGGTACCGGAAGGAGTGGACCGATATAGCTCATATTCGAACTTAAACTAAGTTTGGGCAAAATATTACGAAAGCCAAAATTTGAACCGTTCGAGAGTTATCGTACGCTCCAGACAGACAGACAGACAGACGGACGGACATTGCTCAATCGACTCCAAATTGTCTGAAACACATTTCGTCCAAACATACTTGGGGTCTAAAACTATTATTTCGATGAGGCACATTTTGCCCGTATGAAAGTGTATATACCCTCGTTAGCATAAATGCTGAGGGTATAAATACACATTTCCACAATTTTGTTTGCAGAATTTTTGATTTGTTTCCAAAGATTTTTTAGAATCTTATTTCAAAAAAGTTCAAGTCAAAAATGCATGTATCGTGTGGTATTTTTTTCAACAGCCTTTTTTGACAGATCACGCGTGAGTCGTGTCACGTGTTCATATTATTTTTGTTTAGTACTGTTTGTTATTTTATGATGGAGAAGCTTACGCCTCTACAACGTTTACAAATCGTTCAACTTTATTACGAAAATTCCCTTTATGTGGGGAGTGTTTTTCGAGCCTAATTTTGTTCAGTGATGAGGCACATTTCTGGCTTTATAGGTGTGTAAAGAAGCAAAATTGACACGTTTGGGAAGAAGAGCAAACTTAAATTCACCAAGAAAAAAATAACGGTATGTGGGTCGGTGGAATCGTCGGACCCTATTTCTTCAAAATGATGATCGTCAATGGCGACCGTTATTGCTCCGTGATAACGGACTATTTGATGTCTGAAATTGAAGCTCGTAATCTCGGCGACATTTGGTTTCAGCAAAACGGCGCCACTTCGCACACATCGCATTAATCAATGGATTTATTGAAAGAACACTTCGGTGAGCACGTTTTGGACCAATGGTGGCCGATCGACTGGCCACTAAGATCGTCTTATAGCACTCCGGTAGAGTTTTTCCTGCCAGAATATGTAAAGTCAAAATTGTATGCGGATAAAGCCGCTTCGATTCCGCTCTTGGGGGAAAATATCAGACGTGTCATTCTCCAGTTACCAGTCGAAAAGTTTGAACGAGTCATTGAAAATTGGACTCAACGGGTGGACCGTCTGAGACGTAGCCTCGGCCAATATTTGTTAGATATAATCCGCAAAAATAAATGTCATCGAATGTTGTTTCAAACTATAATAAATATTCCCCATTCAATTAGATTTTTCTGTTTTTTTTTTTTCTTTAAAAAAATTAGGAGCCTCTAAATGGATCGCCCTTTATATGTTGTTTTAAACGTATATTTTTAAAAAATTCTATATAAATGATGTTATTTGAATATAAAAATATCAAAATCAGTTAAATGACGAAAAAATTAACTACAAATATTATAGATTCATTGCCATAAACTTATTTTATTTTTATTATTTTATTTTTTTCTGTAACTTCATTATTCATAACAACGCAAATCGACGATTAATGTAGTTAAATTAAAAATAGCCTAGTCTTTGTGAAAATATATTTTTGTACGACCTTAAATTACTTTAACAAAAAAAAAAAAAAAACAAATTTTTTCTTTTAACTTTTAGGCCCTCACAAATATCCCGACTGTGATGCTAAAATTCAACGTTTAAAGGATATGGGTATCGATGAACATGAGGCACGTGCGGTACTGTCAAAAGAAAATTGGGATTTGGAAAAAGCGACTGAAAGCTTATTTAGTTAGCTTCATTTCAACGAATTTGCAACACAACCACAATTCTCCCTCCCCCTTATAAGGCAAACAAGTGAGGCCACTTTGGGGATTACTTTAAGTTTTGAAAAAAAAAGTGAAAACATATTAAGCGCTTAGGTAAAGAGAGAAGATTGTCGATTCCGCGCTTTAACAGAAAACAAGAAATATTTTCTATTTTTTATTTATTTTATTTTGTTCTTTCAATATTTTGATTAAACACTAAATTTCCCCTATAGTAAGATATTTATCTTTTAAACCTATCTAAAAACTGTTTTATGTTGTCAATTTCTTACACCCGATTTATAATTGGTATATTTGTATAAAATCTCGAAAAAAAATTTTGTTCAAATATTTTATGTGGGACAGTAGAACTGTTCTTTCATCTTTATTAATATTTCTCCAAAATTAAATGTTTTGTTCTAAAATCTATATATTGTAATTTTTAAAGCCTTAATATTTAAAAAAAAAATACTTTCTAAAAAACACTACCCTTTATTGCCTTTTCACTCTCTCACACACACACACTATGTTAGCATATACCCCCCATACCAAGTGCGGATATTATTCGAAAGTTCGCCACAAAACTTCGAAAGTGATATTATTTTCGAGCAGAATACAAGGGTTTTTTCGATAGTGTAGGCCAAAAATAAAATATTTGGAATTGTTGTCAAATTTTATTTTTTCAAATTAAAATCAGTTTGTAAAAAGTTTCATGTGAATTCGTTTATTTAGTTGAATTAAAAGAATTTGGTTTATTTATAAGTTGTGTAAATAACAATCGCGAAATTTTATTGTGTTATATGTTTTTTATAAAAGAAAAGTTGAAAATATTTTTGTGAAACCTGTAATCGAAAGCCTAGGAGTTGAGCAAATGTACCAGATGAAGGGACTTTTGAATAAGATGAGAAAATTATGCCCCTGGAAGAAGTGGATACATATTGCATGAAGAATCCATTGAAGGTGAGACTCCTGACGTTGAAGAACGTTTGACGCGGGTTTGCGTCCCTGGAAGAAGTGGACACATAGTGTCAGAAGATTCAATCGATGTCGAAAATATTCTCCGATTACCTGGCCGAAAAGGTTTCTTGGCGTGTGAACAGCAACTAAAAATTGCAATTCGGAGTATGTATATTTATATTAAGTCTATTTTAAATATTAATTTTTGACATATATCTTTTCTCTCGTTTTAAATGTACCCGGGAGACATGGTGGCTGACCTGGGATTTTCCCTGGATGACAGAGCTGTAAAACGCTCATGACAGGGTTGTAAAAGCCGCGAAATGACATATGAAAAGCAAAAGTTCGATGAATCTAAAAAAGAAAATGAAGAAATTTATATCTATATAGTCTTAGTTTTCCCGCTATTTAATACTTTGTATTAATTGTTATGTGTTCTGTTTATTTTGCATTTCTTGCATTGAATTATATTATTTTTAGTTTTTGCAATACACTTTCCTAACTCAATAAAAATATATGTATTAAAATTTACCTAAAATATCCTTTAATTATTGGGGAACGAATGGAAAATGAAACACAAAAACTATCGATAATAATAACATTAAAGAGCTTCTAGCGATATCTAAAATGAATCGTTAAAGTATCGCTAAATTATATGTTTCCGTATTGTTTTTGATTCGAAAATAATATTATTATCGATACTTCGAAAACGAAAGTTTTACTGCCACAAACTGAGCGACCAGTGAATCGTTTTTGATTCGTTTTCGTGTGTCGTTCTCGAACAAAATATCCGCAAAACTATCGCAAAACATTCGAAAACGATATCGTTTGCGATAGCAATGGTATGGGGGGTATATTCAAAATTTATGTTTTTCTTCACAATATTAAAATATCACATTCGCAATTTTTCTGGTTTCCACTGTCTTTTGTTTTTTCCTTTGTTTCTTTTTTCACAAATTGATTTTTATTAAGGAAAATTATTAAAACATAAATGAAAAACCACATAAAAAAATAAATTTAGATTGTAAAAACAAAATAAAAAAGCATTATAATACAAAATATATAGGAGAATAAATTTATTGATGTTCAATTAACGTTTCATTAACAAAATGTTCAATGAAAAAATATGCATGGACAAAATAAATAATATTTGATTAACGCTAATGCATCCGGGGAACTCAAGACAAATATCAGAAAAAATATGTTATTGTTGTAAGTAAGTGGCCGAAACCCACGTATGTTTCGGTTTAAATGGTAAACCCCAGTTTTTTCACAAATCCATATCATATAAATACACGAATTTTCACTAAACATAAAAAAAACAAAATAAATCATCGATTGATGAAGGTATGGATGGCTTGGAACTCTCAGTCTTCACTTCCACAAGTTCCTTAACCTCACATTCCCTGACTATTACAAATATGGACATTGATAGCGATTTCCTCACTACTGTCACTAGTAGCTCAAGGTCTTGTCTGACATATTGTTACGGGTGGGGCTTCTAATTTCGGAATCTAGACGACATAAATGACAGTGTAAACAGGCAGCAGGATGTTCCACAACCTCATTGAGGAGAAAGTCACCCTAAGTTTCAGAGAAGTTACCACCCCTGACTTGGGATAATTAATCATTGACCGAAGAGAAAGAAAATATGGACACGCATTGACCCGTTGTAAAGAACCTTCGGTTAACATCGGACAAATCCGATAAGCCATTACTTCGTAGGCAGAAAGCGTTGGAGGAGGAAAGTGTTAAGAGAGAATTGCCCATCAACAAGACAGATGATTCGCTGATACCTCTGAACTCCAAAAATGCCAAAGCCAGAGAAGTAATGGACAAGAAGCATGCCGAAGAAATGTTACAAACTGCAGTCAGTACGAAAATAAAGGACCGTAGACCATCAGTGAATGAAGTCTTGAGGCAAAGAGGGTGTTAACGCCGGCGGCAAGATTGCGCATGGTGATTTTAAAGGTTCCCAAGGTGAAGAGTTGGCACGTGGGTTGCTCTTGACCATTGGTGAAAACCCACTTTTCGCGTTGCAAGGACGCCTATTCTGATATGCGTAACCAATAGGACCTATAATTCTGGTTAGGGGGCTTTTGTTGGTAGGTAAGTGATTCATTCATTGCATGTGTGATAAATACTTAGGCGGGCATCAGACCATCTGCTTTTTCACATGTATGTTGTCACTTTGGGTATACTAATATACAGAACAGCTGATGTCATACATGTGAAAAAGCAGATGGTCTGATGGCGGCCTTAGTGCGATTCTCTAAAAGCTACAGAAGTTAGTTGAGTATGTATGGCAGGACAGTTGAAAAGGAGCTGTGCGTCGCGCGGGCCTGTGCCGCATACAGATGTTTTGCACGGTGTCATAAATTATTCAGGTATGTGATGAAAACCGAATCGACTCGATTTGCCGAATCGAAATGGTATACATATATTCGAAGTGCCTTTGGTGATATATATGTTTTGCTTCGCAGATGCTCCTTATTTGAATATTTTTAAAATCCATTTTCACTTTCAATAAAATATTCACCAAAATTCGAAATATATGATTTCGATTTGCGGGAAAACGATTCGAATCGTTTTCCATCACATACCAGAATATCCTATAGGAATTTAGACGGCTCCACCATGCTGAGCGCAGATGAGCCAAAACTACTTTGTCGCGCCAGCTGACGCTTCTCATCTACGATAGATTGAGAATTTACTCCGCGGACCGCATTCACACGATAGTTATTTTATGGCAGCTGCAACTGCACATGTGCGAATGGTATAAAAATCTGCTTGATAGGCTTGTTGATCTAGCGATTCTGATCATGTTGTATTGGAAGAGTCTGTCTCCTCATGTAGATGTTCCAATGACACATGAGGTGGCAACCTGCTGCAGTTCTCTGGACGCCGTTCTGACAGGTTTAAATATTTTTCCATTCCATTGCGCTGCACTTATATTCGCCGACCAAACTGGCGCCGCAAAGCTTACTAAAAGGTTTCTTTATCTGCACGCCAAGTGCTGCCGGCTTAAGGACCTTGTTCCTACATCTCAGCTTGTCGCAGTTAGCTGTGGCATACGTGGAGGGCATAAATATGTGGTGGTGGTCGGAATTATACTGCCATCTCATTGCTTACCTCTGAAGTCCATGTGTTGAACAGAGCGGCGTAGATTTAGTGGCGGATATTTGCACATTCCTTGCGCAGAAAAAGGCGTCTAGACAATTTAAATAGGAGATCAGCCTTTCAAAAATGACATCAGGAAATGTTCTGACGCCAAGATCCGCCCACCTTGTGATCTCAATACCGTCTGGAGGGGTGGAACACCGGGGAGGCAGAGGTTAAACAGTTCCCGAAATATCACCCCTCCTTGGGGAACTCCCTTTTCACTCTACGGAACTTGTTTATGAATTCCACTTACGACTGGCGTCCACACGTATAATTAAATATCCAACGTTCCAAACTTGAGCGGAGTGTACTTGGGTCCTTTGCTATTAAATTCAAAGTGCAGATCTGTTTCTGCAATGTTGATGGAAATGCGATAGTTGATGAACTATCAAGACTGAGTTCTCTGTCTTCCGATCTACAAGTGGATGAATGTGTCAAGTCTCCACTCTGCTTCGTCCACGAGAAAATCATAAGGAGGATCTGCCGGGACGAACATGGCAGAAGGTAAGATAATTTTAGGACGTAGAACTGCATCCCTACTCTCATTTAGCATACCAAAGATTAGAATTGCGGTCACTGTCGCATATGATCTATGACAAGCAAGTGGCAAGGGGGAGGACAATCGACCACCTTCTCTGGCGATGTTCTTGTCTGATGAACAAACACAGACTGGGATTTAAAATTTCATCTCCCTTATCTTCTAATATCTTTACATGGCTGTGGATGGGTCCTCTTAGATCAATCTAAGTTCGATAAAATTTCTCCTCAATCTAAGTTCTATTCAAATCTTCTCAATCTCTTCTATGTTCTATCCACTTCCCCACCCTCTTCCGTTTCCCTTTCATTCTCCTCTCTCTCTCTATGTCTCTTTAGGATGAACACAATAAATCACTGGTCACCAAACGTCGTACCTGTCGATAACAACGTCACCATATTGATACCTCCCGATCCCACGAAACCATAGTGTTTCGAACAGCGGCTGCCTAGCTCCAGCATCAAACCGATAACTCCCGATTTCTTCGAAATTTTTAACCACTGGTTAAAAATTTATTTACAACTGTACGGGTTTATATTGAGATAATAAATATATACATATATTATATTAAAATATAACACAAATACTTACATACGAGCCTGCAATTTTAACTAATACTAGTATTATTACTACTATTTTGTTATTAATTATTAATATTTTTAATTTGTATAAAACTGCAATTTATATTTCTTCCCCTAACGTTATGCCAAATTACTGCTTACTAAACACAGCTCCCTTCGACGATCCAAGCAAAAGCTGCACGCCACGAAAAGCGAAAAAATGACAGCTGTCAAAATGACATTCATTGAAAGTTAATTTTTTGCTGTTCTTTTCCGGTAAAATCTTCCGCCATGGTAGGTGTCGTTTTTAGAAATTGTTTATAAAAATCGTGAAAATTTAATAACATCTAAATAATATTGTGAAAAATAATAAAAGAAAATCAAACAGAATACAACAAGAAATTATGTGTTATTAAAATTTCATATTAAATAAAGAAAAAGATGAAACTTCAAGTGATAAACAAAGCAATTAATATTAAATTTTGTTTTTCTTTCCCAACAACTTAACAATGGCTGTCGTCAATTGATTATGAACAAAATGATGGAACTCAACATGGATTTAAACAACTAAAAGGGTCGTGTAAGAACCAAGACTATCAAGAAGGCCGCCAAGGTCATCATTGAGAAATACTACACCCGCTTGACTTCGGATTTCCATACCAACAAGCGTATCTGTGAAGAAGTCGCCATTATCCCCACCAAGCCCTTGAGAAACAAGATTGCCGGGTAAGTTAATAGTGTTATTTTTCCCTATAACAACTTGTAATTGTTTTTTCTTTTCATTTACAGTTATGTTACCCATTTGATGGGCCGTCTCCGCCACTCTCAAGTGCGTGGTATTTCCATCAAATTGCAAGAAGAAGAACGTGAACGTCGTGATAACTATGTTCCCGCTGTTTCTGCTTTGGAACAAGATATCATTGAAGTCGATCCTGATACCAAGGAGATGTTGAAGTTGTTGGACTTCCACAATATCCGTGGTCTTCAATTGACTCAACCCTCTACCAACACTTACACTCGCAGAAATTAGATCTTAAGTTCACGTTCAAGCTGGAGTGCATTATATGGAGGTTCCCTGTTTTTTGGGGAATAATATTTGTATGTGGTCAATAAAAAAACAATTAGAAAAGAAAAGCCAAAACAAAATTGTGTGTGATGCTTTTGGCCAGAGGTGAAGTACAACACAGGTGGGTGTGTTTGTTTGTGTGGATAGTGAAATAGACATAGAAGTGAAAACAAAGCGTTTAGATTTTTTAATAACTAAGTTCCACAGACAAGAATTTCGTGTATAGGTTTTTTGTGTGGATTACAGCTTATATTGCTTAAAAGTTTATCCGAATGTGAGATTCCTTATCAAATAGTTGCATAGTTACGTATGATTGCTTAGAGGTCATTGACTTTTCAAAATAGAAAACATACCCTGAATAGTGAAATTTTTGCAGTAACAATTAGCAAACACCTTGAATATAAAATTATTTTTATACGACCAAATTTTTGTAACAAATGGATATGCTTAGATTGATTATATACTTTATACTGATAACGTATCTGTAGTGGCAACGCATTTTTTGGTTACCGACAAAAATCGGTAATGCGTTATAGAATTACAATGCTGGTCAATATTACGATAATAAAAACCAGGTTAAAGGAACTCTCAAGTTAAAAATCATGAATAAGATCAACGCACCAATCAACAAGATATGACCATCGGAATCCATTGGTATATCTTTGGACATGTTTAAACACCTAGGTTCAGCAGCAAGAAGTTACATAGCCGACATCCGAAATAAACTAAGCACCAATGTCCATACGCTGTGTGTATGTTGTTGCAGTCTATCCAAAATAACGATATTCGCAGCGCAATTTAGACTGACTGGCCGAAGACACATCAGAGCAGCTGTCTGTGATTGAATAGATCAGTCTCTCTTGGAACTACACTGGAGTAGCGAATTTCGAAGTTTCAAATTTCATGAGTAGACTCTATTAAATTTTGAAAACCAAATTTACAAAAAAGTAAAAACAGCTGATTGTCACTTCTACCTTATATAAATGTTCCTTGATCCAACCGATGAACTCCTTCTGTACGTGTGTGTACGTGCGCATTCAATCAGCCTTCAATCTGCAAA
Organism: Musca autumnalis; assembly: GCF_047663935.1. Classification (NCBI taxonomy): domain Eukaryota; kingdom Metazoa; phylum Arthropoda; class Insecta; order Diptera; family Muscidae; genus Musca; species Musca autumnalis. The sequence continues at coordinate 112,303,941 of NW_027411977.1, read as the reverse complement.
CGAAAACTTCAAATTTTCCATAAAATGAACTTAACATTTTTTATTTCATCCCAAACAAATGTGAAAAATTTACACATTCTACTACAAATATTGATAGTGTATGGGCCGCTTTATTTTCAATAACACCAATGTTGTTTTTGTAAATTTGTTAGTTGTTGTAATTCATGCATCTACCTTTTATAAATATGTATGCCTTGGGATAAAGACAAAGAAGTTTCTGGTGCAAGAGTTAATTAGGTTCAATTCTCGAAAATTTGATTGGATTTTTTTTTTTGATATTTAGCCAACTCTAATGCAAAAACCATATGAAAGACATGTTGACAGAAGTAGCAAATTGTTTACAGACTCCGTTCCATGCATCCAGCCCTATTCTGGACGCATGGGAGTCATGGTACAATTATTACAGGTAACAGCAAGTGTTGTTGTACAACAATCGTAACAACAACCACATTGGAATTTGTTGTTGTACGGAATACACCATGGTAATACTAGTGTCAACGGCAAAATGTCTAAATTGTAAACAATATTTTGAAATTTAATATATTTTGAAGTTTCACAAATGTTGTCGTAGAAGAAGTTGGAATTATAAATTTAAACAGTTAACTGAAAAACAATCTAAATTGCAATTTTATTGCATCTGTTAGATACTTCTCAGAATGAAATTTGTCAGCGGTAAGTATTGCTGTTACTGCTAAACCTAAATAACGACGGGACGTACACAAATATTTCACCCTTCTACCACAACAACGCTCTCTGAGCGTCCGTATTACACAAATACGTTGAGTACAAAATCACATTTAAAACACCAAATCCGCGACCAAAACTTATTTAAATGTCTTCATTCGTAAAATATATACAGCCCTATTCTGAACATTCCCATGGGAACTGTTTCCCATGAGAGCGAAGTTTCCCATTCCCACGTTTTCCATATTCTCAACGACGTGGGAACTGCAAAACATGGGAGTTGAAATTTCGAAATTCGAAATTAGTTACACCAAATTATTATAGCATACTTTTGGGAGCTGTAATTTTGTTTTGTAATAGAAAATGCCTATTTGCATTGAATTCGTGGTTTTTGAATTAGATTAGCAAAAGCCACAACTCACTTAATTCAACAACCGTGCATTGATTTATGGATTTTTTAAGTGAATGGAGTCAACGATGTGTGGTGTTGTTCTAATAAGCACATTTTCTTCAGAATGTGCGAATTGGTGTAAGCATTTTTTTAATTAGTAGGCAAACATAATTTTTGTGTATAAAGTAATAGGAACTTTTTAAGTTTGTAATGAATTTAAAAATTGTATGTTGATTCGGAATAATTTTAGATAGGTGTTTAACGAGTATATACTTATTCCTAATGATCGCTAGAATTGGTATTTTGCATATTTTTAAAAAAATTCAAAAAGATAAATTCCGATATTTTTCTCGATTATTACATACACTCCACGTCAGTAGAATAGAACACCTACATTTTTGTTAATGTTAGCTTATTTATCCCAAAACGAATGAATCTGCGTTTTTAATCTTGTGGGGTTTTAAAGTCTATGATGTTACGTATCAAACACAGAACAAATTATGTTTCTAGCTCTTCGCGAAATGATTTTCTGATCAATTTTCCGATAGTACTATGAAAAATAGGCATTTATTTTTGGTCATCAGGATAGAACAGTCACTTTATTTTCGCGAATTTTTGAGATATTAACGCCGAATTTTCTTTCAGTCGATAAAGCAAGGCGTTCTAATAATTTTTCACCAAAGAAAACCTATAAATTATTCCGCGGACACCGAAATAACAGCGTTAAAGGGTTTAAATTGACAGATATTTGAAACATCTCGGAATATCAATAGGAGTCGCGCAGTTTTGTCATATTTCTTCACAATGAGATAGAATATGACACAGACAACCTCGACGGATACAATCGAGTGCTTCGGATGCTGATAAGATGGAACGTTTTCAAAATAATTATGAAAAACGTCGAAATTTCTTATAAAACCCTTGATGTTTTGTTAAATAAAATGGTTTTTCCGCGAACAAGTCCGCCGTTTAAAGGTTTGGAAATATGCTCCAGATTTGGAGGAAGATAATCTGATACGAAAACAACCGATATTTTTATGCACTGAGGGAAATTTTAGCACATTTTTTAAATTGAACACACCCTTTGGACTTCGAGTTTTATACGTGTTCTTTTTTCGGTGTCCGCGACTGTTCTCAACAGTGTTATGCTCCAATATAAATGGACCAGGTTATGCTCTCTATGCCGGATTTTACGAACTAGTAGTTTTTTTAACTGAGCTCGCAAATGCAAAAGCCCCGTTTTCGCGGGAAAACACAGGCATGGAAATTGAGGTTTTAGGTTTCGTATATTGTTTTACAAAGTACTAAAATTTCCCTCAGTGCATTAAAATAACGGTTGTTTTCGTATCAGATTATCTTCCTCCAAATCTGGAGCATATTTCCAAACCTTTAAACGGCGGACTTGTTCGCGGAAAAACCATTTTATTTAACAAAACATCAAGGGTTTTATAAGAAATTTCGACGTTTTTCATAATTATTTTGAAAACGTTCCATCTTATCAGCATCCGAAGCACTCGATTGTATCCGTCGAGGTTGTCTGTGTCATATTCTATCTCATTGTGAAGAAATATGACAAAACTGCGCGACTCCTATTGATATTCCGAGATGTTTCAAATATCTGTCAATTTAAACCCTTTAACGCTGTTATTTCGGTGTCCGCGGAATAATTTATAGGTTTTCTTTGGTGAAAAATTATTAGAAAACCTTGCTTTATCGACTGAAAGAAAATTCGGCGTTAATATCTCAAAAATTCGCGAAAATAAAGTGACTGTTCTATCCTGATGACCAAAAATAAATGCCTATTTTTCATAGTACTATCGGAAAATTGATCAGAAAATCATTTCGCGAAGAGCTAGAAACATAATTTTTTCTGTGTTTGATACGTAACATCATAGACTTTAAAACCCCACAAGATTAAAAACGCAGATTCATTCGTTTTGGGATAAATAAGCTAACATTAACAAAAATATAGGTGTTCTATTCTACTGGTGGAGTGTATTTTTGCGTGTTATTACATATCGTCACCATAAATTTCCGAAGACGTTTCTCAAAAAAAAAAAAAAAATAATAAAATAAAATAGAATACGTTTTTGATTGAATCTAAAACTAAAACACATGCCCTTGCAAAATTTCAAGCTTCTACGTTCAAAAATAACGATCCTATTCAAGAAAAGGCATTTCGGAAAATGGAATAGCATTGCAATAATTTGGCATATATGTATGTACGTCTGTGTGATCGTTGTCGTGTCGTTGAGGAGACTAACACGTTTTCAATAGAACGTTAGTCGTCTGATTTAAAAAACCCGAAGGTTATATTACGAAAATGAATAAAAGTTGTAAAGATTGTATATATTATGGTTATTTTCCAATATATTTTAATAATTATTGCCAAAAATTTGAAATAGATTTGTTTTTACTTGCTGTGTTGCGTTAATAGAATCAACCATGGCTTTTTCTCGTATTTCAATACATATGGTCTGTCCAGAACTGCAAAAATCTACTAATTTTTACTACTTGTTTTTGTTTTGTTCGATAACATAAAGGAAAATTTTTTATCGTTGTAAAACATGTTAGATTCTTGCAGGTTTTTGTATCATATAAGAATATGCAAAATCCGAAGTCTACTAATGACATATTTTACAGTACATTTTGTATGCTTTTATTAAGCAAACACATGGCGATTATAAATATTTGCAATAATTTTGTCGTGTAGATGTCTTAAAATATGAAATTTCATAAAAATATGAAATTTCTTGAAATTTTTTTTCAAACTCCCACACTGTTTGCTGGGGAGATTTTTCCCACAAAATTCTCCCACATTTCAAGATAGAGAATGTATACTTTTTTCCCATGGGAACAAATTCCCAATTCGAACTTCATTCAGAATGAGGGGAGATGGGAAATGGGAAAAAAACTCCCACAAAATTTTATTCAGAATACGAAAATGTGGGAATGGGAAAAAATTCCCAACTCCCATGCGTTCAGAATAGGGCTGATAATTTTCCTTTGCAATTAATTGGATATCAGGTTTTGTTGGGCTTTTGTTTTCAAAATACAAAACACACACATACAAACAATAACGTTCTGTCATAGTTGAATTCAAGGCATATTTATGTGGGATGAGAAAATTTGGTATGCTCATACATCATACTCATACTTGAAGTTAGTTCTTACAACGACGCAGAAGAGTAAAGACGTGCTTCGGCAAACTCGCATTTTATTTATTTATTCATCTTTGATTTTCATTTATTTCATTATCCATTTCATTTTATTAAAATGAGTTCGCTTTGTTAATAAACTTTAAATACGAATTTAACTAAATATAATTCCTTTAATTACTTTGTTTAAACATAAACTTACGACTTTTAATTGAGAAAGGAAGGAATTAGTGAACAAATTGTAAGACTCTCTCGGGATAGATATATTGAATCCCATAAATTTGGGATTTTACCGGGATAAAACTATTAAAAAAAACTATAAATTTGGGGGCTCAACTCGGAATAAAAGAACCAAACCCCGGTAAAATACATAAAACGACGATGGTCAACTCGAAATAACCAGAAACGAAACAACTTATCCCAGAGAAAAAAACAACGTAGAAGTATGACGAATTAATGTAAAGAACAAAGTAAACGTGTTAATGTAAACGACGTAACGACGGTCAAAAAGAAGTTTTGGAGATGAAATGAATAAAAACGAAGAAAAAAGGAACGACGCAACGACGAACAGAAAATTATAGATCAAATAATCACTCATCATTTATTCACACAATAAATGTAAACGACGTGAACGAAGATTAGAAAAAATTACCGTTTAACGAGAAACCCTCTTCTTGCGAAAGTTGTATGAACTCAGGAGAGAATATAAAAACTTCGAGTGGAAACAAAACGACACAATAAGAAAAAGAAACAAAATAACCGTTGAAATGGCTGCACTTGGTGACTTTTCTGGAATTCGCAATAATTTGGCTGTTGCCAAACGAGCTGTTGTTGTTGCTTTGCATAAGTTTGTGTATGGTTGCGAAGGAGATCGTGGAAACAGAGGACGTTTGAGATTGTTCGATGGGTTTGAATACGACGAAACGACGGATGAGTATAAGAAGAAGGCAGAATATGTTCGACAGAATTTGAGCGCAGGAGATTTGGTGTCAATCTGCAACATGTTGGGAATTGCATATGACGTTAACGACTTGTTCCCACACATCTTTGCAAATTTGAAAAAAGGTTGCCTGTTAAGTTCTGCGAACATAGACGACGATTGCCAAACTGATGAAGAAGAAGACGTCGACGAAGAAGCTGCTTCTGCAACAAGTGAAACGATGGATCGAACAATGGTACCAAAGCTGAAAGACGACGACGATATTTCTAAAGCTGGTGATTACAACGAAGATTATGACAACTGTAATGAGGATGCAAATAGTGATAATGAAGTTATCGTGGGCGCAGAAAGGTATGCTACGACATTCGATGGTTATAATTCTAATGAGAGAAAAAGAACAATGATGGAAAGAAGAGTAAATTCACTCAAAGAAACGGACGAACATAAAAATGTAAACAAAAATCAAAATAACGAATATGCAATGACGCAATATGCAACAGATTCTAACGTCCCAAGATTTACAATGAATTTTCGCGATATTGAGGAATCAATTAGACCATTTGATGGCAGTGGAGTTTTATCGATTAGATCATGGATTCAAGAATTTGAGGAAACAGCTGTCATAATGGGTTGGGATGATTTCCAGAAGTACGTCTTTGGTAAGAAATCATTGAAAGGTCTGGCTAAACTTTTTGTATCAAGTGAACGAGGTATTACGTCGTGGCAGAAACTTAAGGAATCTCTTATCGACGAATTCGGAACGGACTTGAATAGTGCACAACTGCATCGACTACTGGCTGAACGGAAAATTGCCAAAGACGAGAATGTTCACGAATATTTTTTGAACATGAAAGAGCTTGCTTCGCGTGGATCAGTAGAAGACAGTGCTTTAATGCAATACGTCATAGATGGTATACGTGACTCAACATCAAATAAAATGCTTCTCTACGGTGCAACAAGTTTGAAAGAGTTTAAAGCAAAACTAAAATGTTACGAGACCATGTGGATGAAGCACAAAAGTATAGGAGAAGCAAAACATAACACGCTCAAAGTTGTTAAGCAAGATATGGAGAATACAAGAAAAGAGATGCTTTGTTTTAATTGTGGCGAAAAAGGGCACATGTCGCAAACCTGTAAAGACAAGACGAAAGGCCTCAAGTGTTTTAATTGTAATGACTTTGGTCATATTTCCAAGGAATGTCCGTCGAATCACGAAGTATCAAATGTACATCGATTGGTATCGCATGATATAATGAGAAAAGAAATCAAATTTGGAGATCAAAGTTGGTCATCGGTATTTGACACTGGTAGCAAATTTAATGTCGTTTCCGAGAAAGTGTATATTCATCTGAATAGACCAAGGCTGATTAAATCGAATTTCCACCTAGTCGGATTTGGTAAGAGCAATAAGGTTAAACCGCTAGGAAATTTTGACTACAACATTAAATTAGAAGGCGAAGAATATGATTTAACATTCCATGTTGTTCCAAATACATGCAGCGACGTAGAGGTGATACTAGGAATCGACATATGTACTCAAGCCAATATAACAATTACGCCAGATTGCCTGAAGTTTGAAAAGGTAAAAGATGCAACACTAAAAGAAGAAAAGGTACACCGTGTAATGGTCATAGAGTCTTGTGACGACAGTAAAAAGATTGATATGGAAAACGACGCATCTGTTGGTGAAGACATGGCAAGAAAAGTAACGAATATGATTCAAACGTACAAGCCCAGCATATACCAGACGACGAACGAAGAGATGAAACCTGTTCCCAGACGACTTCCACTACGAGAAAGGACTATAGTAGAAAGCGATTGTGTCTCAACGTTTACAAGCGAGAATTACAAAATTAACTCGACGTATCAAAGGACGAGTATGAGAATAAAAAAAAGATGAAAAGCTGAAGAAGAAGGAAATGTTTTTGTGCTACGACGAACAGCGATATCGGATGCAGAATGAGACCAAGAAATACTACGATCAAAAGCGCAAATCTTTAGGAGAATACGACGTTGGCGTAAAATCTAAACCGAAATATTTAGGTCCTTATAGGGTCTTGAGAGCTAAACCTAAGGACACATACGACGTTACAAAGAAGGGGGCCTTCGTTAGCCCGAAACAAACTACATCGTGTGCAGAATTTTTGAAGCCGTGGCCAAATGACTATATTGCGGAAGAAGACATTGAAGAAATTATAAACCCTGATGACTTGCAGGATGGCCGAGATGTGGGATGAGAAAATTTGGTATGCTCATACATCATACTCATACTTGAAGTTAGTTCTTACAACGACGCAGAAGAGTAAAGACGTGCTTCGGCAAACTCGCATTTTATTTATTTATTCATCTTTGATTTTCATTTATTTCATTATCCATTTCATTTTATTAAAATGAGTTCGCTTTGTTAATAAACTTTAAATACGAATTTAACTAAATATAATTCCTTTAATTACTTTGTTTAAACATAAACTTACGACTTTTAATTGAGAAAGGAAGGAATTAGTGAACAAATTGTAAGACTCTCTCGGGATAGATATATTGAATCCCATAAATTTGGGATTTTACCGGGATAAAACTATTAAAAAAACTATATTTATACAAGGTAGAAGTGACAATCAGCTGTATTCCTACTTTTTTTGTAAATATAAGCTCTGTTCCTTTACGTGCAAGAATCTTCAAGTTTTACAACTTTTTACTCGAAAAGCGTTCCTTTACTTCAGGCACCATACAATTCATATGGATGTAGATTACAACTTTTGCTACTTTTACCAGTTTTACCATTTTCAAAAGTAAAGGAACAGACCAATTGTTTTCAAAATGTAATAGGGTCTACTCATGAAATTTGAAACTTCGAAATGTGCTACCATAAAATTCTTCTTTTCACCGTAAACGTGTAATAACAATGACCTACGACAGTTCTGTATGCTTTATATATACATTTTGATTCAAATTTGTTCTATTTTAGAAGATTTTCAAAATGTATTTATGTTTTTCCTGAACAAATTTTTGGAACGACCCTATTATTCAATATTAATTTAATTAATTTTCAATAACAACAATGTTGTTTTTGTAAATTTGTTAGTTGTTGTAATTCATGCATTTACCTTATATGAATATGCCTTGGTTGAATTTGTTCAACTTACAAAGAGTATACGCTCGACGTATTTCGGTAGTTCTCATAAGAATACATGTGTTCTACTTTTTTCACCACACACGCCCTGAGTATAAGGTCGTATATAGGTATGTCCCAATTTACATTAGGCGAGTTTACTTGCGGCAATTGTCAGTTTGTGGGTGAGAGAGGGTGTTGAGAGGCAAAGGGTTGGTGTGACCACAAGCCATGTGTCGTCGAGATCGAGTGATTGTGATCCGGCTGTTCTAGGTGTGGATGCCTTGGCACCTACAGCTGTACCTGCTACAAGTGCATCAATTCCAACCCCCAAACTAGATGACGACCCGGCAATTTCAAAGGAACATGACTTAGCCAGGGCTGGTGAAAGCCAGTCTACGGCAGACAGGACCGCAGTTGTGGGCGGGGACGACCTTCACGGGACCCTCAGAACTATTCATGACAGTTTAGAGAGGCAAAGTAGGGAACTCCTCGACCAGCTGGATAGGCTTGTACCGGAGGAGCATTGTGAGGACACACTCCCGGAGGAATTGTTACACAATCTAACCCTGACTGATGATGAGCTGGACACCACGGTGATCCCGGCCAAGTCTACACAGGAAGGTTGTTGTGACACTGACAAAGGGAGTGCGAACCCTGATACCCAACCGGATGCGGGTCCGATTCCGACTGGTCCTGTGTCGGCACCTGCCGACAATAGGCTTCAAAGGCAGACTGCAACAGAAATGATGTCCGACGACGGGGACTCTAACGAGACCCCGACAACGGGCAGCGACTCGAAAGTTGCATCTGCACGAGAGGCATCGGATGCGAGGCACTACAAACGTGCTGTATCCTATCTTCGCAAGTTCGTAGGGAGAGATGCGAACTTGCATTCGGCGAGGGAGGTCCACCTCATCAGGGGTAAGCTGAAATTTATAAGGAAGTACGAGAGAACTTACCCGCATGAATTTCATCGAGCGAGCTCCAGGTGGAACGGATCTTCCTCCCGGATAAAGTAGTGGAGCCGGCTAAGCCTACTGCCTCTGGCAAATGTGCTACGCCTAAACCTATTCAGAAGCTTAACCCGAACCGTCAGGTAAAGGAAAAGGCTATTGAGTGCACCCCCAAACCTACAGGCATCCCTAGTGATGACCGACCGGTGAAGGACTTTGCCTCAAAGCCCGATTCTGCTCCGAAAGGCAAGGGTGAAGCGGCTGGAAATGCTGGTCTCAATAGGAAGATGGTTGGACCAGCTAAGGAAACATCGTCTTCTGGAGAAACGAACAATGCCCCGCAGAATAAATCTGTGAAGCGCGTTCGTTCCTCCGAGGGTCCACAGCCCTCACCAAAGAAGACGATGACTTCTCAGCTGGTTGAACCATCAACCTCGTATGCGGCGGCTGTTGAGCGTACTACCAAGGGGAAGCAACCGAGTACAGAGAAGGCATCCACCTCCTCTGGAAAAGTTAACCCCAAGGCGCGCGGTCAAGGACGCAAGAAGCCATACAGTAGACCAGTTGCAGTGGCAGATGATAAAGACCTTCATTTGGCAATCATCGACAGAGCTGACCCGAATGGTAGAATCAGCGACAGTCACTGGTTGCTTTTTGAAATTGGTCTTCGTTCTGCAATAGTTTCTGGACCGGAAGATCAGGAGGACCGACAATTTGGCAGCGCCTTCTTGCGGAAGGGTGTCAAAGTTATTAATTGTCTGAACAAGAAGTCACGAGACTTTCTTGTTCGGACAGTTGAGGGCTTTGGCGCTCTGTGGGAAGGAGCTGATCTCGCGGCGGTCCCCCTAACTGATATTCCATCCAGGAAGGTCCTTTCAGCGTGGATTCCCCCTACCTACTGTGGATAAGGAGCTCCTGCTGAAGATGCTCAGATTGCAAAATCCCAACCTCACTACATCGGGCTGGACTGTAATAAGTTTAGCACCCTGTAACGAGGATGGTGGTTTAGTTGCAAGAGTGGCGGTAGACCCCCCTGGGGAGTTATATCTTAGAGAACGTGAGGGAAAACTGAATTTCGGTTCAGGATGGGTTCGGTTTCGACTGAGTCCACCCCACGAAACTCAGTAAGGGTAGGGAAGCGGCAAAGGCTGCGCATTTTGCAGATCAATCTGCATCATTGCAAAGCCGCTGAACTACTCTTGTCCCTCACGACCTCTGAAGTAGACATTGTCTTAGTCCAGGAGCCTTATATCTATAAAAATAAGGTTTCTGGACTAAGCAATGCCAATTTCGACATCTTCGCCGCGTCCGCGGGGACAAGGTGAGGACTTGTATAGTAGGTAAAAAGAACTTAAATCTAATCTTTTTATCTAATTACAGCAACGGTGACATGTGCACGGTTAGGCTGGAGCATGGTACGGGGATGGCCACACTGCTGTCATCCGCATACATGCCTTTTGAGGCCCCAGACCCACCAAACTTGGATGTCCGACGGTTGCTCGATGACATGATGGGTACCTGTAACGTAATCCTGGGATGCGACGCAAACGCTCACCATTTCCAATGGGGCAGCAAGGACACCAACAAAAGGGGTGAGTCTATATTCGACTTTATTTTATCATATAATTTACGAATATGTAATAGGGGTAATGATCCAACTTTTAAAATTAGGGATAGGGAGGAGGTCATCGACCTAACCCTCTCTAATCTAGATGACTCCGTCCTATGTAATTGGAGGGTATCTAAAGAATGTTCCTTCTCGGATCATATGAAGATGTCATTTTGGACGGGGGTCGCCAAATGCCTTATAGGAACCCGCGAAGAACAAACTGGGATAAGTACACGGAACTAACGAGTTCTCAACTGGCTCTTAACATTAATGTGGAAACAGCTGAGGATCTTAACGGGACCGTTAAAAATCTTACAGACGTTCTTCTTCGTTGCCATAAGGAATCCTGTCCACTAACCTATCCTGGGAAGAAATCTCAGCCAGTGTGGTGGAACAAGGAACTTGGCGAGCTTAGAAAAACTACCAGGCGACTGTATAACAGGGCTCATGAGACTAAACTCGACATTGATTGGGACTCCTACAAGGTGAGTTTCAATAAATACAAGAGTGAGATCAAGCGAGCTAAGAAAAAATCTTGGGTGAATTTCTGTGAGTCAGTAGAAGGAGTCAACGATCCAGCTAGGTTTCGTAGGATACTTTCCAAGGACCCTAAATCCATTGGAAGTATCAAGAAGCAAGATGGTGCGTGGACTGACTCTGCTACCGAGACTCTTAACCTCCTGGCAGAGACCCACTTCCCAGGCTGTAAGGATGCGCACACCGTCAATAATGAATGTGACGACCTCCAAATTCAAGAGCCTAGGGATTTGGATCTCATTGATAAGGTGGTTAACAGAAATAAGATTAAATGGGCTGTCAACACTTTCAAGCCATATAAGTCACCTGGACCGGATGGTATAACGCCGGCGATGCTTCAATTTGCAGCGCCACTTTTATATCAAATCCTGGAGGAGATCTATAGGGCGTGTTTGACACTCTCATTTGTACCGGGTCTGTGGAAAGAGGTAAAGGTTACTTACATTCCCAAAGCGGGGAAACCTAGTCACTCTGCACCAAAGGACTACAGACCCATTAGTTTATCATCCTTTCTCCTTAAGACTCTCGAGAGACTGATCACAACACGCCTATATTAAAGGCAAATCTGTGGAGTCTGCCTTGCATGAGGTGGTTGGCTTCATTGAGAGGAATATGGAAAACTCAAACTTTACCTTGGCTGCCTTTCTGGACATAGAAAGAGCCTTTAATAACGTAGAACTTGAGTCCATAAAACTCTCACTTAAGAAAGTTAACACACCTGTAGTGCGATTCTGTAACTTTTTCTAATAACGAACCGACATCGGTAGTTAACGAAAATATTCGGTTGAGTTAACGAATGTGCTATTCTGTAACTTTATGTTACCGATTGTAGAAATCATTAACTCATACCGACGAATATCGATGTGAAGAAAAATGTCAACTATTAAATTTTAATATTAATTGAAATATATTTTGCAGCTGAAAACATCATTTCATCGCGAATACAAAACATAAAGTGTTTAAGAAGGAAGCTATTCAGATTTTTGAAGGAATGTGGCTTAAATGTGGGTCTTTTGGATGAATACGGATGTCAGAAAAGAAAAATTTAAGATGTTTTTGAGCAATACAACCGAATTTTGTAGGATGTCACTTCTTATTGTGTTTGTGATTTAAAAGTAATAAAAGTTATAAAACCATTAATCCTTAAGAAAATTCAGAGCAGTGCAAAAAGAGCTAGCTTCGCCATATGATGATTAAGCTTTGCAATTTGACATGATCGTGGATCCACGTTACCGTCACTTGAGTTTACATATTCACATATTCAATTCACGCCCACATTAAATGAAATTTCTCATAGCGGAGGGCATAAAAAGTTTGAAAATCCAAGCTTATACGCCATATTTAGCATTCTGATTGTTAGTGATGCTGAATTTAAATCTATAAGATTACCACAGAACAAAGTAGGTTATAATACAATACACGTTTTGGCCTCAATACGACATGAAATCCGACGAAAGCCTCTTAGAAAGATAGTGTTAAGGACGTTTGTATAGGTGTTGCATAACAGTGCTACACCTGTGTTCTTTTGAAACATTATCTAACTTTTTCCTCTTTAATAAGTAAAACAAAGGTTAGCACAGTCTTTATACGTAGGGTAGCATTGGACAGCTTCGCCACTGTTGCGCCTTCGCCAGCGCCAATTTAATTGACACTACATAAAGATCGTCAAAGATCTTCAAGATCTCTTTGGTAATATTTATGAAGCTTCAATAAAATCAGCCCTGGCAGTGGCGAAGCTGTCCCATGTTGTCCTACATAGTTAACACTTTTGTAGATGCCTTAAGAAGATTTTTCTCAATAAGGCCGAATTTACCTTGTATACCCTCCTTATTTACATAACATATGTTCATATAAAAACGCCGTTGTTAAAATAAATCAGCTAAATATTGCAATAATTTACTGTCGTTAAGACTTAACAACTACTTTTTTTTGGTTGTTAACTTAACAATAATTTTCGGTAATTAACGACAAAATTTAACGACAAAAATCGTTAAAATTGGTTACAGAATAGCACTTACCGAAAATTATCGTTAACTACCGACATTCATCGTTAATTCTGTCGTTAAGGAGTTACAGAATCGCACTACTGAACCCCTAACTTGCTGGATAAATAATATGCTAGAAAGCAGAATTATAAACTCCAGCATTGGGGAGATAAAAATTAGGAAAACAGTCACTAGAGGCACCCCCCAAGGAGGGGTGCTCTCACCGCTACTGTGGCTACTTGTTATAAACAATATTTTGACGGACCTGGACAATCAAGGTATAAAAGTTGTCGCCTATACGGACGACGTTGTACTACTGATTTCCGGTAAGTTTCCGTCAACCATTTCGGAGCTTATGCAAGGAGCATTATCGACGCTGTCGAGCTGGGCTAAGGCCAATGGCCTTGGAGTAAACCCAACCAAGACAGAACTGGTAATGTTCACGAGAAAGCGTAAGCTCGGCGTATTTGTACCACCAACATTGGATGGAGTGCAGCTTCAGCTCTCCCCTGAGGCAAAGTACCTCGGCACTATCCTGGACTGTCAATTGCGATGGAACAGGAATGCTGAGGAAAGGGCGAAGAAAGGATTGACTGCACTTTATTCATGCAAGAATTCCATTGGGAAAAGTTGGGGCCTAAGCCCATCGATTATACACTGGTTGTATAACACCGTGGTTAGACCCATTTTATCCTATGGTTCTCTTGTGTGGTGGCACTCACTGCGCCAAAAATCGACATCGGGTAGGCTCGATAAGGTACAAAGAGCAGCCTCGATCCTCATAACTGGAGCCACAAGGAGCACACCACAGGCTGCTCTGAACGCAATGCTGAACTTAAAACCGTTGAGTCTCAGCATTAAGTGTCAGGCAACTCGCAGTGCCCTACGGCTGCATGAACAGGATCTCTGGCGCAGTTGTGCCTATGGGCATGGTTGTATCCTGAATGAATCAGGCATAAATGTGAACCAACGCGGAAAACTGAGCGACTATATATCACCAGTCCTGAGATTTGACGATATAGACGTCGTTATACCTAGTAGAGATGACTGGAACCGCAGTAACCCCCCTCTGGACGGTCTGGCTCTCTATACAGACGGCTCCAAGATGGTGGAAGGTACCGGGGCTGGCGTCTACTGTGGAAGGCTATCTCTTGAGTACACCTACAGGCTAGACAGCAACTGTAGTGTCTTCCAGGCTGAAATCTTCGCGATTTGGAAGGCAGCGGATTTGATAAAAAGTTTGGATGCAGAAATCTTTGAACCGGTGACTATCTTTGTGGATAGTCAAGCGGCTCTTAAAGCCATCAAATCCTGCAACATCAAATCCGATGTCGTCCTTAAGTGTAGATCAGCCTTGGGAGCGCTAACTAACGGCTTCCGGCTATGCTGGGTACCAGGACACCGCGACTATCTGGGTAATGAAAGAGCAGACGAATTAGCTAGGCGAGGATCGCAGTCCACAGACCTAGCTATCGCTGACTCTATCAAACCACCCATTTGTCATTTCTTTCAAAATTTTAAAACGTTCTCTGACGAAAGAGCCAGTGAATTGTGGCATAATGAACCTAGGTGCATTGTGGCAAGATCCATATGGCCGACTCTGTCAGCCAAAAGAACGAACTCTCTGCTGAACCTGAGTAAAGCTGAAGTTAGAGTAACGACGGGAGTCATTACTGGACACTGCTACATCAGGGCCCATACCAACAAATGGGATGAGGATGTTACTGACTACTGCAGACTCTGTGAGGACGAGGAGGAGTTAGAGACGATCGAGCACATCTTGTGTCGTTGTCCAGCAATGGCTGGTAGACGGCATAGGTTAGTAGGTGCTCACTTCCCACCGTGTCTAACTTTCTACTCTACTGTGGAGCCTGCTGTGATCTACAACATCATCAAAAATCTGAAGTGGCTGGGACAGCGCAACCTGAACGCGTAAATAAATTCAACTATTCTGCCTACCATTAAAAATAAATTTTTCTCCTACATCTTTGTGTTTATTTCAGCTTGAGTCCATATTTTGTTGTAATTCAATTGTTTGAATAACAACAAAATATTTTAAAGTGGATATGAAATTCATTAGTTGCGGGCGAAGGGTAGGGAATACTATAGTTTCAGTTGTCACCAAACAACTTCATCAGTTCCCTTTTTCGCCGTCTTTGCTTCGCAAAGAATACGAACATAGGCGACATAAAAACAGTGGTGGATATGAAATTCTTTAGTTCGACTCAAATTGTAGGGTAAACAGCTTTAGGGCCATACAGCAAATTTCTCATTTTATTTAATTTGCTAGATGGCTTTATTGACCTGTTTATCGATACAGAGTCGGCGAAAAAGGGAACTGATGAAGTTGTTTGGTGACAACTGAAACTATAGTATTCCCTACCCTTCGCCCGCAACTAATCAATTTCATATCCACTTTAAAATATTTTGTTGTTATTCAAACAATTGAATTACAACAAAATATGGACTCAAGCTGAAATAAACACAAAGATGTAAAATTCTGCAGTCCAACAATAAAAAACGCCAACAACAATTTTTCTCCTACTCTAAAACTTTCACTCCACTCTTAAACATTCTTGTAATCTACTCGTTCTTTCACTGCGCTAACAACTTTCTCTTTTTATTTTTTCCCCTATCCTCCCTTTTTTCACCTCCTTTTCTCCTGTAGCTCTTTTCTACTGGATGATCACAATGGACCGGAAGGTCTCCGATTGACGCAGTCACAATTAGTGACTGCACATCCCCTAACCTAACCTAAACTCGCCTAATGTAAATTGGGACTATGGGCCTTAATTAATCGGCAATAAGTCATGTGATCTCCCCAGCAAACAAAGGAGGACCAGTGCGAGTTATTGATAACACTCTGAAAATCAAGCCTCCTGAATTCGACGGATCTACATCGTTTGATGTCTTCAAATTACAATTCGAGGCGGTGTCTTCGAGGAATTCGTGGAACGACAACGACAAGGCGGTACGACTACTTATGGCATTGAAGGGCGGTGCTGCTGACGTATTACAGAATATTCCCGCCGCTTCTAGAAACAACTATGGAGATATAATTGCAGCTCTCGAACTAAAGTACGGTGGCGGACATAAGCAAGAGACAATGGTGAAACCTCAGGCTTGCAATGTGCGGAAGCTGGAAGTTGAGGACAACAATCCTCAGACCGTTGTCGAACTAATGAAAGATGCACTAATGCAGGTAATAGATAAAGTGAAACGAAGGGCTGGCAAAACGAGAAGGACTTGCTACAACTGTCGGAAAGCTGGACACATTGCACGAGAATGCAGATTGCAACGACCAAGGACCAGATCCGCCTCACCGCCTTTGAAAAGCGAAGACCAACTTGTGGCTAAGAATCCGAAAAATGAGACATCAGGTGAATCAAAAAAAGTAAATTCCGTCAATCACGAAGCGCCGCTGGCAGATGATGAAAACGATGGTCCCACAATCTCTATAGCCATAGTCCAGCAGGAGAATCACAACTTAACGGTTAAAGGCTTCGTCAATGGTGTATTGCGTACCTTGACATTGGACACCGGTGCAACAAAGTCCATTATTAGACCGGATTTGGTAAAAGGGAAGGTATTGCCATTAAATGGAGTCAAATTGCGGACGGCCACAGGCGAGACTACAACGGTGCATGGAAAGGCCTACCGAAGGCTAAGTATGGGTAGGAAATCGGTAAATTTCGATTTTATAGTGGCCGATATTGTGGACGAAGTTATACTTGGTGTAGACTTCATGATTGCCTTCGATATCAACCTGGACATAAAGCACCGTGTGATGACATGGTCCAATGTGGAAATACCGATAAGTGTGGGCTACAACGAGAAAAGCAAACATCGCCCTAAGGCAGAATCCGGCGAGATCGCTGTCGATGTCCGTACGCTGAAGGTGGAAGCCGCCGACAAATGGCCCGCAGGAAAGTGGAAAAATCTCGCAACGAGGAGGAAAAAGCGAAGATGTACGTCGAGGAAAGGTCCATCGAAAAACGGCCGTACGACAAGGAAGGACAAGTCCGAGGAAGACCAGGTGGCACTTAGGAGGGTGACCACAAAGAAAGAAGGTATAGCGTCACGATTCCTGGAGAGAAAGCAACGTCGTCCAGTAGAGCAAAAGTCCAAAGCTGACGCAGTAGAGGTTACATCTAAACTAGTTGCCACCACTATAGAACGAGAACTGCGTCTAGTCAAGAGGAACAGGCTTAAGCGGGAGGCAGTGTTACCAATGCCCATACCACCGAGAGGGAACTGTGCCTATTCGGGACGAACAGGCTTAAGCGGGAGGCAATGTTACGAATGTAACTGATAGGTTTAAGTTAATTTAGTTTAATTTCCGTTAATTTAAAAATTTGAATTGTAACGTAAAGTTTTATTACGCAGTTACTTTATTTAAGCAACAACAATTATCATGTAGAATTATCTTCATTATTCTAGATGTTACTTTACCTTTCATTAATGTGCTTTTATTTTGTTTTGCCATAATCATGTAATTATCGTTTAGTTGCTACTTTTTTCTTACATTTATTTGTTGTTGTAATTACGTCATTGATCATCCCCCATGTATGTATGTGAGTATGGTTGTTCGCTTAGTGCGAATGTGCGTCTGTGTGTTCGTTGTACAGATTCGAGGTGTTGCCATATGCTCTAGATATTTCTCGAACAGGGAAACTTTGGGATATAAATGCAGGGGAACTGGCAATGACGAGGAGTTGTGTTTTAAGCGTTGAACTGAACAGATCGGTTAAAGAATAGCTGCGTGCTAACTAGAGACTTGCTGTGTGCTTAGTAATTAAAGTCGGTTACGAATAAGTGTAATAAAGTAAATAAAGCATTGTAGAAACGTAATCTAAAACGAACCCTGTTTTATTTGGTACAAATCGTATCGGGGAATAAAACAACGTCTACACGGACATTAGTTAAATCTAATTCCGTAACAATACATATATGCCAAATTATTGCAATGCTATTCCATTTTCCGAAATGCCTTTTCTTGAATAGGATCGTTATTTTTGAACGTAGAAGCTTGAAAATTTGCAAGGGCATGTGTTTTAGTTTTAGGCTTACATTCAATCAAAAAACGAATCTTATTTTTTTTTTTTTTTTTGGAGATACGTCTTCGGAAACTTATGATGACGATATGTAATAACACGCACAAATATGTAATAATCGAGAAAAATATTCGAGTTTATCTTGTTGAATTTTTTTAAAAATATGCAAAATACGAGTTCTAGCGATCATTAGGAATATGTAAAACTAGCGATATACTCGTTAAACCCCTATTCCGAATGGACATCAACATACAATTTTTAAATTTCTTACAAAGTTAAAAAGTTCCTATTACTTTATACACAAAAATTATGTTTGCCAACTAATTAAAAAATACTTACACCAGTTCGCACATTCTGAAGAAAATCTGCTTATTAGTACAACACCACACAACGTTTGACCCCATTCACTTAAAAAATCCATAAATCAATGCACGGTTGTTGAATTAGGAGAGTTGTGCTTTTGCTAATCTAATTCAAAAACCGTGAATTCAATGCAAATATGCTTTTTGCATTACAAAACAAAATTACAGCCCCCAAAAGTATGCTATAATAATTTGGTGTAACTAATTTCGAATTTTTTCGAAATTCTTCTTCTTCTCCCTTTTTTCTGATACTCCCACGTCGTTGAGAATATGGAAAGCATGGGAATGGGAAATTTTGCTCCCATGGGAATGTTCAGAATAGGGCTGATCATGGTTTAATTAAAAAGGGTAGCTAAAGCTATCTGCCAGTTAAAATTTTTTCTTTCGAGTGTTCCTAAAACTTCAAAATTATATACACAATCTGTGTATGTGTGTGTGCTGTTTGAAAAATATGTCAAACAATTTTAAAAGCAATAGAATTCAATGATTTTTAAAATAGTTTTTTGGACATTTGTATGGAAGAAATTCTTCAGCTTTGCATTGAAACAATCATTTCATCATATCCACAATTCGATTATGTGGAGAAATTTTGACACTTCATTCATTTTTCGCGTTTTTTATAAAATGCTCAAAAAATGTATTTTAAACAAACCCACTTGTTGCTTTTATGTTTAGTAATTTTGACGTTTTAGTCGATGGTCAGACTAGCACGATTTCAACATGGCGACGACAAGTTTATAGGCGAGGGGTATGAAGTAGTGAAACCCATGTACATGGTTTTCTGTGTTTGTTGTGTTGCCTCTTCTTGTTATTCGTTGCAAGACTTTTTCTTCCATTTTCATTCATTTTTATTTTCTCAAGCAAACATTAACAACAAAACAAGGATAACAAGACTTAATAAAAACATTTAATTAATGAAGGAGTGAAAATTTAACTATTAAAATTAATTTAATTATTAATGTTAATTATTTTGTGTTGTTTTTTAGTTTATTTATGTATGTTTTGTTTTTATTGGTTTGAGAAACACAACAAACGCGAATGGTAAAATAAAGAGGACAAGCAAAAATCTTAAATTTCACGTTAACCTGTGTGGACACTAACGAAACTTAAAAAAGAAACTTTAACGAAATTGGTTTCAAGAAACCTTGCTAGTCTGACCATCGACTAAGGAATTCAGGAAAAACCAGGGTTCTATAATTTGTTTTCATCTAGATCTACCTCTTTACTTATACTATGGGGCTGATCATCTTTCCAATCTTTCAATATACTTCAATCTTATAATATACTGTCACTGAAAATGATTGTTGAATTTTTTTAAAAATATGCAAAATACGAGTTCTAGCGATCATTAGTCGATGGTCAGACTAGCACGATTTCAACATGGCGACGTCAAGTTTATAGGCGAGGGGTATGAAGTAGTGAAACCCATGTACATGGTTTTCTGTGTTTGTTATGTTGCCTCTTCTTGTTTTTCGTTGCAAGATTATTTCTTCCATTTTCTTTCATTTTTATTTTCTCAAGCAAACGTTAACAACAAAACAAACATAAAAAGATTTAATAAAAACATTTAATCAATGAAATAGTGAAAATTTTACTATTAATATTAATTTAATTATTAATGTTAATTATTTTATGTTGTTTTTTTTTTTTTTTTTTGGTTTATTTATGTCTTTTTTGTTTTTATTGGTATGAGAAACACAACAAACGCGAACGGTAAAATAAAGAGGACACGCAAAAATCTTAAATTTCACGTTAACGTGTGTGGACACTAACGAAACTTGAAAAGAAACTTTACCCAAATTGGTTTCAAGAAACCTTGCTAGTCTGACCATCGACTTAGGAATATGTAAAACTAGCGATATACTCGTTAAACCCCTATTCCGAATGGACATCAACATACAATTTTTAAATTTCTTACAAAGTTAAAAAGTTCCTATTACTTTATACACAAAAATTATGTTTGCCAACTAATTAAAAAATACTTACACCAGTTCGCACATTCTGAAGAAAATCTGCTTATTAGTACAACACCACACAACGTTTGACCCCATTCACTTAAAAAATCCATAAATCAATGCACGGTTGTTGAATTAGGAGAGTTGTGCTTTTGCTAATCTAATTCAAAAACCGTGAATTCAATGCAAATATGCATTTTGCATTACAAAACAAAATTACAGCCCCCAAAAGTATGCTATAATAATTTGGTGTAACTAATTTCAAATTTTTTCGAAATTCTTCTTCTTCTCCCTTTTTTCTGATACTCCCACTTCAATCTTATAATATACTGTCACTGAAAATGATGCAACCTGTAATAAAAAGTGCAACCGTTGAGAACTTGGAAACGAGTTGAGATTTTTTTAACAATTCAAAAAACTATTTTGTTTCTTCAAAATAGTCTGGCCTAATCCCATTGTTGTTGTTTTATTATTTTAAAAACAACTAATTTATTAGTGGAAAAGGTTTGGCATTATTCGCCAAGGGGTAAGGCAAGGAAGACTAGTTTCGATCCACGCCACTGGATCTCATCAGTTCCGTTGTTTGAGAAACACTGGCACCGTTTGTATGGTTGGATGCGACAAGCTACCAACTACATTTTGTTATGTGCATTCGTCGAAATTCGTCGACACATAGCATTGGTAAAAAGGTTTGGTTTGTTTCGTAGACACTTTCGTCGGAGTTGTGTTAGGTTGCCAAAGAAAAACTTCTCATCGAAGTTTTTTCTTTGTACACCTTTATACTTCGAGCTGACGATTGATGTTTGGGTATAAAAAGTTTCTTGTTGAAGAAGTTATTGAAAAATAACTTCGGTGGAGAATATCCACAAACAAGAAACAAGGGAACTGGGGGGTTACTCTGTATTGCGATGCGTAAGAAAAATTGTAACGAATCAAGTAATTGGTACTCTCTAATGCGTTTTCGCATCTCCTTTCGCATCTAATTTTCACAAATCTGGTACCACCGCACTCTGTAATACGAAAGCGTATGTCAAACTCGTGCGATAAGCGCAAATATCTTGCGTTAACAAAATATCAAACGCAAAGGAAACGAATCATGTAAGTTAGCACAATTAAATGCTTGTATTTATAACAGAATTGTTTATTCTTTTAGGGAAATGTTGTTAAAATGCTGACGTATAATAATTTAATAAATTATTATTAAAAAAATCAAATTACAATTATTAATTTTTTGCGGCATTGGAAAGTACTCTTCGTCGAGTCTCATATTTCATAGGTTTTAGTATTAGTGGTGATACAAGTAAAAGACCCATGTCTCTGGAAGTATAGACTTAGCTCTGGAAAATTAAATATCGTTATAATCGGGGTACCAAGGGCCACCTATGGCAAAAATGTCAGACCCATCCGAGAGGTGCTTCTAAACGACAATTGTTCCAAATTCTTTATGTGTCACCCAAAGTAGTAGGCAATGCTTATTTTTCACTGTATTTTTTATAAATCGTAAAAACATTTTGTATGGTTAAATGGAATATTGTTTTGAGGACCGATAGCAAGAGAAACCGTATAGCTTTTACATATGGTCTGTTCCAGAACTGCAAGAATCTACTAATTTTTACTATTTTTTCCGATAACATAAAGGAAAAAATGTTATCGTAGTAAAAAATAGTAACTTCTTGCAGGTTCTGGAACACAGCAATAATTTGTTGCTATAAACGAACAATTAAAATGAAAATTTTCACATTTTGGTTTTTGCAATACATTAGTTGTCTAAATGTACATAACCGCATCTTTATTGAGACGAAAAAATTTTTTCTCCTTGTAATCCGTTCCGGCACCGAATCCATAATTATTATTTTTTTTATAAACGATTAGCAAGTTTTAAAAACGCAACCGAAAAACATTTTTTTTAAATGTTTTTATTTACAATTTTTTGACATTTCTTTTTCTCATTCTTCGTTATCGCAATACAGGGGCCTAATTACGTGATTAGATTCGATTGAGTATTTGCTCGTGAAAAAGATTTCGACACGATAAAAAAGCGGCATGACGAGATTCGATCGAAATCGTTGATCGAATGTTTCGAGAGTAGCCGGTAATCGAACTATGAAAACCTATGTGTACTATAGGGAATATTATGAAGGTAGATGTAAAAAATGTATTTTTTGAAAGCAAGAACCAAAAAAAAAACTATATTATGAATGAAAAATGTAAATATTTGTGGAATTTGTTGAACAATACATTCAATAATAATTTCGGAATGAAGTTGTGCTATGAAAATAAGAAAATTATTAATTTTTGCAAAATCTTTTTGACATTGTTGTAACGGATTGCTGATACATCTACCTTAATAATCCTCTCTCAAAATAAATGAGAGAGTTTGGTGGATGTTTTGCATTAGCCACTCTGAGAGAATATTTCCTTTGGTAAACAACGGGGGAATGAAATGTTTAAAATGTACTTCCCTTTACAATAAAGGCTATTAATATTAAATATTTTTTTTCTTTTTTCCAGAAATGCTTATTTTTCAACTTATTTTTTAACGACTGCAAAAGTAATTTTTGGTTAATGATTGCATGCATTTTAATTCTAAATTTATCACAATTTCTCAAAACGACTGCAAAGGACTTTTCCCAATTTCTCTTGTTATATTGTCTAAAAAATGCTGCCAATTATTTACTAACATCGTTTTTCTTCTATAAAACGACAACAAACAACAATTTTTACATTTTAAACAAAAAGACAATAAGGAAATCTTTCATTTTATTTGTTTACGATAGGTAATTTGGCCTCGAGAAATTACTCGCAAATTTATGCTCAATTACTCGATAATTTTACTCGATAACGAATGTTGTCATCCCAACTTTGAGTACTCAGGTCGAAACAACTCGATATCGAATCACATAAGCTCTGTTCCTTTACGTGCAAGAATCTTGAAGTTTTGCCACTTTTTACTCGAAAAGCGTTCCTTTACTTCTGACACCATACAATTCATATGGGAGCAGTTTACAACTTTTACTACTTTTGCCGGTTTTACCATTTTCAAAAGTAAAGGAACAGACCAATAATTAAGCCCCAGAGTAACCCCCCTGATGAGATCCAGTGGCGTGGATCGAAACTAGTCTTCCTTGCCTTACCCCTTGGCGAACAATGCCAAACCTTTTCTACTAATAAATTAGTTGTTTTATAATAATTAAACAACAACAATGGGATTAAGCCAGACTATTTTGAAGAAACAAAATTGTATTAGCGATCCCAATAAAAACGACGCCACCAATGTTCTATTCAAAAAACAATTTTGTAGGCTCAAAAGTTGTCTTTAAGATGACATACAAAAATATCCCGTTTACAGTACCGTTATACTAAAATTTTACCGAAAAACTAAAAATGGGCATTATTAAAATGAGCATTGAAAATTATATAATCGATTAATAATTTCCAAATGTTTAGCTCTTTGTGCCATTTTAGTAATCAGAGTGGTGGAGTAATTGTTTTCAGTAGTTTTGTCATTGATTCCGACAGAAAGAATGATGTTCCTGACGTAATTTTGGCATGATTGAAATTAATGCCCCTTTGTTGGCAATTTGGCTAGAAATATCTAGTTTTTTAAGTTATTTTCCAATAATTATTAGGTGTGTTCGTTTACTCAACAATTTGTACAAATTTGTTCAAGTTCAGTAACTTCTCGTAATCGGCTAAGGTCTTTTGCATTGTACTGTAAAGTAAACGAACAACATTCAGTAACAATTTGTACAAATTGTAAGTAAACGAACACACATATTGTGAATTTATCGTATGAAAATGCAAACAAAAATTATGACAGATTCAAGTACTTTCAATCAAATAAGTCTTGTTTTTGTAGTTACTGGTTCACCTTATTCCTTGTATCATGACAACGTCATCTACACAACCAAGAAAATTATTGGATAAAAGCCAGACAGACCTATTTTTAAATGTACTACGTCTCATTTCCATGGTACAAATACACAGGTAGCCGCATCGGCAATTGTTGGCAACATAAGATGTCAAAATTTGACATCAATTCAATGCAATTGACACATTATGTTACCATCTGCTGGCATGATAATGCTACCTGTATTATTGTACCATGCTCATTTCATGCGACCCAACTTGAATTCTTTAGCGTAATTTATCGTGGTATGTGAACCCCACTAAGTGTATCTAATGTCCAATTAGAACTGTCATAGATAACAGCTGTTCTTAATGGAACAAGAAAAAAATCAACTCTCCTTTAATGTAAAGTGTACACAAAATAACTTTAGTTAATAAATGTTTTGAAGAAGAATCTAAAAAAAGAAATAAAATATTTCTGAACTTTTAATGGACAAAATAACAAATCAATTCAATAAAACAGTGCAGTGGTGTTTTTTAGTTGGAGTTGCAATAAATTTCTTCCACCAATCTAAAATATTTTTGAAATAATTAAAAGAGTGAATCAACAGCTTCCAAAAACAACAACACAACATACAAACAATACAACAAATATACCCACATGTAAGTATGTATGTATGTAATGCAATAGAGAATGAAATCTATCTGAAGGATGCAAAGAGTACAAGCAAGCAATTTTGTAAGTTGGCGGGAATGTGTTCGTGTTTTTCTCTGTTAACATGCAAAAGACACACCAAACAACCAAACAGAGGCTTGTTTGGTGGGGTTGTTTTACGAAAAATTGTAATGTGTATTAAAGGAAAATTATTTTTCGTTTTTCACATAAGTACCCTACAGCCTACGGTTGGTGCATTATGCTGGTGGTAAAAGCTCGGTAGCAAGTCATTGGGATCAAGTTTACAGTGATATATAGCTTTCACAGGGAAAGCCATTCCCGAGATATGGGTCTTGACTTTTTTACTCGCCATTATTAATTAACCTATGCAAATATGGATATCATTTTAAAGCTCAGGAAGAGTAATTTCTAATTCTGTCATCAATTTGCAACAGGGATGGAAAATTCAGTACAATAGTACTTTTTTCAGTACCATTTCACTATAAAAAGTACCGAAGTACCCCCGGGGCGAATTCAGTACCATTTCCATACTCTAGTCTACACCATTTTCACATGTAATTCGAAGAATTTCAGTTGTAATTTGATTATTTCATTTGAAATTCGAAACATTTCACTTGTAATTTGAGAATTCCAATTGAATTTCGAATTATTTCATTTGTAATTTGAGAATTCCATTTGATATACGAATTATTTCATTTGTAATTTGAATTTTTTCATTTGTAATTCGAATTATTTCATTTGTAATTCGAATTTTCCCATTTGTAATTTGAATTTTTCTATTTGTAAATCGAATTTTTTCATTTGGAATTTCAAATGAAGAAAATTCAAATTACAAATGGAACAATTCGAATTACAAATGAAATAATTCGAATTACAATTGAAAAAATTCAAATTACAAATGAAATAATTCGAATATAAAATGTAATTCTCAAATTACAAATGAAATAATTCGAATTCCAAATGAAATTTTCAAATTACAAATGAAATAATTCGAAATTCAATTGGAATTCTCAAATTACAAGTGAAATGTTTCGAATTACAACTGAAATTATTCGAATTACATGTGAAAATGGTGTAGAAAAATGTTATGTGGGACTAAAAATGCAAAATTCAAGATAAAATTTCTAGAAATTTTAAAAATCTGGATATATGTAGGGAATTTACCAAAATATGAACCTATATTGATGATTTTCTTCGTGGAGTTCTTCCACCCTTTGATAATCCGAAATATCAAGTTACATATCGTTTTGATTATATTCAGAGTTCAATATAAACAAGGCTCTACGACAGCGATCGAAATGATAGTCGATAGTTTGCCAGCTCTAGGCTATTTAAAATGTGCATCTATACCCACATTCTCTATAGGAATATTTTATATCCTTATCGAATACAAAGTATCTAATTTCAGTAATTCGGAAGGGATAATGAGCCTAAAACTTTTAAAATACCGTTCTATAGGGGCTATATAAGAACGTGGACCCGTACTGACAAATTTCTGGGGGAGAGTTTTGTAGCCCCAACGAAGACTAAATACCAAATTTCAACAATTTTGGTATGATAATGTTGCTCAAACCTTCAAAATACCGAAAATCGGGAGGTGTATGGAAGCTATATCAAAACGTGAACTTATAGAGCCAATTTTCAATTGAAGCTTCTGTACCAAATAAAAAAGCTCCATATTAAATATTGAGAGCTGTATCTGGAATTTAACAGACACGGATCTGGATCAGATTACATGGATTTAAACATTTGTTGTTGTTTTTTACTGAATAAAAAAAATATTTTTTTCTTAAAAAAAATAAAAAAGTACCTTTTCAATGAAAAAAGTACCATTTTAGTACTGTTTGAAATTTTTAATTTTCCATCCCTGATTTGCAAAAGTGGGCTACGCGAACAAAACATTCTTCAAAATTTTATGTTTTCTTTAGTAGCAGGCTTTTGGCCGGGGATTTAAGACTTTCTCCTAGAGACAAGTGCAAAGATGGGCTAAGCGAACAAAAGTACTCTCCATAAGCTTTAAAACAATACCCATATTACATACATACATATGTATTTAAAGTGTCAAGACTCATATCTCTGGAAGTATGGTTGTGATCAGGATCACAAGCAATACCTATGGCTATAATTTCAGCCCGATCCAAGAGGTGTCCATAAACAAGTCAACGGCGTTAAAGTAAGGCATTTCCGAAATGTCAAGACCCATATCTCGGAAAGTATGGACTTCCGCGGGGAAAATCGTTGTGATCAGAGTCCCATGGACTATCCATGGTACAATTTTCAGCACGAGCCGATAGGTGCCCATAAACAAGACAACGGTGTTAAAGTTTGACATTTCCGAAATGTCAAGACCCATATCTCGGGAAGTATGGACTTCCCCTGGGAAATTTACATGTCGTTGTAACCAGACTACATGTGGTAAAAAGTTGGAGTTCGAAATATTCGCTCACTATCCGCAATTGCTGCTGGATGCCTATTCCACTTTATTCATACTGCAGTAATTCGTAGAGCGTTATTTTGGGATGATTGCAGCTTTCAAGAACGAAGGAAATCCAGAGAAAAGCGGAATAATTAAAGAAAGAGCGACCGATGACTTTGGAACTTTGCTACAAATGTGTCCTTATATTGGAGATACCTCCTCGTAGGTCTTTATTTTTGAATTTCACCATCTGCTTGATGTGGATGACGTTCGAAGAGAAGTGTGGCGAATGTCGTAGACTGCACCCAGGAATATTTGGTATATGAACGTTTGGGTTGGTCCCTCCTACTACAATATCAAGCTATAAGTTGATTTTCTCGTCCAGAAAAAGTGAATAAGAACACGGTACATTTAGCTGAAGATAACTTTGAATTACGTAGCCAAAAAGAAAGATCTGATTGTGGCTAAGTATTGCTGGTAGTTGCTGCGTTGGCTTCCCTATGTCGAAGAGTTGGTCACCGAGTCAATCCGGTAGAACCGATCACCGCCGGGTTGTGTGTATTTCGAAATTTGACGGTGACACCGAATAAAATTATAACGCAGTCATCTGTGACGAAACCATTCCACGAAAAAGCGTCAAGATCTACAGAAAGGCCAGAAATTATAGTAAAAAAATTTGGACGTGCCAAAAGAGGGCACAAGAAGGATAACATCAAGATACATGCTGTAGTGTGATTTTGTAACTCCGACAAAAATCGGTCAAATTAAAACCCAAAATTATAAATGAAAAGTTAAAATAAATATTGACAATACTGGTCTTATCTATTGAGGATAGCGACTACTTTATTTTGAATTCCGAAATTAGCATTTTTAATTCATTAATTTTTGTTGGTAAGTGCAAGATGAGTTAGACAATCGAAAATCTTAACCTGTTTGTTCTTAAGAAAACAAATCACGAGTCTTTCCATAGAACCCCAAACAAGATACATACTTAACCCATTATTTCCAAATAGTGTAGAGTACAATTGATTCTATGTGAACCCACTTCTTCTGTCGTATATCATTGAAGATATTGCATGTTTTTTTTTTGTTTTTTCCTTTGTGCCATGATTCGCTGTTATTCTGGCGTTCTTTTTCCATACCCATTTTCCATATTGCATAGCACAAACAATAACAACATTTAAAATGTTATGTTATTTGCCGATGGGAGCGGGACACGACATACATACATACTTATATGTATGTATGTACATATTTATGTATCAACTACACAAAACAAAAGCATATTACAGCCAAATTGCGATGACGAATGAACGCGAATGAAGCATGCGACGAACATCAAAATGAATCCCCTCTTTTTATAGTTTCCTTTTCTAGCCAAATGTACAGTGAGTTTGAAGGGAATGGCGTTGGTTGGTTTTTTTAAACA
Source organism: Musca autumnalis (assembly GCF_047663935.1). Taxonomy (NCBI): domain Eukaryota; kingdom Metazoa; phylum Arthropoda; class Insecta; order Diptera; family Muscidae; genus Musca; species Musca autumnalis. Next base: position 112,274,831 of record NW_027411977.1, on the reverse strand, counting down.
ATTGGTCTGTTCCCGTTCTTTGCCAAAAAGCACAAGCTGTGTTTTGGTATAAGGGAAAGCAAAATGTGCAAAAGAGATAATACTTGGGAACAACTACAGTTCCAGAGGAAGGGAATATATAAAGTATTAGGGGGACGGACACGGATACCCTTTTTTACAGTGGTTTATTTAACTTGCTTTGGTGTCCATTTATTTTTAACACAGTTATAGTTGACCAATCGAACTGATACTTTGCAAACATTTCTGATTTGGATGACAATACATGAATATTAAACCAAAACCAATATGGGTCCATTTTTTCCCATATAGCCCCCATATAGCGGTACCACCCGATTTAGTTCAAATCTAGTCACTCATTTTTAACACAGTTGCAGTTGACCAATCGAACTGAAACTTTGCACACTTTTCAGATTTGGATGACAATACATGAATATGAAACCAAAACCAATATGGGTCCATTTTTCCTATAGCGGTACCATCCGATTTCAGGTGTTTTCAGGATTTGTCTTCATTTTTTGTCTGAATTGGCAGCAACATGGCCAATTGTACAGAAACTCCCACATCAAAAATTGTGGACATGGTGTAGCCCCCATATAAAGGTACCACTCGATTTCGGACTATTTAAAATTGCCTAGTTCAATGGATATACTTAAAAATTCAATATCAGGAATATTATTTATTTCAATTAAATTAGTGGAATAAGAGGAGTCAACTGCAATAAGGACTCCACCACCTTTTTTAGCAACACGATCATTTCTGAATATTTCATATTTCGGACATAAAACTTCACTATTTAATACAGCTTTTTTTAACCAAGTTTCAGATAAAACAATTACATCATAATTAAAACCGAAGCTATCAGTATATAAGCGAGTTAATTTTGTATTTAAACCCCTTACATTCTGATAGCATATAGAAATAGAATTTTTTAGTTTTTTGAAACTGTAGCTGTTCGCGGAGGCAAATGTGCTAACTTGTCGTTTCTTTCCACAAATTCTTTTATAAAAGCATTTACAGGCCAAAATTCTCTCGATATAATTTGATTAAATATTGACTGATTAGTAACAATCCTGAAAGAAAGAAAGTAATCTCCTTGAATACTTGATCTTATATAATCATAAATTTCGTCAGCCGTCGTTTCGGGAGGAACCTTGACGCAAATACCATTTTCATAGCTGGAGGCATAGATAATGATCTTTGCACAGGTTGTTGGGTATGGCCTACATTGGCAGATGAGCCCCTTGAAGAGACAACAGGCAAGGATGTTGCCAACTCCTGAATACCTTGAGCAGATTGTGAGGTCTTTTCAAGACTAGCACCACCAGTACTCATTAACTCAGGAGATGCTACAACCTCCTTTAACTGCTTGCTTACTTCCAAAGGCTTATCCATCACAACATTGGCGTATAACTGAGCACGACCAGATTCAGTTGTATCAGAAATATTAACTGGATCCGATTGTACTACAGTATCCCGAGAAACACTAGGTTTACGACTAGAAACAGTTTTACCTGTACTCTTTTTCGTCGACCTTTCGCGTTTCTGCCCGATAACCGATGGTGACGATGCAAATTCGTCCAAATCCGGATATTTGCTAAACAAATTTGAAACTTTATCAAAACGGGAACAAATTATGGAAAGTTCCCCTTTAATTGAAACTAGTTCGGAATGTAGATTCTTTGCAAAATTGTAAAAATCAGCAGAGATTTTTATACAATTGGGACAGCACCAACGAATTCCATCATTTTCTTTAATTATGTCAGTAACTATTACTCTCATACGAGCATACTTACAATGCCATTGATCTAAACAAAACCAACATGTAACACAAACTTCACTATCATCACGAATATTACATATTTCGTATGAACAGACCATGTTAACTATATTTCAGTTTACTAATAAGTTAAAATTTTTTGGAGATTTTGTAGCTGAATTTCTTAATCCTTTAATTAAAAAAAAAAAGCAATCTTTGGCAACTCTGTTTTGATATGATAACCAAGCTGTTACAACAACACAATAAGCTAATGTAACAGAATATATGCACAAAACGAAATAGCCAATTTGACAAATTCAACACAAAAAAGCAGCTTATTAGCACAAATGTAATTAATAACACTTCACCAATTAGCACAATATTTAGACAATAAGTTATTTAATAATTTTAATAAACTTTTAATAACGTATACACGCTAATTTAATTAAAAATTGAATTTTTTTTAAAAAATGCACAGAGCACACAAAAATATGACACTACAGCGAACAGGGTTGCCAACGGGTTAAAAAATAAAAAATAATTAAAAAAATTAAGTTTCAGTGTTTTATGGATTTTTGTCGCCTCGCTTCATAGCGCAAAAGTGAAATTGTACTGTTATCAATAGGACAAACCATAACGAAGCAAGGCTTCAGGCCACAATGTTGAAAATTGTTGAACTTTTGAATTCTTCGCCTGGCTTCATTTTTGACATTTCGTTTCGACATTCAATTTGATATAAACACGTGTTCAATCTGAAAATAGAATTTGGCTGTTATTTTTATGTTCGGTACTACTTATTTACGAACAATTCATATTAAACAAGTAAAAAAGTATCAGTCGGCTTTGCGGACAGAGATATACCCTCAGCCCATTTGAATTGAAACACTTTTTGGGCATTTGAACTTGCCGACAAAAATTTGGTTTAGCATTAAAGTTCAAAAGTGTTTCGGAGTAGGTACTTGGAGAAATGGATAGACATAGTCCATTATCGAAGTGGATCTTATTTTGGGAGTCATATCTTTTCGGAAGATATCGCGCCCACTAATGAAACTGATGAAACTTGTACCGTCGTATGGAAGGCAGTGAATACAAGTTGTTACAACAAAAATAAAAGCGATTCGAGAGCAGGTCCTAATCTGAACTTATCCGAAATTTTGTGTGGAGTGGACCTATTGAGTCCATTTATTGGTTCCTCCCTTCAAGAGTTATGGTGCGCACAAATTTTCCGAACATTTTCGAACTTTTGTGGGAGAGGCACCGGAAGGAGTGGACCGATATAGTCCATCTTCGAAACTAAGTTTGGACAAAATATTACGAAAACCAAGTTTTGGACCGAATCGGTTGATCCGTTCGAGAGTTATCGTGCGCTCCAGCCAGCCAGACAGACAGACGGACGGACATGGCTAAATCAACTCCAAATTGTCTGAAACACATTTCGTCCAAACACACTTGGGGTCTAAAACCATTATTTCGATGAGGCACATTTTGCCCGTATGAAAGGGTATATACCCTCGTTAGCATAAATGCTGAGGGTATAAAAATTGAATTTTATTTGATATATTGAAATAATTATGTTTATAGCGCCCATGAATTTTACGCTACGATGTGTGATACCAAGAAATAAGCGGCCTACTGAAGAAATAAGCTAAGCAGCAATATTATGCTAAGAGCTGACTGTGTTCTCACCTTCAGTTCTTCACATCGGGAAGATTAGTCAACCGCCTCTCACAAACGTGGTAGTGAAGCAAAGATGCTCGCTGTCACCCCTACTGTTCACAATTGTACTGGATGAAATAATAAATGAACTCTGGTTTCAGAGAAGCGGCATAACATGGAGCCCTTCACGACAACTCGAAGACATAATCTAAGTCTGCGGATGTTATCTGTCATCTCTTTCACAAGATATCCAACATGCACTCAAAATTAGAAGACCTGAAGAGACTGGCTCCCAATATTTTACTTAAGATTAACATCAAGAAAACTAAGGCCATGAGAATTAACAACACCAGTGCAGAAGCTCGCATATATCCAGGAAAACCAAGTTTAAAACATTCGAAATATGTATAAAATCTATTCTGCTATACAGCAGTGAAACCATGGTTTGTGTCTAACACCATCACCAAAATCTAAAAGTATTCATAAACAAATGCCTCAGAATCATATGCAGGATATTCTGGCCGAACACCATAAGTAACGTGGGAAATGGAGAAAGATTGGCCACACCTTAAAAAAAATCATAACATAACCACAATTGGGCTTGAATGGATCCCCAAAATCAGAAAATGGAGGTCGACACAATTGGGCTTGACGACACTTGGCGACGAACAATAACAGACTCGGACCTAAAGAAAGTAAGTAAACAATACTTCGAACATCTTTACGGTTTTTTTTTGAAATTTTGGGCCAATTTCTCAGGAAGTATGGACTTGTCCCGGAAAAATTGTACCGTCGTAACTAAAGCGGCAGTTACGAACGAGCCCTTAAACTGCACTCCTTCCAAGGTTTGTGTGCCAGTGGTCCGATATAGTCAATATTCTTACATAATTCGAGGCTGTAAGAAATATTACGATGTAAACCGTTTTGACCAAATCAGTTTCTCCCTTTAAGGGTTATCTTACGTACTACTCTGTTTATTTGGTGCCCTCAGGCTCTTTTGGGCAATTATCCCAGAAAATATGGACTTGCCCCCGAAAAAATTTCCTCCGTCGTAACAGGGCCTGCAAGAAGCTCCCATAAGCTCTAAATAACCCTGCCGACATGAACTCAAATGACTGATTAGCACGAAAACTAAAGAAATGAATATCCGATTTGTCCGAAACTTTGCACGTCGTATAAATTCTTCCAATCGTAGATCAAGTTCCAAGAAAGTACATATTTACATTAGGCGATTTTCCTTGCGGCAATTGTCAGTTTGTAGGTGAGAGAGGGTGTTGAGAGGCATTTGCCGCAAGGAAAATTGCCTAATGTAAATATGGACAAAGTCTATATTGGAAAGTTCAACATTGTTGCTTGAGTTTAGTTTAATGTCTGTCCGAGGATCCTTTGGAAATTTTTACCGACGAAGGTATTCCTAGTGGTACTGTTTACAGCGAAATTGCGTTTTTCGTGGGTATATCAATGTTTCCTGATATATGGACCAAAAATTCTAAATTATATGGTAAACAAATGAAATGACTGGTGGGAGCGATAACTATGGAAAGGAATGACTCCTAAAATAAATGCTGAGGCAAAACCTACTGATGTTTTTTTTACTTCTTGTTCGTAATTTTTGTTCGTCTGTTTATATTCGTAGTACCATAGTCATAGATAGCTCTGCCTCTATATGGCGTATAGACAAAATCTTTCGTAATCACGTTCCATATATAGCTACGAATACCACATTTAAACAAGTAAAAAAGTATCAGTCGTCTTTGCCGACAGATATAGTATACCCTCAGCCTTTGTGAATTGAAACATTCATCTACGCACAGATCGAATGAATGTATTTAGGGTCTTTTCAGAATTTTGAACATTTGAACTTACAGACAAAAATGTGGATTAGGATTAAAGTTCAAAAGTGTTGCGGCGGAGGTACTTGAAGGAATGGATCGACATAGTCCATTATGAAAGTGGATATTATTTTGAGTGTCATATCTTTTCGATATATATCGCGCCCACTAATCATTTCAGTGGGTCATCGTATAACTTTTGGACCAGTATGCCAGGAAGCATGGACTTGTCCACAGAAAACATAATATCGCTGTAAACATGACCACAACGAACAGCATCGGTATAAATTTCCAAATGAATTTCGAACAGACACTAAACTGCACATTGATACAAATATTGAATATTTGTGGGGGAGGTAACTTAAGGATAGGATCGATATGGGCCATTTTAGAAGTTAAACTAAATTTGGACAAAATACCAAGGAATACCGATGTTTGGACCGAATTGATTGCGCCGTTCAAGAGATGTCGTGCATACCAATTTAGTCACATTTTTGAATATTGGAGAGAAGTATCGGAAGTCGTGGACCGGTATTGCCCATCATCGAACTTAAACTAAGTTTGGGCAAAATATTACGAAGGCCAAATTTTGGATCTTCTTCCGCTATCTTCCGCTCCAAACACACTACACACGGTGTCATAGGGCTTTTTGCACCTTTCAGGCTATTTTCTTAGGAAGTATGGACTTGCCCCTGATGAAACTTGTACCGTCGTATGGGGGGCAGTGAATACAAGTTGGTACACTAAAATCAAAACGATTCGAGAGCAGGTCCTAAACTCAACTTTTCCGAAATTGTGTGTGGGAGGTACTTGAAGGAGTGGACCGATTGAGTCTATATTGGAACCTCATATAATTCTGTTAGTCATTAAGTCTTTTAATCGGTTACTCCCTTCAAGAGTTATTGTGCGAACAAATTTTCCGAACATTTTCGAACTTTTGTGGGGGAGGTACCGGAAGGAGTGGACCGATATAACCCATCTTCGAACTTAAACTAAGTTTGGGCAAAATATTACGAAAGCCAAATTTTGGACATAATCGGTTGATCCGTTTGAGAGTTATCGGGCGCTCCAGCCAGCCGGCCAGACAGACGGAAGGACATTGCTAAATCGCCTCCAAATTGTCTGAAACGGATTTCGTCCAAACATACTTGGGGTCTAAAACCATTATTTCTATGAGGCACATTTTGCCCGTATGAAAGTGAATATATATACCCTCGTTAGCTGAGGGTATAAAAACAGCTCTCAATATTTTCGCCAATGCGAATAAATTGATACACACAATTTGACAAATCGTTTAAAACATATACAAATTTATACAAAAAACAAGGCGTAATATAAAATATTTAAGAAATCTACTAATTGCTCTTAATGTTAAGAAGTAACAAATTAAAAGCCAAATCAACAAAATGATCTAGAACATTATAGACTACATTTTGCCTATAATAAGTACAATAGCTTAGATGTAGTGTTTTATGGGAAACCATATTCGGCGGCTGTGCCCACACGCTTTTTCTGGCCGCACTGTATGTAGCCAACAATTTGATGTCTTCTTAACAGTAGCAGCAAATGCGCACGAGTACGCTCAACAACTATCTGAATACAGTTCAGTTGTTACGTGTTAAGCAAACGTTCCGGGTGTTGTCGCTTAGCTACACACAGAAAAGCTTTTGTAGAAATATCCAAAAATAACAAAATATTATAGAGAAAAAAATTAAATTATTAAAAAAATCTAAATAAAATGTAAGAAATTAAAGAAAAAACAACAACAGTAAGAAGTGTTAAATTGTTGTTTGGTTTATGTTATGCCCCAATTCTACGAAATATTGAAAACATACAGAACACCTTTACAGGTTCTATGAATAACAAACAACTCAACAAAATTAAGTGTTTATAGTTGAAAAAAAAATTCTTCGAAAATTTAAAAAGAATATAAAATAAATTTTTTTTGTAATTATTATTTAAACTTAATACAATTTAGTGGAAAGAAATCAATAAAAAGAAAAGTTCAACTACCCTCTTCCCAGAGGCAACTTAAATAAAACTATTCGTTTTTCATCCATTACTGGATACATTTTTCTTTTAGAATTTACATCTCACACAATCTTGATTGTTTACTCAGAGCAAACAATCGGCAGCAGCATCCAAAATTCTAACAACCCCCCAGTTTTTCATTCATTCATTTCTCTCCTTTTTTTGTCGTTTTCTTTTGGTCCGTTGCACCCTGTTAACATTAACAGCACACATACTAACGCAAAAAGAAAGCCAACAGGAAACTCTAGGAAAAGCGGAAACGTCAGATCCACAACACAACGGAAATTCTTTTTGCTGTTTGAACTTAGAGAAAGGTGAGTTATTGTCTCCATGTACTCATGACCATATATTTACACTAAATGAAGTTTGTGATAAACCGAATTTTAATTATGGAATTTGCTGGTGGTCCAGCCGTAGGGTTTCTAGGAATACAGATTACCAATCTATTTCGATTACCAATTGAACTGTGCCATTTTAGTTGGTGGCCATAGCGTTTTTACAGGTTTAGAGTAAATATCTCAGGAAGTATGGACTTGCCCTGAAAAAATATGCAGTCGTAATGTAAGTCGCGAAGACTGTACAAATTTCAAAAAGTTCCTAAACTGTACGTTTGTGAAAAATTTGATATTTTGCGTGGAAGGTACTTAAAGGAGTAAACCGATATAGTCCATATTCGAACTTGATTAAAGTGTGAGAGAAATATTACAATGTGCAAAGCTTGATTTATTCTTAAGCAGACATTTTACTGGTGACCGTGGAGTTTGAAGGCCATTATTTCAGTAAGCATGGTCTTGCCCACGACAAAGATGATATCGCTGTAAACAGTAGTAGAACAGTAGAAGGTGAAAAGTTTCGAAAAGCCCTTGAACTAGACTTTTTCGAAAAATTATAAATTTCTTGAGTGAGGTACCCGAAGATATTTTTCAACACCCTTAGAACTTGATATACATATGTTTAGAAGAAACTTTACTGTGTCTAGTTTTGACTAAATCGGATACTCAATTCGTAAGTTTGGGTGCTTATCAGTCACTTGAGTTGGTGCCGGCAGGATTTTTAGAGCTTTTGGGGATTACCTTAGGATGTATTGATTGCTCCAAAAAAAAAAAAATAGCGTACCGTCGTGAAAGAGTCCACGAGCATAAGCTGCTGTAAAAAGCTCATGGCAATCCGACAAGAGTACTGCACTTGTGCCATTTTGAAATTTTGTGTGAGAGGTACCCAAAGGGACCCATACTCGAAACTGATATATCACGGTGCTCTTGAACAAACTTTAAATGAAAGGAGCTTACACCTGGGAAGTTTTTGCGGATTCTGAAATTACAATGTACATAGATGAGAAAAACAAAAGCCGGAGCGCTTCTTAAATAAATCGCAATCAAAGTTCACATTTTTAGAGTTTTTTTAGGGTTTCACGATTTTGCTTGGAAACCACAAGTCCTACCGAAATGTGATTAGTGGAAATATTGTAGCTGTGAAAATTATCTACAGGATTGACCTTTATGATATTTTCGTAGGTTTTACCATTTTTGAGATATAGAAGATCAAATTGGGACAATGTACTGACAGTAAAGCCTTCTTATAAAACGATGTCATATACGGTGCGCCTTAACTAACATTAAATATAAACCGCTTAGGCCTGGGAAGGATTCTGAAACATCAATGTTCGTAGATGATAAAAATCCAAAAACAAGAAAAAATCGCTGGAGGGATTTGTAAATAAATCGCGGTCAACGTTCACATTTTTAGGTTTATTTTGGGTTTCGCGATTTTCCTTGGAAGCCGCAAGTCCTATCGAAATTTGGCTAAAGAAAATGTAGCTGTGAAAATTCTCTAGAAGATTGACCGTTATGATTTGTTCCTAGGATTTACCATTTTTGAGATATAGAAGTTCTGTTAAATTTTTAGGGTTTTTTGTTAGGTTTTCACGATTTGCTTGAAAACGGTAAGTCTTATCGACTAGAGATCATTTTTTAGCTGTGAAAATTCTCTACAAGATTGGCTTTCGTCATTTTTTCCTAGGTTGTACCATTTTTGAAATATACAAGTTTTAGTTGGGAAATTGCAGTCATTTGTCCCAATTTGAACTTCTATATCTCAAAATAGGTAAAACCTACGAAAATGTCATAAAGGACAATCTTGTAAAGAATTTTCACTGCAAAGACATTTTCTTCAATTCCATTTTGATATGGCTTGCGGCTTCCCAGCAAAATCGTGAAAACCTAAAAAAACCCTAAAAATGTGAACTTTGACCGCGATTTATTTCAAAATCCCTCCAGCGATTTTTTCTTGTTTGTGGATTTTTCTCATCTATGAACATTGTAGTTTGAGAATCCGCAAAAACTTCCCAGGTGTAAGCACCTTCCATTTAAATTTGGTTCAAGAGCACCGTAAACGGGATCACCCTGTTTTGGTTTTGTGCAAATGTTGGGTGATAATTATTCTAAATTAATATTTTGTGACGGTAATTATATATAAACATAAATATCAATACAAAACGTTATAAAAATAGCTTTGGTAAGAAAAATGGATGGAGGGGTTTTTGAACTTTTAAGCCATTATTAGGAAGTATGGACTTACTTCGGAAACAATTATATCGTAGTAAAGAGGGCGTCAAGGACAATCTACTGAAAAAATTTCAAAACTATCCGAGCGGAGCTCTTAAACTTCGCTTTTTTATGAATTTTGTGTGGGAGGAACCCAAAGAATTGGACCGATATTGTCCATATTCCAACTGGATGAAATAATACGATGTGCAAAGTTTGAACCAATCAGAAACTCCCTGCCAGAGTTATAATGGGGATTTGCCATTTCAGTTGATGCCGTCATGGTGTCTTGAAGCTTTTAGGCCACTATCTCAGGAAGATGGGACTTGCGTCCAAAAAAAAAAAAAAATTGTACAGTCATTAAGGGGGCCGCAAGGACAACCGGCTAAAAAAAATTCCAAACGATACGTGAGGAGTTCTTAAACTTCACTTTTTCCGAATTTTGTGTGGGAGTAGGGTGTCCAAAAAACCGGTTTTTCCAAACAAAACGGTTTTCGGTTAACCGAAATTCTCAGTTTTTTCAAAAACCGGTTTTCGGTTTTCAAAAATATTCAAAACCGGTTAACCGGTTTAAACCGGTTTTGTAAAATACATACAAAATTGCTCATAATTCATAAATATTTGATAAAAAATGTGCGGCAAGGGGTAAATTAAGTATAACTAATTCGTTATTATATAATTATCTGATAATATCCTTGTTATTTAACATTCAACCTTAAAGTGGAGACAGCAAACATAAGTCAGAAATTGTGCTCTAAGAATAGTAAAAGCCCTTACAAATATACGATTGTGTACCAAAGGAATTAAATTTACATTTTATTAAGTCTGGATTCTCCTTCTTGCGTTGAGAACCTCAAATTATCGTGCCGGAATCAAAATGTACTTTGTTATCGTTACCTTTTACAACCTTAAATTCGACAAGTTTTTAGTTTAATGTAATAATTCAAAAACGTATGAATAACGTCATTCAAACAACCGTGTGATATTACGTATACGCAGTTTTTCATAGATCGTTCAATTGAACTATATTGAAGTTGTGCCATTTTACACAAAATATTTTCAAGTTTAAAGGTATCTGACATTTATAATTTAGCCGTACCTTTTGTTAGTTAAGTTTAGTTTACTTTCAAGAATACAATTGTAATGAAATTTTAAAAATATTACTACTTTTTTAAAACCGGTTAACCGACACAAATAACCGTTTTTTTCGGTTAACCGAAAATGACGTTTTTGGCGAAAACCGGTTTCGGTTTTGTAACTCAAAACCGGTTAACCGGTTAACCGGTTTCGGTTTTGGACACCCTATGTGGGAGGTACCCGAAGGAGTGGACCGATATATTCCATATTCGAACTCGATCTATATCTGGAAGGAATAATACGATGTGCAAAGTTTTGACCAAATCGATGACTCCCTTCCCGAGTTACCGTTCACACAATTTTACAGAAAAATTTTGAACTTTTGTGAGAATTGGCCACAGATTTGCATATTGGATATGAACTAAATCGGTATACTCCTTCGTGTACTTCCCACACAAGTTTAAAAAAGTACAGTTTAACAGCTCATCTCGGATCGTTTTGAATTTTGTTGCAACAAGTTCTTCTTGCTTGCCCTATTACGACGGCGCATTTTTTTGGGAAAGTCCATACCTCCTGAGATAATAGCCCAAAGGCCCCAAAAAAGCCTGCAGGACCAACTAAATTGGGTAGTACGTAAGATAAGCCTGGAAGGGAGAAACCGATTTGGTCCAAACGTTGTACATCGTATCGGATTATGTCAGAATATTGAATACATCGGATCACTCTTTCGGGTAACTCCCACACAAAGTTTGGTAAGTCTGGGCTCGTTTTTAATTTGTTTGGCAACATGTGTATGCGGCCCTAGTACTACGGTACACCTTTTTTCGGGGGCAAGTCCATACATCCTGTAAAATTGGTCCAAAAACTCAAAGACCCCTATAGACGTCAGAAGTATTGTGTTTACTTTTTTCTTCGAGTTCGAGGCTAAGTTTATACCTCTGTCGACACATCTGACTAACACTTTTTTGCTTGTTCATATAGAAGATTTTTACATATACCACCACTTTATGAGGTCTTATACGTTTAGAAAACACGCTTCTGCTTTAGAATATCCCTTTAGAAGGTCTTCTATATATAGAAGAACCTTTTAAGAGGTCTTCGAAATATCAAAGACCCCTTTCAGATGTAGTTGTTCTACTTATTGTATAAGGCTTTTTTACATATAGAATACTTTTTAGGATGTCTATATATACCAGATAATTTTAGGAGGTCGGCTACTTATAGAGGTCCCTTAAGGAGGTCGGCTACTTATAGAGGTCCCTTAAGGAGGTCTTCTATATATAGAATATCCCTTTTGTAGGTATTTTTAATATAGAAGAGCCTTTTAGGAGGACTTTTACATATATAGAAGACTTCTTTATGATGTCTTACGAGTATACATATAGAAAACGCACTTAGGAAGTCCTCTGCTTTAGACTCCCCCTTTAGAAATTTTCATATAAACAAATCTTAAGGAGGTCTTCTACATGTAGAATATTCCTTTAGGATATCTTCTACCTATAGAAGAAATCTTTTTGAAATATTCTACATTTATAAGATATTGTAGCACCCTTTGGGAGGTTTTCTATTTAAAGAACAGGTTTTTATTGATCCTTGGTGCAGAAACAGAAAAGGTTGAATTATTAAAGAATCTGTTTGGTCTATAGCTCCCACACAAAATTTTAAGACCTGCGACTTGAGTATCCGAATTGGTCGAAACTATGCACATTGTACACTTTTCAAATGTACATAAAATTCCAGGTATGACTATATCGAAGAACACATTGGGGTACTTTCCCCACAAAAGTTCAAAGTTCTCACATATGTACAGGTGAAGGGCATTTCAAGAACGGTTTTGAATTTGATACCGAAGTTACTCCCTGTGGCCCTGTTAACAGTGATGTTTTTTGGAGACCTAATGGTCGAAAAGCTCTAAAAATCCTACGACATCCAACTAAAACAAGTCAGAGAGGGCTATAGTCGGACGGGGCCGACCATGTGATACCCAACACCACTACCCCTGGGCATAGGTTTCCAAAGAATTTCTTTTATATGATTAGAACACATTTTAGACGTCGTTTCATACATATATAAGTTTATATACATGGTATATTAATACCAGAGATAGAGCACATAGATACATCGTCATTACTGGAAGTTTAGGTGTTAGCTTCTTTATTTTATAATGGACAGACGTACCGTTTTGGCTACTGTAACATGCATCTTCAAAAAATTTAAATTTACAATTAGAAAAAATATCAAAATACCCTGTAGACCCTGTATACTATGTAATTTGCATTAATTTAAAAAACTTGGAATTTCTCTATCGTGATTCTTTACAAACAAACAAAAAAACTAGAGGACCCCACTTATATGTTAGACAATAATTCTGTTATCTTACCTCTACATTGGTGTAATTTGCATCAAAGGAGAGGTCAAGAGTTGGTTTTCATGATTGGTTCGTAATTTGCCAGAACATATCTCTCAAAAATTCTAATACAGACCAAAAATGTAATTTGGAAAATTTTTCCATAAAAGTTATGGCCAATTATACCCGCTTAACGCTATCCGATCAACATTACGAGTATTGGCATCTTCCTTGACCATAATCTTACCTCGTGGAAAGTTTTGTAAGTATTGAACTATAACTTCGAACTCTAGCGTGGTTACGGTTACACTAAACACAATTAAAATTGTGGGATCCCTGTATATACTAGGCTGTAACGCTGTTATCTGACCACGTACATCAACATATTTGGCATATATAGAAAGGGCGAGAGACCGTCTTCCAAAAATAGATCACGTGGGCGAAATATGTCTTTTGGGAATAAAGATACAGTCATTATACTAAATTTTTTTTACCAATTTTCGCACAAAAGTTTTGTCCATTTAACCCGCTAAATACTATCTGATTATCATGTTGAATTGCAAGCTTCGTCTCCGGCATAACTCAAACTTCACTTAAAATTTCGTGTCGATCATACTACCATTGCGACCTACAGAGCCGCTACAAAATTGGACAAAAATTTTGTTTTTGGTCCATTTCACCCCCTAAATATTTCACGATCATCGCCAAAAGCTTTAGGGGTCTATTCTGATCTGAACCCGACCTCCATACAGATTGGTCCTTAATTGCGGCTTGTAGCGTGCGTACAATTTTTAATGGACGGACAGACGGACGGACGGACACACATCTCAAAAACGCTTTATCCCGTCGAGATATGAATTTTGGTATACCACATGGGGGGTCTACGACGATTATTTCGCGGTGTTACATTAATTTTCGGAAAAACAAACTTATAATACCCTTTCCAGATTCTGGTGTAGGGTATAATGACTGGTGATGGTTACACTAATCGAAAAGAGTGACTAACTTGGTCCTACCTTTGCGCATCCTAAAATTTCTGTCAACATACAACAAGATCCAGAAGTTCTATATATGACAACACAGTTTATGGGCTGTTTAAAGATAATTTTGAAAATTTTGAAGGTAGTCCATGTGTTTCTGATTAAAACGATATAATTTTGTTCGTGGACAAGTCCATGGTTCTAGACATAATGACCCAAAAGCTTTGAACAAATTTAAATAGTTGGTTGTCACGATTACTATCGAAAGAAATCCCAAAAATTAGATTCAGTTCAAAAATGGACTATGTTGTTGATCCATTCCTTCAGGTTCATCCTTCGCAAAAGGCCAACACTGAATCGATATATGTATATATCGACACCTCCAAATAATAGTATGCTAAGTCTAAAAAGTGAGTTTTGCAGGAGAAGCTCTCAAAGTGTGGAAATTTTTTTGAACTTCAGTACTATGCTAAGTCAATCTTTGTTTATAACTTCTGTTCGGATTGACCGATCATTACCAACATTTGACAGAATTTAAGTTAAAGGACGTTCGACACCTCCAAATAATAGTTTGCTAATTCTGAACAGTGAGTTTTGCAGGACAAGCTCTAAAAGTTTGGAAATTTCTTTGACCTTCAGTACTATGCTAAGTAAATATTTGTTTATAACTTCTGTTCGGTTTGTCCGATTATTACCAAAATTTGACAGAATTTAAGTTAAAGGACGTTAAATATAAAAATGTAAAGAACTTGAAAACATGCTAAGTCGACTTAGCATACTATTGTTTGGAGGCGTCGATATAGCGGGTAGTCGTTGCCATCATAACTCGCACTAAAGTTTTTGGTAGGTAGTTTTTGTGGCCTTCGCACTTCTCTCGATGATCTCCCGAAAGTTCCAATATAAGAAAGATTATTACATATTATTATTTGGGTGCCACCGTAGTGCAATGGTATGCGCACTAGGGTTTGACAACCAAGTTCCGGGAGCGGATCGATCTTTATAGTTCCTCTTCCCAAAAGGAACTAGTTCCTTAATATAGTTCCATAGTTCCAAGACCGATGTAGTTCAATGGATCTGTCTTTTGTGTTCCTCATTCCAAATAGTAATAGTTCAACGAATGTTTCTCTTCCATCGTTATTTTTGTTTTCCTCGTTTGGAGTATTAATTGACATAAACAAATTGACATACAAATAAATAAATTGCAACGATTGTGATTTACGTTTATTTAACAATGTGGCAGCATCTGAATAATGAACGTAACAAACGAGGAAGATCGAAGTGAGTGTGGAAGGAAGGAGAATGAAAGGAAGTATATGAATGCAAGAGCTGGATACCAATAGTTCCTTGGAACTAGTACAACTTCTCTGCAAGTGGTGTCTTGAGACACGCCGTTCGGACTTGGCGATAAACAGTAAATTATTATTATTATTCTTGTTATTATTTTTATTATTATATAATAAGTCCTTCTATCTTGTTTACTTCAGCTACTGGTAATGGAAAACAATTGTTTACATTACTTTGTAATAGGCTATACGGCTAATGTGGCTCCCTTATTTTTACCGTGTTGTAGATAATACAAAATTTGCGGTTTATCACTTACATATATTAAAATATTTCCTTTCCCCATATACCTAGCCTCTTTCACTTGTTTTGTTTATGGGTCAGCGTTCTTGTGGTTTGATTGTTAATTTTATAAACATAAACAAACAACTTCCTCAATTACAAAAACAAACAATTTACAATGATCAGTTGTGAAGGTCTTTTCCATAAAAAACACCACCACCACACAACATGCTGTTTGTTGTAATGAAGTACGATTGTGGTTTTACAAATAAAACCGCCGTCACCTCCGTCACCATTGTCATTTTCAATAGCAGCTACACAATTTCAACGATCTTCAACACTATCTATATTGTCAAAATTCAATTCAATATCCAAAGATTGAATGTGAATCTACCGCAGAAAAAACTAATTCACCTTGTTCAGCAACTTGTTAACATTTTGTAAAGAGATATGCTCGTAAAATAATATAAAATTGTTTTAATATAGTGTCTGAATTAAACTCTTTGAGAAGCTGGAAATAAATATCTCATAGTAGGAAGAAGCAGTAAACAAACAAAAAGATGCCAATATCAAAACCGAATTCAACTTACTATGACGACAACAATTCATCATCATCACAGTGATGAGATCATCATTATTTCACGCAAAGAAGTAAAAATACTCACAGTTAAAACAATGGCCTAAAATAAAATCATAACAACAAAAAGTGAGGAATATGAAATTCATACACATTCCCAACAAAATAATTTTGAACTAGTTCAGTCTATTTTCTTTTTGAAAAAGAAAAAGAAAATGCGACTTGAATGAAAAAATTGTGAAATAAAAACTTTAAATTAAAAAAAAAATTAAACGATTTATGGCCAAGAAATGTTCCATTTTTTTGTTATGAACAGAAATTACAAATTTCACAGTCGAATTATTATACCCTACACCACTATGTGGGGAGGGTATTATAAGTTGGTTTTGGCGAAAAAGTTTGTAACGCATCGAAATAATGGTCGTAGACCCATACTTACAGTTGTGTGAAAAATAATAAGGACACTTCAATCCATAACCAAGATTACATTGAAAAATGACTAAAAAAGTGAAAATTACTTTAGTTTATAAAATTTATTGTTTTCTTAAAATGTTAAGAAAATGTTTATAAAAATATTTTGATTGTTTGTAAACATATCTTATTTATCTTTTATATTTCATACGAATTGACGTAGTTTGGTGTTTGCGAAAAAATAAGGACACTTCATGACATCTTTTAATAAGGACCAAATTTGAAAGAAATTAATGCAGGTTTTTACTAAATAATGGTAGATAAAGTGTTTCAGCGTCATTACTTTGAAGACGATCCTTTGTTTCCTAAAACGGAAGCGCATCGTCTGGGCATTGAGTCGACCAAATTTTTTGCACTTATGTACTGGTATCGCGTCCCACGCAACCTGTATAAGTTGCCAAAGGTCACCATTATTTTGCGGACACTTTCCCCTGCTTGATCTTTTAACTTGAAGAGTTTTGTATTATATTGATCTTTTAACTTTATTCCACAAATTTCAAATCAAGGGTTCAAATCAAGGGATTGTACGGGCCATTCTAACAACTTAACTTAATTGTCCTGGAACCCAATTTTTATACCCTACACCACACAGTGGTAAGGAGTATTATGTCTTTGTGCATTTGTATGTAACATACAAAAGGAAACGAAATAGAGCCACAGTTCCTTTTGGGGATATACATATAATCACTTTCTGAGTCGATTTATGGGTGTCCGTCCGTCTGTATGCCTGTCCGTCTGTCCAAGTATTTTTGTTCGCAACATACAGGTCGCATTTTTTGTCCGATTCAGCTGAAAATTGGGGACTACAATTTTTTTAGCCATAGGAAGAACGCAATTGCTTTTGGTGAAAATCGGTTCAGATTTGGATATAGCTCCCATATATGTTTTCGCCCGATTTCACGTATTTGCTGCACCAAACACGCTATATACGTCCAATTTTGATGAAACTTTGAATGTGTGACTGAATTTTGTCTACAAATAAGTGTGCAAAATTATATTGAAATCGGTCCGGATTTGGATATAGCTCCCATATATATTTTCGGCCGATTTCACGTATTTCCTGTACCACACACGCTATATATGTCCGATGTTGATGAAATTTGGAATGTGTGACTGAATTCAGTCTAGAAATAAATGAGTCAAATTATATCGAAATCGGTTCAGATTTGGATATAGCTCCCATATATATGTTCGCCCGATTTCACGTATTTGGTGCACCAAACACGCTATATACGTCCGATTTTGATGAAATTTGGAATGTTTGACTGAATTTGGTCTAGAAATAAGTGTGCCAATTTATATCCAAATCGGTTCCGATTTCGATGAAATTTGGAATGTGTGACCGAATTCAGTCTAGAAATAAATGTGAAATCGGTTTAGATTTGGATATAGCTCCCATATATATTTTCGGCCGATTTTACGTATTTTCTGTACCAAGCACGCTATATATTTCCGATTTCGATGACATTTGGAATGTGTGACTGAATTCAGTCTAGAAATAAATGTGCCAAATTATATCGAAATCGGTTCAGATTTGGATATAGCACCCATATATATTTTCGGCCGATTCTTCTGCTCCACACACGACATATAAGTCCGATTTCAATGATATTTGGAATGTGTGACTGAATTCGGTCTGGAAATAAATGTGACAAATTATATCAAAATCGGTTAAGATCTGGATATAGCTCCGATTTATATTATACATATTCACAGTGGTGTAGGGTATCATATAGTCGGCCCCGCCCGACTTTGATCCTTTCCTTACTGGTTCATTTTGCCGTATGCACATCCTGTTCAGCATTATATTTTTCAAAATTTCAATGTAATCTGGTGATTTCAAAAACACTTTGAATGCTGTATAGAGACCCCACAGGTTAGTCAGATAATGAGCCCCACACCATGATGAATGACTGAATATCTCGACGAGCTGAGTCGATCTGGCTATGTGTGTCCGTTCGTCCGTCTGTCCATCTAAACCTTGTAATCACGCTACAGGTCGCAATTTTGATCGGATCGTCACCAAATTTTGGGTGTTGATGAGGGTTCCGGAGGGGAAGAAGACTATTGATTTTGGTGACGGTCGGAAAATATTTAGGGGTCGGAATGGCAAAAAAACGTTTTTGGGGAAAAAGTCAACGTTTTATTTCAAAGCGAATATCTCCGCATCTATAAGGGGTATATCAAAAGAAAAACCTGCTAATGAAAGTAGAAAAATATCACCTTTACAACGATGTATAGAAGGTTGTCGTAGGTGGTCAAACAACGAAGATATCGCAATAGTCGCTAATACAACCCAACTTTTAATTTTTGCGATTTTAATTATAAAGACCAAAAGCAAAGCCTGACTATGAAAGTAGAATATACCACCTTTACAATGATGCAAAGTAGGTTGGCGTAGGTGGCCAAATAACGGAGATATAGCAATAGTCGGTAATACATCCCATTTTTCCATTTTTTGTAATCACGCTACAGGTTGGAATTTTAATCGGATAGTCACGAAATTTTGGGGGTTGTTGGGGGCCCCACAGAGGAAGAAGCCTATTGATTTTGGTGATAGCCGGATAATATTTTGGGGTCGGAATGGGGAAAACCTCATGTGAAGACAAATTCAAAGTTTTACTATTTGTCAATATATCGGCTTATAGTAGGGGTACCCCAACGCCAAAGCCGGTCAATGGAAGAAGAAAATATTACCTTTACATTGGTGTAAAGTAGGTTGGCGAAAGTGGTCAAACAAGGGAGATACCACAATAGTCGGTAATGCATCCAATTCTTTCATTTTTTGTAATCACGCTACAGGTCGCAATTTTGATCGGATGGTCACGAAATTTTGGTTGCTTATGGGGGTCCCAGAGAGAAAGAGGCATATTTTGTTTGGTGGTAGTCGGATTATATTTCCTAAAAGAAATGTTTACCAGTGAAAAGCTTATGCACAGGGGTAATGGTGTAGGGTATCGCATGGTCGGCCACGTCCCGACTATAGCCTTTGCTCACTTGTTTTTTTTTTTTTTAATTTTATATTTTGCTTTTCAAAATAGTCAGGCTTAATCAAATAGTCGTTGCTCTAATATTTTATTAAAACAACTTTAATTTATTAGTGGGAAAAATGGCGATGTTTATCAAGGGGTAAGGCAGGGAAGACTATAGTTTCGGATCTCGCCACAGATCCTCATAAGTTCCCTTGTTTTTTTTTATATAACAAGACACTTGTATACCCAAGTGTCAATTGCTAGCTCAAATAAATACGAGTCCAAAGAAACACTCTAAAACCTTTCTTTCACAATTTTAGGTGAACAAAATTTTCGACCGTGTTCAGCTAGGTAAAAGGTACCGCCTATGGGGCTATATCAAATTGTCAAAATATCTTTACCATTTTTTTGTAGAAAAGTTTTATAACAGCAGGGAATCTCAAAATTAGAACCTCAAAATACCGAAAATCGGGAGGTACCGTTATATGGGAGCTATACCAAAACATGGACCTATGTTGACTATTTTTAGTGGAGAAGTTTCGTGACCACAGAAAATTCAAATGTCAAATTACAGCAGGTTCGATTTTTGGTGCTAAGTAGCTCGTGATTTGCCCTTTTAGATAATTAAAAAAATCTAATAAAAAATGTTTGGTAGTTTTATTGGAAACAAATCATGAAACGTGAGTTTTTGTTTGGCTGCACAACTGGAGTTAACCCCTTAAACTACATCTTTGACATCAAACATTTTCCTGGGTAACATTAAAACTGTAAAGGCTTTACTACACGATCGAGTAAAATATATTATTAAATTGTTCGTTGTATTATTATTTAAATCTTATATGTGCATACTATTCCATTATAATTAAGTCAGTCAACAGACCAAGGTTCGTAGAATTCGTTCGCGTCTACATACATACATCAAAAGTACAATTTCTAAATTAGTATGAAATACTTTTACGATACGGGTTACTGACTCTTAATTGTTTCATGGTAGTATAAACAAATTGTTGCTGCATACAAGTTTCTGAGATTTATTTTTGTTTAACTGGGGAAAGTTTTATATTTATGCATAAGAGGGCTGCAAAAGCTCTACCCTTTTATTGCAACTCTAGAGCTAATTTTTTTCTTTGGAATGTGTTGAAAGTTTTAGTTAAGAAGTGAAAATTCATGTGATCTCCCTATAAGCAGTAAAACAAGGTCTTCGCCAACCAAGTGACAAAATTGCCGACGTCTTAGCGATCTAAGCCACCATCAACATACCAAAAACTTAAAAAATGATCATCAATCTGATCTAATATAGAAGACAAATACAAATCAATCCCACGGCAGCGAGTTCCCTCGTACCGGATTGACAACACCAGCGTTCCGGCCAGCGGCAGATATGTACACCTCAGTGTACATATCGCTCATTTACTCAAAGAGTGGCATAATTCAAAAAATGCGTTTTAAGAGTTAGCTATTTCTATTTTTTCTACGACTTCTATTTTATCTTTTGTCAAATTTTCATGCTGATGTCTCTAAAACTCAACGAGTTACAGCTCATTTACTACGAGTTTCGAATAATTCAACACAAACGTTTTTTGAGTTTATGATGCACTAAAACACACCAAATCATGCTTGATTTTGTACAGAAGTTTAGCACCGATATCTGGCTAGCTGTTTACAAAATGTGGTATATGTAGTTATTTTAGTTTTTGTGTAATAATCTTGTTTGTGTAATAGTCTTTCTAAGTTGGGAAACGCCAACTTAAAAGGCGTTTTTCTCAAAACTATATTTTTTGAGAAGTGTCACTATTTGAGTAAATGAGCGATGTGTTTGTATTTGTTTGTTTTTTCTGTTTTGGGAACATCATATCCCAAAATGCCTGCTCCGGATTCTTTTGGTCCGTGCCGGGACGGTGGAAAACCTAGGACCAAAATATTTGTGCTCGGTTTGTCACATACGCATCTTCACCCATATCCAGCCTTCGGTGAGAAGCAATAGATGTCAGGAGTGGGTGCATCTAATGGGTTGCTGGGACTACGGCAAGGGTTATGTTGCGTGAATACAGTTCCCAGTGTGTCATCAGATTACGAAACTCCCTCGTCGTCAAATTACGAAACAGCAATCCCAAAAAATGCATCATTTTTGCAATTTAATTACAATGGACTCCGAGGTAAGATCGAGGAAATAGTGGATTTCATGAGTAGGAAGAATATCAAGGTCACGGCGGTGCAAGAAACCAAGATCAACAACAACTGTAGCTTACAGCGTTGTAATGGTTGCAACGTGCTAAGGAAGGATCGCACCAGAAGTGGGGGTGGAGGATTAGCTTTCCTATTGCACCAGGCTATCTAATACCGGCTTATCAGTTTTGAGCCTGTCTCTAATGACCCGTACGTGGAATGTATGGGGGTAACAGTAAGATGTTGAACTGCCGAGATAGAGTTGCTGAACGTATACATCCTGCCGAGAAATAGCTGTATCTCAGATTACGAGCCTGACATTAGATCGCTTTTGGAACGTCATAATCGTCTGATCATTGGGGACGCATCATGAGATGTGGCTTTCGGCCCTCGCAAACGACCAGAGGGGTGCAGCGCTGGATGAGCAGATTAATAGCACTACGTTTTCACGGTCAATGAGGACGCCCCTAACAGAATTAGAGGAGAGTGACACAGTTTGCCAGACATAACCATCGTGTCACTTGGTCTGACAAATGACGTTAACTGGAAACCCGTCATTTCCCTTGGATCAGACCATCTCCCCATAATTATCTCCATTAGCAGGCCATCCGATTTCAGCACCTCTGAACGCCGCACATTCGTCAATCATGGAACGAGTTTCAGAGAGTTCACCGATAACTGCTTCAGAGAACTGCCCAATCCTTCTTATGTTCAGGTAGCGGAAAGGAAGTTTCGAGACGTCACCACTGGTGCAGCCGCTCGCCATATACCTGCTGGTCAAATACCCGAAGTAAGACCAAACTTCCCAGCGGAGGCGACGGCATTAGCAAATGAACGTAATGAGCTTTGTCTTGTCAACCCCAGAGTCAGGGAGCCGACACTGGAAGTTAACAGGCTGATCGGCGAGCATAAGCGGAACAAGTCGTTAAATCATCTGAAGAGTTGCAACATTGGAGCCTTTATAAGTGAATTGTGGGTAACGGTTACGTCACTCTCGAACCCTGGAATGAGGGAAGTCGTCACGTTTGGCGACGTTACTTTCACTGACCCGAAGATGTGCCCAAGTTATTTCAATCGACAGTTTGTCGAGGACCCCGAGACTGACAGGGCGAAGAAAAGAATCAGATCTCTTCCTGCCGAGGATGAACCACCACAATTTACAATGGATGATGTTGCGAATGCAATCAGGAACGTATAATCTCCAAAGCGTTGGGCCCTCATGGAATTTGCATGGTATTGCTGAAGCAACTGTATGGGCCAGGAGTGGAGTATCTCACTAAAGTTCTGAATATGTCGCTCGCCAACCTCATTGTTCCCGAAGTCTGGAAAATGGCCAGGGTGGTCCCGCTCCTGAAGCCAGGCAAGGAATTCCAGCAAAAGTAATCGTACAGGCCGAGTTCGCTTTTGTCGCCCGTAGCAAAGATCCTTGAGGCCTTAGTCTTCCTCAGTATCAGAAATAGCTATGAAGTTGCCGATCATCAGCATGGATTCTGTAAGCAGCACAGCACGACAACAGCGCTGCACGCCTTCTCCACATACATTTGTCAATGACTCAACCAGAGACCGCCGTGTAATAGAACACTGATGGTGGCGCTTGACTTATCAAAACCCTTTGATATAGTCTGGCGGCACTCCACGCTGTTTAAGCACATGAGTAGACAACCCTCCGGCCAAGCTTGAAACATTGGATAGTGAATTATATGTGTGGACGCCAGTCGTATGTGGAATTCAGGAACAAGAAGTCCAAACCCTGCAGAGTGAAACAGGGAGTTCCCCAAGGTGGGGTTATATGTGTGGTACTGTTTAACCTCTACCTCTCCTGTATTCCGCCCCCTCAAGACGGTATCGAGATCGCAACGTATGCGGGATAATTGCGCGATCCTGGCGTCAGGTACCTTCCCTGATGACATCTGTGAGAGACTGAATTTTTCCCAAAAATCGTCTCGAACTTTTTTGAGTTTTCGGGTTGGAGTGACTTGACCGCGGAAAAATTGAGTGATTCGTCGTCTGTATATTTATTAGTCTATGCCTACAAAAGTTTTGAGCGAGGGTAAATTTACGCTCATGAAATTCACATTGCCTATCCCTGCTCTAGAGGGAGAGGTCCAACGATACAGCAGACAACCCTTAGATCAACAGGCATAGCAAGCAGGTTTTAATAGCATTCACACAGACGCAGTTGCTAAAGCCATAATCAAATATAGTGTGAATAAAGTCCTTGGAGTACGTCCTCTATCTATCGCAGTTGAGCGGCGTCAGCTGTCACGACAAACCAGAGTAGTTTTGGCTCAAAAACGCGGGAGTGTGAAAAAATCGAGATGAACAGGAGATGGAATGAAGTCCGAAAATTCTACCATAGAGTGAAACATCAAACTGATGCCTTTGGTACAGGCACATCCTCCTGTAGAGACTAGCAACTTAATTTGCTAACTGATACAGATAGTGTACTAAGGATATGGAAAGAGCATTTTTTCCAAACTGTTGGTATATAATACTAGCGAAGATGACGAAGATATCACAGATCCAATCCCAGAAGATGGTATTGAATGTATACTGCCCGGCTAAGATGAGATAAAAACGTTAATAAACCAGGAAAAAACGTAATCTGACAAAGTCTTTACAATACACATTTTCAAATACAATATAGTCTCGATAGTCCGGATTATCGAGATTTTGCTACTCAATAATCCGGACACTGCCGAAACATGTGGTGTTCGGATTATAGAGATTATAATGTATTGTTGGATCAACCATATTTATTCCTTGCATGCAGCAATTTTGGCGTGAGTTGGCGGTAATCTCCACAGCTAACTTCATCTTCTGTGGTGCCCAGATTCGCTTAGCATCCCCACTTACAATTAATTGTTTCTTTTTCCTTTTTTTGAAGATTTTAGTTGCTCACTCTACGTTTTCTGAAATCTACCACATAATTACACCATCCAATTCCCCCATTACAATATTAAATCATTATGAGGTTTCTATAAAATATGAAAATGGTCATATTTGGTAGTTGGCATTAGTGAAGGTCAGATAAAAAATATTCAAATCGTTCGTGCATTCAAAAGCAATAAGAGACTTTAATAACAATAACATTCTCCTAGTATAGAAAATGACGTTTTAAATATATTTGGCACTGTGATTTGTGTTGGTTATATGGTGTGGTGGCAGGTGGCGGTGGTTTTAGTATGTCCGTTTTGCACGCAGTAGATAGCGAGCTTGACTCTCCTACCATGTGGGAGCTTTAACCAGTGTAATATTGACATATATTCTCTGTTTCGGCCGCCGTTTTGATCGGCCATAAGAAGAGATTTCGTATCGTCCAATTTAACATAGCACCATCCATGGGTTGGTCAATAATTTATCTTTAAGCGTTAAACAAACGCTTAGATTAAAAAAGTTCCCAACTGCCCTATTTGACTGGGATATTGAGTCATCAGTCTTCAAAATACCGAAAATCGGAAGGTGTCATTCTATGGTGCCGACAAATTGTAAATGGAAAGTTATATACCCCCAACAAAGACTAAATACCAATCATTTCAGTGGGATATTGAGGCCACAATCTTTAAAACACCGAACATCGGGAGTTTCCGTTCTGTGGGGTCTATGTGAAGACGTGGACCGATAATGACAAACTTCAGGTGGAAAGTTTTATACCCACAACGAAGACTAAATACCAAATTTCAGTCATTTTGGTGAGATATTGAGGCAAGCCCTTCAAAATACCGAAACTCGAGAGGTACCGTTCAATGGGGGCTATATGGAAACGTGGACCTATCCCGTCAAATTTCAGGTGGAAAGTTTTACACCCCAAACGAAGACTACGTACCAAATTTCAACCATTTCGATGGGATATTGAGTCCTTAGACTTCAAAATGCCGAAAATCGGGAGGTATCGTTCTATGGTGGCTATATGAAGGCGTGGTCCTATACCGAAAAATTTCCGTTGGAAAGTTTTATACCCCAACGTAGACTAAATACCAACTTTCAGCCATTTCAGTGGGATATTGAGGACACAATCTTTAAAATACCGAACATCGGGAGTTACCGTTCTGTGGGGGCTATGTGAAGACGTGGACCTATAATGACAAACTTCAGGTGGAAAGTTTTATACCCACAACGAAGACTAAATACCAAATATCAGTCATTTTGGTGAGATATTGAGGCAAGGCCTTCAAAATACCGAAACTCGAGAGGTACCGTTCAATGGGGGCTATAGGGAACCGTGGACATATCCCGTCAAATTTCAGGTAGAAACGAAGACTACGCACCAAATATCAGACATTTCGGTGGGATATTGAGGTCTCAGCCTTCAAAATACCGAACATCGGGAGGTACCGTTTAATGGGGGCTATACTAAAACGTGGACCTATCCCGTGAAATTTCCGGTGGAAAGTTTTATACCCCAAACGAAGACTACGTACCAAATTTCAGCCATTTTAGTGGGATATTGAGGCCACAACCTTCAACCTACCTACCGAACATCGGTGGGTACCGTTCTAGGGGGGCTATAATAAGGCGTGGACCAATACCGACGAATTTCAGTCGGAAAGGGTTTTTCCCCCAACGTAGACTAAGTACCAAATTTCAGTCATTTCGGTGGAATATTGAGACCACAACCAGCAAAATACCGAACATCGGGAGGTACCGTTCAATGAGGGCTATACGGAAACGTGGACCTATACCGACGAATTACAGTCGGAAAGGTTTTTACCCCCAACGCAGACTAAGTACCAAATTTCAGCCATTTCGGTGGAATATCGAGACCACAATCTTCAAAATACCGAAACTCGGGAAGAACCGTTCAACGGGGACTATACGAAAACGTGGACCTACACCAAATTTCAGTCATTTCGGTGGGATATGGAGACCACAATCTTCAAAATACCGAAACTCGGAAAGTACCGTTCAACGGGGACTATACGAAAACGTGGACCTATACCGACGAATTTCAGGTGGAAAGTTTTATACCTCAAACGAAGACTACGTACCAAATTTCAGCCATTTCGGTGGGATATTGAGGCCAAAACCTTCAAAATACCGAAACTCGGGGTTACCGTTCAATGGGGGCTATACGGAAACGTGGGCCTATACCGTCAAATTTAAAGCTTAAAATTTTATACCATTAACGAAGACTACGTATCAAATTTCAGCCATTTCGGTGAATATTGATGCCTCAGTCTACAAAATACCGAAAATCGGGGGGTACCGTGATATGGGGGCTTATAAAGGCGTGGACCTATACCGACAAATTTCAGATGGAAAGTTATATACACCCAATAAAGACTAAATACCAAATTTCACCCATTTCGGTGGGATATTGAGGCCACAACCTTCAAAATACCGAATATCGGGGGTACGGTTCTAAGGGTTCTATATGAAGGCGTGGACCTATATCGACAAATTTACGGTGGTACGAAGACTAATTACATAATTTCTGCCACCTTAAAAATACCGAAAATCTGGAGGTACCGTTTTATGGGGACTATATCAAACCGTGGAACCATATTTTTAATACCAAACATCCTAAGAGACTTCTATACCAAATTACAAAGCTTTATCTCAAAATTTTGCGAGGTGTATCTTGATTATATCGACATAGAATTTTATGTTAATCAAGAATAATAATGTATATTATATGTACATATTTTATAGGGTCTCCGACGAATATTTTGATGAATGACAAATTAAATTATACATACCCTTCCTATTGTGGTGGAGAGTATAATAACCTATTTCTCTTCAACTACTAGTCATGCCAAAGTTAGCCTGTTTACATTACTTTGTAATGGGTTATTCGGTTGACGTGTCTGTCAAACGTTTACTGGGTAAACATTCTTCGCACCTCTAATTTTGGAATTTCTAATTTTCTAGATTAATCTTTCATCATCAAAGCTATTAATTCCACTGTGCAATGACTAACTATTTGTTGCTAGTGAATCACCATGGCAAAAAATAACAAAAATTTAGCTACCGACTAGAAAAGTTTTGTGATCGCATTGGCCAAAAACGCCATGTAGGAGTTTATTTTTGTTTAGTTTGTAGCACTTTTAAATTATTCGATTAGATTCTTGCTTGTATCGATGACAACACGTCACACCAGTTAGGAGGGGGAACACCTTTAGCGTTTGTTGTTTGTTTTCTTCAACCCTTTTTAAGCCATGTACGACTTTTAAACTGTTAAGTCTGTTAATTGTTCTCAAATATAGAAAAAAAAAACTGTGTTGGTGTTCCTAAGCATAACAATGTTTCAATTTTAGATCTAAAGGCCGCCAAACGAAACAGAAGGAAAAACGTTGGCGTTATTAATTCTAGAAAAAGTATTTTCTTATATTTTGTTTTGAAATTGTTCATGGTTACGCTTACGAAGTAAAAGTTGTACTTATTTGTCGGCTTGATATGATTTCTTTGTTTTTATATGTATTTTTGTTGCTGTCTGCCTAGCCGCGCTGTTTGGTCAGCGGGTTTTTTTTTACTTTCAATTAATTTGCCGTCAAGAAGATTTCCCAACCATTTTTGGTTAAAAATTTTAAACACAAACTCATACAGAAAAGCACGCACTATATTTGGCATTTTGCGGTTTAGTGCTATGTGTTTTTAATTACCCATGGTTTCGCTCTCAATTTGTACTTAATTGTGTAATGCTGTTCCAGTAGATTTTCTAGTTCATAACATTTTCTTAAAGTTTTCTTTTAGAAAGTTTTACAATTGTTGTTTTTGTATATACATTTAAAAATTACACAAAGAAATTCGTCATTGTTGAAAAGTTTTTTTTTTTTTTTTTTGATTTAAGATAAACAAACGATTTTTTTGCCGACAGAGATATCCCCTTAGCCTTTGTAAATTAAAGTTCAAAAGTGGTGCGGAGGAGCTACTTAACGGAATGGAGCGACTTAGTCCACTATGGAAGTGGATCTTATTTTGGGAGTCATATCTTTCCGATAGATAAAAAAATATCGCTGTAAACAGGACCACAACGAACAGCTTCGGTATACATTTCCAAAGGATCTTTGAACATACCCTAAACTACACTTAGACACAAATGTTGAACTTTTGTGGGGGAGGTACCCTAAGGAGAGAGCCGATATGGGTCATTTTAGAAGTTAAACTAAATTTGAACAAAATATTAGGAGATCCAAAGTTTGGTTGCCCAGTTCAAGAGATATCGCTTGGGAACCGGTTTTGACCATCTTCGAACTGAAACTAAGTTTGGACATAATATGACGAAGGCCAAATTTTGGAACAATCAGTTCGAGAGTTTTCGTGCTCTCCCGGCTGTTTTCTCAAGAAGTATGGACTTGCCCCCGAAAAAAAACTTTTACCGTCGTATTTGAAGCAGCGAATGTAAGTTGCTTCAACAAAAATTAAAGTGATCCGAGTGCAAATATTAAAGTGAATTTCAAGAGTTATCGTGCGCACAATTTTTCCCGAACATTTTTGAACTTTTGTGGGGGGAGGTATCTGAAGGAGTTATCTTGCGCTCCAACCACTAAACACGATGCCATGAGGGTTTTTTTTGCACTTTTCAGGCTATTTGCTCAGAAAGTATGGACTTGCCCCAGATGAAACTTGTACCGTCATATGGGGGGCGGTGAATACAAGTTGAATAATTTAGATTTAAATTATTGTTTGTTAACAATGGGTTAACACATTTGAGTCCTTAAAGGGTTAACCTCGTTTAGATCTGTCAACGTCAATGTCAACAGATTTCAACGACTGGCGAATTGCGCCAAAGCCTCCACCTTCCTTCATGTTATGATCGTTGACATTTACTTATTCTCGTCTCTTCTATCTCTCGATACGAGGTCGCGCTCCCCCGCTATTGTGCAAACCAAGTAATCTGTCTTACCAACCCTTATTTATTATTATTATTAATAAACTCGGCCTTTGCCATTATTATTTATAACTAAAACCCCACTATTGTGTTTTTATTTATTTATCGGTTTGGGCTTTGCATATTTCCCCGCATTGGCGCAAACACAAGTTGTTACAACAAAAATCAAAGCGATTCGAGAGGAGGTCCTAAACTGAACATTTCCGAACCTTTGTGTGGGAGGTACCCGAAGAAGTGGACCTATTGAGTCCATATTGGAATCTCATCTAAGTCTGCTAAAATTTTCACGATGTGCAAAGTATGGACCAAATCGGTTACTCCCTTCAAGAGTTATCGTGCGCACAAGTTTTCGAACATTTTTGAACTTTTGTGGGGGAGGTACCTGAAGGCGTCGACCGATGTGGCTTGTCTTCGAACTGAGTTTGGACAAAGTATTACGAAGGCCAAATTTTGAACCGAGTCTGCAGATCCGTTCAAGAATTATCTTGCGCTCCAACCACTAAACACGCTGTCACGCTGGGTTTTTGGCACTTTTCATGCTATCTGGTCAGGAAGTATGGACTTGCCCCTAATGAAACTTAAATCGTCGTCAAGTTGTTACAACAAAAATCAACGCGACTCGAGCGTAGGTCCTAAAGTGAACTTTTCAGAAATTTTGTGTGGGAGGTACCGACCGATTTAGTCTATGTTGAAACCTCATCTATGTCTGGTAGATATTTTACGATGTGCAAAATATGGACTAAATCTGTAACTCCCTTCAAGAGTTATCGTGCGCACAAATTTTCCGAACGTTTTCGAACTTTTGTGGGGGAGGTACCCGAAGGAGTGGACCGATATGGTCCATCTTCGAACTTAAACTAAGTTTGGACAAAATATTTCCAAATCGGTTGATCCGTTCGACAGTTATCGTGCGCACCAGCCATTCAGACAGACGGACAGACCGGCGGACATTGTTAAATCAACTCCAAATTGTCTGAAAAGGATTTCGTCCAAATATACTTGGGTCTAAAACCATTATTTCGAACAGTCACATTTTGCCCGTATGGGTATATACACTACCCTCGTTAGAAAAAAAATGCTGAGGGTACAAAAATATGTCCTCGTATACCCTACACAACTTATGAGGGAGGGTATTGTATGTTGATTTCGGCTCGAAAATTTGTAACATATGGAAATAATGGTCGTAGACCTACATTTATGAATGTCTTGTCTGTCTGTCCTTCTAAACCTGGTAATTAGGCTAATAAGGTTACAGGTACAATTTTGATAGAAGATTCTCAAGAAATTTTTGGAAAAAAATATTTAAGGGTTAGAATGGATAAAAAACTTCTTTGGGGAAATATACAACTATTTCTTTTTATGGGAATATCTCAGGTTCTATTAAATGTATCTCAATGCAGACCTATTTCGCTTGAGCCTGGCTCTAATTACCCTATAAGGAAATTATGGGGTAACAATCAGGTATGGAACTGCTGAGATAGAGTTGTTGAACGTATACATCCCACCGATAAATAGCTGTACTCTAGGTCATAACCGTCTGGGCGTGGGGGACTTTAATGCTCATCATGAGTTATATCATTCTCTTCTCATTCTCTACGTTTTGCACCGTCAATGAGAACGCCTCTACCAGAACAAGCGGAGAGTGTTACAGTTCGCCAGACATGACAATCGTCTCACCTGGTCTGACAAATGACATCACCTGACAACCATCTTCCCATAATTGTCTCTATCTCCCCATTGTCTCCATCAACAGACCGCCCGATTTTATCACCCCTGAACGTCGCACTTTCTCCACTTTCAAGTTTCAGAGAGTTCACTAATCGCCTCTTCAGAGATCTGTCCAAAGCTTCTGATGTTGGGGTAGCAGAGAGGACGTTTCGAGACATCATTAGTGCTGCAGCCGCTCACCATATAACTGTTGGTCGATTATCCAAAGTGGGATCAAACTTCCCAGCAGAGGTGACGGGATTAGCAAATAAGCGTGGTGAGCTTTGTCGTGCCAACCCCAGGGAGCTAACACTGGAAGTTAACTGGTTGGTCCGTGAACATAAGCGGAACAAGTGGTAAAATCATGTGAAGAGTTGCAACATTGGACCCGGAATAAGTCAATTGTGGGTTAAGTCACTCTCGAATCCAGGAAAGAAGGAAGGTAGTACCTCAGTCATGTTTTTCAGAGTTTTTCGGGCAACCCAGTAGTGACAGAGCGAAGAGGGCTGCGTCTAATTAGATTTCTTCCTGCCGAGGATGACCCATCTCAATTTACAATGGATGGTTGTGAGAATGTGATCAGGTATGCTAAATCATCCAAAGCGTTGGGCCCTGACGGAATCTCCATGGTAATGCTGAAACAGTTGGAGGTGCCGGGAGTCGAGTATCTCACTAAGGTTCTCAACCTATCGTTCCCGAAGTCTAGAAAATGGGCAGGGTAGTCCCGCTTCTGAAGTCAGACAAGAATGGCATGTAAAGGTGAATCGTACAGACTGATTTCGCTTTTGTGGCCCGTTGCAGAGACTCTTGAGGATTTAGCCCTCCCCAATGCCAAAAATAGCTATTTAGTTGCAGATCAGTATGGGTTCCGTAAGCAGCACAGCACGAAAATAGCGCTACACGCCATAACCATACATATTTGTCGAGGATTCAACCAAAACAAGCTGTGTGATAGAACAATGAAACTGTTTAACCTCTATCTTTCGTGTATTCAACCACCTCCGGAATGTATTGTGATCGTAAAGTATGCTGAGGATTGTGCGTCGTCAAGTACCTACCATGTTGTCATTTGTGAAAGCCTGAAATCCTTTTTAACTGATCTTACCATTTTTTCAACCCGAGGAATTTACAAATATCCGCCACTAAAACTACGGCCACTCTGTTATCTGCGTCAAGATGAGATGTAGGCAGCACTTGGGGTACAGATAAAGAAACCTTGTTTATCTGTGATAAGCTATGCGGCGCGAGTTTGGTCCGCGAATATAAGTGTAACGTAATGGAAAGATATTCATACCTGTAAATTACCGCCCTGAAACCTGTAGCAGCGTGCCTACACATGTCTTCAGTGGACCTTCCACATGAGGAGGCAAATATTCTTCCGGTACAGGAACACAATGCATTCTTTCGTTGCAGTACTTACCCTAATATGGTGTATACGACCCCCACCCAGACATGTCCGGAGGGATCTTCATGATGTAGAATTCCGATAGGGCAAAGCAACTGCCCAGCAGGCGGCACAGGCACCTTTTCAACTGCCCAGTCAAAACTACCCAATTGACTCCCAACTATTCAATTACAGCCGCATTCCTAGAACTGGAGTTAACCCAGAGCCAGATTAAGCAGAAAAACGAACATATAAATACCGTTACAACAACAACAATTGTTCCCCACAGGTTGAAAACATCTTCTGGAATAAAACAGGTGATTGTTTGAGCTTTCCCATTTTTCAATCTGAGCGCAGCCAACATAATTTATACCGATTCGTTTTAGAGGACCACACTCTCATGTTGTTTGTCGTCAAAGTACGCGCTTCACTTCTACAGATAAAACGTACTTACCAAGAACTCCTTCACCCGAAGATCTTCATTGTATTTGACCATGTGGATTCCCGACTGACATGGGGTTGGGAATTTAATTTCGTCAGTGGAATGCTGGTGGCCCCCGTTGCTGCTTTGGATGACGGTAGCTTTGAGCTTATAACATAGTGTCAATGCAATGCTGATGGGTTATGCATCCTGTTGCTCGTTGATGCTGCATTTTCATCCTCCCAAGAGTACCAAACTTCAAAGACTTTTGACATAATACCAAATTGCCTAAAACAATTTTTAGCACCTTTTAGTACTACCAGCTTTAACATTTCAAGATTCTAGCTTCAGTTATTTAACCTACACAATGATTAGCAGTCACTTACTCAAATGGTAAATTGTTTGGTATTTTCGGACCCTTATAGTATGAATTTCCAGACTTATCGCACACCTACATCCCAATATGAATCCTCACCTAAAATTTCACGATTTTAGCCTAAGCAGTTACGCTTGGTCGTTGATAATCCGTCAGTCATGTCATCATTAATAAACTCGTTCATAAATATATATTTAAGCTCTTAATTATGATTTATTCATTAATATATTTAAATTATTATTCTTCTTCTAGGTAAGTTATTCAATATTGCATGATTATTACCATTGGTAAGTGTGAATGATCAAACTTGTTTCAAACCTTTATCTATTCGAAGGCTTAAAATGTTCAGAGTAAATTTATAAGTTTCATTAAAAGGTACATATTCTCAGCAATCAAGTTGAAATCCATTTACATACTAAGCCACTGACAATATTAATTGCAAAAAAATAAATATTTGGCCAGAAACTTTCATACAAAAGTTTGTTGGGTATTAATTTCGTTAGTATGTAATTTTTTTCATACTGTTGAGTTCTCTTGAGTGATCCGTAGGTGTAGAGTTTGTAGACTCTTTTAATAATTAAACTCTACAAAAATATAATGGGTTTGTGGCAAAGCTAATCAGCCCTTTAGTATAACACATATTCTGCACAGTGCAATGAAATTAAAACGAACCATTCAAGAAGCTGAAAATTGAAAACTGAATTTTTTTTTATGAAAATTATGTTTTTTTGAGAATAATGCAATTAGAAGACTAATCTTTTTATGAAAATTATGTTTTTTTTGAGAAAAATACAATTAGAAGACTAATCGTTTTCTGTAAGAACTATTTGTTCGGTACAAATGCCCCAATTTACATATGTATTTTAAATTTGCCTTGGTTATATTCCATATGTGGTTTCGTAGAATTAAAAATAGATTTCCAATCATCCCGCTCATTTACTTCCTTTTTCCCATTGGCATATCACTTATCACTTGGTGATGGTCATCGAAGTCTTTGCCTTCCCCCAATGCATATAACGCTGGCATTTTATGACTTTTTAATGGAGGCATCATTATTCATTCTCAGGATATGACCTAGACAAAGTAGACATGTAACTCGATACTGCTCGTGTTCCTTAGGACACTGATATTCACCTTTATCACAGATTGACTCATAGATATTTCGAATAATTTTCTTCTTAAACGCTACAGGTAATGACTATTATGATTTCGCAAGTACCCATAAGTAACCAGAGTAACTTGAAAAGTACAAAGCAATCTAGGAAGGAACCGGGCCGACGTAAATATCACAAATGATTACGCATTGTAATGGCATGAAACGTAACATGAATTTAGAGTTGGATTTATGGTAAATCGGAGACTTGTAAAACATGGTCTCCAGATTTCTTCCATTGGATGAGAAAATTGCCACAATACACGGAGGAAAAAAACGCCTCTCTAACATATGTCCCAAACATATTTTGCAGCAAACATATATTTGTTTGCAATCAGTCCCAAACATAACATATGTTTGGGTGCAAACAAATTATATGTTTGATTGCAAACAAATTATATGTTTGGGTGCAAACAAATTATATGTTTGGGTGCAAACAAATACAAACCCAAAAGCCACAAAAAAAAAGAAACACATGCACCAGTGGGCGCTTTCTGAGAGCGGGGAGCGTAAATTTCAATGTGAAACACATTGAAATGTATGCTTACATGCTCTAAGTAAGCCCTCACTGGCTATATCATATGTACAAAATTCCAAGGAAATACATAACACACTTTAATAAAAGAAAAACTGAATGAAATAAATTATATAGAAACATCGTTGAACGCTTCTCCTTAGTTGTGAAATAAGAAACAAAAACACATTTTCCTCAAAGTTGAAATCATCAGCGGGAAATCGGCAACTGGGATCAAATGATTATATAATGTTATAAATAGGTACATCCACATTTCAAATATACATATGTATGTATATGTAAAATGTATTGATGTAATTACCAATATTAAATGCGATTTCTTCCTTGTCCAATGAAATATTTCCCTTCACCTTTTTGATTCAATTATAAAATGTATTGAGCATTTAATTTACTAAAAAGCACAATTTCTTTAAGAAAAGAAAAAAAACATCAAACAAAAATTAACCAACAACAGGTCAACAATAAATACCAAGAAAAGACAAAACACTGATTTATTCACTCACTCTACCGTCTTTACTCAACGATTGTATTTAGAAAACTGAACAACATAATTAATACCATTTTTTCTTTTCCTCTTCGCTTGCTACGTTGGTTAACAACAACAAAGCACGAAACACACGTGTTTTACCGCATACACACCACCAAAGCTTCAGCGTCTCCTATTTCACCCTACACACACCTCTTTATTACCAAACAGCATTCCACAGCCGCGAGAGCCCTGTTGTTACTCTCTTTGACAAAAATCCTCTCTCCACCCATAACAAATATGTTCTATCATAAAAAATATGTTGGTACCCAAACAAATAAAATTGAGATATGTTACAAAATGTTGCAAACATATATTTGTTTGCAAGCAGTCCCAAGCAAATATTTGTTTGCATCCAAACATATTTCTAACATATAGTTTTCGGCGTGTACGTATAAAACAAAGTTCTTTAAAATCAGTCTAATCTACGCCCGCATTTCCGACCCAAGAGAAAGATGAACGGACAAAGGATATCTTCTATGAACGCCTAGAGAGAGCATATGACCTCTACCTGACCATAATATTAAGATTGTTCTGCTAAAATTGGAAGGGAAAATATAACATCTAAAAGTCGAATGAGGCTAATCGATTTTGCAGCGGGAAAACACTATATTGCAACACATCTGTAAAAATGGATGTCCTCAGATAGAAAAACTAGAAACCATATATGACATGTTGGGATAGACGGAAGTTACTCTTCCAGTGCGTAAGGTGTCCGATCGATTCGAGGAGCGAACATCGAAACGGGCCATTTCCATGTAGCAGCTAAGGTACGAACTCGTCTTAACCAACTTAGCGACGAGACAACATAAAATTTTATATGGAAATTACATTTTTGAGCATTTTTTAAATATATTAAATCGGTCCATCTTTGAAAAATGCCAAAAACGTTGGAGGATATTATAAGTATATACTTATATTGCAATCAATCCCTTGGTTTTTGAATGCGCAATTTATCTAACTGAATTCCCAACAAATCCCTACATTTATATGGATTTGACTTTGAACCTCATTCACTATGGAGGAAGTGGCCAAAAATATTTCCAGTGCAAATAGCAAGCTAATACGTTGTTTACAGCTTTGTGCTGCTGCGAAAGTTATTTTAAGAAACTATGAGCGTAGCATTCTCCCCTCATTCCCCTCCGAAGGGGGTAAGGGCATGAATTGTGTTGTTGTTAATACAAAATGTGATGAACAAAGTTATCGATTATCATATGATTGAAAAATGTGTATGGGAAAACAAAACAATAACCAAAAACAACATAAAAAACCAACCAATTTAGCAGGTTAAATAGACCTACCTCATGAAGCATGAAGGCTGAGCTTGTCAGAAAATTGGTAAAATTGTTAATATAAATCTTATAGCGTTCTTCCTCGGTGACACCCACTTAAGAAGAACTCTTGACCTTTCCATTAATGTCAAACGTATGCCGACAGTTTTTGATCGGAAATCGTCAAGTCGTCAATAAAATTCGGAAAACTTTCAAAAATCTGCAGCATGTTCCAAAACTAGGTTTGGTTTAATGCGATTTTTCGCCGATAGTTATGTGATAATGTGCATATACAACCCACAGCAATAAATCTAACCCAATCTCACTTGAGTACCTCCATAAAAAAAACCTCTCGAGTTCGTAACATTTTATCTGTAATTCGAGAATTCCGCTTGTAATTCGAATTATTTAATTTGTAATTCGAATTATTCCATTTGAAATTCGAATTATTCCATTTTTAATTCGAATTATTCCATTTTTAATTCGAATTATTCCATTTGAAATTCGAATTCCATTTGTAATTTGAATTATTATATTTGAAATTACAAATAAAATAATTCGAATTACAAATGGAATAATTCGAATTTCAAATGGAATAATTCGAATTGGAAATGGAATAATTCGAATTGCAAATAGAATAAATCGAATTACATTTGGAATAATTTGAATTTGAAATTCGAATTATTCCATTTTTAATTCGAATTATTCCATTTTTAATTCGAATTATTCCATTTGAAATTCGAATTCCATTTGTAATTTGAATTATTATATTTGAAATTACAAATAAAATAATTCGAATTACAAATGGAATAATTCGAATTTGCAATGGAATAATTTGAATTGGAAATTGAATAATTCGAATTAAAAATAGAATGAATCGAATTACATTTGGAATTATTCGAATTACAAATGGAATAATTCGAAATACAAGTGGAGTAATTCGAATAAAAAACGAAATGTTAAGAATTACAAATAAAATTCTGAAATTACAATTAAAATAATTCGAATTACATCTGAAATAGGTGTAGACAAATAGATTTCGAAAACTGTTCAAGGAAAATTTGCATCCATTAACAATCTTAAACGAAAATTTTCAGCTAATATAATTCGAAGGTGAGGCAAAAACCATCGAAATACTTGTATTTCAGATATGTACCTAAATAAAGGGTGATCCAACTTGAGGTTCCTAACGTTTTTTAAGGAAAAAACACAGAATATTGTTATTGAATGGGAAATGTTTATTGTTATTTTAAAGAACATTCCTTGACATTTATTTTTTTTTGGCCGCTTCTACGACTTAGACGTCTTAGGAAAAAGGCTATCGGTGTGATATCACACGATCTTCGTGGCCAATCGACGGTCCCAAAACCTGAAATTGTCTGTTCATCGAAGTATTATTTTAATAAACCCATTGATTGATGTCATGTGGAGAAGAATCGTTGTCTTGTTGAAACCAAAATGTAGTCGAGACCACGAGCTTCATTTTCAAGAATGGAATAGGCGGCTTTCATGCTCGTCATTGAAGGTAAAGTTCTCACCGATATAATTTTTGAAGAAATATGGGCTAATGGTTCTGGATGATGGGACACCTCTTGAATCTCCTTAGGTTGCTCTTAACCTAAATGTGACTACTTTTCTTGTTTACATACCCTTTAAGCCAGTAATGGGCCACATCGCTGAACAAAATTTGGCTAGAAACACATTCCTCCAAGACAGTGAATTTTCGTAATAAAATTGAACGATTTGCAAACATTGTCCAATCTTAAGTCTTTCCACGATAAAATGCCAAATAGTACGAAACAAAAAATAACATGATACCATGACACGACTCACACGTGATCAATCAAAAACGACCATTTAAAAAGTACCTCTAGTTGGATCACCCAAAAATTAAAAAATTAATGTCACAATTTTGGTACAACATCTGGCAACCCTGATAGCTATGACATGGACCTTTTTAAAAATATATTAGTTTTTGTTTCCTTCGAACGCGATTTTCTTAAGAATTGCTTCAAAATTCGGAACATTTGACTTATATTTTTTGTTGTGAGTACTACTTATTTTTTAAGTGCAAGTAAATATATTCAAAATATCGCGAAATTAATACGTATAGCAAAATATTATAGTGGATTTTGAAGGAGGAGGTAATAGCTTAAGTTTCATTAAAAAATAGTGTTTTAGCGTGTTGTGGAATTCTAGTTAGCTGCAAATTTTCTTAGTGTATTTTGTAATGCCAATTCGATCATATACTTAAATTTGACCTAAGGTTTTGGTCATGATGCCCACCAGTGCCCACCTCGGGAATAATTTTCCAAAGTTGGTCATGGGTTTATGATTATTCAGTATTAAAATCAGCTGCCATCAAGTGCCAGACTATAAATGGTGGGTCGCTGACTAAAGCTGCCCTTGAATAGGGTTTCTATGGATATATTAGCTTATAACTCTGTTATCTGACCACGTACATTAACATAATTGACATCAGTGGCAAGATGAAGAAATCTTCTTCCAAATTTGTCTTACGTTGGCGGTACGTGCCTTCCAGGAAGAACGCTATAAGCTCTATATTAAAAATTTTACCAATTTTCAGACAAAAATGTCGATTTTTTTTAATCCGCTAAATTGGTTTGATTTTATGTTGTTTTGGAGATTGTTTTGTTTCCCCAAGCCTATTTTTGCATCATAAGATAATCGGGACCTTTGTTCATGTCATTTTGTATTAACAGCATAAAGCAATTCTTACCGTATACCCCCTCCAGAGGGGAAAGGGGGAGAAAGTTAGGCTCGTGGTTTCTAAAAACACTCTTCGCAGCAGCACAAAGCTGTAACCGGTGCATTGGCTTGACTTTTACACTCTAAATATTTTTGGCCACCTTCTCCATACAAGTGGATGCCCTGTGCTCTGGCTGGGGATTGCTAAGAACATTAAAAAATGCTCATAAAATCTAATTTCATCAACATTGTTTTCTTTAAAGTCTTTCGTTAAATTTTTGTCAAAATATGGTTATCATGTTTTATTTCATGCAATTTTGGCTTATGTGAAAAATCGTCATTTTAGACCATAAAGTCGTCAAATAGTCGTTTTTCAATTTTGGACAAGAAATCGTTAAAATGACCATACATCGTCAAATTCTGTTTTCTATTTTCACAATGGGGCAACTCCGAACAGTGTATGTAATGGGTATATCTTGTATTGCCACTAAACTTGAGTTGCGTTGTCAGTTGTCTGCGCGACTGAGACGAAATGTTGTACCATTAATGCCAACTCAACTGGGTGGTCGATAAACATGTTATCGATCAGTGTTTTTTCAAACTTGTGACCTCTATTCGCCAAAAAAAAAAAAAAAAAAAAACATTTTAAAAATAATTGCGCTTTGGATAACTCTTTTGTGTATTCTGGACAATATTTTAATATTTTGGCTGAGTTTTCGAGCAAATTTGGAAAACAACCCAAGATTGGAATATAACCTGCCCATTGAATCTTCGGATCGTCAAGTTTTATTTGCTGTCCCAAAAAATGATAAGTTCGGTGGAATTATTTTTTGATGATGAAGAAAATATACAGGACATTGCATCTATTAGAAGAAATTTGAGGGACAAGTCGAATCCATTGGAATTGCCATCTGCACTGTAAGCTGATGATCATGTGGAAAGATCTGTATAATCAGTAAATTATTTTAGGTTTAAGCCGTATTTTCGATTGCCAAAGGATGCCGTAGTTTACATTATGGAAACGTTAAAGGATGACTTCAAAGTAAGTTACATATCAACAGGAATACCCCCACTTTTAAAAGTGTGCGCAGCGTTGCGATTCTTGAAGGACGGAAGTTTCAAAAGTCCCATGGCAATGATTTCAACAATTGCATGGCTCAATCTACATTGTCGAGAGTATTGA
Organism: Musca autumnalis; assembly: GCF_047663935.1. Classification (NCBI taxonomy): domain Eukaryota; kingdom Metazoa; phylum Arthropoda; class Insecta; order Diptera; family Muscidae; genus Musca; species Musca autumnalis. The sequence continues at coordinate 112,233,764 of NW_027411977.1, read as the reverse complement.
AGGAAGTTGTCCACTTGATAGAGGACAAATTGTGCCAAAATTGGATCGTTTCGACGTTGACAGAGGAGGAAAAAGGCAAAATAAAAACCATTTTTATTCAAAAACGAAATTCTCTGGTGTAGTTGGCTATATAGATGGAGGATGTTCGTCATTTGTACTTAAACTGAACCTACTGTATTTGTCACCAAATTCATTTGCAAAAGATTTGCTGCTGTCCGCTCCAAAGGCGATAAATTCACTTATTTTGATGGACCACCACCAGTGTCGTTGAAGTTTATTTTATTTGAGGCATTTTCTTTTTCAACTTTGCTTTAAAGTGAATCCAGACTCTGCCACTCTTCAGGTGTTCGTGTTAGAGGTTCATGGCTGTTTAAACTGTCCGAAATGGACCTCCACGCTTCATCCGCTGTGGATTTGGTTTCACCAAAACTCCCGAACTCCTCGGGCTAAGTTTGGATTTTCACTCAGTTTATCAATTAATATTTCGAACTGCTGCACAGTGCGAAATATGAGTACTTTAGCGGAACTTTACTAATAACTTTTAAAGGAAAAGGTGCAGATTCCTAAAATTTTGCACAAATGTTTATTATATTAGTGGACAGTGTGGGGCTCAAATTGGGAAACATAGACCCGCGGTTTCCTGTAGCGCTCATGTAACGGTGGCTGCCGTTTTTACGTTTTACATTCATTTTTCAATCGATTTTGATGCAAATTGGTATATTGAGTTTTCAGCGGATAGAAAACTTATCTACAAAATATTTTCAATATAGGTTCGCGTTTGGAATAGCCCCCACATGCTGGGTTCCCTCATATTGGGTATTTTAAAGGTTAAAGACAAAAATTGCAGCCGATTTTGATGCAAATGTAAATTTTAAAATGTTAGCGAATAACAAAACCTCCTCACACAAAAGCTGTCAACATTGGTCCACTTCTGGGTGAAGCCCCACAACCCTACACATCTATTAAGGAGTAAAATGTCAATATTTTTTGTTTTCATTTGTATCTATAATGTTTATTGGTCCATTCAGCAGGTCTGTACCATTAATTTTGTTAATAATGCCTTTCAGATCAAGTTCAGGTCTGCACTGCATTACAATTTTTAACGTATTTTGGTATTTGCACCGCTGCATCTAAAAATGTTGCACTATATGTAAATCACCAACATTTAGAGGTCAAAACTATGAAAAATTGCGAGAGGTTTCTTAATTTTACAGAATTTATCATTGTTAGAATTAGTGAGTCCATTTCTTCAAAATACAGTCAACAATGGCGTTCATTGTCGCGTTTACCTTCCACTTTTCGAAAATGCAACAGAATAAAATTCCCGAAGTCTTTTTAGAAAATCTTGGATATCTCCAAATACCGCGCGATACCGCACCAGTTTTATAGCTTTGCGAACAGAGGAGAATCCAATCTTTCTGATTATATATATCTTAACACGTGAATGTACGTAATTCACTTTTGAAATGACTACGGAAAATAAAAAATTACAATTTTGAAAATTTCAAAAAATCACTTCTTTCCGACTAAAATTGCACGAAAACAATAAGGGTTTTTTGTATTTTTTTAAAGTGTAAATTATCATAATTGTTTTGTAAAATATTAAGAAAAATTAATCATGGCATACTGAGTTACCATATGTCCGAGCCACGCTATATTTTTAATGAATCCAAATTACATATATTTCTTAGAAAAACAATTATGAAACAAAAGTGCAACTTTAAGTCCATTTTTAAGTCGTTTCGCGGAGTAAATCGCAAAACTGAGTATGGATCATTTGCAGTGGAGTACTTAGCTAACGAATTCAATTAAAATTTAATTAATTTTATGTACTTCAAAATTCCTTAAAGTTCCACTAAACTTCCCATATTTCGCACTGTGTGCTGCTTTGTCGTTATTTTCACCATATTGATACACAAAATTAATTAATGATGCAAAGAATCAATAATTGTTAACAAAATGTTTATTTTTCCTTCTATTTTACTTCTTGTTTCTTCAAAAATGTTCACTGCAACTGAAAATTGGTGGTTGCTGAAAAACAGCCGCTTCGTCAACTGAGATTCGCAACTTCAGTTGAGAGTTGCCATACGTGGATCAATTTTGACAACTGGCAACGCCACTCAACGATAATTGTTATCGACGATCGACCCCTAAATTTCATGAAAATCGGTTCAGTTGTTTTGTAGATATAACAAATTAAAAAAGTGGGCGTGGTCAGGTCTTTAGTATGTAAGGTTAGAGACACAACCACCATTGTGCCTCAATTAATTTTGTTGTCACAATAATACAATTTAAAAACACTGTGTATTTTATTCTTTTTTTCATTTCTTCTCACTGTTGGGAGAGTGTGTGGTTTTTGTGGAGAGTAGAGTTTTTCCCTTTTGTGTACAAAGTCTACAATATATTCAAATTGTTTTCTCCACAAATGATGAGATGAGGTTTGTGGCAAAGATAAAAATGCCCTTTTTTAGTACAAACACACAATCTTCTCTTTCCACCACAATAAACATCCCGCCGGAAATGATAATAAAAACAACATTTATCTTTTTTCTCATTTCATTGTTTTGTAGAATTTATAAAAATATATTAAAAACTATGACTAAACTCTTGATGCCATGCAATACGCTGCAATCTTAGTTGAAAACAAGTTTTATAGTTGTTTATCTTTCTTAAATAAATTCACTAGCAATTATTTAATAACTTAAGGTTAAATATTATTTACATGGGTATGGCTGGTGGTGGAGTGGGGTAGGTAACAAATAAAATACATAATAAAAAAATAATATCAAAAAATGCAAATAAATATTTAAATACATTTCTGTCAATTACTCTTCTAGAAGGGATTTTGTTTGAAACAAATTTCAAATAAGTATTACAATTCCTTTTTCAATAAACATTGTGATCACTTTTAAAAAATAATTATTTTATAAATAAAACTATGGGTGATTTTTGTTTTACATTAGTTGTTCAAAATCCGTTACATAATACTGGGCCCTTTTGTACACTTCCGGACGTACCACATTACCGCCGAAACCAATAAAATAATTTGCTGGTGGTACGGCCTCAAGATCAGTGGCACCATCACCAATCATGGTTATCACAGTATCGGCTTCGTATTGTTTGCGTATGTGAGCAATAGCCTCTGCTTTGCCACCAGATCTGGAAGTGGGTTGATTGGTATCGAAGGCAGCATATTCTCCGTTACAGTAGAACATCAGCTTATTGGCATATAAATGGGAAATGGGGACATTTAACTCATTGGCCACCGGTTCGATGAGACAATGGAAACCACCCGATATCAAATAGACCTGTTTACCTTCGGCCTTTAAGTGTTCAACGAAACGTTTAACATTGCGTGTCAATGTGCTGGGTCTGGATTTGAGGAAATCATGGATTTGTTTTTGACTGGGTCTAATGATATCTAGGCGTATTTTGAGAGCATCCTGGAAGGTCATTGATCCACCCATGGCTTCTTTAGTTACACGGGCCACTTCCGAGCCTTTGCCACAGAAATCGGCCAATTCATCGATACCTTCCTCACGTATCACTGTCGAGTCCACATCAAAGCAAACAATGTGGGATTTTTGTATAACTTTGGCAGCTAAATCGGGACATTTACTTGTGGGCGCCGTAGTTTCGCTCATGCTGTGTAGATTATTGCCATTCAGGGCCTTTGAGGCAACGACATGGCAAGTGGCAGCACCATTTAAAACGGATGTTGAACAGCCATTTGCGGCAGTGCGGCCCAAAGTCAAACCAATTGTGGAACTCATAATGCTTCTCGAACACTGCACTTTATAACAACAACAGCAGATCGTGTGATTTTTTGAGGATTATTTAATAATGTCTTTTTGTTTATTAATGGAATGGAAAGTTTTCTTTGTTGCTCGCACACCACGTTTTTTCTTATTCTGATCGCTTTCTTTCTTTCTTTATACAAATTCAGCAGTTCACGGATTTAGATAAAACACGTTGCTGGTTCTTGCTGGCTGGGGGCGATTATGTTTATTAGGTAATCATAAACAAAGCTTGTTTGCTGTTCAAACGCAACACAAACCATCGACGATTTCTTCAATTTCTCACGGAAACAGATTGTTTTTCTTTTGTTTACTCCACTTTGACTATTTCAAGTTCACGATCACTGGTCACAATGTTAGAATTTGTATCTCTTTTTCTTTGAAAATTATTTTCCTTTTTTGTGTGCTATGGAAAATTTAGCAATTTCTTTTTTATTCTCAATTATTTTTCTCGTTTTCTTCTGTTTATTTGTTCTCCAAAGGAGCAACGCTGTTGTCCGCCTCAGTGGCTGTTTGTAACTGATTCAGTTCTGTGTAAAATATTGTCGAGGAAAAGTCTTTTATATACACCATACAATTTGTTTTGTTGATCAATTGTTGTTGTTTTGGTTTTGTTTTTCTCTCTATATATGTAAGTACGTTCGTACGTATGTATGTCTGTATGTTTCTGTGTGTAGTGAGATGTGACTGACTGGCCGACAATGAATGACAACAAACAACTCAGCAGTTGTATACAGAGCGCGGTCAGTCGATCGGTGATCAACAATAATCAGCCAGTTGATGGTATTGGCCTGGTAACACAACAAAGCTAGTTCGACACTCTTTGTAAGTTGTTTGTGTGGATTTAGGGTTGCCATCAATCAAGTAGGAGTAAAATGGAATTTTTCTCAAAAATCCAAAGAATTTATGTTATAATTTTGGATTTTTCTTTCTAAGTGTGAGCGAATTAAAATAGATCACGGTGGTCAAAGTCAGTCCATCTGTCAGATTGGCTAGAGCGGCTTAAGTCTTGTTTAGTGGCACCTCGCGGATCGGGCTGAAATTTTTACCATAGGTAGTCGTTGGCACCCTGATCACAGCGATATGTAGTTTTCTGGGGGAAGTCCATACTTCCCTAGATATGGGTCTTGACATTTCGGAAGTGCCTTACTTTAACACCATTAGTTTGGTTATGGGTACCTCTAGAATCGGTCTGAAATGTTTACCATAGGTAGTCTTTGGAACCATGATCACAACGATATACAACATTCCCGGGGGAGTCTATAATTCACAAGATATGGGTCTTGACTTTCTACTATTCTTACTTGGATATCGAATGACTTAATCTTCGGCCAGAGGTCGTCTATTTAAAGAAAACTTACAATTTGAAGAAGTTTTTGTTCCGTTAGCCAATTTTGCACCTGTCCATAGGAGAAAGCCTTAAATCCCTGGCCGAAGGTGGAGTACGTAAAAGACACTTCTTTTTTTGGCATTTTTTAATTTTGACGAATAATAATTTAAATGGTACACATATAAATGGTAAAATGGTACACATATTGCATAGGAATTATAAATTTCCTCGGGAAAACTATATATCGTAAAAATTTCAGCCCGATCACAGAGGTGCCTCTAAATGAGACTTGTTCCCATAGATCATGATGTTCAAAGATGGACCATATAGGTCCACTGCTTCCGTAATAGTAATAGTAATATTTCTTCCAGACATAGATCCAGATCCACAAGTTCACACTTCATTATATTATGAAAACCGTGTCATCCGAAACGCGAACTCATTCAAAAAAGCAAGTCAAAACGGGGTGATATCTCCGTAACTGTTTAAACTACGAGCCCATCTTTTTGAAATTCCACACCCTCCAGACGGCATAGATAGATAGATCGCAGTATATGTGGATCTTTGTACGATCTTGGCGCCGGGTCTTAATTTGGACCACATATCGACGACTCCAAACAATAGTATGCTAAGTCGACTTTGCATGTTTTCAAGTTCTTTACATTTTTATATTTAACGTCATTTAACTTAAATTCTGTCAAATTTTGGTAATGATCGGACAATCCGAACAGAAGTTATAAACAAATATTTACTTAGCATAGTACTGAAGGTCAAAGAAATTTCCAAACTTTTAGAGCTTGTCCCGCAAAACTCGCTTTTCAGAATTAGCAAACTATTATTTGGAGGTGTCGAACGTCCTTTAACTTAAATTCTGTCTAATTTTGGTAATGATCGGTCAATCCGAACAGAAGTTATAAACAAATATTGACTTAGCATAGTACTGAAGTTCAAAAAATGTCCAAACTTTGAGAGCTTCTCCTGCAAAACTCACTTTTTAGACTTAGCATACTATTATTTGGAGGTGTCGATATGTCATAGCTTAATTATCTACATATCTGACTTAGTGCAGTTATTTCATCCATTGCCACAATGTTCCCCGCATGGACGGCTGAAATGAGGCTTCCCCTAAACATATTGTTCGATTGTGTCCTGATTCCAACTACAGACTACCCCATGATATTGGGTGTAACTTTGGGCAGCATGTTCATACAAGCAACAGCTATTTGCGCTTGCCGGCAGCTCTGGGTGCAGACAAAAAAAACACTTCTTGACCTCTTACAAAGCAACAGGCTGGTCTGTGGTAAGCTATGCATCGCCAGTTGGTATGCAAATGTTAACGCTACGCATTGGAAGAATATTCAAACCTGCAACAGGGTGTCTCCTAATGATACCTGTGGACCATGAGGATACGAGGATTTACCGGTGCAGCACAACAAGATCCCTACAAGAATATAGTAGATAAGCTTCCGCCACCCAGACGCGTTTGGAGAATTTACATGATCCAGAGAGGGAAATGACCAAAGGTAGAAAAGAGAACCGATAGACCTATGAGCCAATCACAAAGGCTTGCTCGTACTCAGCGACCACCCACCGTTCATCGCAGCAGAAGAACGCCAGCTGCCAAGGCAAACATGTGTGGTGTTAGACCAATAGCATTTGTTCAACTGCCCAGCTAAACCCAGTCTTGTGATTCCTTATGGAACAGTTCAGGTTGCAGAATTTTTGAATCTGGATACAAAGGAATCTCGTTATGGTTTTTATACAGAAAATAAATACGAATACGATGTTACAAAAGAAACAAGTAAGAAAAGCGTTAAGTTCGGTCGGGCCGAACTTTCTATACCCTCCACCACAAATTTCAGCCACTTCGGTGGATTAATGTGGCCACAACCTTCAAAATACCGAAATTCGGAAGGTACCGTTCTATGGGGGCTATATGATGGCGTGGACCTATACCTACAAATTTATGGGGGAAAGTTTTATACGCCTAAAAAAGACTAAATACCAAATGTCAGTCATCTCGGTGTGATAATGAGGCTAAAACGTTTAAAATATCGAAAATCGGGATATATTGTTTTATGGGGGCTATATTAACACGTGGACCTATATAAACATTTTATGGTAGAAATGTTTCTTAGCCTCTGGAAACACAAAATACAAAGTTACAACCGATTCTTTGGTCAAATGGGTCTAATACATTCAAAATATATTAAAATGACGCGTACTTTATAAGGGGCCTTATGTGGGGGCTATACCAAAACGTGGACCTATATAACCCAACTTTGCTAGGAATGTTTTCTGGCCTCTGAAGACACAAAATACCAAATTACAACCAATTCTGTGGTCAAATGGGTCTAATACATTCAAAATATATTAAAATGACGCGTACTTTATATGGGGCCTTATATGGGGGCTATACCAAAACGTGGACCTATATAACCCAACTTTGGTAGGAATATTTTTTGGCCTCTGGAGACACAAAGTACCAAATTACAACCAATTCGGTGGTAAAATGGGCCAAATATCTTAAAAATTCCTTAAAACGACGACGCGTCACGCGTCATTTTGTATGGGGGCTATACGAAAGCGTGGACCTACATAGCCCGCTTTCAATACCAAAAGTCCTACGTAAATATAACATATTTTCCCAAAATTTCATCAACCTACGTCAATCCGTTCGGACGCTAGAGTGATTTCCACAGACGGACAGACGGACGGACATGACTATATCGATGTAGAATTGCACGCTGATCAAGAATATATATACTTTGTGGGGTCTACAATGATTATTTCGAGTAGTTACAAACGTAGTGACAAACTTAATATACCCCCATCCTATGGTGGAGGGTATAAAAACGTATCTAACCAGTAGTCGGTGTCTTCTTGTGTTCACCAAAATGACAGTTGCAAAGTAGATTCTCGAACGTATCTATCTCTTCTGTATTCTGTATACATGATCTATAGAATTTGACTCCATTGTCATCCCATCTTGAAGTAAAAACGACCCACAGTGATATTCATCCCTAACATATCGAGTGAGAGAAGCGAAATGGTTCTACTTTGAGAGATAGTAGCCAAGATTAATTTGGACATCCTTTATCCTGATTCTATAAGCCTTCTGTAGTAAGTCCCACAGTGATATTCATTGCCAAATTATCGAGGGAGAGAAAGGAAATTGTTCTATGTTACGAGATCTCACGAAGTTTGCGAAATATTAGCACATCAGTGCCCTGACCGATTCATCAATTGGGAAATGGTGTTACTTATGGGAAATGGTGTCACTTACAGCCACCCCAAACTAGTTTATCTGCTAATTTATTTCCTATTATATTTGTATGTTCTGAAACCGAGCGAAGTTTAACGATATTTCGTATATCATACAGAGAGACAGTTTTTTGTCCTCTAACTAACACTGCTGCTTTCCTGATAGCAAAAATCTCTGAGCGAAAGACCCTACAACTATCGTTAAGCTAATATATTTGTTTGATTAAGGGATTTTCGCGATCGACACCGGCGCCAGTGCCGTCCAGAGGAAAATTGCCCTCAGAACAAATGTCTCTGTTTGTAATAATTACTGAGGGTGAGTCAAACTTGAAAGTGTTGGGCATATAATTGTTTGCCTTCGCATATCTAAACTTTAAACTCGCCACATTGCTGACTCTCGGAATTTAGAGCCTTATTCTCAAGCGCTTGCCACTATAGGTTAAGATGAGGCGAACCACGGTTGCACACAACCATCCTCACTTTCGTCAATCACAGTATGATAAAAATGTTATCTGGTTTCTGATTAGGCTGCAGCCAAGGAGGCGTTTAAAACTGGTACTGTTGGTTGCTTGTTTTACGTGGCCTTCATAGCCTATAGTTATGTGAGAAGATGCTTGGATCTATGCGTATGAACCCGAAACAAAATGAAAGTTCTTGATGGAAGAAACACTTCGAGGCATATGCTCCGCTGTTTCTTCGGCAAAACTGACCATGCGGCGACTAACGGCTTGAGCAACGTAGGAAGGTTAATTCTGAGTGGTACACTACAGTTTATTTGCCAGAAGTCTCCTAAGAAATTCCAAAAACGAACAAGAGAAGACGAGTCATTGTGCACCATAACAATGTGAAATTGATGGGTCATTTGACTGGGCATCCAATGACTTCATTTGATTCCGGCACATCAAGAAAAAAAGGAGTGGTCAACGGTTGTCATCGAAGATGCTGTTGAAGCGTTTAAAAGCCATGTTGTGGAGGTGTCGCAATCGGAGTGAAAAAAGGGTTTCACAATTGGTTTAAGCACATGAAAAAGTGCATAAATCACGCTAGAGACTACTTAAGAAAGCAATAAAACTACTTTTGATAATAAATATTCGCGTTTTCATTGTTAGGCCAGAAAGTTATCAAGAAACCCTCGTATAGTATTCTATACACCATTTATTGTTTGCGTTCTAAATGCCAAAACTCAATGGATTTTTCTTGATTGCGTCGCTTCATTTCTGATAAAAGAATACAGAGAGGCCGAGACGAATTTGAAATAGGTTGCTTTTTATACCCTCAGCATTTATGCTAACGAAAAATGTGCCTCATCGAAATAATGGTTTTAGACGCCAAGTATGTTTGGACGAAATCCGTTTCAGACAATTTGGAGTTGATTTAGCCATGTCCATTCCGTACGTCTGTCTGGCTGGTACCCACGATAACTCTCGAACGGATCAAACGATTCGGTCCAAAATAGCGGAAGAAGATTCAAAATTTGGCTTTCGTAATATTTTGCCCAAACTTGGCTTAAGTTCGAATATAAGCCATATATGTACCTCCCCCACAAGAATTCAAAAATGTTCGGAAAAATTGTGCGCACGATAACTCTTGATTTAGTCCATACTTTATCTGCCAGATATAGATTAGGTTAGAATATGGACTATATTTGTCCACTACTTCGGGTACATCCCACACAAAATTTCGTATAAGTTCACTTTAAGACCTGCTCTCGAATCACTTTGGTTTTTGTTAAAGCAACTTGCTCGCTGCCTCTATTGCGACGATAATTTTTTTTCTGGGGCAACTCTAAACTTCTTGAGAAAACAGTCCTAAAAGTGTAAAAAACCCCTATGTCACCATATGTAGTCCCTGGAGAGCACTATAACTCTTGAACTGATCAATCGATTTGGTCCAAAATTTGGCCTACTCCATATTTTGTTTGTCATATTTTGTCCAAACTTAGTTTAAGTTCGAAGATGGGCAAAAACTTCCGTTACATCAGCCAATATTTAAAAATGTCACTAAAATGGTATGCACGGTATCTCTTGAACGGGGCAATCAATTTGGTCCAAACTTTGGATCTCCTAATATTTTGTCCAAATTTAGTTTAACTTTTAAAATGGAAGTTAGCGGTCTTCTTATGGTACCTCCCTCAAAAAAGTTCAACATTTGTGTTTAAGTGCAGTTTAGGGTCTGTTCGAATATCCCTTGGAAGTGTATACCGACGCTGTTCGTTGTGGTCCTGTTAACAGTCATATTATGTTTTCCGTGGGCAAGTCTATGCTTCGTGGCATACTGGTCCAAATGTTATACGATGACCCACTGAAATGACTAGTGCGTGATATCTATTAAAAATATATGACTAAAATAAGATCCACTTCCATAATGTACTTTGTCGGTCCATTCTTTAAGGTACCTTCTCCGCAACACTTTTGAACTTTAATCCTAATCCACATTTTTGTAGGCAAGTTCAAATATCCAAAATGGGATACAACATTCTGATAAGACCCAAAATACATTCGATCTGTCCGTAGATGAAAGTTTCAATTCACATAGGCTGGGGGTATATCTCTGTCGACAAAGCCGACTGATCAGCGTACGTAAAAATACTTTAAATAACATTTCCAATCGTTTCATTTCGTATTTTCCATAGGAACAATACAAAACGAAACATAACCCACGTTTGCCGAGCTCGCTGTTTAGTTTCGTTTTGTTTACATTCGTGAGTGCGAACAAAACGAACAACGAAAAGTACTCAACTCCGCAAGAGCAGATAGAAAACGGAATAGTACTAAACACATGTGAATAAATCAAAAACGTTTGGTGGTTGATAAAATTCACTGTGGTATGCTGATGCTAACTTATAGGGTTGTTAAGCAATCACATGTGTGTGTGTGTGCCTTAGTGTGTCATTGGCCATAACGCACAGCAAACGTTTGCCAAAAATTCTTTTTGTTTCTGTGGTGAATGAAAAAACTCGATAGCATAGCCAAATCACATTTCAGCAATCGTACGATTTTCATCTGTTTACATTGAAATGTTTGTGGTTTTGTTTTGGTTGTGATAATGAAACGATTCAGAGAAGCTGAAAAGTTTGTGTACGGGATCGTTTTGTTTGTTTCCGTTCATTGCGACTGATACATTTTTACTTGTTCATTTATTCTTTTACTAGAGCAAAGCGAAGAAAGCAAACAACGAGCTGATTGAGTTTGGGCCTTAATGGGACCTATCAAAAGATCTAACAAAAACTGTGTCTATCGAGCGCCCTTTAAGGTAAGCTAGTGTTAAAGGTAATGTCCCAGTCGGCAACATAGGTAGTTCCGAACTGTTGAAATCGTACATTTTGAATGGATTTGGAATTTCCCCGTTAATTTGTTGCCCAATTTCCTATCCCATCTCTGAGTATTTATTTGCCCTGCTATGACACAACTAATTAATTTCTACTTGGCATCCCATTTCGATCGTGTCGTTCAGTGTTGTTACTAACCAAGAGCACAGGCACGCGTTGTAAGTGAATTAGTTGGTGAGCGAACGCGTGAGTGAGTGAGCTAGTTTTGTTTATTGTTGTTTCCCGCCGCTCTCTTATCACACATCATATGGTTTGCTTTGTGTTTTTGATGTTATAGCGTAACTACCATCGATTCGGTCGGTAGTGTGTTGTGTTATTGTTTTCCTCAGTTAGTTATCTTAAATTAAGTTTTATAGACAGACACTACGGCGAGACTGTCGTTTAGTTTAACTCTTAGTGAATATCATAAATAAAACAAGAAAAACAAAACTCAGATTGACCATTGTCCTCCCCTTTTGTTCTCCAGACAAGTGAAGAACACACCTACCTACCTACCCAGCTACCTAGTGACTACATACTTCTGCACTTCCAGTCTACACTATGCAACCGAGGCGACAGATTGCCAGCAGTGTCTGCGTATTATTGCATGGTGTGATGTTTTTGAATTGCCAGTTGTTTGTTTGTTTTTGTTTTTTTTTTTCTATGGGGTGCACTTCTCTAGGGGGCTTGTTTATGAAAGTGAAACATTGTAAACTCATGTTTTTGTTGTTGTTGTTTTTACATAGTTGTAAAATTTTGTTTTGTACTTTAGCCAAGGCCATTTTTTTGTTTAAACAAGGGTTTGTATTCAAGACATTTGTGTTGATTTTTTTAGATTTTTATAGGAACTAAGAAAATTTGGTGCAAGGGAGAATCGCCCATCAAAATCAAAGAAGTAATGGGCAGACGCAATCGGTAGGTAAATTCAGATCCAAATGCCATTAGCGATACGACATTTCAGCTGAAAAGAAGAAGCCCAAAAAGGCAAAGAAGATATCGAAATCCGCCGTAAAAGCGCGATGGAGGTGAGTCAGTTGATGAACAGAGGGAAACAATCCGTAGGTGTGAACGCGAGCAGACGGAGCAATGATGGGTCTTCAAAAGCGTCAACTACTTCAAGGCTAACTAGTCCTCAGTCGACCAATCCAAAATCACAACCAGTGGTTGCGAGGAGGATAATGTTGACATTGTTACGGCCGGTCCATTTGCCTGTGTTGTATTCCTTTGTGTCTAAGAAGTTTAGTGAGAAGATCACTACTAAATATCAGTCAGTCAGTATCTTCGCAGAAATGTTGTAGGTACATCTGCGAATGCGAGCTAGTATAGTTATTCACAGGAAATCGTCTATACCGAAGCATGTTGACACTGCTTCGCGAAGAATTTTGCCAAATAATCTCATTGACAAGGCATGATCCTAACGGTTGCATCTGCGATCGTATTGGTTACTGGTTGAAGACCATCTTAGCGACATTCTCATCTCAAACGTTGTTGTTGTTGTTGTAACATCTGACTCGTGGTCTTCTCCAGTTCTAGGTATGTAACTGTTTCTATGGGTTTTCACCCCATAGATGCTAGAGTTACTTTAGTAGGTAACACAAAGCAGTTGAGGAGGTGCACTGTGTTGTGCGGGGATGTGCAAGCTGGGCCGATGTTTCGCACGTAGTCATCGATACTATTTTAGACGGCTCCATCATTCCGAGCGTAGTTGAGCCAAAAATACTCTGGCTTGTCGAGGCAGCTGACGTTCCTTAGATGTGATAAATAGGGGATGTTCTCCGTGGACCGCATCCACACCATAGTTGTTTATGGCATTTGTATGAATGCTCTTCAAAACTACTTGATAGGCTTGCTTATCTGGGGGTTTTTCTCTTGTAAAGTTGGACATCTATTTCTTGAGAGCATGCCAATATGTTGCTGTACTGTAAGAACCATTGTCTCCTCAGGTAGATGGTCCGCTGAAGACATGAGGAGGCATCCTTTTGCAGTTCTCAGGGCGGCATCCTGTTAGGTTGGAACATTTCAGCATCGCGTTGCACTTGCACACAGATCGACCTATCTCGTTTCTTTATCTGCACCCCAAGTGCGGCAGGCTAGGGACTTGATTACCTTGTTCCTACATTTCAACTGGTCGCTGCTATCTGTGTAATGCTGGGCGACGTGTACATGCTATCGAGTATGACCCCTAGAATCTTTGGGTCGTTGGTGGTCGGAATTCTGCTATCATCGACCCTGATTTTCAACTTAGCGCTCACCTCTACCGTCCAGGTGGTGAACAGAGTGACCGTAGATTTGGTGCTGGTATTTGCATATTACTCGCGTAGAAAAAGGTGGTAAGATCAGTAAAATAGGGAGTTCAGCCTTTCTCAAATGATGCTGGAAGAAGTGGAACACAGATCAGTTCCGGAGATATCACCTCACGTTGGGGAACTCTCCAAGGAACTTTTGATCCTGAATTCTACGTACGACTGGCGTCCACACATATAATTGATTATTCAACGTTTCAAACATGACCGGAGGGTTATCTGTTCAGTGCCGTCAAACAGCGTGTGGAGTGCTTGGCAGTATCAAAGGCTTTTGATAAGTCGAGCGTCAATGCCCTATCTTGCTCTGGCTGAGCCACCGACTAATATGTGCGGAGATGGCGTGTAGCGCTGTTGTCGTCGTTTTTGCTGCTTACGGAACCCATGTTGATCATCGGCAGGATAGCTATTTCTGATGCGGCAAGGGACTTTGCTACGGGCGACAAAAGCAAAATCGGTGTGGGCTGTATGATTTTCCTTGTCTGATTACAGTAGCGGGAACACCCTGTCCATTTTCCAGTCTTCGGGAACAATGTGCGGTTAAGAACTTTGGTAAGACACTTGACTCCCGGCATTCGCTGACTGAAGGCATTCGCAACATCATCCATTGTGGATTGTGGTGGTTGCTCCTCAGCAGGCAGATATCTAATGACAAGCTGTCGATTAAAATAACTTGCGTTCTTCGTCGGACCAGTCAGCGTAACGTCGCCAAATATAACTGAGCGGTTGTCCACGATTCACTTATTCCGGCTCTAATTTTGCAAGCCTTCAAATGATTTTGCCACATGGTCCGCTTATGTTCATCGATCAACCTGTTAACTTTCAGTACCAGCTCATTGACTCCGGGGTCACCTCGACGAAGCCCAACACACTCATTTGCTAATCGCGTCGCCTCTGCCGGGAAATTTGGTATCACTTCGGGTATTCGACCAGCAGGTATGTGGCGAGCGGCTGCAGAAGTGATGATTTTTCGGAACGCCCTTTTTGCTACACGAACATCAGAAGCGAAATTTGCTCTGCTACCCAACATCACAAATGTTGGATAGATCTCTGAAGCGGTGATTAGTGAACCCTATGAAACTAGGTCAGAGCTGATAAAACACGTCGGTCTGTTAATGAAGACAGTTATGGGCAGATGATCTGGCCTCAGGGAAACGACTGGTCGCCAGGTTTGTGACAGGTGACACGATGGTTATATCTGGCGAATTGTGACATTCTACGCTAATTCTGTTAGGGCCGAGCGAAACGCAGAGCTATAAATTTTCTCAGTCAGCACTCCCCTTTGGTAATTGGCGAGGACCGATTGCCACAACTCATGATGAGCATTAAAGTCCCCCAAGACCAGTCTGTCATGACCTTACAAAAGCGGGCTAATGTTGGGTCTTTAACCTGGAGTACACGTTATGCAACTCTACCTAGGCATTTCCACAGCGGGCTACTACCCCCATACATTGCATGTGCGGTTCATTAGAGCCAGGCTCAAGCGATATACATAGGTCTGTATTGAGCAGACTGGTGCAGTAATCCCCAACTTTCCCTTCTGGTACGATCCTTCCTCAGTATGTTGTAACCATCACACCGATCTAAGTTGCAGTTGTTGTAGAGCTTGGTTTCCTGCACATCACGGCGGCTATAATATTCTTTCGACTTACAAAATACACTATTTCCTCGATCTTACTTCGGTGTCCAGTGCAATTAATTTGCAAAAAGGATGCATTTTCAGGGATAGGAACAGCAACGGCTGATGTAAGGTGCTGCGTGTGTGGTTGCTGTTTCGGGACTGCTGGGGAGTCTCGACTTCTGATAACGACGACGAGTCATTGCGGCCTGTTTACGCAGAATTGCGGCCAGTGGTCCCTCTCATGAACGTGTCTAGAACAGCTGCTGAGATACACCCACTCCTGGCATTTATTGAATCCCATCGAAGTTTGAGTGTGGTGGACGCGGATGTGACAAACCGAGATTATTTATATTTGTCCTGTGTTTTCCTCCTTACCGGCACGGACCTAAAGAATCCGGAGCAGGCATTCCGGGATATGCTGCTCCCAACACAGATAAAAAATCAAATACAAGCATACATATGTACACTGAATTAGCGGTCTATGTCCGGAACACGGGTGTTGATTTCTCAGACGTTGTGGATCGGAGTAACGTACGGTTCGGTACAAGAGAACCAAGGCCATTAGCTGCGAGATTTAGGAATCAGTAGATTTTCTTATTCAGTCAGGTAATGGCAATGAATCACTTTGGGAAGATAGTAACCTGATGGCTGTACCTGTTGTTGAGATTCGGTGTGGGATGCAAATGTCAGTATAAGTACATCTATAGATTCTAAATAGTATAGAAGGCTATCTATCTATTCATGGGTTATTTAGTTAGGTTATTGACTTTGTCATGTTAAACGTATGTAGGACCATTGCTTCGCATCTTCCACCTGCTACTACGACACAAACTTCAGCTAGTCTTTAATTCACCAAAATCTGCTGCATCATTTCTGATAACACCACGAAATTCACATAATTTCTCCTAATTTTAATGGTATTTAAAATTATATACGGCGTACGGAATAGCAGCAGCTGATTTAGCTTTATCTCTACAATTCTCCGAGTAGCTAGAAATAATGAAAATGGCAAACAAAAAATATAAACAACGACACGTTTTTTTCCCGCGCAATAATGTTTGTTGATATTTTATACAAAACGGGCCTATTTATGTACGTAGTATGTATGTATGTGTTTTTTTACGTACGTCGTACGCACCAGCCATTCCGTTTGCTGGTTGTTTATCATTATTATGACGATCAAAGGCAGGAGGCGGTGGGGTGTCAGCGGAAAGATCGCCAACATGGTACGATCACGTGTTTATCGCATGTTTAGTTTGTTTTGTTGTACTTCACATGTAAACGGTTCCAGTACAAACTTCTTGCGCTCCCACTAACTACTCTAAGAAGTCAATAAACTTGTGTATGTATGTATGTATGTATATGTAACGGAGAATCGTTATTTTGGTCGACTGATTCCATTCTTTATCTGAGGAACAATACAACAAATGAAAGGTGTGTGCCCTCTTTTTATTGTATTTGGAAATTTAAGCAGAGGAAATTAACTGAAAATATTTTTAGTTTACATACAGTGAGTCACAGTCAAAAATATCCACTAGAGTTTTTTTTGATTAAAATTGCGATTTCTTCGACAGGTGGCCATTAACCCGAAGCTTAATGCACCTACACTTGCTGAGATCGCGGAGAAATATCTTAACAAAAAGTTTAACCCTGGAACCATTATGAGAATTTTGCGTAACCATGGCCTTCATGGCAGATTTGCACTGAAAAATCCATTCATAAATCCTAAAAATTTGCAAAGTCGATTGGAGTTCCTTCAGGAAGACAAAAAAGGGATTTTGAGTTCTGGAAGACTGTCATTTTGGCAGATGAAAGCAAATTTAACCTGTTTGGGTCGGATGGAACAAGTAAGGAACGGTGTAGGGCAAATACGGCTTTGGACTCGAAACACACAATTCCAACGGTAAAATACATA
Organism: Musca autumnalis; assembly: GCF_047663935.1. Lineage (NCBI taxonomy): Eukaryota > Metazoa > Arthropoda > Insecta > Diptera > Muscidae > Musca > Musca autumnalis. Next base: position 112,216,230 of record NW_027411977.1, on the reverse strand, counting down.
GGAGGGTCTGTTATGGTATGGCGTTGTATGAGTGCTTTCGGTGTAGGGAATCTTGTCTTTATCGAAGGAAATATGGATAAGATGTGTTATTTAAACTTTCTGAAGAATAATTTCAAGTGTAGTGCTGTAAAAATGGGATTGGGGACAATATTTCAATTTTATCAAGAAAATTACCCTAAGCACATACCTATCACACATTTTTAAAGAATGGTTGCTATGTAACTGTCCAAAATTGATTTAAACACCTCCCCAATCCTTGGTTTTGATTTCTATAGAAAATTTATAGAGTATTTTGGAGACAAATATAAGAAGTCATAACATTTCAAGTATAGTAGCCCTGAAAAATGCACTGCGAGAAGAATGGGGAAAATTCAGATATCTTCCACCGAAAATTTGGTTAAATCTATGACGAAATGCTCAAAGGTGTACAGGATAACAAGTACTAAACACTTAAGAAATCCTTTTTGTTTAATAAAACCTTTAGTGTGGATACTTCTCACTGTGAGGTAGAAATCGATGTTGTTTAACAATTTTTATTTTTTATCTAATTTTACCTGAATTTTGCTAATTTCATTTTATTAATTTTAAGTAAAGACACTAATCAGGCATGTCACAGATTCCGATCGGAATGGTTTCTATTCCGTAATTTAATTTCGATCGTTTTTGTTTTAGCTTCTTCAGATTTCGATCGATTTGGTAATTTCCGAAAATCTCATTATTTAGTATACCCAGCGAAAAGTTTGCCTCCAAAGAGGCAGTTAAATGATATGTACAAGTGATTTGGAAGTGCATCAAATTATGCATTTTCACTCATGATTTTTACAAGGGAGTGACCCCGGAAAGAGGCACTCCATTGCATCGCATTTTAACTGACCCTTTGGCATTGCATTTTAACTGAACCTTTGGCACTGCATTTTAACTGACTCTTTGGCATTGCATTTTAACTGACCCTTTGGGGTAGAATAGGAGGCAGTCCAGAGCACGTGTTTTGAATAACAAAATAAAATGCATTTATTATTTGTGTAAAACAAAAATATTAATAACTTTATTAAATTAACACAGATTATGAAAATTCTCTATTGAATTCAATCGCAAACAAGTGTGTTTCCTCCGCTCTTCATTTAATCCAAGCATAAGTGCTTTCGCTTCATCTGCTAAATGGGTTTGATATTGTCTTCCCATCACCAGTTAAGATTTCGACATGTACTCCAAAATCACTACATTGGGAAATTTTCTTCTCGTGAGTTACCGGAAAAATGTTCACAAATTAACTATTATTTAGTTTGTATTAGCAAATGTTTGGAAATGTTAACACGATTATCTCCTTTGTAAATGTATTCCCCTGCCTGTAGAGATGTACAAACTGATTTATGTACATGTAGGGATCTCTAACAACTGCTAATAAAATGTAGTGAACGGAGTGCCTTTTTCACGACTCCGTTGAACTGCCTCCGGATGTTGTTAAAATGTGACAAATGGATTTGATTCTTTGGATTGCATCCAAATGCGGTTAAAATGTGAGGAATGGAGTGCCTTTTTCACGACTCCGTTTGAACTGCATAAAAACATGCCGTGAAAGAACTAGTCTACATTGCACTACTTCCAATTTATTTTGCTGGGATAAATATGGCACCATTAGAGGAATCAAAAGAAACAAAACAAAAATATATGATTAGAAAACACTGTAAGAATTGTGAAAATATTGTGTTTAAAGAAAGCTTTTTTTTGTGCGAAAAAAGAGTTAAGTTTTATTGGATTTTCAATTTTTCTATTGTTTCTGTAATTGAGGCGGAAATAGTTATCCAGTTGTCCATCATCAGCATTGGTTCCGTAAGCAGCACAAATGAGGACATGAGCAGACAAGCCTCCGGCCATGATTGAAACGTTAGATAATCAACTATGTATGTGGACGCCAGTCGTTTGTGAAGTTCAGAAAAAATAAATCAAAGACCCATAGGGTAACACAGGGGGTTCCCCAAGTCGGGGTGATATCTACGGAACTGTTTAACTTCTAACTTTCTGAAATTTCACACATACAACTGATTGTACGACCTATAAGTTCGGATCATATCGTTGATGATGTACATAGGTTTAACAATTACGTAGCTGACATAGTGCAGTTCTTCCATCTAAGGTATATGAAAATGCCTGTTCACCATCGAAGTCAGGCCCAACTCCATAATATTGGGCATAACGTTCGACAGCATGTTTTAGTCGTCCGCGTCAACCACAGCTATTTGCCACAAGATTAGAAGTAGGGCTATTGTTTCTGTAATTGAGGCGCTTTTTTGCGCATACACAGAAAAAACAATTACTGCATTTCAGGAATAGTGTTCAAAAAGTCTTGCCATGGTTCAAATTTCTGCATTTCATGAACTCCATTCATAAAGAAAAAAATACTGTTTTTTCTGGGAGATTGAAAACAAAAAACAATTTTGGCGAGTTGTTGTTTTTGTTATTATTGACTAACAACCACCACACACCACCAACCAGAGACAAATTTTGCTGCTTTTTATTAATTAATGCTTTTATTTTCACTGTAGTTGTCATCGTCTTGTGAACATATTAGAACAATGTGAACCATATGTACATACATGTTGAGTCTATCAACACTAGGTTCAGATATTAGATATTGCCTTTATATTAAAGAAATTAAAATTTTGTAGTTGCGAACTTTACAGCCAAACACTTTGTTTTTTCGACACCAAACGCACTGTAGTTGTTTGGTTTGTCAGTTAACTAGCAACAAAATTGTTGCGACCTACAGTGGTAGATTAGGTATGTTGTTGTGGTGTGTATGTGTGTGGTGTGGTCTCAATGGGATCGTGGGACGATGGTGGAGTTGTGTTGTGTTGTGGTTTGTTGATACCATTCAAAAGAAAACGAGAACAAAGTTGAGAGCATTTACGAAACAAGAGAGGAAATATGAGAGCAAATAGTGGAATATAGGGAAAAATAGGAAAGTGATTTTGCATCTCATGAAAATCGTACATATTTTTGAAAAATAGTGGCTTTCGGATGGAAATAAGAAACTGCACATGTATCTTATGTGAGGTACCTGTACAGTATGAAAAAACTATATCACGAACGAAAATATGTAAAAATTCTTGAAATATTGAGTTTGAGTTCTTTTTCTTTTGTGTTCTTTTATCATTGCTTTAATTTATCATGTATAATGCCAGATTGTTTAGTATTTACATATTTACAACGAAAAAATAATGATAAACAAGTTAAAAAGCGTTAAGTTCGGCCGTGCCTTGCTTTTTATACCCTCCACCATGAAATACTCCGAGCTGATACGGAATTATAAGCTTTCTTTCTGTTGCGAAAATACCTATACCCATAATTTTAGATGGGAAAGTTGCTTGAATGCGAAATTATAGCTAATTCGGTCAGAAAATGTTGCTAAAACCGCCAAAATACCTGAAATCGGGCGGTACCGTTATGTGGGGTCTATAAAAAGGTGGATCTATGTCCATAACTTATGGTGGAGAAGTTTCTTGGTCACTAGGAACCCTTAATGTCAAATAAAAGCTAATTCGGTCTGAAAATTTAACTAAAAATGTCAAAATAGCTGAAATCGGGCGGTACAGCTATATGGGGGCTGTACCAAACCTTAGACCTATGACCATAATTTTTTGTGGAGAAGTTTCTTGATCACTAAGAACCCTAAATGCCAAATTGTAACTAATTCGGCCAGAACATGTAGCTAAAAACGTCAAAATACTGGAAATCGGGCGGTAACGTTATATGGGGGTCTATAAGAAAACGTAGATCTATATCCATAATTTTTGCTGGAGAAGTTTCTTGGTCACAGGGAACCCTAAACGTCAAATTATAGCTAATTTGGTCTGAAAATGTGGCCAAAAACGTCTAAATATCTGAAACGTGGACCGATATAGCCCATCTATCCCATATAGTTCAGACCAAAAACACATGTGTACAAAGCTCGACTCGTTCGTGATTACAACAGACGGACGGACGGACATAGCTAAATCAACTTAGAATTTTACCCTGATCAAGGATATATGTATAGGGTAGCAAATGATTATTTGGATGAGTTACAAACGGAATGACAAACTTAATATACCCTCCATATTATGGTGGAGGGCATAAAAAATATGAAATTAAATGTGATTTAGTTAATAAAACAATATTTGTTATTATTTTGAAGTATTTAAAGTGACAATTCCACTTAAGAAGGAAAAAGTGGTTTCATTCCGAAAAAATTTTCATTTTTCGGTGTCTGAAGAAGCTAAGGACGAAATCAATTCCACTTTCGGTCGGTATTGGTTTCTGTGACATGCCTGAATGTAAAATTATAAAAAATCATAAAATCACTTTCACTAATTATCTCTTACCCAGCAAAATAAATTGGAAGTAGTGCAATGTAGACTAGTTCTTTCACGGCATGTTTTTATGCAGTTCAAACGGAGTCGTGAAAAAGGCACTCCAATTCCTCACAATTTAACAGCATCCGGATGCAGTGCAAACGGAGTCGTGAAAAAGGCACTCCGTTCACTACATTTTATTAGCAGTTGTTAGAGATCCCTACCTGTACATAAATCAGTTTGTACATCTCTACAGGCAGCGGAATACATTTCCAAAAAGAGATAATCGTAATTTTAAATAATAATATTTAATTTGTGAACATTTTTCCGGTAACTCACGAGAAGAAAATTTCCCAATGGAGTGCTGTTGGAGTACATGTCGAAATCTTAACTGGTGATGGGAAGACAATATCAAACCCATTTAGCAGATGATGCAAAAGTACTTAAGCTTGGATTAAATGAAGAGCGGAGGAAACACACATGTTTGCGATTGAATTCAATAGAGAATTTTCATAATTTGTGTTAATTTAATAAAGGTATTAATATTTTTGTTTTACACAAATAATAAATGCATTTTATTTTGTTATTCAAAACACGTGCTCTGGACTGCCTCCAATTCTACCCCAAAGGGTCAGTTAAAATGCAATGCCAAAGGGTCAGTTAAAATGCAGTGCCAAAGGTTCAGTTAAAATGCAATGCCAAAGGGTCAGTTAAAATGCGGTGCAATGGAGTGCCTCTTTCCGGGGTCACTCCCTTGTAAAAATCATGAGTGAAAATGCATAATTTGATGCACTTCCAAATCACTTGTGCATATCATTTAACTGCCTCTTTGGAGGCAAACTTTTCGCTGGGTTAGCAATCGCATTTTTGATTAATGAAACTCAAGTGAATGCTTTTGACTGTGGCTCACTGTATGTATGTACATACGTAATGGGTAAACAAATATTTGGGACAACCACTACAAATTATTGTAGGTACACAAGATAAAGTGTTTGAACCGCAAATCAGGTGATTACCTTTGGATTATGGAATTTGTACTTTGTGAAAGAAATCCCAACACATGTAATGACGGTGTGTTGGTATGTTATGTTTGTCATTCCTTTTGTGCATGTACTATAGTTGGGTAATTTAGTTTGTAGTTCACTGTACTAGATCCAAAACGTATGAGTATACTGGGAATATGTTGCCGAGCCCAGTGAGTCGTTACTAGAATACGAGACTCCCCAGCAGTCGCACGCAGCATTTAACACCAGCCGTTGCTGTTCCAATCCCTGAAAATGCATCCGTTTTGCAATGGCTGAACCGAAGAGGTGCGCTATTTATTTTAATCGACAAATTTGTCACCGTTAGCAAAGACTCTCAAGGCTTTACTCCTTTCCAGCGTCGGAAATAGTTATCCAGTTGTCCATCATCAGCATTGGTTCCGTAAGCAGCACAAATGAGGACATGAGCAGACAAGCCTCCGGCCATGATTGAAACGTTAGATAATCAACTATGTATGTGGACGCCAGTTGTTTGTGAAGTTCAGAAAAAATAAGTCAAAGACCCAAAGGGTAACACAGGGGGTTCCCCAAGTCGGGGTGATATCTACGGAGCTGTTTAACTTCTAACTTTCTGAAATTTCACACATACAACTGATTGTACGACCTATAAGTTCGGATCATATCGTTGATGACGTACATAGGTTTAACAATTACGTAGCTGACATAGTGCAGTTCTTCCATCTAAGGTATATGAAAATGCCTGTTCACCATCGAAGTCAGGCCCAACTCCATAATATTGGGCATAACGTTCGACAGCATGTTTTAGTCGTCCGCGTCAACCACAGCTATTTGCCACAAGATTAGAAGTAGGGCTTCAAGTCGATGGCGGCACCACTTGGGATACACACAAAGAAACCTTGTTGACCTCTTATAAGGGTACCTCAAATTTGTTCTATTTTTAACTCTTATGTCACACGTTGAAACTTTCTTGAGGGACTTTCTTGAATTTATGGGTAGGAAGGAAGAAAGGGAGCTCCTTCACTTCCATTCTCTTCAAAAAGCTGCGAAAGTTGCATGTGAAAGTTTCAACGTGTAGCATAAGAGATGCTTTTCCATTTTAAAACTGATCAAAAAATTCTCTGGTATCTACCATATCATACCATAACCACACAATTATTTCTTTGTTTACATTTTGTAGGGAATCATTCTTTGGACGTTCCTCCGCCATTTAATTACCAACCAATGTAAATATTGAATACTTGAATTGCAATTTAATTTTTTTTTTGTTTTGAAATGTTTTTTCTTTGTCACATTAACCTCAAGCAAATAATTTATCCGTTGGATTCGTGTGTGTGTGTGAGAGTGTTCGTGTTTTTTTTTTTCTTAACGTCAATAACAAATCGCCGTTCGCTCTCAAAACTGCCCAGTTTATGGTAATGGCCTACATTTGTTATGCAGTTTTAACGTGAAATTGCATTAACAACAAGAACAACAACAAAATAAAATTGCAGTAGTGCAAAAAACTGTGAAAGAACATTTCTGTTTTCATAACAACATAACAAGCTCGAGCTCTGTTTATTAGTCGAGACGGAGTGTTATTGTTGTTTTGATTTGTGTCTGTATTTTCTTTGTTTCGTCACCAGAGTTGTGCTATCTTCAGTCCACAAAGAGTATTGCTTAATACTTTTATCATATGCGGTCATTAAACTTTACTGCAGTGCAATGGAATGGCATAATTTTAACTCAGACGTGTTCTTCTTCGAAATGAAAATGTTTTCTCCCGAAAAATGATCGTAATTTGGTCATGGTTGGGGTAGACTCCACTTCCATAGACACCTATTAAGTAATAATTACCCAACAAATTCTTTTTATAGCAACGACAGTATCCTCCTTCCAATCGGCAATGGCTTCCATCACAAACGATTGTTAGCACATGCATATGTAAATCGGAAGTTAGTTGTTTTTGGCTTTGAATGTTAACATGTTGTAATAACATTTTCATGTGTTGTCGTGGAAAAGTCACAGCCAGAATCACGATCACACGGAGGCGAGTTCTTCAATACCCGGAATACCTGCTCAGGATTCTTTTGGTCGGTGTAGGGACGGAGAATCAGAACCAATATGGATGTGCATTGTTTGCCACATTCGCATCCACCACACTCAAACTTGGATGTGTGCCAATAGATGCCGGGAGTGGATGCATCTCAGGGTATGCTATGGACTATGTTGCTGCATGCTGCGTCAACACAGCCCCAAGTGATTTGTCGTCGCCGCCATCAGAATACGAGACTTTCCCAAAGTCCCCCAAAACAAGCGGCCGCACACGCAGCACTTGAAACCAGCCATTGCTTCCCAATCCCTGAAAATTCATCCTTTTTGCACTTTAATTCCAATGGACTCCAAGGTAAGATCGTGGAAATAGTGGATTTCATGAGTCGAAAGAATATGAAGGTCACAGCGGTACAGGAAACCAAGATCAACACCAACTGCAGCATGAAGGATCGCATCAGAAGTGCTGTTGGGAGATTAGCTTTCCTATTGCTCCAGTCTGTTCAATACAGCCTGGCTCTAATGACCCATACATGGAATGTATATCACCCCAGTCAAATGTGGAACTGTCGAGGTAGAGTTTCTTAATGTATACATCCCCACGATAAATAGCTGTACTCCATGATATATGCCCAACATTAGCCCGCTTTTGGAAGGTCAAAGCCGCCAGGTCTTGCTAGACTCATCATGAGTTGTGATATTCGGTCCTCGGCAATAATCAGAAGGGTATAGTGCTGCCTGAGCAGATTGATCGCTCTACGTTTTGCACAGTCAATGATAAGCGGAGAGTTCCACAGTTCGCCAGATACAACAATCGTGTCATCCGGTCTGGCAAATGACGTCACTAGGCTACCAGTCGTTTCTTTTGGGTCAGACCATCTCACCACAATTGTCTCCATCAACAGACCGCCTGATTTCAGCACCTCTGAACCCCGTACTTTCATCAATTATGGGAAAGATAATTGGTCTAGTTTCAGAGAGTTAACTAATCAGCGCTTCAGAGATCTGTCCAACCCTTATAATGTTCGGGTAGCAGAAACATGCCTTATACCTGCTGGTCGAATACCCGAAGTGAGACCGAATTTCCCAGCAGAGGTGACGGGATTACCAAATAAGCTTGATGAGCTTCTTCGAGCCAAACCCAATCGTAGACCACCAGAGCAAGTATGACATGTTTGAAGAATGTTTAAAAAAAATTTTAATTTCGAGGAGCCCGGCCCCATGCCCCCTCCCCTTCGTACGTCCCTGATTGGGTGTTATTGTGAGATCCATCTTAAATACATATGCTGGATAGGACACACACCCACCCAGGCATGTCAGCAGGGATCTTCGTGATCTAAAGAGAGAGGGGTTTATGTTAAAAGAGAAAACCGCTTGATCAATAAGCCTGTCATTTCTGAAAGGCTGAACTCCTATTTGACATATCTTACCACAAATATCCGCCATTAAATCTACGACCACTCTGTTCACCACATGCATACCGAGGTGAGAACAGAGTTGAATGTCACGGTCGATGATAGCAGAATTCTGATTACAAACTAGGGATCGAATTCGACAGCATGTACACGTCGTCCGCACATGCCACAGTTATCTAGGACAAGCTGAGAAGAAGAACGAAGTCCTCAAGTTCCTAGCCGGCAGTACTTGGGTGTAGATAGAGAAATCTTATTGACCACATGTAACGCGATAGGTCGGTCTGTGGCCAACGAAGCTTTACGACAGCGATCAAAACGTTAGTCGGACTATCGGGAGAGATCTTCATAATCTAGAAAGAGAGGACCAGCGTTACAAGATAGAACCCCTAGATCAACAAGTCGGTCAAGAAGGTTTAAATAGCATTCATATGGATGCAGTCGCAAATATCATGTGAATGCGGTCCTCGGCAAACAACCTCATCTATCGCAACAGAGGGCCGTCAGTTGCCACTACAAACCAGAGTGGTTTTGGTTCAACTATGCTCGGGATGGTGCAGCTGCTTGAATTCCTATAGGGCAAGGATCGATGACACCGTACAAAATAGGATCCCCCAAAATGATCCATGATAGGGGGCGTGACACTCGAATTGGTCATTTTTTAGACATTTTTCTTGCAAATGTTCGAATATTGTCCGCTCCTTCACCTGAGCAGCTTCCTTCTTGATAGCTCTGTGGATTTCCAAAGGAGAAGGAGAAGGCCTTTCCAAAGGAAAGGGCGCTCCTTAAAACCCTTTTCAAAGGAAAGTATGCGGTTTAAGACCCTTTCCAAAGGAAAGGGTGCTCCTTAAAACCCTTTTCAAAGGAAAGTATGCGGTTTAAGACCCTTTCCAAAGGAAAGGGTGCTTCCTGAGAGTCTTTCCAAAGGAAAGGGTGCTTCCTAAGAGCCTTTACAAAGGAAAGGGTGTTTCTTAAGGCCCTTTCCATAAGAAAGAGTGCTTCATAGGACCCTTTAAAAAGGAAAGGGTGCTCCTAAGAGCCTTTCCTAAGGAAGGGGTGCTTCCTAAGAGTCTTTCCAAAGGAAAGGGTGCTTCCTAAGAGTCTTTCCAAAGGAAAGGGTGCTTCCTAAGAGCCTTTACAAAGCAAAGGATGTTTCCTAAGAATCTTTCCAAAGGAAAGGGAGCTATCTAAGAGCCTTTCCAAAGGAAAGGGTGCTTCTAAGGCCCTTTCCATAAGAAAGAGTGCTTCATAAGACCCTTTAAAAAGGAAAGGGTGCTCCTAAGAGCCTTTCCTAAGGAAAGGGTGCTTCCTAAGAGCCTTTCCAAAGGAAAGGGTGCTTCTTAAGGCTCTTTCCATAAGAAAGAGTGCTTCATAAGACCCTTTAAAAAGGAAAGGGTGCTCCTAAGATCCTTTCCTTAGGAAAGGGTGCTTCCTAAGAGTCTTTCCAAAGGAATGGGTACTTCTTAAGATCGTTTCCAAAGGAAAGGGTACTTCCTAAGAGTCTTTCCAAAGGAAAGGTTGGTTCCTAAGAGTCTTCCCAAAGGAAAGGGTGCTTCCTAAGAGCCTTTACAAAGGAAAGGGTACTTCTAGGAACCTTCCTAAGAGCCTTTACAAAGGAAAGGGTACTTCTAGGAACCTTCCTAAGAGCCTTTACAATGGAAAGGGTACTTCTAGGAACCTTCCTAAGAGCCTTTACAAAGGAAAGGGTACTTCTAGGAGCCTTCCTAAGAGCCTTTACAAAGGAAAGGGTACTTCTAGGAGCCTTCCTAAGAGCCTTTACAAAGGAAAGGTTGCTTCCTAAGAGCCTTTACAAAGGAAAGGGTACTTCTAGGAGCCTTCCTAAGAGCCTTTCCAAAGGAAAGGTTGCTTCCTAACACCCTTTGCTTTGGAAAGTGTGTTTCCTAACACTCTTTCCCTATAAAAAGGAAAGGGTGCTTCCTAAGAGGCTTTCCAAAGGAAATGGTGCTTCCTAAGAGCCTTTCCAAAGGAAATGGTGCTTCGTAAAGGGTGCTTCTTAAGAGCCTTTCCAAAGCAAATGGTGCTTCCTAAAGGGTGCTTCCTAAGAGCCTTTCCAAAGGAAATGGTGCTTCGTAAAGGGTGCTTCCTAAGAGCCTTTCCAAAGCAAATGGTGCTTCCTAAAGGGTGCTTCCTAAGAGCCTTTCCAAAGGAAATGGTGCTTCCTAAAGGGTGCTTCCTAAGAGCTTTTCCAAAGGAAATGGTGCTTCCTAAAGGGTGCTTCCTAAGAGCCTTTCCAAAGGAAATGGTGCTTTCTAAAGGGTGCTTCCTAAGAGCCTTTCCAAAGGAAATGGTGCTTCCTAAAGGGTGCTTCCTAAGAGCCTTTCCAAAGGAAATGGTGCTTCCTAAAGGGTGCTTCCTAAGAGCTTTTCCAAAGGAAATGGTGCTTCCTAAAGGGTGCTTCCTAAGAGCCTTTCCAAAGGAAATGGTGCTTTCTAAAGGGTGCTTCCTAAGAGCCTTTCCAAAGGAAATGGTGCTTCCTAAAGGGTGCTTCCTAAGAGCCTTTCCAAAGGAAAGGGTGCCTAAGGAAAGGTTGCTTCCCAAGAGCCTTTCCAAAGGAAAGCGTGCCTAAGGAAAGGTTGCTTCCTAAGAGCCTTTCCAAAGGAAAGGGTGCCTAAGGAAAGGTTGCTTCCTAAGAGCCTTTCCAAAGGAAAGGGTGTCTAAGGAAAGGTTGCTTCCTAACACCCTTTGCCTTGGAATGTGTGCTTCCTAACACACTTTCCAAAGGAAAAGGTGCTTCCTAACACACTTTCCAAAGGAAAGAGTGCTTCCTAACACCCTCCAAAGGAAATGATGCTTCCTAAGACTTTTTCCAAATGAAAGGGTACTTCTTCAGACCCTTTACAAAGGTCTTTGTTTGGTTTTGGTCTTCTTTTTGGTTTTCTTTTAAAAGAGTATTTTGATGTTCTGGTCAGGTATTGAACCGGATTGATTGCAAGGCGGACGCACAGTGGAAAAAAATACCGATCTAGCGCGCCAAAAGTCAAAAAAATCACATACGCCAATTTAAAAATGATTGTTGAAGTATTAATCTAAGGCGTCCACAGAATGCAACGACATTTAAAATAATTTGTTTTGCATCAGTCTAAGAGGAATAACGGTCCGTTTTTGGTTGACATTTTTTTTAACTAGTTTTCATAATATAGTTTAGTAGTAAATTTGTGATCGTCGCATGGACTCTTCTTACAAAGTAATTTTAAAGCTTTATTGAATTTAACATTTCGCGGAGCAGGTGATTTAAAAAATGTTGAATATAAGATGTTATTTATTGCAACTCGGATTTTACACTTAACACATGTGACATCCGATTTTTTTCCAAATTGAGCACTTTGTTAAAGCTATTACTAAGGAGTGTCGCGTGATGGCGCGTAGATTTTTTATTTTATTTTTAGTACACATAGTTCTTAACTAATTTGTAAAATTTTAGCTGCAACAAACTGCAACATTTTATTTTATTACTATTTTTATTAATATCATTTTTTATGTAAAAATGCTGAAATTAGAGCGGTACCTTTCTATGGGGGCCATATCCATGCGTGTACCTGTGCCAAAAATTCTCCGTCGGAATATTTTATACCACCAACGAAGACTAAATGTCAACTTTCAGCTATATCGGTTGGATAATATGGCTAAAACCTCCAAAATTACCGAAATCGGTGGTACCGGTCAATGAGGGCTATATGAAAACATGGTCCTATACCGAAAATGTTTATAGGAGTGTATGCATAACCCCCACGGAGACTAAATACCAAATCCTAGCCGTTTCGGTTGGATAATGTGGTAGAAATCTTTAAAATACCGAAAATCGATAGGTACCATTCTACGGTAAAAATACAAATTTACCAAATATATTAATAAATGAAGTAACATTGTCAATTTATAGCTGTTCATATCGAATTTATGGACAAACATACAATAAAACATATACTTTTACTTTTGGCGCGCTAAATCGGTACTTTTTTCCACTGTGGGACGTCCTTACCACTGCCCCATGGTAGCTTCCGAATATTTATCATCCAAATTGCAATTTCCTTACCAAATTAATTACTTTTACTGGGGAACATAAATATAAATTAAAAACGTTTTTTTGAATGTTGGACTTTCCTGCAGCCCATATCTGATCACATGTGTTATTTTTTTAATTGTTTGTTTGTTTACAGTGGATGGATACCTTTGGAATTTCTAGTTAGTTAATTACAACAACAACAATAGAAATTGATAAACAAATACATATCGTAAAAAGTGTAAACAAATTTTTTATTGGGTACACGAGTTAAAGATTATGACTAGAGGGATCGATCGGGTTGGATTAAAAAAAAGCCCAATTGAGTATATGACTCGCAATTTAGATAATTCCGTTAGAAATTTCTGACAATTAACTCAATTGGTTCAGAAACATCGCGTGAATATTTCACCACATGTTTCATAAGTTCATATCATTTATGCGTTCCCAAAATATGATGATGTAGATGGGACTCCTAGTTCTAGAAGTGTATCCTCTCAATTTGTTCTTTCACACTGGCATTGGCTCCCCTTTTTTCGTAGAGCCAGAGCTGCTTGCCGACATCACTTATAGAACGTTTTTTTTTCTAGCCGAAATACTCAAAAACAAAAAATCTGCTAGCATTTTGCTGAGGGGATTTACCCCAGGCGAAATGTGATTTTCTGAACTTTCTGTATACAAGGGGCGTGTTGATCACTGCACCACGGCGTCAACCCAATTACATATAGAACATATAAAACAATTGGTGATCATCAACACTGATAATAATAATAAAAGCCCCTGAAGTGTTTACTTTAACAATCATATGTTTCCGCTAAGTTACTTATACGATCAATTTGTTTATAAAATATAAACAAATATCAGCTAAGCAATGTTCAAAGCTAATGCCACATAGTAACTATGTATAAATCAAGTTGATAAATGAGTCATAAATGCAAACAAACACACCGACATAACACTATCAATGTAAACACCTGGCGTTTTTGTTGTAACATTGACGTACAATGCCCCCTGGTGTAAGTAGTTAACACGCGAATTACCTGTAAACAAAGTCTCAAATGTAATCCATTGCCTAGGAACTCATACAAACACATACTATCTTTAAAAGGTTGACAACAAACATTCGCCGCTTATTTTCAAAATTACCTTAGCTTAGTTTCTAAGTCACAAACAATTTCTTTGAAGTACATACGACGTTCCACCGTACAAAGTGGAAAAATAACAAAGAAAATACAAATAAATCGAAGCGTATTAGAATATGTAATAAAACAATAACAATACCGTTTTGTCAGTCAAGTGACAATAGAACAATTCTATTGTAAACAAAAATATTCAGACACGTTTTTATTTTGCAATAATTATTGGTATTTTCCTCACGTCAATTGCATGTAACGGAGGTGATGCATCATCATCATCGACATCATCATAATCACTGTTGTTGTCGCCTTTGTCATAATCAACAACGAATCTATTCCCATAGCTGTAAACGTTGTTTGCTTGCAAAGTGTATCAGCTGTCTGACACAGATATTTTCTGTAGAATAGTGGAGGCTGCTAAGTGGTGATCTAAACAGCGATAGTAGACAGTTTTAATACGGATTTGATTGATTTTTGCATATAATTGTCATGCGAATTGAAATGATACATGAATTGTGGCATCTTGCATCATTTATTCGCTTGAAAGAAGACGAAAACAGTACACTCGAAGAAAAAAACTGTAGACAACTGGGCAACGGTAGACAACTAAGGCCACCATGTGTACGGATCAGCCCATTCGGTCCAAATTCAGTTTAACTTCGAGAATGGTTCATATCGGTCTTCTCCTCGGGATGCCTCTACCACAAAACATTTTTCAACATTTTTGTTTTGTGCAGTTTGGAAATCTATCCCGAAACTACTCCTTGTGGTCCTGTTTGCAGCGATATTATGTTTTTTTGTGGACAATTTCTTGCATCCCGACGTAGAGGTCCAAAAGCTCTAATTTATACGGTGAACAACTGAAATGATTGATTGGCGCGATATTTATCTAAAGGAAATGACTCCCAAAAATAAGATCCACTTCTAAAATGGACTATGCCGATGCACTCCTTTAAATACCTCCTCCCCAACACTTTTGAACATACGTCCACAGAATGCCACAAAATTCAGAAAACCCTCTAAATATATAATTTAATATAAGGAAGAATGATATTTGTTGTGTGGCCGTTTTTCCATCTGTTCGTAGATGAAAGTTTCAATTCAAACAGACTGATGGTATATCTCTATCGGCAAACCGACTGATACTTTTTTATACTCTCCACCATAGTATGGAGGGTACATTAAGTTTGTTTTTCTGTTTGTAACACATCGAACTAAACATTTGCAACCATATATAGTATATATGTATATATATTCTTGATCAGGATAAAATTCTAAGACGATTTAGCCATGTCCGCTTGTCCGTCTGTTGTAATCATTTTAGCGTTCGCAATAATTGAGCTAGAGCGCTATATTTTTCCATAGACTGGACAAGATAGAAGATGGACTATATCGGACCACTTTTTGGCATGACTCCCATATAACGGTACCTCCCGATTTTCGGTATTTTGGAGATTTTAACAAAATTTTTTGACCGAACTATCTGTAATTTCACGTTTGGGGTTCACAGTGGTCACAAAATATCTCCACTAAAAACTGTATACATAGTTACATGCCCCCATATAACGGTACCACTCGGTTTTTGGTATTTTAAGCATTTTAGCTACAATTTTTGACCGAACTACCTGTAATTTCACAGTTGAGGCTCCTAGTAATCACAAACCATCTCCACCAAAAACCGTCAACACAGGTCCATGATTTCATATAGCCCCCATATAACGGTACCTCCCGATTTTTGGTATTTTGAGGATTTTGGCTATAATTTTTGACCGAACTACCTGTAATTTGACTGTTGAGGTTTCTAGTAATCGCAAAACATCTCGACTAAAAACTGTCTGCATAGGTCCATTTTGTACAGCCTCCATATAACGGTACCTCCCCATTTTCGGTATTTTTGACAGAACTATATGTAATTCGAAAAACTGTCCACATAGGTCCATGTTTTGGAAGAGCCCCCATATAACGGTATCTCCCGATTTTCGGTGTTTTTTTATTTTAGCTACAATTTTTGACCCAAAACATAGGTCCACACTTTCATATAGCCCCATATAAGGTTCCCGACCAATTGAATACATTTTTTTTACCTTATTTAAGTATCAGTAGTCACAAAATATCTACGCCTAAAATTGTGGACAGGAAAGAAAATAATTATTCCGCTTTAGTCTAGAATATTTTATGGTGGAGGATATAAAAAGTTCGACCCGGAACTTAAAACGTTTTTACTTGCTACTTGTTATTGATGTCCTTTCATCCATTGCTACCTGCGCGAGATGTTTTTTGCATAAACCACTTTTATGAGCGGTCATTATTAAACCCCCTATTTGAAACTTAACGTGACATAGAGGGTGGAAAATACCAAGCAACGGTCCTGATGTGGTTGTTATAACAGTATATGATATAAATTCTCGGAATGTGGCTGTTCCGATGCGTTGTAACAACAAATCTACTAGAGTTGGTGAGTAGGTGTGGGTGGGCAGTTGAAAAGGTGCAGTGTGTCGAGCGTGTCTGTGCCGCATGTTGGTCAAATGTTTTGTACGGTGTCATCGATCTATATGAATATACTAGCAAATGCCCGCTACTTCGTATGCGGAAAGGGAATAAAATATATATAAACAATATTTAATATGGAAATGGTGAACAATGGAGATTTGGTTGTACTAAAACCTTTTTTATTACCAATATTTAATCGATTTAACTCATTTTACTACTGTACACTGTAGTTAGAATTTCAAAAAAAAAAATCTGCCGTATCACACCCCTGCACAACTACCATATTTTTTATTTCGAATTTCCAAAACTGCGACCTCATATCACAGACATACACCAACAGCGACTCATATTGCAAATTTCAGAATTGACTTTGGTTTTACAGCATTCCCTTCCAGTACGAATTTCCAAACACTAAACATTCACTAAGCATTCAAAATTGGCATAAAAATCCACGTTTTCGTATATCCCCATATAACAGTACAACTCGACTTAGTGTATTTTAGAAACAGAACAAATTTATATTTTCCTATTTTCTTTAAATTTGGACCTTTAGTACTCGGAAGATATAAAAGTTTAATTTAAAAAATGAGATATTTTGAAGATTTTATGAAAATTTCCTAAAGGAATTTGTGGCATGAAAGGATAGAAAAACTTTTTTACAAAAAATGTTACTTACATTTCAATTTAGACCTCTTTATTATCAGGGGTAAAAACATTCTAGTCATAACAAATATTTTTCCATTTCGTATTTTTTGCACAAATAGCGTATTTCAATGATTTAATCCTAACTTTGTTTCTACACCCAACACCAAATTTAGAACTATTTAGTACTTTTCGTTCCCCTATAGTAGGTATTTCTCACCTTAACCGTTTACACAATACCTAAATGGTTTTGGTACAAACATGTTACCAAACTTTTCGTACACATAGGTAAACGTTTTACAAATTACTTCCTAATATTCAACATATATCCCAACCGCAATTCACTTTTCCAGCTTTATCTGTTCAGATGAAACCAATAATTATACTATTTAGTACTTTTTGTATAAATAAGTAAGAATTTTCAAACCTCCTCTCTAAACTCCAATTACTAATCCAATACCGAATTTTAAAATTCCAGTTCTACCCCTTTACAAAATTACAAATTGAACAAAATTATGTACCATATAACAAATATCAAAATGTACCAAATTTTGTACCATTAAGCACTTTTTGTACACGACTTTCCAATAACAACTTTCATATATCTGCTCTATCAGTTCACCTAACTCCAAATTATAGCCAATGTAATTCCATTTAGAACTTTTCCACAAGTACGTATTTCCAAAACTAAATCAATCATACACTCCAACAGTAATCTGTTCACGCAAATACAAATTGTATCGAATTTAGTACTGCTTCGTGGACATTAGTACGATTTTCCAAAGCTACCTCCATATCTCAATTCTACATTCCAACAGTAATCTTAATTCTAAATTTCAGGATTCCAGCTCTATCCGTTCACCCAAATCCGAAGTGTACTAAATTTAGTACGTTTCGTGTACTTATAGTTAGAATTTCCAAAAACTTTTCTTTGTTACTTTTCATTTGCGACCCTCATTCCCAATTTAAGGATTCCAGCTCAATCCGTTCACCCAAATTCAAATTGTACTAAATTTAGTACCATTTCGTACTTTTCCCTTTCATTGTTACTTTTCATCAGTAACCCTAATTCCAAATTTCGGGATTCCAACTCTATCTGTTCACCCAATCCAAATTGTACTAAATTTAGTACTTTTCGTGCCCTTATACTTCGAATTTCCAAAAACCTTTCATTGTTAATCTTCATCATGTCCCTTATTCCAAATTTCAAGATTCCAGCTCTATCCGTTCACCCAAATCCAAATGGTACTAAATTTAGTACACTTCAGTACTTTTCGTGCACTTATAATTCGAATTTCCAAAAAGCTGTCATAGTTACTTTCCATTAGTGACCCTCATTCCAAATTATAGGATTCCAACTCAATCCGTTCACCCAAATTCAAATTGTACTAAATTTAGTACCATTTAGTACTATTCGTACCCTTATAGTTCGAATTTCCAAAAACTTTTCATTGTTACTCTTCATCAGTGGCCCTCATTCCAAATTTCAGGATTCCAGCTCTATCCGTTCACCCAAATCCAAGTTGTACTAAATTTAGTACCATTAAGTACTTTCCATACGCATATGTAAAAATTTCCAAAACCATTTCCTTATATCGACACCACTTCTCTACCTTGATTTCCATACCAAATTCCATGATTCTAGCTATATCCGTTCAAAATATACAATTGGTACTAAATTTTGTACATTTTAGTACTTTTCGTACACTTAGAGGTCGAATTTCCAAAAACCCTTTGGTACATCATTCTAGCTCTCCATCAGTTACCCTCATTCCAAATTTCAGAATTCTAGCTCTTCCCGTTTACCTAATACAAAGGGTACCACATTTAGTACCTTTTAGTACTTTTCGTACACTTCTAGGTCGAATTTCCAAAAACCCAGCCTTATCTCACCCCTACACACCAACAGCAACCTACACCCAAAATTTCAACTTTCTAGCTTCAGCGGTTTCGACTGGGCGTTGATGAATCAGTCAGTCAGTCAGTCAGTCAGTGAATACCTCACCTCACTGCTCTTTTATATATATAGATACGGCTGAATCATCCCGAGCTTAGTTGAGCCGCAATTGTTTAAGGCATCTGCGACTGCATCTGTGTGAATGCTATTTAAACCTGCTTGATAGGCTTGTTGATCCAGAGGTTTTCTCTTGTAACGTTGGACCTCTCTTTTTAGCCCATGAAGATTCCTCCTGGCCTGGTGATAAGGATATGCTGATTAGGATGGCTCTCACGGTAACACCCGAGCAAGTACTGTGACGAGGGTATGCCATTGTGTTGCTGTACTGGAAGAATCTTTGTCTCCTCATGTAGATGGTCCACTGAAGACTTGAGGAGGCACCCTGTTGCAGCGGAGATATTTTGTGACCACCGATACCTAAATAAGGTAAAAAAGCATAACAAAATGTATTCAGATTTGAATATTTTTCCATCGTGTTGCACTTATATCCGTGGACCATACTGACGCCGCATATCTTACCACAGACCGACCTATCGCGTTTTTTGTGGTCAACAAGCTTTCTATATCTGCACGCTTGAGGACCTTGTTCCAACATTTCGCCTTGTCGTAGGTAGCTGTGGCATATGCGGACGACATGAACATTGTGTCGAATGTGATCCTATAATTTTGAGGTAGTTTGTGATCGGAATTCTGCTACCATTGACCATGTCATTCAATGCAGTTTTCACCTCTGCCGTCCATGTGGTGAACAGGGTGGCCGTTCGTAGATTTTTAGTGGCGGATATTTATATATTCTAAGGAGTTCAGCCTTTCACAAATGACATCATGGAAGGTACCTAACGCCCAGATCGATCTCAATGCCATCTGAGGGGGCGGAATACTGGAGAGGTAGAGATTAAACAGTTCCGGAGATATCACCCCTACCTTGGGGAACTCCCTGTTTCACTCTAAGGGACTTGGACGACCAGCTGTTTCAGTATTGCCATGGAGATTCCATCAGGGTTTACGACGATTTAGCCTTCCTGATGACATTCGCAACATCATCGATTGTAATTTGTCTTGGTTCATCGTCGGCAGGAAGAGATCTAATGCAACGTAATACTCTTCTCTTCGCCCTGTTACTCCCGGGGCGCTCAACAAACTGTCGCACTTTTTCGGATCAGTCAGCGTAACGTCGCCAAACGTCTTCTTTCCAGGGTTCTAGAGTGATATAACCGTTACCAACAATTTACTTATTCCGGCTGCAATGTTCCAACTCTTCAGAAGATTCCGCTTATGTTCACCGACCAATCTGTTAACTTCCAATGCCAGCTCACTGAACCTGGGGTCGAAGGTGTTGGCACGACGAAGTTCATCATGTTCATCTGCTAATACCGCCGCCTCTGCTGGGGAATTTGGTCTCACTTCGGGTATTCGACTAGCAGGTATATGGCGAGCGGCAGCAGAATTGATTATGTCTCGGAACATCCTTTCCGCTACCCGAACATCAGAAGAGTTGGGCGATCTCTTCTTTCTTCTTTATTTGCGGATCCGTTTTTCGGATATTAAGCGACCATACAATGTTATAGTATTACATTTGAATATGTTTTAATATTTTATATTATGAAATTATTGACAGCTCTCGGTTTTTAGCAGCATGTAGCAGATTTGTTTCACATCTGTATCCTGTCCACTCTTGGATGTTACTTAGCCAGTATATCTCTCTTCTGCCTCTTGGTCGTTGTCCTTCTATGGTACATTTAATAATACATTGCATAAACTTGTATTTATCATTCCTCATCAAGTGTCCAAGGTATGCGGTTTTTCTTGATTTGACAGTGTGGAAGAGTTGTCTGTCGAGATGCATTCGTCTTAGAATTTCTTGGTTTGAAGTGTGCGATGTATAGGGCACCTTTAGAATTCTTCGATAGACCCATATTTCAAAAGCTTCAATTTTTTTTTGATCTGCACTTTTGATGGTCCTAGTTTCTACAGCATATAGTAATATAGACCAAATATAGCATTTTACAAATCTAATCTTGGTTGCGAGACTTATTTCGTGGTTGGTAAGTGTGTTTTTGTATTTAAAAAAGGCGTTTCTGGCCATCTCCACTCGACGCTTAATTTCGTTTGATATGTTCCATTGATCGTTAATTAAAACGCCAAGGTATATACAAGATTTTACACGTTTGATATTTTCGTTCTTGATAATTAGTGGCGTTTCAGAACTTACATCTTTTCGACTTACAACCATGTATTTTGTCTTTTTTATATTTATTTTGATGCCATATTTTTCGCTTACGAGAGTGAGCTTGTCTAGGAGCTGTTGTAGTTCAGTTATACTGCTAGCAATAATTATGGTATCATCAGCGCAACGTATGTTATTTATAATTTTACCCTGAACTCTTTTCCCGATCCGTTCTCCTTCAATTGACTCTTGAAATATTTTTTGGGAGTATATATTAAAGAGGAGCGGGGATAATATGCACCCTTGCCTGACTCCTTTTGATATGGGAATTTCGTCTGTCAGATCTCCATTTACTTCAATTCTTGCCTTTTGGTGCCAGTATAAATTTCGTATGCATCTGATCTCTTTTTCCGGTATTTCTATTCCCCTCAGTATATCGATTAATTTGTCGTGTTGGACGCTATCAAATGCCTTTGCATAATCGATGAAACATATATAAACATCTTTTTGGACTTCCCGGCATTTCTGTACCAGTACTTGAAGGGATAATAGGGCTTCTCTGGTACCCATACCTTCCTTGAAGCCGAACTGTGACTCTCCCATAGCGCTTTCACATTTGGCGTATATTCTTTTGTGAATTATTCTCAAAAACATTTTTAATATGTGGCACATAAGGCTAATAAGCCTGTAGTCAGAACACTTTTGTGCGTTCGATTTCTTCGGTATCGCAATGAAAGTTGAGTTCAACCAATCGTTTGGATATTGACCAGTATCATACACATGATTGAAAAGTTGTACAATGAGTGATATGTTGTCTTCATCTATAAGTTTTAAGATTTCAGAAGGAATTTCATCAGGTCCGGTTGATTTCTTGTCCTTTAGTGATTGTATCGCATATTCCACTTCGGATTTAGTGATTGGATTTCCTGTTATAAAAGTATTTATGTCCTGGTCATATCTTGATCGTTGGTCGTCAGTGAATAATTGTTCAATATAGTTTTTCCATTGATCCTTTATGTGTGATGTCTCGAAAATGGGCTGGTTGTTGTCATCCGTTAGTACTGCTGGTGATGCCTTCCTATACACTCCTGCGGATTCTTTTAGTTTTTTATGTAGGTTATAATCGTCATGAATGTTTTGCAGATATTCAATTTCTCTACATTTTTGATTTAGTAGTGCATTTTTTGCTGCTCTGGTAGCGGTACGGATTTCCTTGTTGATTTCCCAGTAACGTTCGTAGTCAACGTTTTTATATTTCCTTCGTTCCACACGAAGCTCCATAATTTCGTCGTTCATCCATTCTTGCTGTGTTCTTCTCGTACATTTTCCAAGATAATTTTTTGTTATTTCGTACATCGTGTCCTTGATATTATTCCATATATTTTCTACATTGTTTGTATCGATAGCTTCGAGTTTATTATTCATTTGCACCTTCACTTCGTTCCTGGTTGATGGGTTATTGAGTATCTCAGTATTTATCTTGTTATATTTTTTCTTCCCTTTTTTAATTCGTGCAATTTTCAACCGTATATTCAGCATCAGCAGATTGTGGTCGGATGGTACATCAGCTCCTGGGTACGTTGAGCATTTGGTCACACAAGATCTAAATCGGCTGTTAATCAAAATGTAGTCAATTTGATTTCGAATGATATTCCTTCTGCTATCTAATGGTGATCTCCATGTATAAAGCCTTCTGGGATGTAATCGAAATGTTGTATTGGTGATGGTCATCTTAAACTCTTGACAAAATTGAATTAACCTGTCTCCTCTCTCATTTCTTTCTCCAAGTCCATATCTTCCAGTTATACCATTTACTTCATCATTCCCCACTTTGGCATTGAAGTCGCCTTGAACTATTGTTATTTCATGTGATTTCGTCATGTTTAATAATTGACTTATTTCTTCATAGAAATGTTCAACCTCGTCATTATTTCCATCACATGTAGGGGCATATACTTGGATTATATTTAAATTCAAGGGTTTTGCTGATATTTTTATCATCATAGTCCTTTCAGACATTGGGATAGATCCAATTACACAGTCTGCAATGTTTCTTTTGACAATAATGCCTACACCTCTCCTGTGTATCCCTTCCATGTTTCCTGAGTGATATACTACTACATTTTGGGACTGAAAATCGCCGCATTCTGTCCACCAGGTTTCACTCACACCTAGTATATCAATATTAAGTCGATTCATTTCATTGATTGTGTTGTTTAATTTACCGACTTCGTATAAACTTCGGACGTTCCACGTTCCAATGTTTAGTTTTTGGTTGTTTTTACCTCCGGGGATTCTTAGCACCCTCGTTTGGCCGGAGACTGAGGGCCGTGTGTTTTGGTTTGTGTTGTTCATATTGTATGGTTTTATAGGGAAAATTACTTCAGTGGTTTCCCGTTGCCTTCTGAAGGGTTTATAGTTTTCCATCCATTTTTCAGCCGCTCCTCATGGAGTTCAGACGCTGTTTGCTGCCGCTTCACCTGAAGACAGACGCAGCCACCTGTTGGTCCACGAGACGTATTTGATTTCGGTCTTATCACCCATATCTGGGAAGCATTCCCCTATCCGCCACCTGGGGACGCGCCCTATAGGGGTTACAGGTTCCCCGCAGGGGGGCAGATCTCTAAAACGGTGATTTCTGAAACTGGACCAATCAGTTTTCCCAAGATTGATGAAAGTGCGTCGTTTAGAGGTGAGGAAATCTGGCGGTCTGCTGATGGAGACAATTATTGGGGAGATGGTCTGACGCAAGAAAAACGACGGTTGCCAGATGACGTAATTTGTCAGACCAGTAGTGGGATTCTCTAACGCATTTTGTGGTTACCGACAAAAATCGGTAAAATTGAAATGTTTATTATTTCGGTAATTAACGAAATTTGACGGTAAGTTAGCAACCAAAATAAAGTTGTCGCTAAGGCCTACCGATAGCAACAGTATTGACAACTCTTATTCATACTTTTCATTCATAATTTTCCGTTTTAATTTTACCGATTTTTGTCGGTAACCAAAAAAATGTTTTAGAGAATCCCACTACTGGTGACACGATTGTTATATCTGGTGAACTGTGACACTCTCCGCTAATTCTGGTAGGGGTGTCTAAATAGAGCTATGAATTTGCTCGGTCAGCGCTGTACCCCTCTGGACATTGCCGAGCACCGAATGTCGCAATTCATGATAAGCATTAAAGTCCCCCAGAAACCCAATGGTTATGACCTTCCAAAAGCGGGCTAATGTTGTGTCTATAACCTGGTCCAACGGGTTAACGTTAACCAATCGCCATAAAATTTCATATATAAACCTATTAGATCAAATGGAAAAATAAGGGAGTAGGCGTTTCAAAAAAAAAAAGAAAAAAAATTTAAATTTTGGTCCGCCCTAATGTATATGTATATCATAATAAAACAAACAAGAGAAGAAAATATTAATAACCTAAACCGGAAGAAAAATATATAACATTTGATATTTTTATTTAATTCTCAAAGTAAAATAATGTTTGGTGTAATTTAAGAAATGATTTCTTCTGAAAAGATTTGCGCAAATGGAATTTCATTCAGGTGGCTGGCAAAAAATATTTATTTATGATGTGATTGAACAAAAAACGCGTACATGAGAAATAAATTAAGAAATTAAAATTGCGTGTGAATGTGTTGTAAACACAACTCATTACATTTAGAAATCCGTTACCTTATGCTTAGAATAACACTATGCAACACTGAAAATGCAAACAACTTCTAGTGTGCATTTTTTGAAAGTACATATTTAGACTACAAAAACCCTAGTAGGTTTTTGTCATGTCAGATCCAGTTCGGATTTTATGGCCTCATCTAAACCGGGCTAAATCTACACTTTTTTGCATTTATCAGGCCTTTATCTCAGAAACGAATAGGAATTTGGCCTTGCTGTCTTTAGCAATATTGTAGCCCTAAACTAGTAGAACTTATCTCTTGAAGAAACCACATAAGAAAAACTCCACCTAGGGCATCAAAATCTATAAAATATAGAAAATTTTACATTATTGCTGAAATTCTGGTCAGTATCGGCTAAACTATTGGGAGTTGAACCAAGTTACCGTTTACTAAAATCTTCCAAATAAAGTTCTCAACAATTCTTTAGAACATTCTGAAACTCTAAAATGCTTACTTCATGTTGTTTCAGCGGTATTTTGCATCATATCATTTACAACACGTAATTCAAACACAGTTCACACCAACAGTTTATTCTCGCATTTCAGATTTCACTACATTATTGACATTTTTATTAAATCGTCGTTGAAAAATGTACTGAAAATAACGGCATAGAGCCATTTTACAACAATGACATGTTCTGAAGAGTTGTGTATTACATTCTAGGGAATATTTTTCCAAAAGAAAATATTCAGAAAAAATTAACGGTTTTGGAGATACGGTGCGAAATGTATAAAAATTGTGGAATTTTTGCATATATTTTGAAATTTGAGGCAATAAATGTAGTTTTTTGAGTTCATTATTTCTCCAAATATTTCATTCATGTCCTTATCTACAAATTTGCTTCAGAGGTAAGAAGAAGATTCGCATTGGTTTCAGAGATATAGCCCCGAATTTCTTTAAAAACTCAATATTTAACCATGTTTAGATAGAGCCATAAAATCCGAGCTGGATCTGACACAACAAAACCCAACTAGGGTTTCTGGTCGTTTGGGTCTGTACTTTCAAAAAATCCTCAGTTCGAATTGTTTGCACAAGGTCACCTTAAAAATGTTGCACAGTGTAATCGTTCATTTGATAGTCGTGCCTTCGTTGATCAATCGTTTCTTGATAGTTCACTGATCTTAGTTTAGTGATCTATAATGAACTATAACGGTTCGTTCGCTTCTTTTCAATGAATCGTTCAATTGAATGAACGATTTGTTCATTCGTGAACTGACCAACTCTAGTGTATGGAGCATGGCCCAATTATAAAGGTCCTCTCTTAAAAACAGCTGATTTCGATTTGAACTGTCAAAATTCATATTTGTCATTTTAATTCGCCGTGAATCATGTAACAGGTAGAGAAATGTCAAACTGTAGAGAGACAGGAAGATGCATCACGAAAAAAACTCTGTTGTTGTACAAAAACTTATTTTGGCAGTTCAAGATCGATCAGCTTGAATTTTCTATTACGCCAAACAAAAATAACTGCGGTAACAAATTTTTCTCGGAAAATTTTATGTATGCATCTACCTTAATTCACAGTAAAGAAATTTGCCACTAAAACATTCCGTCGCGGCGGAAACAATTTTTTCGCCTTTTTTTTATGAATTTTGACATTTCAAATCTGTGTTTTTGTTTAAATTCGCTTGAGAGAAGACCTTTATAATTGGGCCATGGTATGGTGTGATATTGTCAGTCCCATTCGACCTGTATTACTTGTTTCTCAACAATTTTAATTAAAATTTTTCTTTGAGTTTACAGCAAATTGAAAACATCATTCACAATATTGCTGATCCTTTTGTTTGTGAAGTGCAGCACATTTTTCGCAAAACGAGAATGAGAAAAACAATAATATAAAAAATATATTTATACAATACGTACATATGCATGTGCATATATGGAATAAAAATGGAAAAATATATTTACATCTATAGATGTACCTTACAAACATGCCGATGGACACATACATACGTCCCTAAATAAGTATTCTTGTCAGCATATACGAAGTCACCGATACAGTTGCAAATTATAACATCAAAAACATTTTATTTTTTTCCACTTCGTTGGGGGTATTTCCAACGTCAGCAGAAAAATAAGTTCTTTTAAAAATATAAGCAAGTCCGTTATCAGTTTTGGCGAGCATTGTAAACTTATGAAATTCAATACGACAATAAAATAAAAACATGTCTTTTGAATGAAAAAAAAAATGCAGATAATAACAAAATTGAACAACACAACAACAAGAGATTAAGGCTTGTACAAATGTCGTCACATAATAATAGAAATAATATATAATTATAAAATCAGTATTCCCGATTTATTTGTTTAAACGCCGTATCCCCTCATCTACATATGAAGATATACATACATATTTGAGTGTAACAGCAGCTGAATTTTGTTAAGTTCATTCACTGATTGCCCCAAAAAGAGATGTACCCCACATCAAGGTTGTTTATTTCAAGTCCATATATGTATGTAATCTACATATGTATGTATATGGAATTGAAATACTGTGTATTTAGGACTGGTAAGCAGTTGCTAACTCAGTTAAATTTGTCTTTTAAGATGAATATAAATTCATTGAAATTACTACATTCAGCAGATCAATAACATCAGTGGCGTTCCAAGCCGTGTCTGAGATTGCAATTGAACAAATTTAACACGATTATACAGGACATATACAAAATAAGAAGTTAATATAGGACCTTCAGAGTATTATATTTGAGTATTATATTTGAACTAACTCCGGTATTTATCCAAAACATGGGTGAATACCAAGGCGAATTTAGGAAGGTAATACAAAAGACGAATTCAGACCGTAGTCTTCATTTGCTTTCAAAGGTTTTTGCGCGAAGGATCCACAAAAGATAGAAGAAAACGATAAAATATTCTTCGCGAAACTTAAATAAAGATATTATTTAGATATTATTTATAGAAGATATTATTTATAGAAGATATTATTTATAGAAGCGAACTATTTGTAATTTATTTTTGATTAAAAATATGTTTTGACAACAAATGCAGACATCAGTTGGTATTATTGTATCACCTTCTTTCTTGCACCATGGGTAAATACAATGTAAATTCCGAGTAAATTGCTTTTTTGGTGTTTATTTCGGTATTTAAAATTATATAGAACTACTCATATAGAAAATTAAATGTATAACAAACAAGTAAAAAAGGTATCAGTCGGCTTTGCCGACAGAGGTATACCCTTAGCCTGTGTGAATTGAAACACCTTTTTCCCAAAAAACGTATGTATTTGGGGGATCTTCAGAATTTTGGGCGTATGAACTTGCCGACAAAGATATGGATTAGGACAAAATCTCAAAACTTTTGAGGGTGAGGTGCCTAAACAAATGGATCGACATAGTCTATTTTGGAAGTGTGTCATATGTTGGCAGTCATTCCTCTCGATAGGACCATTATAACAGGAAACATGGACTTGACATCAATATGAGTACCTTCCGTAAAAATTTCCAAAGGATTCTCGTACAGGCACTTAAACAAAAATTTGTATTATTTGTGTGGGTGGTACCCAAAGGAATGAACCGATAGGGCCCACATTTGTAAAAAAACTAAGATTGGACAAAATATTTCGAGATTCAAAGTTTGGACCAAATCGGTTGCTCCGTTTATGAGATATTGCGCTTACCATTTTATCAAATATATCAATTTTGTGGGGGAGGTACCGGAAGCAGTGGATCTATAAGCACCATCTTCGAATTTCGTCTAATATTCGAAGAAATATTACGATATGCAAAGTGTGGACCAACGCGCAGTATTCGGTTCGGGAGTTGTCGTGCGCACCAGCCACTACACATGCTGGCCGTAAAGTTTTCGGGTCATTTTCTTAAGAAGTATGAACTTGCCACTGAAAAAACTTGAACCATCGTTTTAGGGGCCTTGAGTGCAATCTGTTGCAAGAAATATCAAAACGATTAGAGATGAGGTCCTAACCTGCACTTTTCCGAAAATTGGTGTTGGAGGTATCCGAAATAGATGACATATATATTCCATATGATAACCTGATCTATTTCTCGTAGAAATATTACGATGTGCAAAGTATGGACCAAATCGGTTACTGCCTTCAAGAGTTATTTTAGCGAAAATTTGGAGCATTTTCGGGGGAAATGCCCAAAGAAGTGGACTGATGAGGCCCATCTTAGGACTTGATTTAACTTTGGGCAAAATATTAGGATTACCAAATTTTAGATCGAATCGGTTTATCCATTCAAGAATTACCAAATGCGCCATCCACAGCACATGGTGCCATAGCGGGTTTTTACAGCATTCAGGTCATTTTCTCAGGAAGTATGAAACCCTGAAAACATTTGAACCGTCGCACAGTGGTTCAGAATCGTTTTTTCCTGGTCAAAATTCTGTAACTTTTGAACGGGTAGAGATATTTTCATAATTCTTTTTTGGTTAGATAGATAACACAATCAGCTATCAGACGAATTATAAGCGGTAAAATTCGGTCTGGTAGATGCAGAGAAATTCAAGGTCAAAATTAAACTTTTGAGTTTTCCAACTATTTTTCATCAAAATATGAGTGTTTTTGTGGTTGTTATATCTTCCTATGTATTAAAGATGGTCAAACACTAGGGTTTTGGGTTTTCCCGGTTTTTATTATTCCCGGGAAACGGGAATCACAAAATCGCCATTCCCGGGAATCCGGGATTTCCCGGGAAATTTTAAAATACAAGAGTGGATCAATATTTCCGTGGTATTTTCATCTTCCCATAGTAACTTATATGAAATACAATATTTTCAAAGAGTTCCGGGCGCAAAAATGGATGACACGTTTTCGCTCTATCGATTAAAAATAAAAATATGGAAAAATTCATAGATTGGATTGGATTTCAAACTTGCGCCTTAGCCACCATGTTGCCCGGATTTTGTCCACACTGACCATTTCCATTATTCAAAGCTAAGGAAATCGCTCGATGGAAAGTGATTTGGCTCAAACAATGATGTTATTGATTAATTTTATGGACCTTGAAAACCGAATGTTTTATTTATTCTTTTCTATTCTTCTACCCTCAGCCTCGGACCTAAAGAAAAGAAGCAAAAACACAATACTTCTGACGTTTTTGAGCCAATTTCTTAGGAAGTATAGGTTTGCCCCGAAATCCGAAATGTATACCGTTTTAACTAGGGCCGCATACATAACATGTTGCCAAACATTTTAAAGGGATAGTGTGGGAGATTTCTCCCTTCGACGGTTATTCTACGTACTACCCAATGTGGTTGGTACCGGCAGGCTTTTTGAGATTTTGGGCCTGTACCTCAGGAAGACTGGGCTTGCACTCCCAAAAAAAGTTCCGCCGTCTTAACAAGGCCTTTAAGTAGAATTTTGTGGAAACAAATTCAAAACTATCCGAAATAAACTGCACTTTTCCTAAATTTTGTGTTGGTGGTACCAGAAGGGCTGGACCGATATAGTCCATATTCCTACCGGATACATGACTAGATGAAATAATACGATGTGCAAAGTCTGGACTAATCAGAAACTTCCTGCGGGAGTTATCTTGCCAATTTTCCATTTTAATTGTTGCCGTCAAGGTTTCTTGGAGGTTTTAGCACATTATCTCAGGAAGTATGGACTTGACAAACTGCTGAAACAAATTACAAATCGATCAAAGAAGATCTCTTAAACTTCGATTTTTTCGAATTTTGTGTGGGCGGTTCATACAGTAGTGGACTCGATATAGCCAATATTGGAACCCGTTCTATTCCTTAAATGTTACCATATGCAAAGTTATGACCGATTCGGTTACTCCCTTTGAGAGTTGTCATGCGCACCATTTTAGCGATAATTGTTGAACTTTTGTGAGGGAGGTACCGGAAGTAGTGGACCACCGATATGGCCCATCTTAGAACTTAAACTAAGTTTGAAAAAAATCTCGAAAGCCACCAGCCAGCTAGCCTGTCGGAGGGAACAGAGGCTGAGGTTATAAAAATGGGACTTTAAAATAGTAAATATTCTTTCACACTTAAATGGAACAGGAAAAAATCCGTCGTATAGTCCATGTTTTTGGTGCGGCTCTTATAACTTTTCCCTTGAAAACTCTTTTGTAGATTAAAGTTATTTCCAAGTCTTTTGTAATTTCCTGATTCTGGAAAATCTAATCGAATATTAATTCTATGGTTAAAAGAGACGGGCATAGTTTATTTATTCATTCAATATTAATTGTGATAAATGTAAAAATATATTTCCCGAATTCCCGGGAAATGTGATTTTGTTTCCCGGGAAAATCCCGTAGCCAAAAAACCGAGAATTCCCGGGAATTCCCGGTGCGAGATTTCCCTACCCAAAACCCTATCAAACACCAACAAATAAACATTAACATTACCAAAAATTAAAAAAAAATCGAAAAAAAATGTTGAAATTTTTTTTTTTCAAAAATTTTTATAAAAAATTTAAAAAAAATAAATTTTTTTCAAAAATTAAAAAAAAATATTCCTTGGGTTTTCATAAAACTTATATAACTCGTATAAAAACTCATATACTCAAAAAAATGTTAATTTGTGTCAAAAAGCTGTAATTCATATGGAAATAGTATAGAAAAACACACATTTTTACCCATGTAATTTCAATAAATTGAAAAAAGTGTTAAACGGACTGAACGGGACGGGTACAAAAGTATATATGTGCTGAAAGAGAAGACCCTTGGGCAGGGACGTACGCAGGGGGGGGCACTGGGGGCCCGTGCCCCCCCCCCGAAATGGTTTGGTCGAGTAAAATTTTTTGAGCTTGTTTAACAAATGATTACCTTTTTTCTATACTTTTAATATATTTTTTTTTATTTTTTGAAATTTTCAAATGGAATCTTATATTGTTCTGAAGTTTCTGTACTGAAAATATACTTCTTGAACAAGTTTTGTAGGAAATATTTTCAAATTTTCTGTTTGAGTGTTCTTTTTGAGAGAAGCTGGCAGTAAAATCTGAATTATTTTTTATTCTATTTTATCATTTTCACATAATAGAGGAACAAGGATTTCGTTAGAAATATACTCCATATTTGATATTACTGTGTGTCATATTTTGAGTCATGGTTTATTGACCGTTTCCTGACACCGCAGCGTGATAGAAGACTGAAAATAAGAAGACACGTGTCCCGGCGTTTTTCCCAATCACTTCGATATTCGCGGTTATGGACCCCCAAAACCTGAGGCCTTGATGTCAAAAGGGTTAATTTCGTCAGGCTCATATATTTTAAAAAGCTAAGGATGTGGATTCTCTCGTGGAAGCAAAGTTGTAGCTCTCGTCTTAAAGAAAAATAATTGTGAACAGATAAAATCCATTCAACTTCATCTTCAAGGTAAAATTTCCGTCATAACCTTTTCTTCGATTTTGGTCTACAGATGTCAAACCGATCAAAGCAAACAACCAACTACAAAAATGTAACTTAGATCTCAATAAACAACTTTCTAGAACATACGAATTCTGTAATAGCCAAAATAGGAAAACAAATGCGGTTTTTATCTCGGTTTTTTTTCATAAATACTAAACCGTTCAAAATTCAAGAAAACAATCAACCACAATAATGTAGCAAAGTTATAAACAACTTTCTGGAACATATGAACTGTTCTTAAAGATGAAAATAGCAAACAACTTTTGAAAATATTCGATTTGTATGGGTTTTCTCCGGTTCTCCTCCACAGATACCGAACCGCCCAAAAATTAAGGATTACTTAACTGAATTTCAGCTTAAGTCATATCTATTTTCTCCTTAGTTTGAAATTTACATTATATCGGTCATTATTCATGTACCTCCCACCAAAACTCGTACCTTTGTCCATAATTTATGGTTGAGCAGTTTCTTGGTCAGTGAGAACCGTAAATGCCATATTATAGCTAATTCGGCCAGAAAATGTAGCTAAAACATCAAAATACCATAAATCCGGCGACACCGTTATATGGCAGGTTTACGTGGTGGCTATAACCTTCATAGCCTCAATTAGTATGTTAAATATACCGTTTTGAAAATCACACCACTCGGGTAGAGATTGTTATTCCGTTACAGCATGTTGGTAATTATATCCAACCTGAATTGAGAAACCTCACAAGGTCTCCCTGACCTAGTTCGGTTGCCTCAGCAAGATCGTGTAGGAATGGCCGTCCTAGAATTTTCAATCTTCATTGTATTTATGCAGGGGAGGAGCAGAGTAGGTGTTCACCCGTTTACTCCTCTTCTTCGTTTCGGCAGCTGCGACAGTAGTCATATTGTGGAATAGGTAGGCGCTTTGCATGGTTACCAATATATACCGTTACCGTTATATAGGGGTTATACCAAAACGTGGACCGATAGAGCCCAAGTTTGAACTGCAAACAAAAATACGCACTTTGCCCAAATTTCAGAGTTCTGTCTTAATTTTTGTGGATGCTAGAGTGATTGCCACAGACGGAGGGACGGAAGGGCAGATCGACTCTGAATTTTACCCTGACCAAGAATATATATACTTCATAGGGTCACAAATGATTAATTCACAAACGGAATGTTACAAACAGAAAAAAAAACGGTATCCAGCAAGGTTTTTAATGTCACCGAGTCCAAAACCTCGTATAATTAAGAAATTAATATCGCTTCTTCTGAAACATTATACCAGAAGTAGAGAATGCTGCCTGAACAAAAATCTTGAAGATTTTTTTATCTTGTAATATTTTGTCAGTACTTAGCAAAAAGGTTTTGAAAATTGGTTTCTGACATTATTTTCTGAGATATAATTGTTCGACCATGTTTTGGCAAAGGCTCAAACAGTAGAATTCGAGTGTGATTCGGAATCTATGAACCGTAGTCTGTATCTCCGACTCCGTGTATTAACGCTTTCCTATTTTATTAACGTAAAGTTCTGCATTTTTAGCTGGCTAGCACGGACTTTATAAATTCTGGTAAAATATCAACGTTTTGGCGTTTTAACGACACAAAAGAGTATTATTTTATTTTATCGACACAATAGCTGGATTGGAAATATTCGACTTGTACAATCTGCATTCGCGGATTCAAATTATCCATCTTTTTGGAGGTAACTAATTTAAAGATGTAGTTTAGGTTGCACTCAGAAAGTAACGAAATCCATTCAGATAAATATTAAAAAAGTAGTTCATAGAGAGAAAAATACTAAGTTAATATAAGATTACGACAGATTACTGTATGCCAAATACCATTCAAAGGTTTACAAGATGGTAATAAAGGTTAAATATCAAAGATTTGGACTGAAATTTGCAGTGTGATAACTTGATGTGACCTTTAAAGAACAAAACAACATTATGTTCGGATCGAACTTTCCATAACCTCCACGACATTAAATCCCTTTGTAACTCTATTCGATATATTCGTGAATGGATTTATATAGGAATTGCATTGAGGTTCTGCAAACCGAAAGAAATCCCAAAATCCATATTATAGCCGATATTCTTAAAAATAGGCTAAGATTTTCGTAATACTCAAAATCTTGCAATAGCGAAAACAAAGAGAATTCACTACGGAAAATGGAACATAAAATGTCTAATAAGAGCGAATGTTGTTAAAAATGTTTGGATATATGTACCAAACCGAGAACATATATGGTTAAAAATTATAAAATACCGAAAACCGGTTGGAATTTTTTGTATGTAGACTATGCCGTGTCCGGTTCATTTTCATTTGGTTCTATGAACATTGTGAACTTTCTCTATTGCATTTATACACTTTGTGTCAATAATTCATATAAAATCAACTAACTATACCTTAAAGTAGCTTTATGTAACATTACACAACATTTTAATATTTCATGATTTTTGGTCAAGTTGGGCCCCCCCCGAAATGAAATCCTGCGTACGTCCCTGCCCTTGGGCATCTTTCTGTGAAAACAGAACTTTGTTCCATGTTGTTCCACAAAAGTTCTAGTCCACTAAATTTGGAATTTCATAAAATTTAGTACCTGAAGAAAAATAAAATAACTCATGTTGTGTAAACGCTACGGTAATCCTACCTATCTTACAAAAAAACAATGAACGCAATAACTGTTATAGTTTCCGAGAAATAGCTATGTCTTTCTCGAGAAATTTGCGAAACTTACGTATTTCCCAAAAATGGGGAAAATGTTCGTCTTTAGGGGCACACCACGCCCACACCTTCCAATATTTTGACCTAATTTATTGAAACTAATTTCCTTAGTTTCAATATGTTTACTATCGAATCCCATATAGAAATTAAATATCTTTGATAAAACAAAATTTTATTTTTGGCCAATCGATTCTTGAACCATTGTGCGTCGTAATGGAGGCAGCGAATACAAGTCGGTGCAAAAAAAAAATCAAAAGGATACGAGAGGATTACTTAAACTGCACTTTTCCGAAATTTTGTGTGGAAGGTACCCGAAATATTACGATGTGCAAAGTATGGACCGAATCGTTTAGTCCCTTCAAGGGTTATGGTGCACATAATTTTTTGCGAAAAAAATTGATTTTGTGGGAGAGGTGCACGAGGGAGTCGGCCGATAATTCAAATGTTGGACCAAATCGGTTAATCCGTTCGAGAGTTATCGTGAGCCAGGTAGACTTTCTAAAACGGATTATATCCAAACATACTTGGGGTCTAAAACCATTATTTCGATGCGACACATTTTGCCCTATGAAAATGTATATACCCCCGTTAGCATAAATGCTGAGGCTATAAAAAACCAAGAAAAGTGTTTAAAATCCGCTGTCTTAACAGTTTCATGTATATTTCATATGCTTTTACAGTTTTAGGGCCATTTTCTCAGGAAATATAAACTTGCGCGCCTGAAAAACGTATACCGTAGTCATGGAGGCATCCAATACAAATTTCTGCAGAAAAAATCAAAGTGCTTCGAGAGCAGGCCTTAAACTGCACATTTCGAAATTTTGTGTGGTAAGAACCCGAAGGAGTTGTAGTCCATATTTGAACCTAATCTATGTATCGAAGAAATATTAGAATGTGCAAGATATAATCCAAATCGGTCGTGGCCTTTGAGAGTTATCGTGCGCACCATGTTTGTGAAAATTGTTTAACTTTTGTGGGGTTTAAGGTTTCTAGTGGTCAAGTAACTTCTCCAGGTAATATTGTGTGCATAGGTAATTTCGCAACAGAAAGAAAACTAGTAATTCCATATAAGCTCAGAGTATTTCATGGTGGAGGGTATAAAAAGTTCGGGCTGGCCGAACTTAACGCTTTTTAACTTGTTAAATATGTTACACTGTGTGTAATTTTTGAGTCATGATTTATTAACCATATTCTGACACCGCAGCGTGATAGAAGACTAAAAATAAGAAGTTACGTTTCATGGCGTTTTTCCCTATCACTTCAACTTTCGCGGTTATGGCCCCCAAAGACTTGAGGCCTTGGTGTCAAAAGGGATCATTTTGTCAGGCACATATCTTCTAAACGGCTAAGAATTTGAAGAATTTTCGTCTTAAAGAATAATAATTGTGAACACAAAATCCATTCAACGTCTCACCTTCAAGGTCAAAATCATCAAGGTTAAATTTCAATTTTAATTTTTTCCAGATATCAAACCGATCAAAATTGAAGCAAACAACCAAATAGAAAAATGTACCTTAGATGTTAGTAAACAACTTTCTAGAACATAGGAACTCTGTAGAAACGGTTCTTAATGCTCAAAATAGGAAATAAAATGCGATTTTTATTCTCTTTTCTCGAGCTGTGTTCCTTTACTTACCTGAGGTTACCATTTGTTACAATTTTTAACCTGCAAAACGTTCCTTAACCCCAAAAAGTGGTAAAACTGGCAGCAATTTTTAAGAGAGTGAGAGAGGAAAGAGAGCACATATGCCTTTCTCTTCTACCACAGGCTACCAGACAAATTTCTACAGGTAAAAAATGGTAGAACTGATTTGTCGACTTTTGTTTGACGATTATTTCACAATGAAGAAAAAATGAACGAAAAACAGAAGAAAAAGTCGAACCCTGACAAAGCAAAATTAAAAACTGTGAAATAAAAGTAGAACATTGACTTTTTATGTTTATTTTTGACATTGCTACCAGATCTACCATTTTTTCGTTCCTTTACTGGTAAAAATGTTCATGAGGGAGCAATTTTGACACTTTTCTCTTTTACCACTTTTACCATTAAAAAATTAAAGGAACAAAGCTTCGGTTCCTGCTCCATAGATACTAAACCGTTCAAAATTCAAGAAAAGAATGGACCACAATAATGTAGCAAAGATATCAGCAAGCAACTTTCTCCAAAATACGAAATGTCTATGACCGCTTCTTAAATGTGAAAATAGTCAAAACTTTTGAAAATATTCGATTTTTATACATTTTTCTCCGATTCCGGTCCACAGATGCCGAACCGCCCAAAAATTAAGGTACAGTCAACTACAAAAATGTATCTAAGATTTCAATAAACAACTTTCTAGAACATAAAAAGATTCTATGAACGGGCCTTGATCGGTTTGAGATCTGTAAACTAAAATCCGAGAAAAAATTAAAGGGGAAATTTGACCTTGACGATTTTGACCTTGAAGGTGAGGTTGAATGGATTTTATGTGTTCACAATTATTATTCTTTAAGACGAGAACTACGAGTGTCACCTTGCTGCAATGGTATGCACACCCGCCTTGCACGCTGAAGGTCGTGGGTTCGATTCCCCGACCAATCAATATCAAACAATTTTCAACGGTGGCAAAATACCCCTTAGTAATGTTGGCGACATTTCCTGAGTACTTCAGCCACGTAAAACTTCTCTACAAGTGGTGTCTTGAGACACGCCGTTCGGACTCGGCGATAAACTGTAGGTCCCATATCTTTGAGCTAATATAAATCGGGGTGCGCTCATTGATATGAGAGAGGTCACCCTTGTCCCATCTTGGATGTTTGTGGAACAATTATAAGACGAGAACTACAACTATCCAAAACTACTGAACCGATTTCCATGAAATTTGCAACAAATGCTCAAGGTGTGCCGTGACAATGTATACTCTATGAATATCAGAGGAGGTGGGATACTTACCCACGCCTTTCTTTTAAACGCTATATGTATATTCAGCATTAATTTTTGAAGACATATTTGGTGCCCAAATACCGGATAACTACCACTTTTTTAAATGTGTTATATCTTGAAAACTGATGACCACGACCACTCTTCTCAATACATTATTTTTTCAAAACTACTCAACCTAATTACATGAAATTCTCAAAAAATGTTCAGGAATGTCCCGTGGTCCAAAATGCTATATATTTGTTGGTGAATTTCGGGGGCCTATTGCTTTATAATCCCTATATTTGCTAAATTAACGAACCTATTTTCATGAAATTTTGCGGAATGTGCCGTGGTAAATGTAGGCATGAAATTCGAAGGTGGCACGGTATCTCCCCTATTAAGAACAAGTATATATTTAAAAATCTGCTAAAATGGTTAAGTTCAACGGTCCATCAGCCATGAAAAACTAAAAACATATAATTCTCAATAAGCGGGAGAATTCGACTTTACAATTTATTCAACTTGTATAATTAGATGGTTTTAGGATAAAGATAGGGGACATGGACGATAATAAATCCTAACCAGCATAAATGGGCGAACAAATCCGACAAAGTCCGTAAGAGAAAATAAAGGTTACAGACAAAATCTGTTGATAAATTTAATATCCTCAATGAATAATTTGGTTTAACAATGGACCCGAAAAACTGAGATAGAAAATTTCTATTTTTGAATTGTAATGCATAAAGTCCATAAAATATTGGACCCGGGTCTTCTAGTACATATGTACATATAATTTACTAACTTAGATTTATTCTTGAGATATTCTTTAGAAAACCTGAAATAAATCCTCTTCATGTTAACACATTTATTAGCCAATATTTTTGATTTTTATTAAAATAAGTTTTTTTCATTATTTATATGAATTTTCTAACACAAAATGAGAACTCGAGTAATATCGTGAACACGATTGACGTAATTCGTCATTCGTATACAACAATTACGTGTCAACACTTAACAAATGGAGGCAGGGCAAGATTTGTTTTAATAAATACTGTATACATGCAACATACATACATACATATCCACATATTTATTTATATATTTGCATGACGTTCCAAGATTATTAGGGTGGCTTTTAGAATAATGGAAGTAGAGCAGTGGAGAGGCAGGCACATTTTATAAATAAAATCAAAATGCTAAAATAAGTTCAATGAACAGCAATTAAGGGGTAGGTATAAATAGGGAAATGAAACGGTACTTTTCATATAAACAAATCAAATTGTTTAATAACATATGAACGAAGAAACCGTTTATTTATTTATTCTGTCATGAGATGGAGATGTTAATTTGCACGCATTTCTAGTAAAATGTGTTGAAACAAATATTCAGAATAAACGTTCTATGGTGAGCCATAAATAATAGGAATTATTGTAGGACCTCTTCATCAAATATGAATGTGAAATATATTGAAATAATTTTTATTCTCTTTATTTTTTATGTTATATACAAATTTGTACAAAATGGGACAGATAATTTTTAATGTCGTGGAATGTTGTTGGAACATAACTCTGCCTCAGCATTCTACAAAACATTGTATAAAAAATTTCGATTATTCCACTTTTAAATTTATATATTTTTTCTTCAGCTTTAAGGTAAACCTTTTCTGTAAATTTCTTACTTAAACAGAACGTTTTGTTTCAAAAGCCGAACTAAGAATAGATTTCCAAAAGCACCGATTTCTTGCTCTGTATGTCTTCAGTAGTCTTACGACACTCCTGTATAGCTATGGAACTACCGATGGTGGAAATATCACACACGATAGTTATTTATAGCGGTAGCGGGACCACCCTGTCCAGCATGTGGATCAGTTAAGCGGAGTAGGCTTGTGTTATCTGTTGTGTTTGCAGCTTCTTCCTTCCTGTGTTAGATCGCACTTTTACCGCAACATTAAGACGAGTGCGTACCTTGCAGGTAGATAGACCATTTTTGAATGAAAGGGTGCTTCTATAGACCCTTTCTGAATGAGAGGGTGCTTCTATAGACCCTTTCTGGATGAAAGGGTGCTTTTTTCTGAATGAAAGGGTGCTTCTATAGACCCTTTCGGAATGAGAGGGTGCTTCTATAGACCCTTTCGGAATGAGAGGGTGCTTCTATAGACCCTTTCGGAATGAGAGGGTGCTTCTATAGACCCTTTCGGAATGAGAGGGTGCTTCTATAGACCCTTTCTGGATGAAAGGGTGCTTCTTTCTGAATGATAGGGTGCTTTTTTCTGAATCAAAGGGTGCTTCTTTCTGAATGAAAGGTTGCTTCTATAGACCCTTTCTGAATGAGAGGGCGCTTCTATAGACCCTTTCGGAATGAAAGGGCGCTTATATAGACCCTTTCTGGATGAAAGGGTGGTTCTATAGGCCCTTTCTGAATAAAAGGGTGCTTCTATAGACCCTTTCTGGATGAAAGGGTGCTTCTTTCTGAATGAAAGGGTGCTTCTATAGACCCTTTCGGAATGAAAGGGTGCTTCTATAGACCCTTTCTGAATGAAAGGGTGCTTCTATAGAACCTTTCGGAATGAAAGGGCGCTTCTATAGACCCTTTCTGGATGAAAGGGCGCTTCTATAGACCCTTTCTGAATGAAAGGGTGGTTCTATAGACCCTTTCTGAATGAGAGGGTGCTTCTATAGAGCCTTTCTGAATGAAAGGGTGCTTCTATAGACCCTTTCTGAATGAAAGGGTGGTTCTATAGACCCTTTCTGAATGAAAGGGTGGTTCTATAGACCCTTTCTGCATAAAAGGGTGGTTCTATAGACGCTTTTGGAATGGAAGGGTGTTTCTATGGACCCTTTCTGAAAGAAGGGTGCTTCTATAGACCCTTTCTGAAAGAAGAGGTTCTTCTATAAACCCTTTCTGAATAAAAGGGTGCTTCTATAGACCCTTTCTGAATGAAAGGGTGCTTCTATAGACCCTTTCTGAATGAAAGGGTGGTTCTATAGACCCTTTCTGAATGAAAGGGTGGTTCTATAGACCCTTTCTGAATGAAAGGGTTGTTCTATAGACGCTTTTGGAATGGAAGGGTGTTTCTATAGACCCTTTCTGAAAGAAGGGTGCTTCTATAGACCCTTTCTGAAAGAAGAGGTTCTTCTGTAAACCCTTTCTGAATGAAAGGGTGCTTCTATAGACCCTTTTTGGATTACTGGGTTCTTCTATAGACCCTTTTTGGATTACTGGGTTCTTCTATAGACCCTTTTTGGATTAAAGGGTTCTTCTATAGACCCTTTCTGAATGAAAGGGTGCTTCTATAGACCCACTCTGAATGAGAGGGTGTTTCTATAGACCCTTTCTGAATGCAAGGGTGCTTCTATAGGCCCTTTCTGGATGGAAGGGGGCTTCTGTAGACCCCTTCTGGATGGAAGGGCGCTTCTATAGACCCTTTCTGAATGAAAGGATGGTTGTATAGACCCTTTCTGAATGAAAGGGTGCTCCTATATACACTTTCTGGATGAAAGGGTGCTTCTATATACCCTTCCTGGATGAAAGGGTGCTTCTTTAGACCCTTTCTGAATGAAAGGGTGCTACTGCTACTTTCTGGAAGAAAAGGTTCTTCTATAGACACTTTCTGAATGAAAGGGTGCTCCTACAAACCCTTTCTGAATGAAATGGTGCTTCTATATACCCTTTCTGAATGAAAGGGTGCGTCTATAGACCCTTTCTGGATGAAAGGGTGCTTCTATAGACCCTTTCTGAATGAAAGGGTGCTTCTATAGACCCTTTCTGAATGAAAGGGTGCTTCTATAGACCCTTTATGGATGAAAGGGTGCTTCTATAGACCCTTTCTGAATGAAAGGGTGCTTCTATAGACCCTTTCTGAATGAAAGGGTGCTTCTATAGACCCTTTCTGAAGGAAAGGGGGCTTTTATAGACCCTTTCGGAATGAAAGGGTGCTTCTATAAACCCTTTCGGAATGAAAGGGTGCTTCTATAGACCCTTTCTGGATGTAAGGGTTCTTTTATAGACCCTTTCTGACTGAAAAGGTGCTTCTATAGACCCTTTCTGGATGAAAGGGTTCTTTTATAGACCCTTTCTGACTGAAAAGTTGCTTCTATAAACCCTTTCTGGATGAAAGGGTTCTTTTATAGACCCTTTCTGACTGAAAAGGTGCTTCTATAGACCCTTTCTGGATGAAAGGGTTCTTTTATAGACCCTTTCTGACTGAAAAGGTGCTTCTATAGACCCTTTCTGGATGAAAGGGTTCATTTATAGACCCTTTCTGACTGAAAAGGTGCTTCTATAGACCCTTTGTGGGTGCCACCGTGGTGCAATGGTATGCACACCCGCCTTGCACGCAGAAGGTCGTGGGTACGATTCCCCGGCCAGGCAACATCTAAATTTTCAACGGTGGCAAAATACCCCTCAGTAACGTAGGCGACATTTCCTGAGTATTTCAGCCATGTAAAACTTCTCTATAGAGTGGTGTCGTAAGACACGCCGTTCGGACTCGGCTATAAACAGTAGGTCCCATATCATTGAGCTAATATGAATCGGGGTGCACTCATTGATATGAGAGAAGTCTCCACTGTCCCGTCTGGGATGTTTGTGGAACAATTATTATAGACCCTTTCTGAATGTGAGGGTGCTTCTATAGACCCTTTCTGAATGAAAGGGTTCTTCTATAGACCCTTTCTGAATTAAACGGTGCTTCTATAGATCCTTTCTGAATGAAAGGGTGCTTCTATAGACCCTTTCTGAATGAGAGGGTGCTTGTATAGACCCTTTCTGAATGAAAGGGTGGTTCTATGGATACTTTTTATGTGGAAGGGTGCTTCTATAGACCCTTTCTGAATGAAAGGGTGCTTCTATAGACACTTTTTGAGTGGAAGGGGGCTTCTATAACCCTTTTTGGATTAAAGGGTACTTCTATAGACCCATTCTGAATGAGAGGGTGTTTCTATAGACCCTTTCTGAAAGAAGGTTGCTTCTATAGACCCTTTCTGAAAGAAGGTTGCTTCTATAGACCCTTTCTGAAAGAAGAGGTTCTTCTATAGACCCTTTATTAGACCCCTTCTTAAATAAGGGGTGTTTCTATAGACCCCTTCTGAAAGAAAGGGTGTTTCTATAGACCCATTCTGAAAGGGGTATGTTTCTATAGACCCATTATGAAAGGGGTATGTTTCTATAGACCCTTTCTGAAAAAGGAGTGTTTCTATAGACCCATTCTGAAAGGGGTATGTTTCTATAGACCCTTTCTGAAAAAAGGAGTGTTTCTATAGACCCTTTCTAAAAGAAGGATTTCTATAGACCATTTCTAAAAGAAGCGTTTCTATAGACCCTTTCTGATAGAAGGCGTTTTTTTCTAAAGACGCTTTATGAAAGAATAGGTGCTTTTGCTGCGGCAAACATTTTTAACTCACAATGTTCAATGTTCGCTGTTGACCTAGACAACCTTGTGGAGGTGGGTCTACGACCATTATTTCGATGCATTTCATATTTTTGAGCCAAAACCAACTTCTTATACCCTATCCACATATTGGTGTGGGATATACTCGTACACATTATAGGGGACGTTATTCAAGTGAGTGGTTATATAAAATGTATACGAATAATATACGATAATACATATGTAAGGATAAAGATATTTTGCCGTTTACACACCACCCCAACAAAAGTAGTGTTTCAGGAAAGATCTCAAAATAACATTTCAAGAATTAACTGTCAAAGAAAAGCCATAATAAACATTTGATAATTTTTTGTTTGCCTCCCGCCAATAACACAAATATGGCTAATATAGTTTGTGGTTACTTTGGCAATAAACAGCAAACACAAATATTGATTCCAACTCAAAAGGCGTTAAGAAATTGTTGCCTGCCATGCACGTAAATTTTAATATTTGTTTCGAAAATTATATGTAAACCATACTTCCCCATCCAGCTGTCTATATAATTATATTCTTTTGCCAAGGTTTCCATTCGCCTTCGCCCATGCATAAGGATCACTTTGAAATTGGAAAATAGTTCTCGCTTACAGCTTAATTGGCATATTTAAGCTTTATTACCCGCCATCATTTTGCAAGTTTGTTTTTCAAGGTTAAGTCTACAAGGTAAACAAAGTTTTAGTTTTCCTTTGTTTAACTTCTGTTAGTTGTGTGGGGGTATGCGAATTACTTATAAACCTAGGTATGTAGTTAAGAAGCTAGTACGTGTTTTTATAAATATACCATGATTACGGGGAAAGTTTGTTGGTGTAGTTTTTCACAGGTGTTCAAATGACAATGCGTGTATGAAAAATTCAAAAACTCTTTAGTGGGTCTTTTTGTTCGATATTTTAATTATAGGCTGTTAAAGGATGTGAAAGGTTTTATTGTGTGCTACATTTTTTGCAGGTGTAGAGTTTAAATTTTCAAGGCTAATGGACGTAATTAGTAATGCAATCAATCATTTTATGTTGAAAACTATTCTCAAGGAAAATGTGGCTAGATTTTGTTGGATTTAATTACTTTTGAAACAAGTTATGCCATTTTGTAGGTTATAGAACGTACAACTTCTTGTATTTGGATGAAGGGGAGGCTATAAACTACAGGGTTTTATCTTCTTTTCACATAACAAGTAAGAAAGTATCATTCAGCTGTGCTGATGAGGTGTATCTCTGCCTCTGACCAAAAAAATAAGGAAACAATAATTATTCACTATATAAAATATATTATTTTGCTTCAAAATAAGTGAAATCGGTAAGGTGCCGTACTGTGGGGCAATGCCAAATCATTGACATAAATATTTTTTAGAGAACTGGAAATATAAAATAACTTTAAACTAAGTTTGGAAGAAATTTTTGAAAAAGTT
This sequence comes from Musca autumnalis, assembly GCF_047663935.1. Lineage (NCBI taxonomy): Eukaryota > Metazoa > Arthropoda > Insecta > Diptera > Muscidae > Musca > Musca autumnalis. Next base: position 112,171,593 of record NW_027411977.1, on the reverse strand, counting down.
TGAGAGTTATTTTGCACACTAGCCATTTTAGGGGATTTTTATTGTAATAGATTTATTGTAATAGGCACCGTGAAAACAACCTTCTGCAAAGAAAAATTGAAACGGTCCATTGTATCTATTGTGTAAATATTTTATAAATTATGCTAAGTTAAATCTTGAATTCAAATGTAAACATATTTATATCATTTAACCTAAATGTAAACCTAGTTTAAGAAAATGCAACTCTGAATTGAATTTACAAGTTAACTGATAAAATGCAGATATGTCTAGCCGAGTTTCTCGCTTATCATAAGGAGCAGCTAAGTAAAACAAATTTTAAAGAATTCGCTCATTCAGCAAAGTCCATTCAAACGCGTTACATAGTAACTATCTGATAACTTTGCTCCGAGTAATATTAAGTGTTTACTTGAAATTAAATTCTTCGGTATTTTATTTAATGTACCAGTTGAGAGGCAGAACTGTTTCATTGGCGCCCAACGTGGGGCACAACAAGAAATTCAAATAGATCCGAGACGAGTCCTCAAACTGCACTTTTCCCAAATCTTGTGCGGGAGGTACCCGAAGGACTGGACCTATACAACCTGATACGTGACTAGATGAAATAATACGATGTGCAAAGTTTGGACCAATCAGAAACTCCTTGCGAGAGTTATATTGCGAATTTGCTATTTTAGTTGGTGCCGCCAGGATCTCTTGGATCTTTTAGGCCACCATCTCTCGAGTTGTACCGTCGTAAAGGGGCCGCAAAGACAATATACTGAAAAACATTTCAAAACGATCCTAAAGGAGGTCTTAAACTTATTTTTTCCGATTTTTTATGGGTTGTACCCGAAGGAGTGGACCGGTATAGTCCATATTCGAAACCGATATATGCCTGAAAGTAATATCATCATATCCAAAGTTATGTCCAACTCGGTTTGAACATTTGTGGGGGAGTTGACGGAAAGAGTGGACCGAGTGGCCCATCTTCAACCTTAAACTAAGTTTGGACAAAATATTGCGAATCGCAAATTTTGGACCCGACAGGTTACTACGTTCGAGAGTTATCACGCCCACCAGCCAGATAGACAGACGGACGGTCAAGGCTAAATCGACTCCAAACAGTCTGAGGCACATATTGGTCGTAGCATAAAGGCTAAGGGTGTAAAAATCAAATCGGCAAATTAAACGGAATTTGATCTACAAAAACCTTCGCCAAATTATATTGAAATCGCGGCGGTGTAGGGTATTATACAGTCAGCCCCGCCCGACTTTGATTCTCTCCTTACTGGTTTTTAATACCCGATATATTGGAAAGTTTTTGGAAAATTAATTTGCAAAAAATGGCGTTTGCATTTCAGAATATAGGTGCTTCTTTGGGGCAAAAAGACCCGACCACGTCTAGCTTTTCAAAAACTACTAAACCGTTTTTCTGCAGCAAATGTTCAAGGTTTACCGTGGTAATGTATATTTCTATGAATTTTGCCCACGGTTTGAGGATTAATTTTGGGAGACAAGTAGCAACGCGTAGCGCACGAGAGAGATATCGGGAGAAAAGGAGAGAAGAGAACGCCTTTTCCGCAAGAAAAAGAGAGAAATGAAAAAAACGGGAGTGTGAAAAAAATCGAGATGTACAGGAGCCAGAATGAAGTCCGAAAATTCTACCAAAGAGTGAAACATCAAACAGATGGCTTTGGTACAGACACATCCTCCTGTAGAGACCAGCAAGGTAATCTGGTAACAGATACAGATAGCGTGCTCAGGATATGGAAGGAACATTTCTCCAATCTGCTGGTATCCAATAGTAGCGAAGACGACGATACCACAGATCCAATCCCAGAAGATGTTATAGAATGTATACCACCCGGCCAAGATGAGGTAAAAACAGCAATCAACCGGCTGAAGAATAATAAAGCAGCAGGAGCCGATGGCTTACCAGCCGAGCTGTTTAAAACCGGAGGCGACGCGCTGATAAGGTGTATGCATCAGCTAGTTAGTACCATCTGGCAGGAAGAACGCGTACCCGAGGATTGGAACCTGAGCATCCTATGCCCCGTCCACAAGAAAGGAGATAAGACTGTATGCTCCAACTCCCTATTGCCTATAAGATAGTGTCAGGGATATTGTGCGAACGACTAATGGGCCAACTAAGTAAGTAAGTAAGTAAGAAAGAAGGAAAAATATGTCTATCAGAGATTTGAGAGAGATATTAAAGATTTAGGTATAGAGGAGAGAGTAGATCATTTTATGGTACAATATTTTGTTCTCGCTGGATCAATTTCAGACCCTTGGCCATAATTCGCAGTCTACGCGTCGTGAGCATTGGACAGGGACATAATATCCCAGAAAAAAAAAAAATCCTCCCAAAATAATGGGTTTTATAAGGGATTTTTGGCAGCCGTAACTACTTACAAATCCCCCTACTAACCCATTATTTTAACAGGGGAATGTCGCACTGAATTAGTAGTTATTCTGTGGCCACTGGAAGTTGAAAAATAAGCCAAAAGCTAAAAAAATATTTTCTATTTCTATAACAGTTGAGGTGGAATTTGTTTTCAATTTCAACACACTTCATATTTTTTTATTTTATTTTTTATTATTTCGCCCCCTGCTGGATTTGATTGCGAACTTCTGATTTGTAGCCGAACACCCTACACACTAGGCCACGCACACAAACATTAAGGGTTGCTTAAGCGCTTACCACCAAATGTTCCTTGTTTTTTAACAAAAAGTACCCGGCCGGCGGTGAGCGTTGAACACACAATCCTCTGATTTGTAGTCGGACACACACGCTCTGTGCCACCACATGACAACGATTAATTTTAGCGCCTCCAAGATGTTCCTGTTCCGCCGCAGACCTGAAAGAGTGGTAAGTGATTAGAGGGCCGCTTGGTTATCAACATAGCTCTGTCCCTTTTCATGTTACTTATCAGCTCTGCTGCTTTTCGGACCGCAAAGATCTCAGCTTTCAATACAATACTATTTTCGTTCAACCTGTATGAGAGCCGTAAATTGAGTGAATCTCTAAGACACCTGCTCCTGTTCCCGTTAGAGCCATCGGTCTATACCTCTATAGCGGGTAGAGGTGGGGTGTTGTGGGTCCAGGCCTCTCTGTGTGGGGTATTTGTACGTTAAACTCGTCGAAGTGAAATTATGGTGATATGTAATCACTGATTACCTCCGATCCCAGCCGTATTCTTGATCGTCGTAAGATTGCAGTGTGATCATACTCAGAGTTGCGCCATGAGTTTATCTCCTACAGTCGAAGAGCACTTTTGACTGCCAGCACCTGCACTTCTAGATTCAACGGGTGAAGGTCAGGCAGTACATTGGAAGCAGCCTGTGAAGTGCTTCTCATGACACCAGTGATTGGTAGTGATGGTGCTCTTTGGACCTTGTTTATTTTATGAAGATACGATTTCTTACTCAAAGCTTTCCACCATACCAGAGAACCATAAGTAAGAATTGGGCGTACTATGGTCGTGAAGATCCAATAAATGAGCTGTGGTTTCTTGCAAGTATAAAGAGCTATTAGACCTCTTTTGGCACGTTCTTCGACATTCCTTTTCCAGGTTAATTGATGGCCCAGGACAATGCCGAGGTACTTGGCTTCTAAAGAAAATTCTAGGGTGACTCCATCAAGCGTTGGAAGGGTGAATGGTTTGACTTTTCTCTTGTTCGTGAACAGAAACAGCTCTGTATTAGATGGGTTCACTCTAAGTCGAGGTGAAGATGTTTCCCTTCAAAATTTGTTCGTCACCCGGAGATTGATGCTGATTAACTTGATTTCTCAGGGCCAGTGTCTGTTCAGTAGGGATAGGAATTGTCGGCTTCGTTCAGGCATCGGTTTGAAAATCCATTTTCGAGACAGCGTTTGTTTCACCCCCCGTCAAATGTTCTTAGTTAGGTACCGACGTTTTACATATCGTCTGCTCCGTCGGAAAAGGTCGTAAGTCCCTCTCAATAAATTTTTCAGGAGGAAGAAAAAACATTCCAGCGCTTTCTGTATTAAAGATTTTATTATGGTGGTAAAGGCAGTATTTTTCGTTTATTTATTCCACTTCAATACCTGTACTTTGTTTGATAAAATTCCATCGCGTTTGGGAGATAATTGGATGTCTTTGGACTTACGACATTTTCCTTGTACAGTTTTGTATTTTTGTAGGGACTTACGACCTTTTCCTACAATTTACGGACGTTTTTAAAATAAAATATTTATACTTTACAAAACAATGTGGAAAGGGTATTATAAGTTTGTTTTGTCCAATATTCGTGTAACATCGCGAAGTATTCGTCGCAGACCCCCTCCCCTTGCCATTTTTTCATATCTTGATGAGATAAAGCGATCTAGCTATGTGTGTTCGTCTATCCATTAACAATTGTAATAAAACTCCAGGCCTCAATCGTCACGAAATTTTGTGAAGAGGTCGGTTTCCGACCAGAAGTGACCCCATTAGATGTTGGTTATGATCGAAAGGTGTGTAATGGACCAAACCCACAATTTTTACCCGACTTTGTAGCTGTCCTGTAGATCGCAGTAATATTCCGATCGGAGCGAAATTTTAAGAATGATTTGAGTTTAAGACAAAGAATAAGCTTGCAATTTAACATGGTGATGAGATAATTATTAGAGGGTTTAATGGACCAAAACTTTTGTGTGAAATTCTATATATAAAAGACAATGTGTGTATGTTTGTATGTTCCGCGTAGACTCAAAAACGGCTGAACCGATTTTTTGGAAATTTTATAGAATATACAAGGAACAACCGACGTGAAAATAGGCTTTATAGTTTTTGAATTTCGGAGGGGGCGGGGGCAGGCCCTATTTTTTAAAAAACGCTTTTTTGCAAAAGTTATGAAAGTATCGGTCTGAAAATTAATTTGCGAGGCAACGGTTGCTGAATCTCCGACCCTAAGTACTTATTCCCTTGTTGAAGTAGGCTATATATTTTGTTGAATTTCGGAGGAGCGGGTTAAAACTGTGCCCTATTTTTTAAATGCGCTATATATATAAAACTTACGAACGATTCCGTTTCTCCAATCCTGGGTACATATTTTAGCAATAAGACCCGACCAGAGTAAAATTTTAAGTCGGTATAACCATGACCGTCTATCCGTCTTTTGAAATTAAGATACATCTCGCAATTTTTAAGATAGATCTTCGTGATTTGGTATAGAAGTTTCTATTACTGAATCACCGTGAAAACCATAGGGAACTAGACCCATGACACCATCGTCTAATTCCATTCCAAATTCATACTGCTCTTTGTTAGCAAAAACCATGATAACTTCTTAGTTTAATAACATTTCAATCAATTATTATTTTAGAATCATTTCATAATATAAACATTGCACTTACCCGTCCGTTAGAAGGTATTACCTTATTGAATTCAGAATACAAACTAATCTCGTTATGTGAATGCCCTATGTCCTATGAATGTCCCTAGAGAAACCACAAATGAGCAGCTGATAAAGTTAAGTAAGATATACGACAGTAAAAACAGTAAAAACTTAGATTTTTGTTTAAAATTTTTCAATATATGAGGTATTTGAACACTTACAGCATCCCAATTTGTATCAATGAAAAGGCTAGAAGTCCATATTCCATAATCAGTTCGCTTATAGGGGAAAATAGATTTCAAATGTAAATTTTCGTTGCAATATAGAAATTATCACATTTTTGTTCAAAAGTTTGGTCCACAGGCTCCGCCAAATATCATCCGATTATCGTCCAAAGGTGTAGGCTAATTCTTTACAATGTACACCAACCTTGGATGACAATAAACATTATATCTAAACTACATTAGCTATAGTATTCTTTTAAAGTATACATTATCCTGTGGACTTACGACCTTTTCGTTCTCAAATTTGTACGTTTTGTGGACTTACGACCTTTTCCGACAAGGGCAAAATATATAGAAAAACGCGACATACTACCATTTTCTTTGTATCATACGACGTGTTTTGACTTGTACTATCATCCTGTAACAAAAACGCGATTTCCAAAAAAAGTGGACTTACGACCTTTTCCGACGGAGCAGACGATATGTTATGTCTCGAAAACTAACGAACCCATTTTCATGAATTTTTCTTGAATGTTCTTGGTATACGTAGGCTTGAATTTCAGAGGAGGCACTCGAGGAAATGAGGTAGAAAATTACTATTTTTGAATTGTAAAGTATAAAAGGCATAAAAAGATGTCATTAAAAAATAAAACGACGTACCAGCAATGCGGACCCTTCTGGCACATTAATATAACTATAACCCGAGCAACTTCTTTGCAGATTGCATTGTGAATTCTTGGCTGGCATGGGTTGGGATTTGAATCCGCACAGCAGAAAGCTGGTGGTATACCGTTGGAGCTTTGTGGGACGACAGATTTGAGCTTATAACAAAGCGTCATGCAATGACTGTTTAGTTATGCTTCCTTTAGCTCGTCGATGCCGCATTGTCGTCCTTTCAAGTACTATGTACTGCTGTCGGATAAGTCCGTGCTACATTCGGAACAATTAAGTATCGCTTAGCTGGTAAACGTGTACACATTCAATTTTGTTGTCCCCTTTCGCTTGAATGGTATTGGTATCAAGAGTTTTGCCACTGGAGGAATAACCAATGCCGCCCCTGCTGTCAATTTGCATATTGTAGAGGTTATTTTCCTCTTTGCACACCCATTCGCATTTTACCTTGGTGATGTCAAACAGTTCCTTCAATGAATCAACGATTTGTTTTTTTTTCTGGACCGGTTCGTACTCTTCCAAACGTTTTGTTAGTTTTGCACAAATTGATTAATCAGATATTTGTGAAGTTCAATTGTTTGCCGCATATGGCTTTAAGCTTTAAAGAGGGTTTTAAATAATGTCCGCTCATAAATCACTCCTAAAAAGAAGTCAACGAAAAACACATACCAATAACAAATGTGTTTCCTTTCCTCCCTGAAATTGAAGTTAATCGGAGTACCTACCATAAAAGAACCCGAAGAGCAATTCAGCATAAATTTAATGTTTTCCTATCACAATAATAAAAATAGTATATCCTTTTGTTTCTCACCAATTCCCTTCAATTGTGGAAATCATAAAAACATCGACGACGTTTTTTCCCAAAGGTATACATCCCAGCAAAAATTTTGGAGCCACATGACCTATTACAAAGTATTCTGAATCACTATCTTCTGCATAACCAGTAAGCTGAAAAAAATTATTGATTATTTCTTATAAATTTTACACAAGGCGAAAGGGTTTACTTTACTCATTGCTAAGTAATGAGTACGGTAGCCCAGAGTGTGTGTCAGACTAAAAAATCGAGAGTAGAGTGTTCAACGTCGACAAATATTTTTTATTTGAAGAATTACGAATAGTTATTGGTGCACATGTAAGCGTTAAAACAACCTTTAATGTTCGTAAACGTGGCACAGTGTGTAGTATGTTTAGCTACAAAGCAGATGTTCACATGTTCAAATCCAGCAGAGAGCAAAACAAAAATGTGAAATGTGTTGAAATTGAAAAGAAGTCCCGATCACGGCCACTTTTTACATATATCAATTCATATACGGGATATCAATTCAAGCAGCTCAAGTCAGTAAACTCAACTTAACCAATTAATGTCTTGTAGAGTGTTATTTTAGCCAAACAACCCAGATTTTTCTCTCATTCATAAGCTACTTCTTTATGGATATGTAGTTATCAGTGCTCCATATACAGTCATGAAATGATCTTGACATTTAATCAAACCCACCTAACACATTTAATGCATAATTTCCATTTAATAATGTTCCGCTCTGTTTATTGCAAAATACTTATTTTTCTTTTCTTCGCTTTTTTAATTTCAGATTTTCCATATAAGCGAGTAGTAGTAACAAAAAAGAAGACACAATGGTTGAATTTCGTTTTGATATACGTCCCCTATTCTCACAACCGATTATCAAGGTTACATCGAATTTGCTGCCACACACGTTTCGTGGAGATCGTCGTCAGTGTTTGTAAGTATTTCTTATTTCTTTTTAATTCAGTACTTGCTTCAATTTAATTATTATGGCCCATTTTGAACATATACAAAAGTCTATTCCGATTCCCCGTAATTTTTCCGTATATAGAGAAAATGGGAATATTACTTTTTAACATGAAACTAAAGTAAAAATATTGTTTTGTTTTTTACTTGCAGAGACGCCACTTCAAAAATGTCTGAAATAATTGATCGCCTGGGTCAGTTATCGGCAAATGCCCAAAAACTCAATACACCCGTGACGACAGCTCAACGTTTGCGTATGTCTGAAAATCAAACAATTTATTTAATGGCAGATATCAATCAAGGAAATAAGTGAGTATATTTTGTTAAAAATGTCGTTAACATTAACTGTTATAAATCAATCTTTTAAGTGTTTAATTTAATAAATTGGCCGATTAGATATGATTGTGGTTGTTTAATCGCATTTGGTCTGGTCGTTCATCCCCGCTTAAATTAGTAGGCAATTTGTTTTAAGTGTTATTAAAGTATATCATGAACAGTTTGCTCATAAAATGTTTACATATGTTTGAGGGTGAGAAAAACGTATTATAATTTGATGATAAATTTAGTGATAAACAAAAGGTTATGCCACTTTGGTTATGCCGTGTGGTTCCAAAGCTTATTTTCAGTTATATATCTGCTTATAGTGACTTCAAAAGTTTGTCAAAAAAACTCATGCAGAAAAATTTTCAAATGACTTTGTGCGTGAGCTTTTTTCATCGAATCACCTTATAATTAAGATTTTATATAATCTTAGATAAAACCCATCAAAATTTGATATAGGGATACGATTTTAAATCGATTTGTGGGTGAACTTTTTATATTTCAATGGAATAAAAAATATTTTAGTGATTAATAGTCAAAATTTCATTCATCCGTGCTACAGGAAATCATTTTTCAGAAAAAATGTCGAAAAGTCATAACCCCATTGTGAATACTCCCCTTATATGGACATACATATAAATTATGTATCTTTTAGAACAGCTGTATCTCAGAATGTTTCGTTCTAGAAAAAAAAATCATAAGGACCAAACTTGTAGAGAATTTTTCCGTCCACAACATTTACTCTTGTCACACAGAAAAAAATTACTACGGAATAGTGTTTATAAAGTCTTGCCAAGATTATAATTTCTGCATTTCATGACGCCTTTCATAAAGCAAAAAATACTGGTTTCTTCTGAGAGATTGAAAAAAATAATTTTGGCGAGTTGTTTTGTTTTTATTGACCTACAACCACCACACACAACCAACCAAACCAAAGTTTACAGTTTCTCATAATGATTTTCACTGTAGTTGTATTATCGTTGCCTTTATATTAAAAAAATTAAAAAATTGTAGATGCGAATTTGTTGATAAAGTCTCAATGTGATGGTGAGAAGATGGTGGGGGTTGTGTTGTGTTTTGTTGACACTGTGTCAATGTGATGTTAAGACGATGAGACTATTAAAAAAATAACGAGGAAAAAGTTGAGAGCGTTTACCAAACAAGAGAGGAAATACGAGAGAGAATAATGGAAATGTAGGGAAAAATAGGAAAGTGATTTTGCATCTCATGAAAATCTTACATATTTTTGAAAAAATAGTGGCTTTCGGATGAATATAAAAAACTGCACTGTGAGGTACCTGTACAGTATGAAAAAACTACTTCACGAACGAAAATATGTAAAAATTCTTGAAATATTTTTTTCTGCGCAGTGTGTTGTTCCATAGGGTTTTATGCTTTAACAAGCTTAAATGTGGTTTAGGTAAAAACTCAACCCTAACTGTTAACCAACGGAAAACACACACACCAATAACAAATTCCCCTGGAATTGAAGGTAATCGGAGTAGCTACTATAAAAGAACCCGAAGAACAATTCTCTTCAATTGTGAGAATCATAATATCATTTTTCCAAACAGATACATCCCAGCATCAATATTTGACCCATTACAAAGTACAGTTGAACCTCGATTATCCGTGAATCGATTATCCGGGAACCTCCATTATCCGTGAAAGAAATGTTGGACTTTTTTCCATTTCTTCTGTTTTTCGTTATAAACTTCATTTCCTGGGAGTAAAAACACACTTTCCAATTAATCTGATTAAGCAATGAAATGGTAAACAAATGAAAACTGGAAATTCTCCCGTATTACACAATTTGTATAGTTATGGTATCACAAAAACCATGGGACAAAGTCAATTCAGATGAATCTGATGATGATGATATTATGTATCCTTCTAAAATTTGGTGGATTACCGTAACAAATTTAATAAAAATTGCAGATTTTCAGATTATTGTACAATATTGTGTCATTTTTACTTAAAAATATGTTCAAAAACTGCATAAAATCATTGCCTCCATTATCCGGGAAAATCGATTATCCGTAATGCCTCCGGTCCCGACCATAACGGATAATCGAGGTCCGACTGTATTGTGAACTGACTTCTACATAACCAGTAAGCTGAAAAAATTATTGATTATTTCTTATAAAGTAATGAGTACGGTGGCCCAGAGAGTGTGTGCCGACTAAACAATCGAGAGTTGAGTGTTCAACGCTCACCGTCGACAAGTATGTTTTTTTTGTTAGAAAAATTACGAATAGTTTTTGGTGCACATGTAAGCGTTTAAACAACCTTTAATGTTCGTAAACGTGGCACACTGTGTAGTATGTTTAGCTACAAATCCGAAGTTCGCATGTTCAAATCCAGCAGAGAGCAAAATAAATATGTGGAGTGTGTAGAATTTAACATAAAGTTCACCTCAACAGTACCGAAAATAAACTTTTTTTAGACTTCGAGTGGCCACAGAATAACTAGTTATTTGGTGCGACATGTCCTTGTTAAAATAATGGGTCAAGTAGTTGTAGTAGTGGCGACTACCTAAAAAGTACTATAAACCCCCGTTATTTGGTATTGGGATTTTTTGCTAGTTTTGTACATAAGTTTTATATTATTCGAAATTTTGATGTTGTTTTGTCGGAGGCTCCAACTCAGGACATAGTTTATGCAGTTTCCTTTTTCAATATAATCAAGATGTTTTATTGTGTTATTAGGTATTGTTTGTATTTATTTCATTTAATTATCATAAAGGAATGAATTCATAAAATCTATATTTTGAAACTTCCTTTTTATATCTAAAAAATTATATAAATTCATCAATACTCATGTTGCTTAAATGATTGCATCCTGATGGAAGGAGATGGAAATACTACTACTATTTTCTTTTTATTCAAATGGTTTGATTAAGTTACACAAAGATATCAAATTGAATTTCAATGTTGAAAAGAAACCAACGAAAAAATATCCATTACTACTCAAACTCAATATCCAATATCCATTGCTGTTCAAAACATTTGCAACTCACATAAGAGTTTTTGTTTTATTTTTTGCTTCGACAAAATATTGATGTAAACAAATTTCCATCAATTTGCACAATGTAGCCTTTGTTAAAGAATTGTAATTGAATTCTATTATTTGTCGCGGCCATATGTATTTACATACATACATGTTGGTATTTGAGAGAACGAATCTTAATATTACAAAGGCATCAGTAATGGGTACTTTACACGATATGTTTTTTACATATGAGTTGTCACTTCTCCCATACAAAATATATATGCAAAGTGACAGCTCTTATGTAAAAAACATATCGTGTAAAGTACCCATAAGACGACGGTGTCGCATACTTGTACGAGAATATCGTGCTAAACTAGATTGGTAATCGTTCGTTCTTCAATCGTTCCTTCGTTGATCTTTCGGTCGGTTCTCAGTGAACTAAGTTTTACTATATCGACTGATCTAGTTCATACGATCTTTTCAATGAATCGCGTTCAATCGAACTAGTTCGTTCATGAACTATAAAACTCTACTTCATGTTGTCGATGCAGCCGCCTATTTCCTTAATCTCAGTTTTATCATAAATTTGGTTTCTGTAAAAAACTACCATAACTTGTAACCAACGGAAAACGCATATCAATAAAAGTCTAAAAATATTACGATGTCCCACGGTTGGACCAATGTTTGTCACTATCTATTGTACCCACAAGTCATTTTTAGCCGTCAGAAAGCATGGACTTGATCAAGCAGTGATTACCTTCGTTAAAATTGTCTAATCGATTCTCAAACACTGAACTCTACTCCTAATACTGCACCTAAGCGAAAATTTGTACATTTTGTGAAAAAGGTGAGAGGTTTTGTGAGAAGGTTTTGTCCAATATAGACTTTCTTGGAACTTGTTGTACGTTTGGAACATATTTTACGGGTTATTGTGCTTTGTGGCAATCTTGACTGGCTGCGTCCATAACGCAGCAGCGTGTCGTACGGTCGAAATACACATCAAATAAGAGAACTGCACTAAGCCAGCTATGTAGATATTTTACCCATAACATTTCCAACGACGACAGGACCCGACGCCAAGATTATACAATCATCCACATACATTACGGTGCCACCGTCCAATGAACGCCCGTCTTGCACACTAAATACCCGAGTCCCAGGCTAGGCAACATCAACTTTTTAACGGTGGCAAAATATCCCTCTGTGTAATATTGCCGGCATTTCCTGTGTGTTTCAGTCTACAGGTGGTGTCTTAAGACACGCCTTTCGATCTCGGCAATAAGCAGTAGATCCAATATCATTGAGCTAATATGATACGGTGTGGACTCATTGATATGAGAGTCTCCCTTGTCCCTTCTAGTATGTTTGTGGAACAATTATATATAGAGGATAAACAGTTCCAGAGATATCACACCGCCTTTGGAAACAACCTGTTTCTCTCTACTAGTCTTAGGTTTTCTATTTCTGAATTCTATAAGCGACTGGCGTCCACACATATGGTTGATTATGCAACGTTTCAAACACAGCAGAAGGTCTTTTCTATGTACTCGACCAGCTTGGCGTGGTTAACGGTGTCGAAAACCTGCGATAGGTCAAGAGCCACCATGACTGTTCGGTCACACGGTCTGTTCTTATTCAGTTCTCGACTAATATGAATTCGTCTTCATATGTGTCGATGGTCATTGTTGCTCTCGAATCTTCGCTACTGACGAAGGCGGGAGATCGGCCTGCACGATTCGCCTCTCCTGGTATCCTTGCCTGGCTTCAGTAGCGGCACCACCCTCCCAAGTTTTCAATCTTCTGTTATACAATATGGGTGGCTAACGATAGATTGATGACACTTGTCAAGTTTACAACTCCGGGTTCATACAATTGTTTAAGCATTACCATTGAGATTCCGTGTGAGCCCAACGCTTTAAATGATTTCACGTTTCTGTTGACATCTGCAACATCCATCATCGTAAATTGTGGTGGTACCTCCTCATGGTGCTCTATAAATTGCCGGTTATAAAAACTCGCTCACCTCCCCGGATATGTCACTGTCACGCCGTTGAAATAAACATCCGTTTTATCATCCTTCTTTTCGGATTCGAGAGTGATTTAACCGGTGACCACAATTTACTTAATCCTGTACCAGTGTTGCATTGTTTCAGGTGGTCTATTGACTTCTACACCATTTTCACATGTAATTCGAAGAATTTCAGTTGTAATTTGATTATTTCATTTTAAATTCGAAACATTTCACTTGTAATTTAAGAATTTCAATTGAATTTCTGAAAACTAGATGGAAAACTGTAAACCCTTCAGAAGGCAACGGGAAACCACTGAAGTAATCTCCCTTGAAAATCATACAATATGAACAACACAAACCAAAACACACGGCCCTCAGTCTCCGGCCAAACGAGGGTGCTAAGAATCCCCGGAGGTAAAAACAAGCAAAAACTGAATATTGGAACTTGGAATGTCCGAAGTTTATACGAAGTTGGCAAATTAAACAACACAATTAATGAAATGAATCGGCTTAAGATTGATATACTAGGTGTCAGTGAAACCTGGTGGACAGAATGCGGCCATTTTGAATCCCAAAATGTTGTAGTATACCACTCAGGAAATATGGAAGGGATACACAGGAAGGGTGTAGGCATTATCGTCAAAAAAGACATTGCAGACTGCGTGATTGGTTCTGTCCCAATGTCTGAAAGGACTATGATGATTAAAATCTCAGCAAAGCCCCTGAATTTAAATATTATCCAGGTATATGCCCCTACATGTGATGGAAGTAACGACGAGGTTGAACATTTCTATGAAGAAATAAGTCAATTATTACACATGACGAAATCACATGAAATAACTATAATTCAAGGCGACTTTAATGCCAAAGTGGGGAATGATGAAGTAAATGGAGTAACTGGAAGGTATGGACTTGGAGAAAGGAATGAGAGAGGAGACAGATTAATTCAATTTTGTCAAGAGTTTAAGATGACCATTACAAACACAACATTCCGATTACATCCCAGGAGACTTTATACATGGAGATCACCAGTAGATAACAGAAGGAATATCGTTCGAAATCAAATTGACTTCATAATGATCAACAGCAGATTTAAATCTTGTGTAACGAAATGCTCAACATACCCAGGAGCTGATGTACCATCCGACCACAACCTGTTGATGCTCAATATTCGGCTAAAAATTGCACGAATTAAAAAAAGGAAGAAAAAGTCTCACAAGATAAATACTGAGATACTAAATAACCCATATACCAGAAATGAAGTGAAGATGCAAATTAATAACAAACTGGAAGTCATCGATTCAAACGATGTAGAAAATATATGGAACAAAGTCAAGGACACAATGTGCGAAATAACAAAAAATTATCTTAGAAACTGTACAAGAAGAACACAACAAGAATGGATGAACGATGAAATTATGGAGCTTCATGAGGAACGAAGGAAATACAAAAACGTTGACTATGAACGTTACTGGGAAATCAACAAGGAAATTCGCACTGCTACCCGAGCTGCAAAAAATGATCTACTCAATCAAAAATGTAGAGAAATTGAACATCTGCAAAACATTCATGATGACTATAATCTACATAAAAAACTAAAAGAGTCCGCAGGAGTGTATACACGCAGAGAAAAAAATATGTTTGATCCAACAATATTCCAAGAGCAAAATATATATTGTTAACATATTGTTGGATTCCTTATGTAGTATTGTCAATCCAACAATCGTTATTGTCACACTGGACTATATTATGTGTTCTAAATATAAATATGTATTGTCACTTTGACACTATAACGCCTTGGACCAAACATGTAAGTACGATAGTTTTGGTTAGAGGTAACAATATATGTTGTTACAATTCACAATAGTTTTGGTCCAAGTGGACAATAAAAATTGTTAGAACTTACATTTGTTTTGGTCAGAATTAACAATATTTATTGTTGCAATTTACAATAGTTTTGGTCAGAATAGACAATAAATATTGTTAGAACTTGCAATAGTTTTGGTCAGAAGTAACAATATTTATTGTTGCAATTAACAATAGTTTTAGTCAAAATGGACAATAAATATTGTTAGAACTTACAATATTTTCGGTCAGAAGTAACAATATTTATTTTTGCAATTCACAATAGTTTAAGTCAAATTGGACAATAAATATTGTTAGAACTTACAATAGTTTCGGTCAGAAGTAACAATATTTATTTTTGCAATTCACAATAGTTTTGGTCAGAAGTAACAATACTTATTGTTGCAATGCGAAATGGTTGGAATAAAAATTGCATACCTACCTTTTTAATGTGTTACATTTAAAAAAATATAAAAAGTTTCATTTTATTATATATTTCATATATGATTTTTAAAAATTTTAAATAAACCTGATATGAGATAATTTTAATTTCAATTGACGCTTTATTAGTTTAACAAAGATTGATGTGCAAACAAAGGTAAACTATTTATTGTGATTTTTTCGGTCAGGAAAATTGTGAATCCAAGTCGTTAGTACAATTTGAAGCTAAATAAAAAAAGAAAATATGTTAGAAATATCGCTTAGTAAAAGTACAAAAAGAAGATACTTACTAATTAATTTTATGCCCAAAACAAAATCGGTTGAAGAAATGTATTGTTGCACCAAATTACTGAATATAACTGGTTTAGAGAGTATTCTTATTAAAAATGTCCACTTCAGCTGTCGTTGATTAGTTTTATGTTTTCTTAACTAAATTTAAAGAGTCTGCAGCAAAACACTCCTTAACCCGCTAAATAAAAAAAATAGCATCGTGAAGTTAGTTAAAAACAGACACACAAAACTACGCAATAAAATACAAGTGTCAGCAATAGTCTTTTCTTTGGTTTTCATTGAGCATGCATTGCAAAAATTATTAGACTGTTGCAACGCGCTCTTTAAATTAAAATAGAATTCCGACAATTCGTTCACAAAAACTCAAATTTAGGAAAAAAACTATTTCTATTTTCTCTTCGTATAATAAGTTTCAACCACCTTTTTTGTTTTTAGCTCTCCACAAAACACACACACATAACAACTTACATACGATAGTAGAAGAAGAGATTCAAAAGAGGTGGTGTCAAACAACAATGAAAAATAGTATTGGTAAAAATGGACAATAAATATTGTTAGAATTCAGAACAGTTGAGGTAATATTATCTATATTTACAATAATTTTGGTCAAAACTACAAACGCGTGCTGTAAACATTATTCAGTACAAAAAGAACCCAAAAGGGATCGACGTTTTCAAGAAAATTTAATTTATTGTGTCAAAGATGTATGAATTATCGTAATTCTTCTTTAATATCTCCTTGCAACGCAAATTCTGCTTCAACCACCACTTTTATATTTACCGCTTCACAAAAACACATGAGAAAACCAGAAACAAAACAAAAACTACATGGCAAAATAAGATAACAGACAATAATAAATAAAAAGTAGATAACGCCATAAAAAAAACACCGACAGTTTTAAAATAATAAAGAATTCAATAGATTTAATAATGTATGACACTTTTAATATTAGATTTTTTTGCATTTTTGTCTTGGAATGTTGTTTTTCTGAGTTTATAATCACTAATGTTTTATATTTTTTGATCCACTTTCTTTGACTGACAAACAAAAACTAATTAGGGACAAAGAATGCGCAAACACAAATAACTTCACCGGCTGCCACACATAAACTAAAGAGAGCAAAACAAGAATGCAGCGACTAGAATCCAGAGCAAATACTCAACAAGTTAACGGGAGAGAGTATAGTCAAAAATATGTATTTTTGAACTAATAATAGACATTTTCAATCCAAAATTGTGTATCTACTGAAAAAACAAAATAACAATACGTACTTAAAACTACAACAAAAGCGATTTTTTTAAAAGACAATATTTTTTGTAAAAATTCTAGATTATGATAGTTCCTACCAATCGGTAGTGTTAATGATTTTTACAATATTGCGGAATTCCGAAAGTTGTTTTTGTTTTTTATGTTTGGAGCAAAAGATTGTATTTTTGGATTTGCAATGCAATGCTTGAACAAAATAAATACAATTTTGGAACAAAAATTGATATTTTTGTTCCAACAAAAGCGAAAAATATTTTTTCTCTGCGTGTAGGAAGGCATCACCAGCATTACTAATGGATGACAACAATCAGCCAATTTTCGAGACATTACACATAAAGGATCGATGGAAAAACTATATTGAACAATTATTCACAGACGACCAACGATCAAGAAATGATCAGAACACAATTAATTATATAACGGGAAACCCAATCACTACAGCCGAAGTAGAATATGCGATTCAATCGATAAAAGATAAAAAATCAACAGGACCCGACGAAATTCCTTCCGAAATCTTAAAATTAATTGATGGAAACAACATCTCACTCATTACACGACTTTTTAATCATGTGTATGGTACTGGCCAATATCCAAATGATTGGTTGAAGTCTACTTTTATTGCAATACCAAAAAAATCTAATGCAAAAAAGTGTTGTGACTACAGGCTTATAAGCCTTATGTGTCACATATTAAAAATTTTCCTAAGAATAATTCACAAACGAATTTACTCCAAATGTGAAAGAGTTATGGGAGAGTCCCAATTCGGCTTCAAGGAAGGTATGGGTACCAGAGAAGCCCTACTATCCATCCAATTACTTGTACAGAAATGCAGAGACGTCCACAAAGATGTTTATATATGCTTTATCGATTATGAAAAGGCATTTGATACCGTCCAACACGACAAATTGATTAATATACTGAGGGAAATAGGAATAGAAGAAAACGAAATTAGGTGCATACAGAATCTATATTGGAACCAAACTGCAAGAATCGAAATAAATGGTGAACTGACTGACGACATTCCCATATCAAAAGGAGTCCGACAAGGGTGCATACTATCACCGCTCCTCTTTAATATATATTCCCAAAAAATATTTCATGAGTCAATCGAAGGAGAACGAATTGGAATAAGAGTTCAGGGTAAAATTATAAATAACATACGGTACGCTGATGATACCACAATTATTGCCGGCAGTATATCTGGGCTACAACAGCTCCTAGACAAGCTCACGTACGTAAGTGAAACATATGGCCTCAAAATAAATACAAAAAAGACAAAATACATGATTGTTAGTCGGAAAGATGCAAGTTATGAAACGTCACTGAGTATTAAAGATGAACTTGTCGAACGTGTAAAAACTTTTAAATACCTTGGCGTTTCAATTAACGACCAATGGAATATTTCAAACGAAATAAAGCGCCGAGTGGAGATGGCCAGAAACGCCTTTTTTAAATACAAAAAAACACTTACAAATCACGAATTAAGTCTCGCAACCAAGATACGATTCGTCAAATGTTATATTTGGTCTATACTATTATATGCCGTAGAAACTTGGACCATCAAAAGTGCAGATCAAAAAAGAATTGAAGCATTTGAAATGTGGGTTTAGAGAAGAATACTTAAGATACCCTATACATCGCACATTTCAAACCAAGAAGTTCTCAGACGAATGCATGTCGACAGGCAACTCTTACATTTGAAATTCGAATTAATTCACTTGTAATTTGAATTTTTTGATTTGTAATTCAAATTATTTCATTTAGAGTTTCAAATGAAAAAATTCAAATTACAAATGGAAAAATTCGAATTACAACTGAAATAATTCGAAATACAAATGAAAATTACAAATAAAATACTTCGAATATCAAATGGAATTCTCAAATTACACATGAAATAATTCGAAATTCAATTGGAATTCTCATGTTTCGAATTACAACTGAAATAATTCGATTTACATGTGAAAATGGTGTAGAGTAAACTCGCCAACTCTTGGGTCTTCAGGGTTTGTACGACGAAGCTCATCACGCTTATCGGTCATTTCAGTTGGTGCCAGCGGGTCTAAATGTCCCACCAAAATGTTTTGTTCATATATCAGTCATCTAGGAGGCTGTCGTCATGATATATGTACTCACTCAGACTTTGACTCCAGCAAAATTGTCCGACTCAAAGTAATAACAAAGTTTGATAGAAGCGATTTGTATTCTTTTTGCTGTTTATACCCTACACCACCTTGTGGTAAGGGGTATTATGTCTTTGTGCATACGAGATAGACCCATAGACGCATGTCCGTCTGTCTGTCCGTCTGACCGTCTGTCCATGTATTTTTGTAAACAAAGTACAGGTCGCATTTATTGTCCGATTCGCATGAAAATTAAGGAAGATAGTTTTTTTTGGCCAAAGGACGAACGCTATTTATTTTGGTAAAAATCGGTTCAGATGTTGATATAGCCCCCATATATATCTTCGCCCGATTTAAAGCATTTGGTGCACGAAACACGCTATATATGTCCGATTTCATTCAAATTTGGAATGTGCGACGGAATTTATTCTAGAAATAAGTGTGCCAAATTATATAGAAATCGGTTCAGATTTGGATATAGCCCCCATATATATTTTCGCCCGATTTAAGGAATTTGGTGCACGAAACACGCTATATATGTCCGATTTCAGTCTAGAAATAAGTGTGCCAAATTAAATAGAAATCGGTTCAAATTTGGCTATAGCTCCTATATATATTCTCGGCCGATTTTAGGTATTTGATGCACGAAACGCGCTATATATGTACGAATTCTATAAAACTTGGCATGTTTGCCTGGATTTGGCCTAGAAATAAGTGTGCCAAATTATATCGAAATCGATTCAGATTTGGATATAGCCCCCATATATATATTTTCGCCCGGTTTAAGGAATTTGGTGCACGAAACACTCTATATATGTCCGATTTCAATGAAATTTGGAATGTGTGACGGTGGTTAGTCTAGAAACAACTGTGGCAAATCATATCGAAATCGGTTCAGATTTGGATATCGCGACCATATATATTTTCGACCGATTTGAGGTATTTGATGCACGAAACACGCTATATAGTCAAATTTTGATGAAATTTGGACTATGTGACGGAATTTGGTCTACAAATAAATGTGAAAAATTATATCAAAATCTGTTCTGATTTGGATTTAGCTCCCATATATATTTACATATTCACAGTGGTGTAGGGTATTATATAGTCGGCCCCGCCCGACTTTGATCCTTTCCTTACTGGTTATTGTTGTTTATTTCTTATACCCTCAGCATTTATGCTAACAAGGATATACGGACAAAATGTGCCTCATCAAAATAATGGTTTTAAACCCCAAGCATGTTTGGACGAAATCCGTTTCAGACAATTTGGAGTCGATTTAGCAATATCGGTCCGTATGTCTCTCTGGCTTGCTTAACCGATTTGGTCCAAAATTTGGCTTTGGTAGCATTTTGTCCAAACTTAGTTCAAGTTCGAAGATGGGCCATATCGGTCCCCCCCATCGGGTACCTCCCCCACAAAAGTTCAAATTTTTTTGCAAAAATTATGCACACGATAACTCGAAGGCAGTAACCGATTTGGTCCATACTTGCACCAGACATAGAAAATGTTCGAATATGGATTAAATGGGTCCACTCCTTCGGGTACATCTTACACAAAATTTCGGAAAAGTGCAGTTTAAGACCTCCTCTCGAATTGTTTTGATTTCTATTGTAAGAACTGGTATTCGCTGCCGCTATTACGACGGTGCAAGTTTTTTCAAGGGCAAGTCCATACTTCCTGAGAAAATAGAACGAAAGCTGTAAAAACCCCCTAATGCACCATGTGTAGTGGATGCAGCGCACGATAAATCTCCAACGGAAAAAATCCAAAATTTGGCAAAAAGGTGTGCACTGTAACTCTCGAAGGTAGTAACCGATTTGGTCCATACTGCGCACGTGAGATTTCTAGGATAACATAGGTTATAATATGGACTATATATGTATGTCAACCCTTTCCGGTACCTCCCACACAAAATTTCGGAAATGTGCAGTTTAGTACCTCCTTTTGTTTTTCTTGCAACAGATTGCACTCAAATTCACTATTGCGGTACAAGTTTTTTGAGTGGCAAGTCCATACTTTTTGAGAAAATAACCCGAAAGCTGCAAAAAGACTCTACGGCCAGCAAGTGTAGTGGTTGCTGCGCACGACAACTCTCGAACCGAATATTGGGTTGGTCCACACCTTCCATATCGTAATATTTCTTCGAATATTAGATATAATTCGAAGGTGGTGCCACTTCTTTCGGTACCTTCTCCACAAAAGTTCGAAAATATTCGCTATAATGGTACACGCGATATTTCATAAACGGAACAACCGATTTGATCCAAACTTTGGATCTCGAATGTACATATATTTCTTCGAAAGTGGGCCCTAACGTTTAAGTATTCGGGGATCCTTTTGAAATTTTTACCGAACGTACAGCGAAACCATGTTTTTCATGGGCAAGTCCATGTTTCTTGATATAATGGTCCAAAGGTCTAAATTATATGGCGACCAACTGGAATAACTGGTGAGCGTGATATCTATCCAGACGAATAACTCCTAAAAATAAGACCCAATTCCAAAATGTACCGGCATACCATTCCTTTAGGTACCAACCCCGCAAAACTCTTGAACTGTAATCCAAATCCATGTTTTTTCGGCACGTTCATACGCCCAAAATTCTGAAAACCCCCTAAATACGAGAGGTACTAAAAAACCTTCTGGCCTAGGCAACTCGCAGTGTCGCCAGGTGGCATTTGACATTTTTTTGGAAAGTTTGACAGTTTTTATCCTAAGCGTACTCAGGTCAGTTTGACATATGACCATGTGTTGGGTTGTTTACAGTGGCTTGATTGAGACACCTCCAAAACATGGTTTTTGAACGCTTTTACAACATCTTCTGGCGACGAAAATCGTTGACCACGCCTTTTTTCTTGATTTGCTGGAATCAAATGAAGTCATTGGATCCCCAGTCGGGGCTGTACGGCGTATGACCCATTAATTCCACGGTCAGTATTGCCGAAGAGACAGGCGAACATTTGCTTCGAAGGTCTATTTCCATGAACAACTTTGGTTGGATTTGGCTCGCTTTCGGAGACCCAAACGGTCGATTCCTGTTTTGTTTCGGGCTTCTAAGCATAGATCCAAGATTCGTCATCTCTGACGATCTTATAAATGCCGTTTGAAGCACTGCGATTGTTTTCTTTTGCAATTCTTTGCACTAATCCACGAGATCCTTTTTTGAGCGATTGACCAATTTTGTTGAATCTAGCGAGAAAAATCCATTTTTGCGGCCAGGTGTTCATGCAATATCGAATGTTCGTTGGTGGAATTAATACCCAAGGATGTCTCTATCTGACGGTATTTAACATGGCGATCTTGGATTATCCGTTCACGCACGGCTAATTTTTTTCTGGCACACGCTTAATTTTTTTCACGACCTTCGTATTTAAGCGGGTGCCGTCATTGAACCAGTTTTTCATAGTCCTATAGAATGGTCCTTTATCGACATACAAAGATTTAGTTTGATCGATGCACTCTTGCCATGATTATCCACGTCGAAAGTTGTGAAAAATTTTCGGACGAAAACGTTTACAAGTTAATTCCATTTTTTCGCAAAGTAATTTTTTCAAGTAACTGTAAAGTTGACTAGGCAAGAAGGTTTTTTAGTGCCCCTCGTATATATGTAATATTTTGGTAAAGAGTGTTTCAATTCACACAGGCTGAGGGTATATCTCGGTCGGCAAAGCCGACTGATACCGTTTTACTTGATTTTGCTGAAGTATAGTAAAAGAGATTAGAATTACCTTTCACACTGGTGTAAATCCAGCTGGAAATGTAGCCAGACACTACAGCTCTGTTCCAGAACTAAAAAGTTTTTACAATTTTTACCACTTTTACACATTTTGCGTTCCCGTACACAAAATTTATATGAAAATCGTTTACGACTTTTACAACTTTTACGACTTTTACCACTTTATAAAGTACGGGAACAGGCCATACTACTACTACCCACACTACTATTACAGTCATATATGCTTAATAAATATTATGTCCTTTAGAGTAAAATTCTTGTCAGTTGTGTTTTTGACATCATGTTGTGGGTTCTTTAATTACATTGTTAACATTTTACTTTTGATGTTTTATTTTTTGTTTTCGTTTTTCTGTATTTTTAATACGATTATTTATTATTAATTCGCCATTTTAATTAAATTGTAGTTTCGTTTCCTTTGACACATGTTTCCATGTAGTCCTTGGTTCTACATTTCCCTACCTAGGCTTTTGTACAGTTATTAATTGAAACGGTTACGATTCCAATGGGTCAACAGCTTTTCCAAATTACATTAATGTTTGGCTTCGTTGTTGTGTAAATATTATTTATTTATGACATACATACGTGTTTCTTTATACTATTAGTAGTTTGTAAAGATTTGTTCATGTTTTTTCATTGTTGTTGCTTTGTTTACTCTCCCTCTCTCTCTTTCAGTGGTGCCGTAATAGGCTTGCTCAAGGTAGGCACTAAAGACCTTTATCTGTTCGATGAAACAGGACAAACGCGTAAGGTGGAAAACGCCCCATGCATTTTAGATTTCTACATACACGAATCAAGACAGCGGGCTGGTCTTGGCAAGGATCTCTTTGAAACCATGTTAGTGGATGAAAAATGGACACCCATTAAATGTTCAGTGGATAGACCGTCAGAGAAACTATTGGGTTTCCTCAAGAAACATTATGGTCTCGTGCGTAGCATACCGCAGGCTAATAATTTTGTACTCTACGAGGGGTTCTTTGATGACGTACAAGCGACAACAAAACAAACAAACGGTGCTGGCAATGGAATGTATATTACAAATAGGTAAGTCCTAATGTAAATTATGTCGTGTCACTAATATATTTTCCTCACTTACCCTCCCACCCACTCTCCCCTCTATCAAAGACTTTCAAACCCCCAAGCCCCACGACCATACATAACCACCACCATGGTGTATGTGTGCCATTAATTTTCCATTCTTGACGTAATTCCATGTTAAAATAGACGGAAGTCCTAATATTTAGTTTTATGATTGTGAAATGAAACGAAATGTAAAATAAGGTGATGGTGGTGGTGACTGCGAAGTAACTGACATGACGTGTCTTAAGGATATTGTACGAAATCGTTGTTCAAGTTTTAAAGAAAGCCGCGTGCCAAGTACCTGCCTTTTTAACTGTAACAACAAGTCAAAAGTCGTCATGTGTAAATGCATGCGGTTTCTGAGTTTGTATTAGTTAGTGGATAGTTGATTGAGTGAAAATAAGTGGAATATGCCAGACCCTTTAGCTTTTCACACATTTTCATTATTTATGCCTTCATTTGCTTCACAAGTTTTCGTTTTAAGTTCAACTACAGTGGCCAACTAGCGACAGTTGTTGTTTGTTCAATACTTATGCATGTGGAGAAGTATCCTAATGGGAATCGAAAAGTGGAACACACATTAATTTTTTTCGCTTTAATGTTTTCTTGTCTAATTAGGTTGACATTTATGAGGTGAACAGTGTGAGAAGTTGGGTTTGCTATAAGTTCGTATGGTAATTACATTTTATACTGCCTGCGTAACTACATAAGTGTGAATGCTATCCAAGCCTGCCACTTAGACTGGTGTGTGCCTTTGGACCTCTCTATCTCATTCTTATTAAGATGCGTTCTGGCATGCCTGGGTGGGAGGAGTCTGTTCACTAGATTGAGGCAGGGATGCTCACAGCGATAACACCCAAGCAATACTGCATCGACAACATCCTGTTGTGCTGATGCACCAGTAAAAACTTCGTCTTCTCCCTGTTGCAATCCTCAGACCAGAATTCTTTCAGATTTGAATATTCTGATAGCTTACCACAGACCGGCCCATAGCTTTGTAAGAGGCCGAAGGAGTTTCATTGTCATATTCCATTTTCATATTCCGCTGATGGAAGGACTGCACTAAGTCAGCTATGTAGTCATATGCATCGGCGCAATGACCCAAAGCTATGATCTATGGGAGTTAGTTTTTCCGGTCAATTGAACAGGAACGGCGTGTTATGCGGTACATTATCGCCTTATTGAGTTGTGCCATCGACACTGAGGAGGCTGCACATACATGCACAGCGTTGTGATGGTTACAACGTACTGTGTAAAGATGGCACCAGAAGCGGAAGTGGGGAATTAGTTTTCCTATTGCATCAGACTGTTCAATACAGACCTATCTCGCTTGAGCCTGGCTCCAATGACCCGTACATAGAATGTATGGGGGTAGCAGTCAGGTTTGGAACTATCGAGGTAGATTTGCTGAACGTATACATCCCGCCGATAAATAGCTGTACTCCATGTTATAGGCCCAACATTAACCCACATTTGGAAGGTCATAACCGTCTGGTCTTAGGGGTCTTTAATGCTTATCCTGAGCTATGGCATTCCATGTTAGGAAATAATTTTTTATAATTGTTCCACAAACATACCAGGCGGGACAATGGAGACTTCTCTCATATTAATGAGTGCACCCGATTCATATTAGCTCACTGATATGGGACCTACAGTTTATCGCCGAGTCCGAACGGCGTGTCCTAAGACACCACTTGTTGACAAGTTGTACATGTCTGAAATACTCAGGAAATGTCGCCAACTTTACTGAGGGGTATTTTGCTACCGTTGGAAATTTTATATAGCCAAGTCGGGGAATCGAACCCACGACCTTCTGCGTGCAAGGCACGTGTGCATACAATTGCACCACGGTGGCACCCGCTAGGAAAGGACCAAAGGGATATATTGCTGGCAGAACCAATTGATAGGTCTACTTTTTACACGGTCGGCCCAACACTTCTGATGTTCCGGTAGCAAAAGGGATGTTGCGAAACATCATCACTGCATCAGCCGCTCACCATACACCTTTTGGTCCAATACCCGGAGTGAGAACAAATTTCCCAGCAGAAGGGACTGGATTAGCAAATGAGCGTAATGAGTCCCAGTGACCCCAGAATCAGGGAGTTGACACAGGTTGATCGGTGAGCATAAGGGGAACAAGTGGCTAAATCTTCTGAAGAATTGCAACATTGAAGCCGGAATATGTGTGTCGTGGGTAACGGTTAAGTCACTCTCGAACCCTGGAAAGAAAAATGATATGACCTCAGTCACGCTTGGCGACGTTACGTTGACTGATCCGATGAGGAATCACCACAATTTATATTGGATGATGCTGCGAATGACATCAGAAACGCTAAATCATCAAAAGCTTTGGGCTGTAATGGCATCTCCATGGCAACAGCTCGGTAAGCCGGGAATTGAGTATCGCACCAAAGCTCTCAACCTGTCTCTGGTCACCGACTTCGTTCCCGAAGTCTGGAAAATGGGCAAAGGTGAATCGTTCAGACACGTTTTTGTAGCCCGTAGTAAAGCTCTCGAGGTTTTCTCCCCCCAGCGTCACCACCAACGACATGGATTCCGTAAGCAGCACAGCACGACATCAGCCCTGCATGCAAGTCGTGCAATAGGACAGTGTTGGTGGCACTCGACTTATTGGACGTTTTTGATACTGCGGTTTGAGGCCAATTTTGAACATTTGGATAATCAATTATATGTGTGAACGCCAGTCGTACGTGGAATTCAGGAACAAGAATTCCAAGTCCCGTAAAGTGAAACAGGTACATAATTCCCCAAGGTGGTGTTAAACAGTTCTCCGAAACTGTTTATCCCATACCTTTCCTGTATTGAGATCGTGACGTATTCGGATGATTGTACGATCTTGGGGTCAGGTGGCTTCACTGATGTCATTTCAGAAAGGCTAAACTCTCATTTGATGTTACATCCTTTTTTCACGGGAGGAATATGCAAATATCCGATACTAAATCTACGACTACTCTGTTCACTGAGTTGATTGTCATTGTTGTTGGTAGCAGAATTCCGACCACTAACTACCCCAAGATTCTATGGGCACATTCGACAGCATGTTCACTATGTCCGAGTTTGCCACATCTATAATGCATGCCGCAGGCTGAGTTGTAGAAACAAGGTTCTCAAGTTCCTGGCCTGAAGCAAAGAAACCTTTGTTAAAACATATAACGCGATAGGTCAGTCTGTGGTAAGCTATGCGGCGCCAGTGTGGTCCGCGAATATATGTTATCTAGCGAAGTCCACTCACATCAAACCAATATGCTACAATCGCATCGGTGGTGGTTATTCAGATCATCAGGCATATCAGATGTGGGGCTAGACAAAGGTTGAGATTGATAACTTCTGTTTATACGAACCTTTTTGCAAATTTGCAATTTGTATATTATTTTTGAAGCCTTTTCCCAACCCACTGTATCTGGTTTTTCTAATTTTGGCTCACCTACGCTTGGGATAGTGCAGCCGTCTAAATTCCTATACGGCAATGAAAAGGTGCAGTGTAACTTTTCAACTACCACGAAAAATCCTACTCACCTTACTCAAGTAGCATCGAAGCAGCCACATTTCTTGAACTGGAGATATAACCCAGAGCCACATTAAGTAAGACGAGTAAGAAAGTATCAGCCAGCTGTGCTGACGGCGATATACCCTCTGCTTCTGACCAAATCACGAGTTTGCTTCAAAATACATAAAATCTGTAGATAAAGGCCTTTGGGAAAACCTGCTGAAAAAATTCAAAACGATCCAAGAGAAGCTCATAAACTTCACTTTTTTCGATTTTGTGTTAGGTCCCGATCTAAGTCTGGAAGGAATAATACGTTGTGCAAAGTTTGGGCCAAATCGATTGCTACCCTCGAGAGCTATTCGAAATTCAACATTTTTCTGTAAAATAGTGTGAACATATTACAGAAAAATGTTGAACTTCGAATCTTCGGCCTTAAACTAAGTTTGGGCAAAAAATTACGATGTGTAAAATTTGCTTCGAATCGATGATTCATTCGGCTATCAACTCCAAATTGTCTGAACAAATTTCGTCCAAACAAAATTGGGCTCTAAAACTATTATTTTCATGAGCCACATGTTTGGTCGTATCAAATTGTATATACCCTCTTAAGCTTAAAGGCTGAGTACACAAAAATGAACTACACAGAAAAAATGTTTAGCCATTTGATAATAAAATTCAAAGATTCAATCAAAAATTTATCGATTTTCCGGCGGACCTATAGTAGAAATTGATGGCGAACAAATTTGTAGAATATTTTGATCCGATATGATCGCATTTTATAGGAGGAGGGACCAAAAAGACCCCTTAAATGACCGCCTGTGGGTTAAATAATATCAAAAATGTAATCAGTGGCCCGAAAAACATAAGAACCAAAGGTTAGATCAAAATCCATGCATTTTTAGAGTTTTGGCCAGGTTTTTCGGAAAATCGGACACTGTGCAAAGTAAAAATACAAATGATAAAATATTTCACCTATTGACAAAAATTGCTCTGTTCCAGAACCTGCAAGAAGCTACTATTTTTTACTACGATAACATTTTTTCCTTTATGTTATCGGAAAAAATAGTAAAAATTAGTAGATTCTTGCAGTACTGGAACAAACCAAATATTTATCAAAATATTCCACATTTTGCTTGATATGTCAAAATTTGAAATATTTTATCAATTCAATATAAAAAAATCGATAAATATTTTAGTCAATATTAAAATTTTTGGTCTGTTCCAGTACTGCAAGAATCTACTACGTTTTACTATTTTTTTCGATAACATAAAGAAAAAATTGTTATCGTAGTAAAATATAGTAGCTTCTTGCAGGTTCTGGAACAGAGCATTTCTATATATATAAATGAGCTTGGTGATAAGTGACTGACTGACTGACTCATCATCAACGCCCAGCCAAAACGGCTAAAGCTAGGAGCTTGAAATTTTACCAGTGGGTCACTGTTGATGCAAATGTGCGAGATAAGGCCGGGTTTTAGAAAATTCGTCCTGGAACCACAGAAAATAACAACAACAAAAATCCTTATTTTTAATTATTATTAGGTACTTATTCCCTTAGTTGGCCCTCTGCAAGACATGTGTCAAATTAACAATGCTATAACTTCTTGATACCGTAAGAAATCACACATAATTTCAAATTTTGTAGTTTACTTCTAGGCGCACTTATTTTATCGTAAACCACTAAATAATAGAAAGACAAGACATTTGTTAAGTGCAATAAAATTGTGCATATTACCACGATTTATTTGCAATTAAGAATTTTATCGTATATGGAAGATGTACAGTCATAACTATTCAATTTCAAAATCTGTAATTTGAAGAAATCGCTAAATAATTAATGAAATCAATAATAGGCCCAGAGACAAAGATTGGTTCTGTAATTGAAAACGATTTTGGAGTATGTGTGTTGCGTGAAAAAGGCAGAAAAGTATTACATAACAAGTATTCATCACGAAGGGTTAGGAAAAAGTTCTCTCCCCTCAAAATATAAAGGAACGAATCAGATTTTCTACTAAGAAGATTTCAAGCCCGTTATAGCGCTTTGATGACGTTATATTTTCTGATGAGATGAAAATTATGTTGCACTATTACGACGGAACCCAAAAAATATGGCGCGACCCTCTCACAGCCCTGGAAAATGAAAATGCAATACATACTGTAAAGTTCGGAGAACTGTAAGTTATGGTATGGGCATAGACAAATGAAGTGTATAGACAAAGGATTACTCATGTTGAGTGCTGTCAACAGACTCAAACCAAAATACTCAACATTTTTCGAAGTCGATTTTTGAGAAAAATTGCAAGATTTTCTTTTACATCTGAGTATGTAGATTTCGTCAAAAACTAACCCCATACAGTTTTTGTTAGAACAAAATGTTTTTAAAATTGTTTTTTAATTGAGTTGCTCTGAAAACGAAAGCGATGTTAACAAATGAATCGTATAGACGAAGGATTACTCATTCGGTTTGTTCCTAGGTTGTACCATTTTTGAGATAAAGAAGTTCAGGTCACAGTTTTAGGTTTTATGTTAGGTTTTCGAGAGTTTGCTTGAAAACGGCAAGTATTGTCAAAATGGGACTTAAAAAATTTGAAAAGCTGTGAAAATTTCGTAATTTTTTCCTGGGTTGTACCATTTTTCCGATATATAAGTAAAAGTAGAGAAATTGCAGTCATGACATTGTTTCATATGGAGACGATGCAGTCAGTGAATTTTCCTAATCTGAACATCTATATCTCAAAAATGGTAAAACCTACGATAATATCATAAAATACAATTTTGTAGACAATTTTCATTGCTACAACATTTTATTCCATTTTGATAGGGCGCGAAAACCTAAAAAACCCCAAAAAATGTGAACTTTGACCGTGATTTATTTAAGGCGATATTTTTTATTCCCAGGTGTAAGCTCCTTTCATTTAATGTTGGTTCAAGAGCACCGCATCATGTTATATGCTGTTTTTCGAAGGCGATTTAAAAAAATGCAATATTTTCATTTATACATTTATCTGAGGATGTAGATTTCTTGAGGAGCTTGAAATTTTACCAGTGGGTCACTGTTGATGCAAATGTGCGAGATAAGGCCGGGTTTTAGAAAATTCCTCCTGGAACCACACAAATAACAACAACAAAAATCCTTATTTTTCATTATTATTACGTACTTATTCACTTAGTTGGCCCTCTGCAAGACATGTGTCAAATTAACAATGCTATAACTTCTTGACATAATTTCAAATTTTGTAGTTTACTTCTAGGCGCACTTATTTTATCGTAAACCACTAAATAATAGAAAGACAAAGACAAACCGATCCTGATTTTGTTTTCACATAACAGGTGTCGCACAACAGATTTTCATTCGTTAAAGTCCAGTTAGTAAAAATGATTACAAACGATGCATTTGTAAAAATTTTGATTTTAAATTTAAAATTAAAACAAAAATTCTTCCAATAAATAATGTTGGTAGGAAAAAGTTCTCTCCCCGCAAAATATAAAGGAACGAATCAGATTTGCTACTAAGAAGATTTCAAGCCCGTTAAAGTACTTTGATGACGTTATATTTTCTGATGAGATGAAAATTATGTTGCACTATTACGACGGAACCCAAAATAATATGTAAAGTTCGGAGAACTGTAAGTTATGGTAAGGGCATAGACAAATGAAGTGTATAGACAAAGGATTACTCATGTTGAGTGCTGTCAACAGACTCAAACCAAAATACTCAACATTTTTCGAAGTCGATTTTTGAGAAAAATTGCAAGATTTTCTTTTACATCTGAGGATGTCGATTCCGCCAAAAACTAACCCCATACAGTTTTTGTTAGAAGAAGATGTTTTAAAAATTGTGTTTTTAATTGAGTTGTTCTGTTTGCAATTAAGAATTATTATGGCGTTCTTGGTATGTAGAAATGTAGAGTCTATAACTTTTCGTCACTAAATAATTTAGGAAATCAATAATAGACCACAAACCAGAATCAAATTTTGGTTTTGTAATTGAAAACGATTTTGGAATATGTGCGTTACGTGAAAAAGTCAGAAAAGCATTATCACGAAGGGATAGGAAAAACCACTGCTCTCCCCGTAAAATATAGGGAAACGAATTTTCTACAGAGAAGATTTCAAGCCCTTTAAAGTACTTTGATGACGTTATAATTTCTAATGAGACGAACATTATGTTGTATTATTACGAGGGGACCCAAAAATGGCGCGAACTTCTCTATAACGAACTTCCCAATAACAAATTTTTCTCTATAACGAAGAAATATTGAAAATTCAGTCCATCATGCTCACCTATTTTAACCTCTATATAACGAACTTCCCTATAACGAATACTTTTTAAGCACAAGTTATATTCCCACACAAAATAACCTCCCTATAACGAATTAAAAAAACAATATCTTTCAACAGCGCTCTTATTGAAGTCCACTTTATTTTTACATTGCGCACACAATGTGTCAAAACAAAACAGTGGTTTATGAGGAAAAATATCAGTTAAAATATTTTTTGTGGTGATCGAACGCAAACTACGATAAAATTGTAGAGATCTGCAAGTTTATCATTTGGTTTTGTTTAGATTCGAAGACTGCTGAACCGTGCAATATGTTTTGAATTGCCTTTTCTTTCCCAGTTTAAGAAATAGTTGCGAAACAAAGTTCCCGATCATATTTGTTTTCCCACTGCTCATTGGGATGACTTTTTTGATGAAGCAAAGTAGCTTAAGGGGTATTATCAATTTGTGCATTTGTATGTAACATGCAAAAGGAAACGAAATAGGTCAATGGTTCCTTTCGATAATCTACATAGCATCACATTCTGAGTCCATTTATACGTGCCCGTCCATCCGTTAATGCACTTTTGTCGCATTTATTATCCTATCCGGGTTAAAACTTATGATGGTCGCAATTTTGACCAAAGGACTATTGCCATTGCTTTTGACGAGAATAGGTTCAGATTTGGATATAGCTCCCATATATTCTCCCGATTCCGTATATTCTATCCACCAAACAACTATTTTAAAACAAATGTGTAATGAAATCTGTTCAGTAGTGCGATTCACAAACTGATAAGTGTCGGTAAAATTAAAATGCTTATATTTTCGTTAATTACCGAAAGAATATGTGGTAATACCTTAAACTGCCGTACTTTACTGGTTAAAGAATTTGTAAATAGGAACGGGTGAAACTATACTCTGCATTTTAATTTATTTATTTATTATCCTCCTTTATATTCCTGTGAATTCTCCGCTAACGAAGTAGCGGGCACTTGCTAGTATTGTATAATTTTATCGAATTTCGTCAATATGATAATTTTTTGTATCGCCGATTTTTTTCTGTGTAACTATAACGTCTACGCCCAAATGATTATTTTATTTTTTTTTTTAATTGATGTTTTTTTTAGTACAAATATATTCATAATTCCTATTTAACATAAAAATAAGCCAATATTATTTATTCCATTCTGTTGTATTTAACCCCAAACCTAATAAGAGTGGATAATTTATTTAATTATATAAACCGTTGCATATGTATAAGTACTGTCGTAACTTATACGCCACCACTGACATTGTGTACATATGTACCTATAAGCATAGATGCCAGCCAAATACGTTGTCGTAACAACAAACCATGTCAACCGCTGTTCAACAAAGGGGCATTACTCTCCCATCAATTCCCTCTCATTTATTTTGGACAACAATGTGTAAGCCACTTCGGACTAAAAATTTGAAACATGTTGATAGACTTATATTATACTACACCGATACATTTTTTTCTGGGTGTTGAGTCCAATCTAGAGCGTCTGATTTTTAGTCTAAAAATAATAACTTAGACGGTTTTTTTTGTTCATATACAAAAGAGAAGTTGGTTTTCTTCCGTAAAGATAAATCTAAACTGTGTACCGGAAAATGGAGAAGTACTGATGTTGTACTCTTACGTTTGAGTAAAAGATTTAGTTGTGCTTTTATGTTGTAAATAAAAGACTTATTGATAAATTAACAAACTTAAGCAAGATTTATTCTGTTTAATTCTGGAAACTGAAATACGTTACAATAGTTGATGTGCGTGTTAATACTTGTGGTGTAATACAATGACTGTGCTGTCTGAATGACTGAAAGAGACTGACTGAGTGAGAAAGAGTATAGCATGAGGGTAGCAAGTGTGTGTGTGTGTATGTATAATAACAATGATGCCTAGTTTCTGATTGTTTACAGTAGAACCCTAACATCTCCCTTTTTGAGACTTCTCGGGGGTCCGGGATACTGGCTGTACAGGGTTTCTTCGAGAAGTGATGCGTTGTGGGTGCATAACCGGTGATGATGGTGGAGTTGTGAAATCTTCTTCCATTGGTGGACTAATGTTGAAGTCTTCTAGTAGGATTTGAAGAGGAAGATTATCATTTTGCTCTGCAGGTACATTTTCATCGGTTTCTCTTGGTCTGAGTTGATCTGCGTGAGATCTCACAAGAATTTGTCTCTTATCCACTTGAATGAGAGTGTTGTAGGTAACATTTCCCACTTTGTTGATAATTTCACCTGGAACCCAGTAGCTTTTATTACCTTTGAAGTGTTTAGCGTAGACAAGATCTCCAGTGATGAAATTTCGTTGTTTTGTACCATGTTTCCGGTTGTATTGTTTCTCTATTTGAATGTTTCTCTCTCTGCTCGCTGGTGGAGGCTTTGTTATGAAATGGAAAACTGTTCTCATTTTTCGACCTAGGAATGATTCCGCTGGAGAGAGTTCATTAGGTGAGTTTTTGTTCGGTGTTGAACGATACACTTCTAAGAATGTTTGTAGTGCATTAGATGCCGTCTCCTTTCCCTCTGATTTTTTTAAAGATCGTTTGAGAGTATCGACGAATCTTTCTGCTTGACCATTGGAACTTGGGTGATATCGAACTGTTCGTGTGTGTTTGATTCCTCGTTGAGAACACCAATTTTCAAAATCCGCTGAGGAAAATTGTGTTCCATTGTCGGATACGATTTGTTCAGGATTTCCAAACTGTGAACAATAAGTTGTTAGTAACCTTAATGTTGCTGCGGTCGTGGTTGATGAAGTTTCATATATGACGGGATATTTGGAATATGAATCCACTATTACGAGGTAGTAAATGCTTTTTACAGGACCTGCGTGATCTATGTGAACACGTTCGAGAACGCGTGTTGTTGTGGGCCAAGGACAAAGGTTGGTTTTGATGGGACTTTTTGCTGCGAGTTGGCAATTGTTGCATTTCTTGACGTAAGTCTCTATGTCCTTGTCTATGTTTGGCCAATATACGTAGCTGCGTGCGATAGATTTGCTTCTTTCTGTTCCTATGTGTCCGCGATGCAGTTGTTTGAGAATTTGTTTTCTGTAGCATTCGGGTACTATTATGCGCGTATTGAACATAAGACAATCATCTGTTATTGATATTGAATCTTGCCTGTTGAAATATGGAAGAATTGAAGAATCTATGCTGTTTTTGTTTTCTGGCCAGCCGTTGTATACGTAGTTTGAAACTGTTTGTAAGGTTGAATCCTTTTTGGTTGCATTCTGTATCATTTTGAAGCTAACTGGCAGTGTTGATACGGCGTCTGTGATGTCATACCTTATGTCGTTTTCTAGGTTGATTGAAGCTATGATGTACTCGTCTGATGGTTTTTCATGTGCGCTTATCAATCTTGACAGAACGTCTGCATGTCCAAAATCCTTTGTATTGGTATACTTTATATCGAAATCGTAGGTGAGAAGGATGAGAGCCCAACGTTGTAACCTGTTCGCGGTGTAGACCGGAATACCTTTTTTGGAACCAAATATGGTGAGCAATGGCTTATGGTCGGTATGTAGGGTGATTTTTCTTCCGAAAATCATTTTGTGGAAACGTTGTACGGCGAAAACTAGTGCTAGTCCTTCTTTTTCGATTTGACTGTAATTTCGCTCCGTTGGAGTAAGTGATCTTGAGACGTGATGAATGGCTTTGACACTGTTGTCTGGGTAAGTATGGTATATTACCGCTCCGATGCCATGTGATGATGCGTCCGCTGCAATGTGAATTGGCAATGCTGGATTGTAATGAGTTAGTAGTAAATCCGATGTTAGAATGCGTTTGAATTCGTTGAGAGATTGTTGACATTCTTTGGTCCAAATGAATTTGTGATCTTTTTTTAAGAGATCATCTAGTGGTTTTCGGATGTTTCTCATGTTGTAGACATACTTTCCATAGTGGTTTATGGAGCCTAGTAAAGATCGTACTTCTGAAATGTTTTCAGGGACCTTCAGGTTCTGTATTGCAAGAATTTTATCTGGATCAGGTCGTATGCCATTTTTATCTATGATTTGACCTAGATACTTGATTGATGGTTTGAAAAATTGACATTTTTCGAATTTGAGTTTGAACCCGTAATCTTGAATTTTCTGTAATAACAAATTAAGATTAGTTTTGTGATCGTGAAGAGATCTACTTGCCAAGACTATGTCGTCTATGTACGCTCGTGCTCCTTGGATGCCTGTGCATAGCTCATCCATGATTCGCTGGAAGGATCCTGGTGCTGATTTTATACCTGGAGTGAGGCGATTAAATCTGTATAACCCTTTGTGAGTATTAATAGTTAGCAAGTCTTTGCTTTGATCGTCGACTTCTACTTGTAGATATGCGTCAGAGAGATCCAAATGACTAAATATCATACAATCGTGACAATCTGAGAGAATTTCTTCAGGAGTGGGCAGAGGATACTGATTTGGTTCAATTGAATTGTTGAGACCCGTGGAATAGTCTGCACAAATTCTAATTTTTCCGTTCCTTCTACTCACGACTATTGGCGCTGCAAATTTTGAAGAATTGACTGGTGTGATGATATTTGCTTTTTCAAGTCTATCTAGCTCTGTTTCTATTTCTGTTCTCACGGCATATGGTACTGGGCGTTTTGCAATGAATGTTTCTTTTGCGTCTGGAAGAAGTTTAATATGCACTTTGGTTTTTGTACAAAGGCCAAGACTGCTGTTGTCGAAAACAGGTTTGAACTTGCTTCTCAGGTTTGATATGTATTCATCGTTTGATATTTGGCGACACCAAGCTGAAATTGGTTTGTCCCAAAGGTTAAAACTTTGTATCCAGTCGATACCCATTATGTTTAAGTTATCGATTTCCGTGACGTAACATTGTAGAGTTAGCGTTTTGTCTGATACCGTTATGTTGCATTGACACTTTCCGATTAGGCTGATGCTGTTGGAATTCACGTCTGTTGCAGTATCATTTGTTTTGTGTACGTGAGGCTTACCTATGTATTCCCATGTTGATCGTGATATGATTGAAATATCAGATGCTGTGTCGATTTGTAATTTGACTTGTTTCTTGTTTATCTCCACGGTGGTATATTTTCGCAATTGTTGAAATTGGAGTTGCTTCGATGAGAATACAGCGTTGGCGTTGTATTTTGTTTTGTCCGACTTGACTGCAGTTTTGTCTGTAGTGGACTTGCCTCGTTTTGCGCTTTTGCAAAAGTTATCCTTGTGACCTGTCTGCTGACACTTTGAACATTTATGATTTTTAAATGGACAGTATTTTGAGTAATGCATGTCTCCGCATAACCAGCAGGGCGTTTTAGGAATTTTATGGGAATGCTTGTTGTTGTTCTTGGCGAATTTCTTGACTGCGCATATTGATTGCGATTGATGCTCGATCAATGTATTGTCTGTTTTCAAATCCATGAGTCGTTGAGTTTCATCTACAAGCGTGTCTAGAGTTGTGGAGTCCTTTGCTTCGTCTAGCAATTTGAGTAAACGTAAGCGAATGTCGTTGTCTTTGCTTGATTGTAAACCCAAGACATAGATTAGACACTTGAATTGATCCACTTGCATTTCATTTAGCTTGAAGAGTTCGCACTGTAAGTTAACTCTACCGGCGTATTCCTTATAGTCTTCTCCTTCAAGTTTTTTCATTTGCAAACACTTGTAGCGTTGAGACACTTGAGTTTCTACCTTACCAAATAGTTTGTTAAGTTTCGCCAGGGTGTCTTTGAGACTCATTTCTGTTGGATTCTTTGGAAGAACGTAGTTCCTGAATCTTTCGTGAACACTGTTTGACATCTTTCTCCAGAGTAACGCAACTTTGTCATGATCGTCCAGAGATTGGGCTTCTTTTTCGAAGACATGTTGGTAGCGATTGTACCACGCTTGAAAAATTAATCCGCTTTCCGGTTCATAAACGAAGTCTGTCATGGAATGTGAAAGAGATTCCATTAATGCTGCTTTTGAAGTGCTGGGACTCGTAGCATCTTTGGTGTTTCCAGTACTCTGTGCTTGAAGTAGATTTGTTAATTGTTGCAGTAACTGCGTTTGAAGATTCATAGCCGCTTGCTGTTCAGCTAGTAATTTCACAATGTTCTCGCTTGACATTTTATGTGCAGTTGATTTTTGCGTAGATGAATTGAAATTAAAGAATTTATTTCTTTATTCACCGTCCTCGTCGCCAGTTGTTGTACTCTTACGTTTGAGTAAAAGATTTAGTTGTGCTTTTATGTTGTAAATAAAAGACTTATTGATAAATTAACAAACTTAAGCAAGATTTATTCTGTTTAATTCTGGAAACTGAAATACGTTACAATAGTTGATGTGCGTGTTAATACTTGTGGTGTAATACAATGACTGTGCTGTCTGAATGACTGAAAGAGACTGACTGAGTGAGAAAGAGTATAGCATGAGGGTAGCAAGTGTGTGTGTGTATGTATAATAACAATGATGCCTAGTTTCTGATTGTTTACAGTAGAACCCTAACAACTGACAACAGGCGCGTAGTAACAAACGTTTAATATTATTTCTTTCAATTCCTCTTCAAATAACTAAAACCTGACTTCGCATTCTTCTCTTCATGCTATTAAATTGCCATTTTGCAATTAGTCATAGAAAATTTTACTATTCCTTAACCTTACGGTCATTTGAACAATGCATGTGAAAAGAGAGGAAATATTACAAGACATTTGACGAAAGTAAATAAAATCTAATAACCAGCATGCATGAACATGAGAGGCGAAATCTAAAATTCATTTTAGGTCTAATAATCAAGATGTTGTACATGCAAACTTGATATTATTTTACTTGTTTTTCCGCAACATTTTTCAAAATCGTACATTTTTTGGATTATTCTTGATAAACATTTACATATGTTGAAAATAAAGGAAAATGTAAAAAGGGGGTGCAATCAAATCTCAACTGACATAAATAGAAGAAAATCTTTTTTTACCTTATATTAAACTAATGTTTGGGAGATTTAAAAAAAGAATAGATATAATAGTACGTTTATATATAACCGGATTTAACAAACCCACTGGGTTTTAAATGTCAATTCCATTACATATACGTCAAACAAATCCTGATAATGAAGGTTAACCCCCCAAAAAGCTCTAATATAAACAGCATATTACTTCTCACGGTGCTCTTGAAACAATTTTAAATGGAAGGTGCTTACACCTGGGATGTTTTTGCGGATTCTGAAACTACAATGTTTATAGATGAGAAAAATTAAAAAACAAAAAAAATCGCCGGAGCGCTTTTTAAATTAATCGCGATTTAGGTTGACATTTTTAAGGGTTTTTTAGGTTTTCACAATTTTGCATCGAAACCGCAAGTCCTATCAAAATGGGACTAAAGAAAATGTTGTAGCTATGAAAATTCTCTACAAGATCAACCATTATGGTATTTTCGTAGTTTTTACCATTTTTGAGATATAGAAGTTCAAATTGGAACAATACACTGACTGTATCTCTCCCTTATAAAACAATGTCATGAAGGGTGCGCCTTAACTAACTTTTGATGAAAACCGCTTACACAGGGAAACATTTTTGTGAATTCTGAAATAGCAGTGTTCATAGATGAGAAAAATCCAAAAACTAGAAAAAATCGCTGGAGGGATTTTTAAATAAATCGCGGTCAAAATTCACATTTTTAGGTTTTCACGATTTTGCTTGGAAACCGCAAGTCCAATCGAAATGGAGCTAAAGAAAATGTTGTAGCAGTGAAAATTCTCTAGAGGGTTGGCGTTTATCATTTGTTCCCAGCCTGTACCATTTTTGAGATAAAGAAGCTCAATTTACATTTTTAGGTTTTTTTGTTAGGATTTCGCGATTAATTAATTTAAAAAGCGCTGCGGCGATTTTTTTTGTTTTTTGATT
Source organism: Musca autumnalis (assembly GCF_047663935.1). Classification (NCBI taxonomy): domain Eukaryota; kingdom Metazoa; phylum Arthropoda; class Insecta; order Diptera; family Muscidae; genus Musca; species Musca autumnalis. Next base: position 112,131,867 of record NW_027411977.1, on the reverse strand, counting down.
TTTTTCATCTATAAACATTGTAGTTTCAGAATCCGCAAAAACTTCTGAGGTGTAAGCACCTTCCATTTAAAATTGTTTCAAGAGCACCGTGTTCTATTTTTTTAAGTTTAACAGCCTGTTTCTGTATTTCGAAGCGAAAATGTGTGGGAATGAAAAACGCCCAAACTTTAGTTTTTGAAATATTTTTACCTTTGCTTTTGCTTCAAAACAAAATACAAACTTGAAATACACACGAATTTGGTAGTATTCGTTTTCTTATCGACATACAGAAACAGGCTGTTAATAATTGTCCATTTTTTTTTCATTTCACGTGACCTCATTCCTAATATTAAAAAAATTAATAAATTGTCCCTACTGTTAATAAATAATAGTATAAACCTTTGTTTAATATGTTTTATTTTCTTTGCATTTATTTCATGTAAAACAAAAAATAACAACAACTTCATCATACTTGTAATCATCATTTATAATGTGGTAACTAATCAACAAAAACACAACCAAAAATTTAAATATCCTAAAGTCCTAACACACAACTCTTTGGTGCTACTTATCTGGGTGAAGAGAATAACAAGAAACGTATGCAACGCAATCTAGAGGCTACACCTAATTTGGCATCACAAATAACACAAATATCGCCAGTCGGACGTTATGGTGCAAGGAGACCAACATGCAGCATGGCCGAGGTATTTATTCATTTATTCTAATTCTTATTTGTATATATTATATTAACACAATGTTATTAAATCGCTTGTTTTAAAGTCCATTCCTAATTATATATTTTGGTTTTTTGGCAGCACTTGTATTTCTGTACTTAACAAATATTTCTTAGGAGTAATAATTAGTGCAAAGTTCATCCTTCGGTTTCAGACATCATTGAAATTTCTAGATAATTATCATCCTATTAGGGTCCGGACGGAAATCGCTTCAAAATCGACAGAAACTTGTGATCAGTAGAATAAATGACGGTAGTTATGAAACTCCAGGATTTTTATGATTTTCGGATAAAATTCTTCATAACTCTGAACCACATTCTAAAGGAAAATTAAAATTCTCCCACTGATTTCTGTTCGTATTCTTTACAAAAGTCTGGTAGACTCTCTAGTAGACTTTTGATAAAATCAGAAGCAGTGTCGTCGAATGGAATGTTTCTTGATTATTCACGACAAATAAGTTATCCAATATACGGCATCGGATATTCGTAACATTTTTATACCCTCAGCATTTATGCTAACGAGGGTATATACACTTTCATACGGGCAAAATGTGCCTCATCGAAATAATGGTTTTAGACCCCAAGTATGTTTGGACGAAATGTGTTTCCGACAATTTGGAGTCGATTGAGCAATGTCCGTCCGTTTGTCTGGCTGGCTGGAGCGCACGATAACACTCGAACGGATAAACCGATTCGGTTAAAATTTTGGCTTTCGTAATATTTTGCCCAAACTTAGTTTAAATTCGAAGACGGGCTATATCGGTCCACTCCTTCCGGTACCTCCCCCACAAAAGGTCGAAAATGTTCGGAAAATTTGTGCGCACGATAACTCTTGCAGGGAGCAACCGATTTGGTCCATACTTTGCCCATCGTAAAACGTGTACCACACTTAGATAATGTTTCAATATAGACTTAATCGGCCCACTCCTTAGGGTACATCCCACACAAAATTTCGGAAAAGTTCAGTTTAGGGCCATCTCTCGAGTCGCTCTGATTTTTGTTTTAGCAACTTGTATTCACTGCCCTCCATACGACGGTACAAGTTTCATTAGGAGCTAGTCCATACTTCCTGAGAAAATAGCCTGAAAGTTGCAAAAAACCCCTATGACACCGTGTGAGGTGGTTGGAGCGCAAGATAACAAAATTTGGCCTAAGTTATATTTTGTCCAAACATAGTTTAAGTTTGAAGATAAACCATATCGGTCCACTCCTTCAGGTACCTCCCCCACAAAAGTTCAAAAATGTTCGGAAAATTTGTTCATATAGTAACTCTTGAAGGGAGTGGCCGAATTGGTCCATACTTTACACATCCTAATATATTTACCAGATATCAGGTTCGAATATGGACTATATTTGTCCACTCCATCCGGTACCTCCCACACAAAATTTCGGATAAGTTTACTTTAAGACCTGCTATCGAATCACTTTGCTTTTTGTTGAAGCAACTTGCATTCGCTGCCTCAATTACGATGGTAAACGTTTTTCAGGGGTAAGTCCACACTTCTTGAGCAACCATCCCGAAGGGTGTAAAAACCCCCTATGGCACCATATGTTGTGGCTGTAGATCCACTTCCATAACGGTCAATGTCGATCCATTCCTTTTAGTATTTCCTCCGCAAAACTTTTGATCTTTAATCCTAATCAACATTTTTGTCGGTTCAAACGACCAAAATTTTTAAACCGCCCTAATACATACGTATTTTGCGGAAAAAAATATTTCAATATACAGAGGCTGAGGGTATATCTCTGTCGGCAAATACTGATACTTTTTTACTTGTTTGTACAAAAATAGTTGTATTCTTGCGGTTTGTAGGTTTGCGAAGTGATGACTAATTATTTTCACAGCTTCGTGTTTTACATTGAATTATTGTATGTACCTTGAAATTTTCTATATATGTAGTTATTGTTTTGAATTGAGTTATCTTTCACAACAAATTTATTGAATGAAAATTTATAAATATTTTCCATAATATTTATTGGGTGAAAAATATTTTCTGTGATTGTACGAAGTTATCAAAGCGCGAGTGATAAAAAAGAAGTTTCAAGATTTTTAAGATAATTTGGAGTTGAATTGTATAAAAAATTTGACAATGGATCCAAAACGTCGTAATCAAACTCCAAGTACATCTAGCATTACACATCATCCAAGAAGTGCAGAACATCAACGTGTTGGTGTTACAAAGAGTAAAACAAAAGTTGGGGTAAATATAGAAAAATTCAATTCATGAAAAAATCTTTAAAAGATTTATGTTTATAATTTATGTAAAAGAAAAAACCCAGTGAAGTTAGCCTGACACCCAGTCAAATTGCTGAACAGGAAAAAATTGTGGTAAGTACAAATGCATTGTTAAATCTTTCAATAAATGCAATGCAGTCTTTTAAATTGATAATTCCATTGAATTAATTCCAAGTGACGGAAAAATCTGACATTTTTATCTTTTTGTTCTGATTACAAAAATTTTCCAAGTAGCCAGCCTTCAAACAAGAGCATTTTCTGAACTTCAGAGGCGCATATCTCGAAAAGTATAGTACATATCAGGACAGAACAATTTATCTGTTGTAAAAGTTTCATATTTTTCCGCCAGCTGGGAGTGTATTCAATCAAGTCCTACAGATTATCTGATAATCTAATTGCTTTTTTTGCAGGGACGCAAGAATCCTTTGGATGCCCTCAGTAAGGTTAATGTTCGACAAACAACGATAGAACGCCGATCGGTAAAAAACACTCGCTTAAAAACGTCTTACTTGACAATAATATTTATGAATTTCCAGGGTCTACAAGAAGTGGATGAAGAATATCTAAAACAAAATATTTTTCGAAAGGCACAACTTCAGCGCAATTCGGTATTTACTCAGTTTTCACTCTAAATTTATAGATATTAGGACTCAATCTAGGCAAAAATTAAAAAAGGCTTGGGCACAATGTTCCGTTGAGTGCCGCGTTTCAGCAACAACGTTAAAAAATTGGAAATGACACCAAGTTTTCTTTTGAAGTTTTCGTGTGGTTGTTGTTTTTAACCGATTGTACCGATGCCTTTAGATGTTTTTACATGTTATTTCTGTAATCATATCCCTAACGTTGAGCATTCTGAAAGTCAACACAGTTCTAAACTGCAAAAGTCCAACAATACTGACATGACCTTAGGTATTTCGTTAGTCCCAGGTACCGATGCATATTTCTGGCAATTCCTCTGGCACTTCTAAATCGTGTGTTGATACAAAACAAGATGTCAGACTACACCCTTTTTACATGTAATTCGAAACATTTCAGTTGTAATTCGTAAGATTTCATTTGTAATTCCATTATTCTATTTGTAATTCGTAACATATTATTTGTAATTCGAATTACAATTAAAATAGTACGAATTACAAATAGAATAATTCGAATAAAAAATAGAGTAATTTGAATTTCAAATTGAATAATTGAAATTACAAATGGAATTATTGGAATTACAAATAGAATAATTCGAATTACAAATGGAATAATTCGAATTACAATAGAAATGTTTCGAATTGAAAATGGAATTCTCGAATTACAAATAAAATGTTACGAATTACAAATGGAATTCTCGAATTACAACCAAAATAATTCGAATTACATCTAAAAAAGGTGTAGTAAAAATCGAATACTTTTTGGTGAATACATTCCGCTCGCAGATCGGGTTCATTGACTCGCCGCTGGACAATACGACCAGGTTAATAAACTGCAAGAATCCCCCATTGACAATGCTCAAAGCAGAGATTGGAACTGTTTAGAATCGACTATAACTTTAGACAAGCATTGTGATCCACTAATAATGGAAGTAACAGAAGAATAGGGTTCAAATTGCTGAGTTTAAAATCATGGATGGAATTCCTAAATTTTGTCCAACTAAATAAGCCTTCGGCAAACTCGAGCACGTGTGCACTATTTTTTTTAATTGTATAAGACTTTTGTAATTCTTTATCGGTCGCTTTTAATTTAAATAGACCAGATAACATATGTTATGTTATAAAGATCTCAATAACACCTCCTTCTCAAGCAAACTGTTCGGCTTTTCCTATCTGAACGACGTAGTTTAATCAAACATTAGAAATACAGATGCCATAGTTTCTGAAAGCTTACCAATCACCGCTTCAGAAAACCGGCCGACAATTCTGGCACTCTCGACTTTTCGGGCGACATCATTGCTACAGTCTCTCGCTACATACCTGCTGGGCGAATACCCAAAATAAGGTCAAATTTCATAACAAAGGCGGCGGGAGCGTAAACATAAAATCATATAGAATTTTATTTATGTTTACCGATATTTGATATTTGCGGAACTGTGGAACCAATACCATTCCCGTAATACACAGATATCATAGGAGTCGTTGTGTGTGATCATGACCCATCATTGATGACACTTGTGAAAGGTTAAACTTCTAATTTTTAGTCGATTCGTTACACCATTCTTCCGTGCCAGGAATGTGTATATGTTTATGATACCTTCTCCGGCCATATGTGTACAACGGATGCAAGAATGCCACTGAATAAGAAGGTCGAAAATTCCGGCCACTAAATAAGAAGGTCAACAATTCCGGCCACTAATTATTCTAAGATCCTCCAAATCCGATTCTAAAAGAATGTTTAGGTCGTACACCATTCACACAGCTCTTACAAGCTAAAGAGGCAGGATCAATGTCTTACGTCGTAACAACTTATAGTAATCAGTGCTACCTCAAGAGACCCCAGTGATTTAATGACATGAGGGCACGAAGATTCTTCCCGTACATCAGCAGTAACTGCTTGCATAATGCAGTAGAAGTCATCTTAATCATCACATGGTGAGTAGGACCACCATTCAGCGTATCAAAAGGAAAGTGATCCAATTTTACTTGGGGAACCACTAGATCAACAATCTATTTAAACGTAGTAGTTGTGGCTGAATTAAGTTCTGAATCACGCAGTCGTCACAATATCCATGCAAAAATCTGCTTAAAATACGCTACATGTCTGCACGACACAACTACTCAGTTAAACCGGGATAATTACATTCAGTAGCGTGGGTTCACAGCTCATGAAAGGAGCCACAAGTTTGAACCATAAATTTCCTTAACAGCAAATTGTGTTATAGTCTAGGAGGTCCGAAGGACAAATTCTCAAGAAATGTAGTCAAAGAGAGCTGAGAGATGATTTTTTATAGCCAGAGTCTCCAAACCGTTTTAATGGCCGCTTTGAATGCTGAAGCAAGGTGGTCATTGTGCCTATCTAAAAGGGTGCCATATTCTAAGAATAACATAATGTAAAAATATCAAATGAAGTACGGTTCGACAGACACACAACGAATTTAGGCTTCCTTCTGGTCTTAAACTCTAATTTCATGTAAAATATAGCTGACCAAAATTTGTCCATGTCATGAATTCGAAATATAAATTTCGAGTCTATTGGTACATTAGAAAGGACCATATCAGTCAGCAGGGCATTATCAGGGTATTTCGAACAATAGTTACTGAAATTATTATTGCGGAGCATCAGCAGGAAGAATCCGTTTTGTTTAAAATTTGTTATACTATGGGGGCTCTCCTTGAGTTGGCATATTTTCAAACTGTTGTGTTCTCCTCGTGGTGAAAGACTTAAAAGTATGATACTAAAGATCCTAATTTACTTATTCAATATCTAGGGTTTAAATGAAGCAAATAAGAGCCAACAGCAAAATGTAACCCCAGTCCATGCAGCTGGACAGCCTTCGATTGTGAGTATTGCTATGAATACAATTCATATGCCGTATATTAAATCGGTTCTGAAATACTTAGCATCAAAACGACAATCATGCCTTAAATGTCAATCCCAATCAAGCTCATATGCAACAGCAACAATTTCAACAAGTTCCACCACATCAGCAGCAACAACATCAACAAATAAATCAACAATCTGTGGCCTTAGAAAATCAAGGCAATATCAGTCAAGTAAGTGAATATAAATATTATCTCACACAATATTTATATGTATCTATTTTATTTCTCTTTTTTATGAAATAACCAAAAAAAGTCAACACTACAAGGAAGTCAACAACATCAGCAACAAATACCATTAACACAGCAACAACAGCCCCAGATAGTTGTAAATGCTCATCACAACCATCAGCAGCAGCACCCTCACCAACAGCAGCAACATCAACAACTCTCAACACATCATCAGCAAACAGTGTCGCCACCTTTAAATGTTTCATCTATGCCTGAACCTGAGATGTGCACCACTTGTCCTAATTGCCAGACAACCATATACCTAGTGCCAGCCCAAACCCCCGGGCAAAATATGCAGACAACTTTTGAAGCATCATCATCTGTGGTGACGGCACCAAATGCACAATCAGAGCCAACAGCAGCATCAAGAGGAACAATTTAAAAATTCCTGCAGAGGATGACAACATTATTAAATTCAACATGTATTTCTCGAAATTGTTAATGCATTATATACATATATATTTTTTTATTATTGTTTTAAAAAATTTTGAAGTTCTTGTTTATTTTTCAAGGATTTTTAATAAATTCGCTTACAAATACATATATTTTAAATAATTCTTCTCTCTCCCTATCTAGTCCTAAAGACAAATTTGTCACATAAATTTATTGACAGATACATAGAAAATTATCCTATAATCTAAAAACAAACATTTAAAAGAAATATAACAGTTATGCGAATACTTATGGCACCGTGCCATCAATTTGTCAGTATCTCCTCTAAACTAAAGTTGTTAAATTTTGCATTGAATAGATAATTCTATTGTAAAACACTTAAGAACAAAACAAAAAGACTCCTTTATATTGGCCCAAAGCCAGTGTCTTACTTAAACCCCAGTAGTTCAAAATAGCTTTTACTTTTAATATTTATACATAAGTAGGTATATGTATGTATGTATGTATGTACATACCCAGCAAACCAAATGTCGGATGTCCGACATATCGGAACAATTTCGGAAGCAAAATCGTTCAGATTTCGTATCGATTTCTATACGATTTTTCGTAGGGGAATTCGTTCAGATTTCGTTCCGATTTCGGAGAAAATGTCGGAAGTAAATTTCCCTTCGAATTTGCTAATGTTTTTCTTCCGATTTCGTTGCGAATTCTGACCGAAATCGATCCGATTTCGCTCCGACATTTCGTTCCGAAATTATGTCAACCACTTCATACAACTTTCGTTAAGATAACGTTACGATTTCGGATCAGATATCGGACGTAACGTCCGAAATTTGTTCCGATTTCGTTACGATATCGGTACGATTGGTTTGCTGGGTATATTAGTAGAATACTAACCTAAATATAGACACATGTATGAACAATATAAGTTTCATTTTCCATACAATAACTAAGCGTGTCACATAACGATTTGTATTGTAAACTAAATGTACTTGTGTAGGTCTTTCTTCAGCCCTTGCTCCTTATTAGACTGCGAGTGGGTTATTGCAAATTTACGAAAGCAATTTTTATAATTTTTACCGCTTTTGGAAAGAGTTTGTAGTCACATGAGTAGCTATTCTGCTTATATAGAGCCATTCTGAAAGAAAGGCGCTTCCATAGATCCTTTCTGAAAAGGGTGCTTCTAAACACCCTTTCTAAAAGGGGGCTTCTAAAGACCCTTTCGAAAAGAAAGGGTGCTTCTAAAGACCATTTCGAAAAGAAAGGGTGCTTCTAACGCCCCTTTCTATAAGAATGGGTGCTTCTAAAGACCCTTTCGAAAAGAAAGGTTGCTTCTAAAGACCCTTTCGAAAAGAAAGGGTGCTTCTAAAGACCCTTTCGAAAAGAAAGGTTGCTTCTAACTTCCCTTTTCGAAAGAAAGGGTGCTTCTAACTTCCCCTTTCGAAAGAAAAGGTGCTTCTAAAGACCCTTTCCAAAAGAAAAGGTGCTTCTAAAGACCCTTTCTAAAATAAAGGGTGCTCCTAAATACCCTTTCTAAAAGAAAGGGAGCTTCTACAGACCTTTTCGAAAAGAAAGGGTGCTTCTAACGTCCCTTTCTAAAAGAAAGGGTGCTTCTAAAGACACTTTGTAAAAGAAAGGGTGCTTCTAAAGACACTTTGTAAAAGAAAGGGTGCTTCTAAAGACACTTTGTAAAAGAAAGGGTGCCTCTAAAGACTCTTTGTAAAAGAAAGGATGCTTCTAAAGATTCTTCATGGAAGAAAGGGTGCTTCTAAAAACCCTTTCGAAAGTAAAGGGTGTTTCCAAAGACCCTTTAGAAAGTAAAGGGTGTTTCCGAAGACCCTTTTGAAAGTAAAGGGTGTTTCCAAAGACCCTTTCGAAAGTAAAGGGTGCTTCCAAAGACCCTTTCGAAAAGAAAGGGTGCTTCCAAAGACCCCTTCGAAAAGAAAGGGTGCTTCTATAGACCCTTTCGAAAAGAAAGGGTGCTTCAAAAGACCCATTCGAAAAGAAAGGAAGCTTCTAATGACCCTTTCTAAAATAAATGGTGCTTCTAAAGACCCCTTCGAAAAGAAAGGGTGCTTCTAAACACCCTTTCTAAAAGGAAGGATGCTTCTAAACACCCTTTCTAAAAGGAAGGATGCTTCTAAACACCCTTTCTAAAAGGAAGGATGCTTCTAAACACCCTTTCTAAAAGGAAGGATGCTTCTAAACACCCTTTCTAAAAGGAAAGATGCTTCCAAACACCTTTTCGAAAAGAAAGGTTGCTTCTAAACACCCTTTCTAAAAGGAAAGATGCTTCCAAACACCTTTTCGAAAAGAAAGGTCGCTTCTAAACACCCTTTCGAAAAGAAGGATTGCTTTTAACGTCCCTTTCTTAAAGAATGGGTGCTTCTAAAGACCCTTTAGAAAAGAAAGGGTGCTTCTAAAGACCTTTTCGAAAAGAAATGGTGCTTCTAAAACCCACTCGAAAGAAAAGGGTGCTTCTAAAGACCCATTCGAAAAGAAATGGTGCTTCTAAAGACCCATTCGGAAAGAAATGGTGCTTCTAAAGACCCATTCGAAAAGAAAGGGTGAATTGTGAGCAACGGAAAGTGAATTGTGAGCAACGGATAAGACACTCTCGAACGCCGGAAAGAGGGAAGATAGCACCTCAGTGGCGTTTTGTGACGTTACATTAACTGGCCCGAAGAGGTGCGCAAGTTATTTCAATCGACAGTTTGTCGAGTGACAGGGCGAAGAGAAGAGTACTATGTCGCATCAGATCTCTTCCTGCCGAAGATGAACTACCACAGTTTAAACTGGATGATGTTGCGAATGCCACTAGGAACGCTAAATCAGCCAAAGCCTTGGACCCTGATGGAATCTCCATGGTAATGCTGAAACTGAAAGCTCACTAAAGTTCTCAACTTGTCGTTAGCCAGCCTCATTGTTCCCGAAGTCAGGAAAATGGCCAGGGTGGTTCCGCTACTGAAGCCAGGCAATGATACCAGCAAAAGTGAATCGTACAGGCCGATTTCGCATTCCTCGCCAGTAGCAAAGACTCTTGAGGCCTTAGTCCTCCCCAGCGTCAGAAATAGCTATCTAGTTGCCGATCATCAGCATAAATTCCGTAAGCAGCACAGCACGACATCAGCGCTGCACACCATCTCCACATATATTTGTCGAGGACTCAACCAGGATAGGCCGTGGATCAACAGGCATATCAGACAGGTCTGAATAGCCTTCACCCGGACGCAGTTGCTAAGCCCATATGCAAATACAGTGTGACAAACCAGATTAGTTTTCGGGATATTGCAGTCACCTAAATTACTGGCTCTTGACATATCGAAGGCTGTGTTTGAAGAATTCGTTTGTAGAATTCAGAAATAAGAAATCAAAGACCTGTAGTGCGATTCTCTAACACATTTTTTGAGTTACCGACAAAAATCGGTAAAATTAAAATGCTGATAATTTCGGTAATTAAAGATATTTTTCGGTAAGTTAGCGACGAATAAAAAGTAGTTATAAAGTTCTAATGATAGCAAGAGTGTTGTCAACTTTTATTTGAACTTTTCATTCATAATTTTGCGTTTTAATGTTAACGATTTTTATCGGTAACTCAAAAAATGTGTTAGAGAATCGCACTACTGAAGAGTGAATGAGAGTACATGGAGAATACATATGTATTTTTTCCAAGAAATTCATTTTGATATAGCGTCCTATGGTAACTCCCAATTTTCGATATTTTCAAGGTTATAGTAATGTAGCACACCGAAACAGCTGAAATTTGATATTAGTCTTCGCTATGGGTATAAAACAGACATGACCAAAAAGAGAACGGTGAAAATGTGAATGTATTCAAAATATTGACAACTTATAACAGTGTGTTAGTAACTTTGTATTCACGCAAGCTACAAAACAATAACAAATCAAAACATTTGTTCTCTTTTGTACGCTCTTTCTGTGCATTCGGGTCGTGTGCGTGTAAATTGCCGAATAACTTCGGCACCGCCGTGCCAAAGAAGAACACATTTGGTATAAAACAGTCCAACAGAGCATTGTCGGTATAGATACACGAAATTTCATTGTTTTTTTCACACTTTCGGACCGAAATGTGGATACAAAAGTTTTATTTGGAAAATTGTTAATACAGCGCAATGTTTTGGTTGGGACACCCTGGAAACCAATTATTCCATACTGCTTCATTACAACTCGTGGTAGAGGGTATATAAAGTTAGGCCCGGCCGAACTAAACTCGTTTTTTACTTGTTACTATTAGGTTTGTCCTTGTACTTTCTCAGCAAATATTACTCAGTAACTTCTTTTTAGAGAGTAAAGCATTTTATACTCTTTCAAAGAAAAAAATTAAAAAAGTAAAAAGACAACATTCAGTAAAAATTTTCAATTTGATTAATATTGACGTTTATGGTATTTGAATATTTTAAACTTTTGACAACTGCTAAAGCTACAAAATGTTACTGAACAAAATTCCTTCAGTAAAAATTATAAGTTCTCAGTAATAAAAATTTCAAAACGAGTCTCTCAATTCATTCTCTTTTACTGAACATTTGTGTAAAAAACAACATTCAGTAATAATTTGTAATAATTATTACAAATTATCGAGTACGCAGACACACTTATTATGTGAACTACCGACAAAACTTTCCCAACTAACCTCGTATGGATCTTAAAAACACTTTAAGAAAATCGCTTCCACCACACATTCGCTGGCCACTTTATTGTTCTTGTATCTATTGTCTTGCTTTTTTTAATGTCAGGCTAGTCAATGGGGGATTTAGTAGGACAAACGAATAACAACAAAAACTTGGCACATTGTTACAAATATTAAAAGGATAAATACAGCAGGAAGCCTATTGTGATAGTTGGCATGTAGTCTGAAGTGTTTTGTTTCCATACCCTTTCGGCTGATACCAAGAAAGAAAAATGTAAGGCAAATATTTGTTATGCACCACCGCTGGCTGTCATAGAAAAGAAACAAAAACTAAACAATTAGACCAAATGTCTGTTGAAAAGACTCAATTTCTTGTAAGGAGGACAAGTCCAATTTTTGAATGGATATTCAAATGCATGCATGCATATATGCACACAGCTATCAGTATTGTCACACATTGACAACATTGTTTATTCTTTGCAGTGGTTGTCGGTAATGAAGCCTGTTTGTTGTTGGCTTGTTCTCTGCTGCTGCAGCTGCCACAACTCACTATTTGAAATGAATGAAAGTGAAATTTTAAAAATGTCTTCTACATTTTCCTCAGCTAATCCCGCAATCTGCTTTTAGTCAAACGGCATATTCTATTCGATATAGTCACACATTCTATTAAAGTGTCTTCATTTATTTTTTTATTTGTTCTTCCAGATAATTCACAGTGGTACGACACCAACTAAGGGCGCTGAATCAGGAAGGTAAGTTACATTTATTCCAAAAATATCAATGTATATTTAAATCTTAATCATTAAACGTTTTTGATGCCTTAATCATTTCATCATTGCATTGCATTTTACATAGAAACATTGAAATACTCGACATTATATTGTATAAATTTATTAGCCTCTTTGTGCATTTGCTTCTTTTTTATTTTATTTATTTATTTTTTTTTTTTTGCAAAATATTTTACTTTGAAAGTCATATTGTTATTTATAATTTTATGGCCATTCTAAAATTTTATTTTTTTTTTTTTTAATTCTAATATTTCCATATGTGCATACACATTTTTATGCTTATCTTTGTACAACGGGATGCTGGGGTTCATACTAGAGTTGTATAGGTCATGAACGAACTAGTTCAATTGAACGATTCATTGAATAGAGCGTATGAACTAGATCAGTCGATATAGTTCATTATAGTTCAATAGTTCACTGAACTATAATCAGTCGGTGACCGTACGATCAACGAACGATTCACAATCTAGTTCAACATGTCGTTCACATATGCATAAAGTTACGCCGTCGTCAGTGTTAAGTGATGCCTTCGTAATGTGATGAGTTTGTTTATGTTTTGGATCAAGGTACAATGAATAGCTGTTCGAAAGTGAAGAGTTCTTCAAAAACACAACAAATTCCACATATTCCCCTATTGAATGTGCCTTGTTCTGGGACTCAATTCTGTTTCTATGAAAATGTGAAATGAAAACTTTTATAAAGGAAAAACTGTCAAATGAAAATTATTATAAAGAAAATATTTTCATTTAAATTTTTCATAGAACAAGAATCCAGCCCCTGGATAGAAAAAAAAAATAAAAAGAAACACAAACGCACAAAGCTTTTTCGCATTGACAGTTTCTACACACACACAACAGAACATTTTTGCTGTTTTTTGTTTCTATTTGGTGTATGTATGCGTTTGATTGAACGATTAGTCTGTGTTTAGACCAGGCCTGCTCAAGGTGCGCACCTGAGCTGTCGGTGTGTGTCAATTTTCTCACACACACAATTTAAAAAGAGAGCTTTTGTTTTTGTTTTGAATATTTTCAAAATTAAAAATCAGTCTCTATTGAACATTCAATGAGGAAGGTTCTGTTTTCGAATTTGTCTATGAATTTATATGTGTACACTGAAAAAATGAATGAAGATACTGAATACGAATTTTTATTTGCCTAAAATTTTTACGGCAAATTAGAGTGTTTGGTTTGTCAACGCACTTTGGTTTGTCACGAACTTGATTTGCAACAAATTATAACATCAACAGTCACATTTGGTCAAAATAAAATAATTATTCTACTCTATATTTTGAAATATAAAATAAAAAAAAACTGTTACGATATTTCTCACAGTATACAGAGAGACAAAGGAAAATTGAAATTTGTGTATTTCAAAACCAACACAATTACAAAATGTGTTTGTATGTGTCTGAGCAGGCCTGGTTTAGACACACAAAATACTCGGGAAAGTAAATTGAGTTTTTTGGGAGAGAGCGGAGAGGAAATAGCTCCTCAATACTCTTTCCTACCCCCTATTGCCAAAAACTGAATTTACTTTCCCGAGAAATTTGTATGTCTAAACACGGACTTATGATCCGAATGAATGAACTGGATAGTGAACTATGAACTAGATTACTGAACTAGTTCAGTTAAAAGAGATGAACTATTGAACTAGATCTTTCAAATGAACTAGATTGTACAACTCTAGTTCATACCAGCCCATCGACATTTTGATTTTTTCCCCTTGATTGAACCGTGTCCAGAATCGTTTTCAAACGAGTCTGACTTCCATAATCGTCATAAAGAATGTATTCGCTTACACAAAAATCCGCTTTACAAAAAAATGTGTTAAGGCCTCGACACATAAGAAGCATGGCATTCTTGCTTAAGTCATATCTGATAAAAGACTAAAGACCAAGTTCGACCTAACAAAACGACTTCAGAATCACATTTGAATTAGGTCGTCTTTAGTCATTTACCAGATATGACTTAACCAAGAATGCCTTGCTTCTTATGTGTCGTGGCCTTTACTTTCTTAGGTGAGCCGAAACTGAATTTGGCCACACCCTTCCCATTTAGGGTCTTGTTCATATTCCTTCCTTAGTGGGGAAAATATCATGAACTTATTCATAACCTGCTTTCTCCAACGTAATATCAATATTTTAACTACATATCGTCACTAGAAATGCCCGAAGCCGTAACCCACGTAGCCCATGCTTCGGATCCGAATATTAGAGCTCCAGGTTCATATGTGTGCGCGCCACATTTCCTGATTGCGATCGACCTTTGTTCAATAAGAATGTATCCCAATAAGAATTTATCCTGCAATATCCAGAGCGTAATTGAGCCAAAACTACTCTGGTTTGTCGTGGCATAATTCAGCCAAAACTGCTCTGGTTTGTTTTGGTAGCTGACGCGCGATAGATGGGGGATGTACTCCGAGGACTTCATATACACTATATTTTCTTATGGCCTTAGCAACTGTAACCGTGTGAATGCGATTCAGACCTGCCAGAGTTCGGGAACAATGAGGGTGGCTAGGGACAATTTGAGAACTTTAGTGAGATACTCCACTCCCGGCTCACCCAGCTGTTTCAGCATAACCATGGAGATTTCATCAGGGCCCAAGGCTTTGGATGATTTAGCGTTCCTGATGGCATTCGCAACATCATCCATTGTAAACCGTGGTGGTTCACCCTCGTCAGGAAGAGATCTGATGCGATGTAGTACTCTTCTCTTCGCTTTTTCACTACCGGTGTGCTCGACATACTGCCGATTGAAATAACTTGCGCGCTTCTTTGGGTCAGTCAACGTAACGTCGTCAAATGGGACTGAGGTCCTATCTTCCATCCTTCCAGGGTTCGAAGGTGACCACAATTCACTTACACCGGCTCCAATGTTGTAACTCTTCCGATGATTAAACCACTTGTTCCAATTATGCTCGCCGACCAGACTGTTAACTTCCATTGTCAGATCCCTGACTCGTATCACGCTCCTTTGCTAAACCCGTCGCTTCTGCTGGGAAGTTTGGTCTTACCTCGGGCATTCGATGATGATGTCTCTGATCCTTCTTTCCGCTACCCGAACATCGGAAGGATACGGTAGTTCTCTAAAGCGATGATTAGTGAACTCTCTGAAACTCGGCAAATCAGCTTTCCAATGATTGAAGAATGTGCAGCGTTCAGAGGTTATGAAATCGGGTGGTCTGCTAATAAAGACAATTATGGGAGATGGTTTGATCCAAGGTAAATTACGGGTGATGCCTGGCAAACTATGTATTTCTGGTAGGGGCGTCCTCATTGACCTAGCAAAACGTAAAGCTGTCAATTTGCCCTGGTCGTTTCCGAAGACCGAATGCCACATATCATGATGTGCATGAAAGTCCCCCAATCTCTGCAGTTGCACACCTGACTATCTGACAGTCTCAAGCGAGTTAGGTCTGTATTGAACAGACTGGTGCAATGGGAAAGCTAATCCCCCACCTCCACTTCTGGTACGATCCTTCCTTAGCACGTTGTAACCATCCCAATGCTTTAAGCTACAGTTGTTGTTGAACTTGGTTTCTTGCACCGCCGCGCCCTTGATATTCTTCCGACTCATGAAGTCCACTATTTCCTCGATCTTACCTCTGAGTCAATTGCAATTAAATTGCAAAAAGGATGCATTTTTGGGATAGGAAATGCTGCGTGTGCGGTTTCTGTCAGCCGACTCCACAATTCATTTTAGAAGTTTTAGAAGTATCTGTACACCTGGATGTCGTAAACCGAAATTTTACTTTTTAGAATGCTGCATGAATGCAGTAATCAGCATTGTCCCATGATTACCATGAGTCCACGGATCTTTGTAGTTAAACGAAATAAAGGTTTTGGACCCCAAAGAAATCCGACAAATTTGCCTGTCTGGTTGGTGAACACGAAAACCTATAAACGCATCAGACAATTTGGAGTCGATTTTGTGTCTGACTGGCCTGATTTGCACAATAGCTAGTGAATGGAGTAACCAATTTCATATCCGAGTACCTCCTACACACATAATTTCAAAAATTCTCGCAAGGTTGCAGTTTGCGGACATATCTCGATCGGTTTTTATTTTTGTCTTACAGCAGGTTGTCCTTTCGGCCCCTATTATGAACAAAACCTGTCGGCACAAACTTGGGAATTGAGCAACCGCTTTGTAACAGAGTGGATAGCGTTTACTCTGTATAACGAGTGGTTTTGTCTAAGGCTGAGGTAAGCACAGTCGTCTCCAGGGTCAACTCAAGGACCCACAAACCTTAAGTGATAACACGAGTTATATAAGTTTAATTCTTTATTTAACTCTTGGGTGTTAATGTAATGAATAGTACGTTAGTGGAATTTTCAGATTTGGTTGGATATTTAGATGTATTTCAGATAGCTATATGATTATATATATGTATATATAATTGGACAAATCTGGTGGAAGATCGGACCCTCGGTTCCTCTGCTTTGGTATACGGGTGCGCTGGCGAGTCACACGGGGCTGTTGACTAGCCTGGTTCTGGTTTAATACGAGATGATAGCTGGTTACGAGCGCTGAATGGCAAGCGAGTAGCTGGCTACGAGCGTTGATGCGTTGCTGAGCGGTGAGCTGGATGCGAGCAACGAGATGGCTACGAGCGAGTAGCTAGATACAAGCGTTGACTGGTGAGCGAGCAGCGGGCCACGAGCGTTAACTGGTGGGCGAGTAGCTGGCCGCAAGCGTTGACGGTGATGAGCGGTAAATTGGGCAAGCAGCGGGCTACGAGCGTTGACTGGAGGGCGAGTAGCTGGCCGCAAGCGTTGACGGTGAATTGGGCGAGCAGCGGGCTACGAGCGTTGACTGAAGGGCGAGTAGCTGGCCGCAAGCGTTGACGGTGAGGAGCGGTGAATTGGGCAAGCAGCGGGCTACGAGCGTTGACTAATGGGCGAGTAGCTGGCCGCAAGCGTTGACGGTGATGAACGGTGAATTTGGCAAGCAGCGGGCTACGAGCGTTGACTGGAGGGCGAGTAGCTGGCCGCAAGCGTTGACGGTGAATTGTGCGAGCAGCGGGCTACGAGCGTTGACTGGTGGGCGAGTAGCTGGCCGCAAGCGTTGACGGTGATGAGCGGTGAATCGGGCGAGCAGCGGGCTACGAGCGTTGACTGGTGGGCGAGTAGCTGGCCGCAAGCGTTGACGGTGATGAGCGGTGCATTGGGCGAGCAGCGGGCTACGAGCGTTTACTGGTGGGCGAGTAGCTGGCCGCAAGCGTTGACGGTGATGAACGGTGAATTGGGCAAGCAGCGGGCTACGAGCGTTGACTGGAGGGCGAGTAGCTGGCCGCAAGCGTTGACGGTGAATTGGGCGAGCAGCGGGCTACGAGCGTTGACTGGTGGGCGAGTAGCTGACCGCAAGCGTTGACGGTGATGAGCGGTGAATCGGGCGAGCAGCGGGCTACGAGCGTTGACTGGTGGGCGAGTAGCTGGCCGCAAGCGTTGACGGTGATGAGCGGTGCATTGGGCGAGCAGCGGGCTACGAGCGTTTACTGCTGGGCGAGTTGCTGGCCGCAAGCGTTGACGGTGATGAGCGGTGCATTGGGCGAGCAGCGGGCTACGAGCGTTTACTGGTGGGCGAGTAGCTGGCCGCAAGCGTTGACGGTGATGAACGGTGAATTGGGCAAGCAGCGGCCTACGAGCGTTGACTGGAGGGCGAGTAGCTGGCCGCAAGCGTTGACGGTGAATTGGGCGAGCAGCGGGCTACGAGCGTTGACTGGTGGGCGAGTAGCTGGCCGCAAGCGTTGACGGTGATGAGCGGTGAATCGGGCGAGCAGCGGGCTACGAGCGTTGACTGGTGGGCGAGTAGCTGGCCGCAAGCGTTGACGGTGATGAGCGGTGCATTGGGCGAGCAGCGGGCTACGAGCGTTTACTGGTGGGCGAGTAGCTGGCCGCAAGCGTTGACGGTGATGAGCGGTGAATTGGGCAAGCAGCGGGCTACGAGCGTTGACTGGTGGGCGAGTAGCTGGCCGCAAGCGTTGACGGTGATAAGCGGTGAATTGGGCGAGCAGCGGGCTACGAGCGTTGGCTGGTGGGCGAGTAGCTGGCCGCAAGCGTTGACGGTGATAAGCGGTGAATTGGGCGAGCAGAGGGCTATGAGCGTTGACGGGTGATCAAGTGGCTGGCCGCAAGCGTGTAGCGGCGTACGGGCGCTGAGCAAGTAGCTGGCTACGGACGTCAACCGATTCGGAGCAGACTGCGAGCGTTTAGCTATGTCCAGGCGCTGAGCGGGTTGCAAACGTGTAGCGGAGTACGGGCGTTGAGCGGGTATCTGGCTACGGGCTTCGCTGATTCGGAGCGGTGAGCGGACTGCGAGCGTGCAGCTGAGGGGCATCCAAGCGTGTAGCTGCGTACGGGCGTTGAGCGAGTAGCTGGCTATGGCGTGGACGGCAGGCTGATCACAAGCGTTGGGCGACCGGCTAATCACGAGCGAATGGCTCGCTCTAAGTGTTGGGCGGCAGGCTGGCAACGAGCGGGTGAGCTGGCAAAGAGCAGGGGAGCTGCCTACGGTTATGGAGCTGGCAAAGAGCAGGGGAGCTGGCAAAGAGCGGGTGAGCTGGCAAAGAGCAGGGGAGCTGGCAAAGAGCAGGTAGCTGGCTACGGTTATGGAGCTGGCAAAGAGCAGGGGAGCTGGCAAAGAGCAGGTGAGCTGGCTAAGAGCAGGGGAGCTGGCAAAGAGCAGGGGAGCTGGCAAAGAGCAGGTAGCTGGCTATAAATAGCTGGCCACGGTTATTATGGAGCTGGCTAAGAGCAGGGGAGCTGGCAAAGAGCAGGTAGCTGGCTATAAATAGCTGGCCACGGTTATTATGGAGCTGGCTAAGAGCAGGGGAGCTGGCAAAGAGCAGGTAGCTGGCTATAAATAGCTGGCCACGGTTATTATGGAGCTGGCTAAGAGCAGGGGAGCTGGCAAAGAGCAGGTAGCTGGCTATAATTAGCTGGCCACGGTTGTTATAGAGCTGGCAAGAGCAAGGGAGCTGGCAACGAGCAGGTGACTGGCTACACAATTAGCTGGCCACAGTAGCTGGCTATGAATAGCTGGCTACGGGGTCGGATGACTTAAGATCACTAACAGGCAACTGGGATTGCGGACAAGCCACACATCACTATGCTTGTTTCACGGTAAAGTCTCTCGACCACCCTCTATGATGGAAAACTGAACATCTTATATATATGCGGTTACAGAGTGAATGAGAAGTACATGTGCCGCGAGATGTCAATAAACACACCAGAATCAATATTGCCATTAGGGCTGTAGTACGAATGGTGGTGTTAAATTACAATTCGTTGTTAAGCCAAGTGATGTGTGGTGTGTGTTGTTGCCTTTGACTCAAACGTATGCTAGGGTGGGCAGTGTTGACAAATGAATAAATGCCTATGCTTGTTGTTGTCAGTACGAGTGGGGAATATTGTGTGTGGTTTTGTGTGTAGTACCACGAACGAATTGAATATTAGGATGGGTAGTGGCGATGGAAATAAAACCACTATTGGTTTTATTTCGTAATTACTATTGTAAATCACTATTGATATTACTGTTATTATATTATATTATACTGGTAACATTTTATTATATTATTATATTTTATTGGTATTATTAGATTATACGGGTAACATTTTATTATATTATTTTGTAAATGTTATGTTAATATTGTATGATATTGTTATTATATGATATTATATATTGATAAGAAGGAGTTGTTGCTGGTTTTAGTAAAAAAAATTAAAGCGGGCGTATAGGTAGATAGATCGTTTGTAACGGTTACGTCACATCTGTTACAAATTTTTGATTTAGATGTTTAACTTTGAACTTTTGGACCACGAAGATCTCTGCTTGCTTGCCTTAGTGGAGAAACTTGTCCACTAGATTAACTGACGGCGAGGGCACCTAAGCATATACTGCATCGACAACATCTTGTTGTTCTGATGCACCGGTAAAATCTTCACCTCCTTATGTAGGTTACATGAAGAGGCAGTCCTCACGGCGGCATTCTGGCAGGTTTGAATATTCTGGATTCCATACTGCTGCCGAAAAAATGTCGAAAAGTCATAACCCTAATATAAATTTTATACCCCGGTCACACTTAACCGGATTAAACCAGTGGGTTTGGGTTTCAAAAGTCAATTCCATAGCGCAAATGTCAAATAAATCCTCATGAAGTGGGTTAACCCGGCAAAAAAAACTATAGTGTAACCGTACTTTTAAACATTTTCGGAGTTATCAACTCGCCTTGGTGAACTTCCAGTTTCACTCTACGGGTCTTCTACTTGTTATTTGTGAATTTCACAATAGTTCAAGAACTACAATGACTGTTCGATCTCACGCCCTTTTCTGATTCAATCTTCGACTGATATGTGTGGATATGGCGTGTAATGCTGTGCATTTTTCAAAAGCTCCTCATCATGGAGAGGAGTGGCGTCACTAGCACACTCCTACGGTGTAGCAGACTCCTCTTCGCCCTATCACCTCTTCGGATCTGTCACGCCGTTAAAAGCGAGAGTTCTATCATTCTTCTATTGTTAAACAGACAGGACAGACGGATACAAAAGTATATATGGACTGAAAGAGGACACTCTCAGGATTTTGTTTCCGAAAACGAAACGTTGTACCATGTTGCCCCCTAAAAGTTGTACTCCACTAAACTTGGAATTTCACCAAAATTTTGTACCTGGGAAAAAATATAATAACTTACTAGTTGTGAACGCTACGGTAATTTATTAAAGGCAATAATTCTGACTACTTAACAAACAAATAATGAACACAATATATTTTATAGTTTCTGAGAAATATCTATATCTTCTTCCAGAAATGTGCATGAATTACATATTTTCCAAAACGAAGAAAATTTTTCGTCTTTAGGAGCACGCCCACAGATTCCATTATTTCGACCTAATTTTTATACCCTCAGCATTTGTGCTAACTAGGGTATATACACTTTCATACGGGCAAAATGTGCCTCATCGAAATAATGGTTTTAGACCCCAAGTATGTTTGGACGAAATGTGTTTCAGACAATTTGGAGTCGATTTAGCAATGTCCGTCCGTCTGTCTGTCTGGATGGCTGGTGCACACGATAACTCTCGAACGGATGAACCGATTTGTTCCAAAATTTGGCTTTCGCAATATTTTGTCCAAACTTAGTTTAAGTTCGAGGATGGGTTATATGGGTCCACTCCTTCCGGTACTTCCCCCACAAAAGTTCGAAAATGTTGGGAAAATTTGTGCGCACGATAACTCTTGAAGGGAGTAACCGATTTGGTCCAAAGTTTTCACATCGTGAAATTTCTACCAAACTTAGATGAGGTTCCAATATGATACTCAATAGGTCCACGCCTTCCACAAAATTTCGGAAAAGTTCAGTTTAGGACCTGTTCTCGAATCGTTTTGATTTTTGTTGTAGCATCTTGTATTCACGGCCCCCATACGGCGGTACAAGTTTCATCAGCGGCAAAACCCTACTTCCTGAGAAAATAGACTGAAAGTCAGTCAAATATATCTACCAGATTTAGATCAGGTTCGAATACGGACTTTATTTGTCCACTCCTTCGGGTAGCTATCACACAAAATTTCGGATAAGTTCACTTTAAGACCTACTTCCGAATCACTTTGATTTTTGTTGAAGCAACTTGCATTCGCTGCCTCAATTACGACGGAAAAAGTTTTTTAGGGGCAATTCCATACTTCTTGAGATATGGTCCTGTTTACAGCGATATTATGTTTTCCGTGGACAAGTCCCTGCTTCCTGGCATACTGGTCAAAATTTATACGATGACCCACTGAAATGCTTAGTGGGCGCGATATCTATCGAAAAGATGTGACTGCCAAAATAAGATCCACTACGACACTTTTGAACTTTAATCCTAATCCACATTTTTGTCGGCAAGTTCAAATGTCCAAAAAGTGTTTGAATTCACATGGGCTGAGGGTATATCTCTGTCGGCAAAGCCGACTGATACTTTTTTACTTGTTTTTGTTTCCTTAGTTTCAATATTTACACTGTTTCAGGTGGTCTAGCCACTTTTTCCGCATAGCGCCCGCCTACTAAGATCTAATGATCTTCAAGAATCTAAGTTTACTCAAATATTTCCATTTTTGGCAAAGATGCGAGAAAAACTATCTAAAATTTGGTAATTTTAAAGTTGCAATACTGTAAAAATTTTGATAGCCAACAGTTATTAAAATTATTTCAAATCAACGTGGACAACATTTATATTTTTTCTCTATTTTGTTATTTCTTTCTTTTCATTATTTTTTGTTCATTCTTGTTTTTGATTTTTTTATTTCAGAATATCATAACTCTTAACTGGACTTCACTGTACAAACCCACGGTAGCTGTTTTTTATGTTTTATTTTTTACTCTAATTTACTTTTATTCTAAAATTTTAGTTTGATTTCAAAATAAAATAGCATTATTATTTTTATACTAAATACCATAAATTTAGTTAGCAATTTACTAAAATTTTAAATATTGACAACAAACAATAAAATAAATGCAATATTCTTACAAATTAAACATTATTTTACTAAGCATTTAAATTAAAAAAAAAGGCAGCACATTTTGTATTTGTTAAAGTCAAATTTTCATGTGATTTTATATATTTTCTGTTAAATAATATATTGTTTTAAGTTCTCTTTTTAATTAATTTTTATTTTTATAATAAAATTCATAATTTTGTCAGCGCCTGTTGAATGAAAGAAAACAACACTTAAACAACAATTATTTTAAATAAAACAACAACACAACATAAACAGACAAATCATCAACATCATATATTTGGTAATAATGAGTCAAACAATGGAAAATTTATAAAACGTAATTTTTGTGGTTCATTCTTTTGGCGTTATACCTACTTTTTTATTCAGCTTTGCATTTCTAGGAAAAGAGGCGCGAGTAGGGACAAAATCAATTTGACAGCGTCATTTTCATATTTAATTCAAAGAATTTGGGGAGTGCATGCATCACAGGGACTACGACAGGGTCTATGTATGTTGTTGCATGCTGCATGAACACATATTTCACATAATCGTCATCAGAAAACGCGACACCCCCGCAGTCACCCAACAGCAGCCACACACGCAGCACCTACCGTCGTTGCTGCTCCAATTCCTGGAATTTCATAATTTTTAAGAGGTAAGATCAAGGATAAAGTGGACCTAATGAGTCAAAGAAATATCGCGGTCGCGGCGGTGCAGGAAACCAAATTCAACAACAACCACAGCTTAACACTAAATACGGTGTTATCACCATGCGCATCCCTGCCAAGGTCTAGTGCAAAGGTTTCCCCCAACCAGGTACGTCAAGAGAGATCTTCATGATCTGAAGAGGGAGAAGCCCAACGGTATAAGGGAGAAACCCTAAATCAACAAGCCAGCAGGGATGCCAGCGATTTCGCTTTTGTTGCCCGTAGCAAAGACCCTTGAGCTTTTAGTCCTCCCCAGCGTCAGAAATAGCCCTCCAGTTGCCGATTATCAGCAAGAGTTCCGTAAGCACGACATCAGTGCTGCACGCCTTCTCCACACATATTAGTCGAGGACTCAACCAGCCGTGTGACAGAACGGTCATGGTGGCGCTTGACTTATCAAGACTCTTGATACTGTCAAGTACTCCACGCTGTTTGAGGACATCGAGCAGACACCCCTCCGGCAAAGTTTGAAACGTTGGATAGTCAATTATATGTGGGGACGCCAGTCGTACGTGGAATTCAGCAACAAGAAGTCCAAACCCTGTAAAGTGAAACAGGGAGTTCCCCAAGGTGGGGTGATATCTCCGAAACTGTTTAACCTCTATCACTGCTGTATTCCGCCCCTTCAGGCGGCACCGAGATCTTAACGTATGCGAATGATTGCACGATCCTGGCGTCACGTACCTCCCCTGGTGACATCTGTTAGAGACTGAACTTCTATTTAACCTATCTTACCTGCTTTTTTCACGCGTGGAAAGTGCAGATTTCCGCCACTAAATCTACGGCCACTCTGTTCACAACATGGACGCCACAGTTCGCAAGAGAGTTGAATGTCGTGGTCGATGGTAGCAGAATTCCGACCACAAAGTGTCTCAAAATTCTAGGGCTCACAGTCGGCACTACGTTCAAGTCGTGCGCGCGTACTACAGCTATCTGCGACAAACTGAAAAGCAGGAACAAGGCTCTCAAGTCCCTAACTGGCAGCACTTGGGGTGCAGATAAAGAAACCTTGTTGAGCACATATAACACGATAGGTCGGTATGTGCTGAGCTATGCGGCTCCAATTTGGACCCCGAGATTATGTAATACGAAATGGAAAAAGATTAAAATGTGTCACAATTCCGCCTTGAGAACAGCAACAGGGTGCCTCATCATGTCTTCAGTGGACCATCTACATGAGGAGGCAATGATTCTTCCAGTACAGCAGCACAATAAGATGCATTCGTTGCAATATTTGATCGGGTGTTACCGTGAGAGCCATCCCAACACACCCAGGCACATCAGGAAGGATATCCACCCTCTAAAGGAAGTGGTCTAACGATACAGGAAAGAACCACAACAGGCATATCAAGCAGGTTTAAATAACTTTCATACGGACGCAGTTACTAAGGCCATAAACAGATATAGTGTGAATGAAGTCCTCGGAGTACATCCCCCATCCATGCAGTCGCCTAAATTCTTATTGGGCAAAGATCGATTGCACCGTGCAAAACATCTGCCCAGCATGGGCTGGGCCTTTTCAACTGCCCTGCCAAAGCCTACTTATCTAACTCCAGTGGATCTGTGGTTACATCCCATCAAAGCAGCCACTTTCCTGGCACTGGAGATGGACCCAGAGCCAGATTGAGCAGAAAAACAAACATATAATAATAAACACTTTTACAACAACAACTAATTCGAGTAGCTTTGTGGTTAAATCCATAGAAATAGAGCGAGATTAAGCTGAAAACATACAAACACATCATGTGATGTTACAACAACAATGCAGTCATTCGAAAGATTGTATACCCTATTGCCCAAGGTGGAACTGTTATATAGCTTTATAGGATTCTCAATGGGAAGACAAATCATAATAAACAAATGTAGGTCCACGTTTTGATAACGATATCAACCAATTTTTTTAAACTTTGAAATACCCGATATAGGCATCAGTTCAGCTTTTTATTGGCTAAAAAGATACATTCTGAATTCTTGAAAAATATCGGCTTTTCTTATAAATTTTCCATTGTTGCCTCATTGTTTCAATTTTATTTCAGCGTTTTTCTTTTCTCTCTCTCTCTTAATTTATCACAAATAATTTCCTTTTAAATTTCATAAAAACCCCCGAAACGCATTTAGTATTGAACAACAAAAAGTCGATTTTGTTGTTGAAAATTTGCAAAATTTACAAATCGAACAAAATAATGAAATCGAGTTACAACAACAACATCAAGACGCAATAGCACCAAACGCTATAGAAGACGATTTACAAACACAGCCAGATCTTGAGGCCGAACCCGAAGTATCAACTGAAATCGAAAGCAATATGGAACACACCACCACCGAACAAGAACCGTCCCAAAACAGTCAACAAAATTCATCATCATTAGTACAGACACCATCACAGGCTTCCAAGACAGCATCGGTAATTGGTTCTGATAGCCATAAATCGCCGCCCACGTTTCAATTGAGCAAACAACATACCGGCATGAAAAATCGTTCGTATGGTGTCGGTATGGCTGTAACACCAACCAGTAAAATGGAATTCGATCAAGAGTCACGTGAAGATTTTGGAGTGGTAAAAATTAATCGTCCCATAGGCAAATGTGCCCTATCGCCAAGTGGCAGTCATCCGGCCGATGATGTTATATCGACCGTATCGAGTGGTGAGGGTCTAACAGAACAGGGTTATAATGATTTGAAATTTTATCACAATAAATTGTGGTAATTGGGGATGGGGGAGGATTTCTTTCGGTTTAAGAACAAAACAATATATCAAATTTCAAAGCACCACACATATTTAGAGGCGAAAAATAACCAGAATAAACAATATAATTTAATGTAGAATTTAGGAAAGGCATCATTTAAAACAAAAACATACAAAACGTACATAACATATTTATAGGTTAAGTGAAAATGTTTCGTTTACGAATTTTATATTTGCTCTGTTCCAGAACCTGCAAGAAGCTACTATTTTTTACTGCGATAAAATTTTTTCCTTTATGTTATCGGAAAAAATAGTAGATTCTTGCAGTACGGGAACAGGCCAATTGTTATCCAATTATTTTTTGGATACAAAAATACATACAATATATATTGGCAAATCAAAAAAAAAATACATATGTATACTACAAAACCACAAAGTATTC
Source organism: Musca autumnalis (assembly GCF_047663935.1). Classification (NCBI taxonomy): domain Eukaryota; kingdom Metazoa; phylum Arthropoda; class Insecta; order Diptera; family Muscidae; genus Musca; species Musca autumnalis. The sequence continues at coordinate 112,105,028 of NW_027411977.1, read as the reverse complement.
AATACCCTTTTTTCACCAAATTCCCAAATTCCCTATTCCCCTCATACACAAACGACCCAGCATTTTGTTATTTGTCACTTACCAACACTTACACTACAATGTGTGCCTTTGCTAACTGTTATATTCTGGCACTGCTTGTCAAACTTTAATAACTTTGCATGATATGGTTCGTGTCTCATCTTTGGGGTTTAGGGATAAACTAAATAGACACGCGCATGAACATAATACCCCGGTTACACTTAACCGGATTAACCCAGTGGATTTGGATTTCTAATGTCAATTCTACAGCGCAAACGTCAAATAAATCCTCTCGAAGTGGGTTAACCGAAAAAAAAACTATACTGTAACCGCACTATAAGTTGTATTCCAGAACAAGTTTTCAAGATGTTCGATATTTTACAAGAAATCCGTACGTGTTATACCAAAAAAAAAAACGTCGAAAAACACAACTCTAAACACTTAAATAGACCAGTCAAAACAAGCATATACGGTGGAAATAGCAAAAATTTCCACAAAATTGAATCAATCCCACGGCGGCGGGTTCTTCGATACCGGAACCAACCGCAACACCTGTGTTCCGGCCAGCAGCTACCACCTCAGAGTACACACATGTATTTGTATCGTTTTTCTGTGTTGAGAGCAGCATATCCCGGAATGCCTGCTCCAGATTCTTTTGGTCCGTACCGGGGCGGAGAAAAATTTGGATGTGCTCAGTTTGTCACATCCGCATCCATCACACTCTAATTTCGGTAAAATGCAGTTGCACACAGCAATTAATCGGCTGAAAAACAATAAAGCAGCAGGAGCTGATGGGCTGCCCGCCGAACTGTTCAAGACCGGTGGCGAAATGTTGATAAGGAGTATGCATCAGTTAATTACCGAAATTTGGCAGGAAGAGAGCATACCCAACGATTGGAACCTCAGCCTCCTATGTCCCGTACACAAGAAAAGAGACAAGACGGCGTGTACAAACTACAGAGGCATAAGTCTGCTCCCAATCGCATACAAAGTGCTGTCGAGTGTGCTGTGTGAACGTTTAAAACCCATGGTGAACAACATAATCGGGTCATACCAATGCGGTTTTAGACCTGGTAAATAGACAATTGACCAAATCTTCACACTGCGCCAAATACTGGAGAAGACCCACGAAAGACAGATCGACACATATCACCTGTTCGTCGACTATAAGGCCGCCTTCGACAGCCCAATTAGATCAAAGGTGTTTCAAGCCATGTCTGAGTTTGGCATCCCTGCAAAACTAATACGACTATGCAGGATGACATTGGCTGACACAAGATCTGCGGTTAAAATAGGAAAGAACCTTTCCGAGCCTTTCAACACAAAACGAGGTTTCAGACAAGGTGACAGTCTATCGTGTGACCTATTTAATATCCTACCGGAAAAGGTCATACAAGATGCGAATATATATACGTCCAGAGACAAAAACAGCACGATATACAATAAAGATGTAATGTTGCTTGCATACGCAGATGACATAGACATAATAGGTAGATCAGCGCGAGCCGTAACAGGCACCTTTGGAAAAATTGAAAAAGAGTCTGCCAAAGTGGGTCTGGCAGTCAACGGCGATAAGACGAAGTTTATGCTATCAACACGCAAGTCTTCCAGTAGACTCGGACCAACTGTGGATGTTGATAATTATAAATTTCAGATAGTAAATGACTTTATCTACCTCGGCACAGCCATAAATAAAACCAACAATATAAGCCTTGAAATAAAGAGAAGAATAATATTGGCCAACAGATGCTACTTTGGTCTAGGTAAACAGTTTAAAAGTAAAACCACCTCTCGTCAAACAAAACTTACGCTCTACCAGACACTGATACTACCCGTACTTATGTATGGATCTGAAGCATGGGTACTTGCGAAAGCAGATGAGGCAGAACTTGGTGTGTTTAAGAGAAATATTCTTCGAAAGATTTATGGACCAATATGCGTTGACGGTGAATACCGACGTCGTATGAACCATGAGCTATACATGGTTCGACCGACATCGATATAGTAAAACGTATCAAACTACAACGATTGCGTTGGCTTGGCCATGTCAGCAGGATAAAGATACCCCCGCCAAAAAGGCATTTGATACGAGCCACTCGACGGTATACGCCCCAAGGGAAGGCCAAAACTCCGATGGAAGGACCAAGTTGAAGAAGATATCACAGAACATGGCATCCAAAATTGGAGAAGTAAAATAAAAGATCGGTGCGTTTGGAAATCTATTCTTAGTTCGGCTTATGGAACAAGACGTTCTGTTTAATACGAAAGCCATCTAAGTAAGTAAGTTGCACACGCAGAACTTAACATCAGCCCTTGTTATTCCAATCCTTGAAAATGCAATTTATTCCAAGGTATGATCGAACAAATAGTGGATATCATGAGTCGGAAGAATATCATGGTCGCGGCGGTGCAGGGAACCAAGTTCAACATAAACTGCAGTAACAGAGTTGTGATGATTACAGCATTCTGGGGAAGGATCGCACCAGAAGTAGAGGTGGGGGATTAGCTTTCCTATTGCTCCTGTCTGTTCAACACAGACCTTTCTCGCTTGAGCCTGGCTCTAATAACCCGTACATGGAATTTATGTGAATAGCAGTAATGTGTGGAACTGCCGAAGTAGAGTTGCTCAACGTATACATCCCGCCGATAAATAGGTGTACTCCAGGTTATATGCGAGAAGCTGAGATGTTGCAACTCAAGTCCCTAGCCGGCAGCACTTGGGATTCAGATAAAGAAACTTCGTTGACCACATATAACGCAATAGATCGGTCTGTGTTGAGCTATGCGGCGCCAGTAGCGTCCGCGACTATAAGTGCAACGCGTTGAAAAAATATTCAAACCTGCCAGAATGCCGCCCTAGGAAATGCAACAGAGTGCCTCCTCATGTCTTTAGTGGACCATCTCCGTGAGGAGTCAAAGATTCTTCCAGTACAGCAACACAATGGCATACTCTAGTTGCAGTATTGCTCGGGTGTCGCCGTGAGAGCCATCTTAATCACCATATGGTGAATAGGACCCCACACACACACACAGATATGTCAAGAGGGATCTTTATGATCTAGAACAGTGTTAATCACCACTGGGCTCGCGAGCCGTGTCTGTGTGAACACACACAATCTCAATTGTGGTGAGTTTGAACGTTATACTATGTTTGCAGTTACGAAATCCACTCGATTTCAACTGTCAATTCCATTGCTCAAACGTCAAATGAAATCCAATCGATTTCAGATGAGTTTTCATTTGACGTATACACAAAGGAATTGACAGATGAAATCGAGTGGATTTCGTAAATGTAAACATAGTATTACTCTCACCACCGATCATCTTCTTGGTTTTAGCAATGAATTAACGCACACGATGTTTATCTAGAGAGGGATAGATAATCTCGTGTGTGTGCCCAACACAAACGCAGCGGTTGAATTTGTTGTTGCTGGTGAACACTGATCTAGAACATTGATGCTCAAAATAAAAAAGAGAGTAAAGTAGTGAGACAATCACAAGAAAGTTTGTATCAGCATTCAGTGGTTGCTAGACCTGTGACCAGTAAACATGTGGCGGGTGTGTGCGGTTTTGTTCAGTCTCCCCACTAAAATTATGCGTATATCCATGCACATGTTTACTTGTCGGCTGCTCAACGACGACTGATTGTTATTCTCACATACGTTAACGTATATGGATGATCTTGGCTGATCTAGAAATAGAAGTCAAACGTTACAAGAGAGAAACCCTAGATTAACACGCCTATCAAGCAGGCCAAGCCATAAAGATCAGCTGCCTCAATCAATCAGAGTAGTGTTGGCTCAACTACGCTCGAGACGTCTGAATTTAACAAGTAAAAAAGCGTTATATAAACTCCACCATGAAATATTGCTAAATAAAATGAAATAATTAGTTTTCTTTTTATTACGAAAGCTTTTATGTATGTCCGCACTTTATGGGAACCACTAGTAAGTAATTTGGTCAGAAAATGTAGCTAAAAGCTTAAAAACGTGGACCTATCTTGGCAATTTTTAGTAGAGAAGCTTTTTGATCATTGGTAACCTCAAAATACTATAAATCGGGAGGTACCCTTGTATAGGACCTATACCAAAACGTGACCAATCTTCACCATTTTTGGTGCAGACGTTTTTTGATCTCTTGAAACTCGAAGTGTTTGGAGCCAAATTGGGAGAAAAATTTAGCTAAAATCCTCAAAATATCTTAAATCGGGAAGTACCGTTATATGGGGGCTATAACAAAGCGTGGACCTTTCCTGACAATTTTTATTGGAGATATTTAAGCACATCAAATGTCAAATTGCAGCTAGTTTGGTCAAAAATGTAAATAAAATCCTCAAAAAACCTTAAATCGGGTGGTACCGTTATATGGGGGCTATACTAATGTTTGCCAAGAACCATATCATTACACTATTTGACACAGCGTTGAGCATCTCCGACAACTCCATATGCAAAACTGATCCTATTAACAATTAATACACCACATTTCATTTACAATATGTTCCTTAATTCGCATTAATTGTGTTCAAAATCTTTGGTTAGTGTTATATTTATGTTACTGATAATTAATTCGCCTTTGGCTTCTACTAATAGCTTAATTTCTTTTGTTTGTTGTTCCTACACCATCAGCCTTAAGTATCACCATAATAGCTGTTACGCATACTCAAATAAAATTAATAGAAAAAAATATTGAACACGGTTAAAAAAGTAAACTGAAGAAAAACATTGGGTGCAAAGCAATCCAAGTCAATATGAAGATAGAGCGATAAAGATGACAGCCTTATTGTGAACGTAAATTCCCCGTGAGTTTTCTCTCCTTTTAGCCGAAATGGCAGAAAGACAAAACTCACGGAGAGTTTACATTCAGAATAAGGCTGAATATATTGTGGTATTTATTGATAACAAAGGTTTGTCTAATAATAAAATTTTAGAGGTATTATTATTATTTTGTTGTAAATTTGACTTGACTTGCTTTAAAAATGTAATCCAGTGTTTATTTTTCATAACGCTTACACATCACTTAATTGCTTAATTTTATATACTAATCCTAAATACACACAAAAAACACTATTTAACAAAACTTTTCACAATTTCAGCGAAGATTTACAAACAACAAATGAAAATAATAGCACAAACTAAAAGTATGTACTTATACTTATATACAATAAATTTACACATACATATACATAAATACATATGTATATAAAGAAATATTTATACAAAATTAAATTAAAAATTTATATAAAAACTTAACAAATATTTCAAAATAGTATACTATGCCCGAATAATTACAAAATTGTCATCAATGTATTTCTTCCAATTGCAGCGGTCAAACATATGAGAAATTAAATGCCGATTATATTCTCTAAACAAAAACAAAGAATTATATCTCAAAATGTTATAACATTTCCATACATACAAAATAAAAAAAAACTATAATGAAGTCCCTCACATCTTCATATTTTATATAAATCGTATATTAAAATTACATAAAAACATAACAAATATCAAATCTTTTTCTATTACACCATAAAAAATTCATGTTCATGTACTTTGTCTTGTGGCGATAAACCGAAACCAATTATAGTATGAACGATATATTAAAATAAAACAAATACAAACTATATAAAATTTAAAAAAAGTATGCGTTTTATTTTACCGATGGTTTTCAAAGTACAGGTAGGTTTAACTAATATGTAAACTGGAGCATATTACACTTTTTTAAATTGGAAGCCTTCGAAATGTGGATTTACCGGCGAGTATTGAAAATGCCATGGAATGGGAAAAATTCTAATGACGAAGTACTAAGAAGGATGAATGTAAGCCTGCAATTAATAATAACTAGACATCGGATTTTAGCATGTTTTTTATTTCTTATCCGATTGGACTCAAATTTTGGATCTAGGCGTTTTGAGGGTCAATTTTTCGATATTTGGGGTCATATCAAAAATATGCAAAAATTATGCAAAAAATATGCAAAATATATGCAAAAAATATGCAAAATATGCAAAAAATATGCTAAATTTTTGACGAAAATCGTCAATTAAATTTGGAAAATCATCAAAAATGCGTGCTAAATTAAGTTTTTTGCCGTTTAAAATAGTTTTTTGCAGATTATTATGTTATTGAGACTCTCCAGATATTCCGCCACGGCAATAAATCTGGACTAACAAGACTTAAATCAGTTTCCACAAGGCGAGAAAATGTCAAATAACCCAGCATTCCTATTACAACATAATTTGTAATTTCCTTTACAAATGTATACAGATAATGGAAAAATTTCAAAAACTCAATCAGAAATGTCAAAATCAACGTGTCCAAATATGCTGATAGTTTCTTATCGGCCAAAATTGTCTAGCAGAAAAACAAAGGAGCTAGAGTTAGTCACCGCTATTTTTGTTTAGATAAAAGCGCAATTTTTTCTAGTTTTTGGAAAAAGGGTTCGTTTTTTAGCGCAAAATGGGAAAAAGTACTAAAGTACCATTTACGATTCCAGGTTCTCGAATATAACTATAATTAGAAGTATACGGTTTGAATATCTACATATTAGATTTGAATATATTTTATAGTGTTTAGTCCTTTATTCAGTATATACAGACATAAATTAGCAATTTTTGTTCTTTGTGGTCAAAAAGCTTCTTTGGAAAATTCCTCTAACTGCCGCTTTAATATTGATGACATGGTTTTAGTTTAATGCACTAAAAATACATAATTTTATAATATCGATCTATTGTAATTCTGCATTAAGCGGTTGGATGCGTACAATAAACAACCGCTTAATGCAGAATTGGAAAATGTTCACTCCTTGGCGAAAAGTAATGCAAGTAATGGTAAAATAAGTAAAAAACCTTGGAATTGTCTTTAAAATGGCAAAACCACTCACATATTTCTGCTAGAAAAGTATTTGGAATGCTAATAAAATATAGTTCATTCATTCCTGCTACAGGAAAACAATTTTGATAACACAGTCGAAAAGTCATAACCCTTTTGTATACACAATTGTTTAATTTATACCTGTCCGTGTACTCGATAATTTGTAATAATTATTACCAATTCTTCGAATTTTGACAGTTGTCTAATGGAGAAGTTGGTAAAAAAATTGTTTCAGCAACATTTAGTAAAAATTATCGAGTACAAGGACAAACCTTTCATGACACATTAGTCTTGTTGTATAGGGTATAAATAAATATATTAAGAAAAATATTCGCCGCAATATTGTCATTAAAGTTGCCAAATGCACTATACACCTAAAAGGCAAAGATTTCAAGGAATATTAATTTACAAAACGATGAAATTCCACATCTGTCTCTAGGTTTGCTTATGGGTACTTTACACGATATGTTTTTTACATATGGGTTGTCACTTTGAATATACATTTTGTATTTAAAAAGTGACAATCCATATGTTAAAAACATATCGTGTAAAGTACCCATTACATCCTGATGTAAACTTTAAAAACGCTAGAAATATGGCGCTACTTTCACAATCTGATTGGTTTTTTCTTTTTCCGGATTGTCGAGTAGAAAAATCTCACTATTTTTTACCCGTAGAGCACTTTCATTTTAGTGTTCGTTATTCCTTCCACGAATGATTTAATCATATAAAATAATTTGTTTTCCTTACAATTCGTTAATCCGAACAATTTGATAATTCGGACACCGACGAAACCTGTGGTGTATGGATTATTAATCCGAATGTACTGTATATATGGGAGCAATATCCAAATCTGAATCGATTCTTACCAAAATAGAGATCGCCCTAGGGCCAAAAAATCTCCAATTTTTATGCGAATTGGTCTATAAATGTGACCTGTTCTTTGTTTTCAAAAAGACATGGCCAGATGGATAAGTGTGAATCTATGCAGATCATCAAAAGGAACTGTGGGCCTATTTCGTTTCATTTTGTATTTTGCAAACTCATTCACTAAGACATAGTACCATTAGGGTATTAAAATATAGTTATCATTGCAATCATGAATAAAAATTCCGTGCAGAATTTGTTTCCTTTCCCCAATTTACAATTTTTGATTTCCATATTTATGCCCAAAAAGGGAATATTTTTAGAATACGGCATAATGAAGCGAATCTAGTAGTTTTAAACTTTTAACAAATATTAATAACAGAATTTCACTTTTTAAAATTATTTTCCGTGTGGAAAATTCAGAGGGAAATATTCATGATTACCCTGTATATGTTTTTTATATGTTAGTCCCAATTTACATTAGGCCATTTTACTTGCGGCAATTGTCAGTTTGTGGGTGAGAGAGGGTGTTGAGAGGCAAAGGGTTACCATATACCTCACCTCTCTCTCCATCAAACTGACAATTGCCGCAAGTAAACTCGCCTAATGTAAATAGGGACTTATATGTTTTTAGTAAAATATGAAAGTTTTTATGTAATATTCAATATTTTCTTAGTCTTAATTTCTAGCTCATTTATTATTCTGTCAGACAATTTTGGCCGAGCAGAAACTATCAACATATTTGGATACGTACATTTTGACATTTCTGATTGAGTTTTTGAACAAATTTGTATTAGAGAGCAACTTATGTTGTAATAAGAAGGCTGGGTTATAGGAAATTTTTTAAGTCTTTTAGTCCAGATTTATTGCTGTGGCGGAATAATAATTAATAACATGATAATCTGCTAAGAAATCGACGTTTAACGGCAATAAACTTAATTTAGAACACTTTTTGATGACTTTCCAAATTTAATTTGATGATTTTTGTCAAAAAAATTACTTGCATATTTTGCATATTTTTTGCATATTCACCATATTTTTTGCATATTTTGTGCATATGCAAAATATGCAAATATGCAAAAAACTAAAAAATATGAGCCTGTCATTGCATTCAGTTTTCTTCAAAACGAATTTTGGTCCAATCAGAATTTTCGTATCTTTATTAATAAAAAATATGCAAATATGCAAAATCCGATGTCTAATAATAACAATAAAAAGGCGCAAAATAGCGTACCTTGGACACGTATTAAGGAACAATAAATACAACATTTTACAAGCAATTTTAAATGAAAAAATTGATGGAGGCGTGCTAGAGGAAGGAAAGAAACATCATGGGCTGTACAGGTTATACTGATGAAACTCATCTGCTGAATGCTTGCTGAATGCTGCAAGACTCAGACACATGCCAACCACTATACAATAAGATAATTATAATGCGATAAATATAAAAAAATGAATTGTACGATCACTTATATCCGGATAACGGATGGGCAAATAAAAAAGAAGAAGAAATTGATCATATTATTCAAATAAGGGGCGTTTGTGAAGCAAAACTATCAGCCCTATTCTGAACGCATGGGAGTTGGGAATTTTTTCCTATTCCCACATTTTCATTTTCGTATTCTGAATAAAATTTTGTGGGAGTTTTTTTTTTCCATCACCCCTCATTCTGAATATTTTTAAAACACACATAATCAAAAACATAAATTTTAAAAGAGTTCTTTTGGTAACAAAAATTATAAGAATTGTTATTAGATCACTTTTAAACTTTTAATCCAGAAGAAAAATCATCTCTACAGTTTTTACAATCAAAATGATTGTTTGGCGTAGATGTTTTTGTTGTCGTTGTTGTAGGGTTATTTTGGTACCAAGAAAAATTTACGACAACGACATATTTTTCTTATAAAAAAATTAACACAAAAAAATATTTTTTAATTGTAAAAAAAATCGTTTGTAATGATCTTTTTTGTAAGAACTGAGAAATTTGCATTGCATGAATTGTTAGTCCCGGTCCACACTAGAGTGATTTCAAGGAAATAAATTCATGAAATTAGGCGTTCATAGATCGAGTTCTCTACCACAGCAAAATCATAAAATTAATTTAGTATGGAACTCGATCTAAGAACGCATAATTTCTTAAAATCATATAATTGAAATCCCTCTAGTATGGATCGGGACTAACAATTCATGCAATACAAATTTCTCAGTTCTTATAAAAAAGATCATTACAAAAGAATTGCTTTAAAATTAAAAAAATATTTTTTTTGTTAATTTTGTATAAGAAAGAATGTCGTTGTCGAAAATTGTTCGTGTTACCAAAAATAACCCTACGACAACGACAACAAAAACATCTACGCCAAACAATCATTTTGATTGTAAAACTGTAGAGAAGATTTTTCTTCTGGATTAAAAGTTTAAAAGTGATCTAATAACAATTCTATAAATATTTGTTACCAAAAGAACTCTTTCAAAATTTATATTTTTGAGTATGTGTGTTTTAAAAATATTCATAATGAGGGGTGATGTGAAAAAACTCCCACAAAATTTTATTCAGAATACGAAAATATATAATATATAAGTCATATGGGGACTCTATCAGATTGTCAATAGAAAGCTTGTCATCTGATAAAACACAAGTTAAATCTTAAGAAAATATATTACCCAGTTGTTCGGGTAACTAGGGAATAACTAGCAATTTTGCTGGCTACTGGTAAACACAACTAGTTACCACCCAATCTACTCGCAATGCTATAGACTGGTGAATTTAACATGGGGATGTCATAGGAAGGGGTCTATTGTCCCCCCACTGCATTACCAGTAACCACACAATTCGATAGTCGTGCGAGAGGCAATCGTCTCTTCATTGCATTACCAGTAACCAGTCAAATCGATAGTCTTGGGAAACCCAATTGTCCCTTCACTGCATTACCAGTAACCAGTCAATTCGGTAGTCAGAAATGATAGCCAAAAATACTAGTAACCTGAAGTCAGATAAATCGGTTAATGCATATATGCATTAGCCACACTTTATTTTATTACATGGAGAGAATATATATTATACAAAGGACAACATAATCTTGTATACATACAGATCTTGATCCTTGATACTGGAACTAGTGTATGACTACCTGATACAGAGACTTATTTTTATTTGGTCCTTGGAACGATTTTCTCGTGGGTTCTTCAGATCATTCAAAAGTTCCTGGAATAAAATGTATAGAAGTTTAATGAAATAACGCGATAATGAATTGTGTCAAGATATGTATCCATACTTACCACATATGTATATATTATAAATATTTTTCTTAAATTATTCATCCTTTCTGTGATTTTGCTCGTAACACGTTCTTTTTTGCATCTTCACTTTTTCACAACAAACGCATCAAGAAGTTTTTTTAATTATGAATAAACAACAAAACAATTATGAATAAACAAAATGTCAGAATATTTTTTCTATTTTGTTAAAAAAAAGGAATAATGTTGAAAAGAGATTACAAGAGAGAAACATTGTCGATTACACTATCCATCGGTAGTCTATCAAATAGTCAATATATTACATGCCGCATTACCTGCAACTAGTGAATTGATATGATAGGTAGGGAAGCCTATTTCCAGTGACAAAAGCAGGCTATAGGCTATTTTGTGTGCCATTTTTGGGTGTAAAGTAACTAGGACCAATGAGTAACTAGTTACATGCCTATGTCAAAGTAGACAATTGCTATTTACTGAACAACTGGGTACTTACCCAACCTTTACACATGCCACCCAGTTGTTCAATAAATAGCAATAGTCTACTCTGACATAGTTATGTAACTAGTTACGCATTGATCCTAGTTACTTTACACCCAAAAATGCCACACAAAATAGCCTATAGCTTGCTTTTGTCACTTGAAATGGGCTTCCCTGCCTATCATGTCAATTCTCTAGTTACAGGTAATGCGGCATGTAGTATATTGACTATTTTATAGACTACTGATGGATAGCGGAATATACAATGTTTCTCTCTCAAAATCTCTTTCCAATATAATTTCTCTTTTTGAAAAGAAAATATAATAAATGTTTTGTCATTTTGTTCAAAATTCATTTTTTATTCGGAATATAAAAAATGTATGCGTTTGATGTGCAAAAACTTATTGTTATATAAAGAAGCAAGAAACGTGTTTTGGGCTAAATTATGAAATGATGAATATTTTCAGAAGAATTTTGGTAAGTATAGAAACTTTTCTGGGAAATATATTTTTCATTATCTCATTAAACTTTTATACATTTTATTTCAGGTACTTCTGAATTCTGAATCTAAAGCACTCTTGAGATGCACATTCCGAGGACCAAATTAACATTAGCTCCAGTATCAAGGATTCACACACAAGCTTCAATATCAAGGAACTTAAAGATGAACATTAAATTGTCCTTTGTAATATACAATGTATGTATATACACATCATGTAATTAAATAAAGCGTGGTTAGCGCATATACAATATATACAGATTAACTGTTATACTTATATTTTATAAACCGGTATACTGATTACAACTTACTAGTGATTTTGTCTATAATTTCTGACTACCGAATTAACTGGTTACTGGTAATGCAATGTAGGGACAAGTGGCTTTCCGAAGACTATGGAATTGACTGGTTATTGGTAATGCAATGAAGAGACAATTGCCTTCACACGACTATCGAATTGGGTGGTTACTGGTAATGCAGTGAGGAGACAATAGACCCCTTCCTATGACATCCCCATGTTAAATTCACCAGGCTATAACATTGCGAGTAGATTGGGTGGTAACTAGGGGTGTTTACCAGTAGCCAGCAATATTGCTAGTTATTCCCTAGTTACCCGAACAACTGGGCAGTGACAGTTCGAAAAATTCAATACATACACAATATTTTACTACCACAATTACATTTTTTGAATTGTCGACTCCACTGGCACTAGATTTTTCATGCCAGCAAAATTTTGAGCTGGCTGCCAATGATATGTCGAAAATGAAAAAAGAGTTGCCGAGACTATTTTTTAATCCATGTATATTTTTGTTTCTTTTAAGAATGCAAAGATTTAATGCATATTTTCAAAAAGGTTATGAAACACAAATAATACATCTCGGTAGCTGCAATACATTAGTGGTAAATAAAGTCATAATTTTGATGTTTTTCATGAAAATATAGGTTGACAAATAATTTCCCCTCTGGGATTATACAATATTGAAAAGGCGGCAATACCAGATTCATTATGTTTATGACTGAAAACAATCTTTTTAAAACGAAATAAAATAAAAATAGTAAAATATGTTGTGAATTGTGTTTTAAATCTGAAATATAATGCAATTTTGTGTGTTATATGCGGCTTAAAATAATTTCTTAATTGAACTTGCACTGGCATGTGTAAACACACAAGAAAACTGCATGCCAGTCGAACACTTTTTCGGCATTTTCGAGTATAATACATGTACTCAATTGGCACCAATTTACTGGCATGTGTAACGGAAGTGTTACTTACTTACTTACTTAGTTGGCCCATTACAGAACATTTGTTCCATAAACCGAACTAAGAAAAGATCTCTTTCTCTCTCTGTTTTTCGCTTGACTTTTTGGAATACCGCGCCTTTTTATTTCTTCATCCACTTGTATGCTCCATCGATGCTTAGGCCTGCCGATTCTGCGTGCACCGCCATGTGGCATGTATTCATACGCCTTTTTAGCGGGTTCATCATCGCTCATTCTCATGATATGGCCTGGCCATACGCAAACGTTGCATCTCGATACGTTTAACTATATTCATGTCTTTGTATATTTGATATTCACCGTCAACGCAAATCGGCCCGCAGATCTTTCGAAGAATTTTCCTTGGATGTGACGCCAACGCCCACCATTTTCACTGGGGCAGCAAAGACACAAACACTAGAGGTGAGTCGATTTTCAATTTTATATTATCTTACAATCTAAGAATATGTAATATAGGAAACGATCCCACCTTTAAAATTAGAGGCAGGGAGGAGGTCATTGATCTAACCCTGTCTAATTTAGATGATTCTGTCGTCAGGAACTGGAGGGTATCCAACAAATGCTCCTTTTCGGATCATATGAGGATATACTTTGAAATCTCTTTCGACGGAGTCCGCCAAAATCCTTATAGGAACCCGAGAAGGACGGACTGGGGAAGGTTCACTGATCTGACGAACCATCAACTGACACTCCCCGGAAGGATAGAAACAGTTGCTGAGCTTAACAGTAAGGTGTCCAACCTAACAGAAATCCTTCTTCGCTGCCATAAGGATGCCTGTCCATTAACTTATCCTGGGAAGAAATCCCAACCGGTGTGGTGGAACAAGGATCTTGGCGAACTACGGAAAAACACCAAAAAGTTGTACAACAAGGCGCACTCGACGAAACTTGACAGTGACTGGGAAACGTATAAAGCGAGTTTCACCAAATACAAGAGTGAAATCAAGCGCGCCAAAAAGAAGTCATGGGTTTGTTTCTGTGAGTCTGTAGAAGGGGTAAACGACGCTGCCAGATTCCGTAAGATACTCTCGAAGGACCCCAAATCCATCGGTAGTGTCAAAAAACCGGACGGCACGTGGACAGACTCAGGTCTTGAGACTCTAAACCTTCTAGCTGAGACCCACTTCCCTGACTGCACGGATGCCAGTAACCTTCACATTGAATGTGACAACTTCCAAGTCCAAGAGTCAGTGGACGAGAGCCTCATTGATAAGGTTGTAAGCAGAAACAAAATAAAGTGGGCAGTAAGTACATTCAAACCCTATAAGTCACCTGGTCCAGATGGAATAATTCCTGCGATGCTTCAATTTGCTGCACCGCAGATATACCAAATTCTGGAGGAGATCTTTAGGGCCTGTTTGTTTCTTTCCTGCGTACCAGATCTGTGGAAAGAGGTAAAGGTAACTTACATCCCCAAAGCGGGGAAAGCCAGTCACTCTGCACCGAAAGACTACAGACCTATTAGTCTATCCTCCTTTCTCCTCAAGACACTCGAACGACTGATCGATCTGGACCTTGGCTTAAATCAGCAGGGGAAGTTCAGCGACTACTTATCACCAATCCATAGATTTGATGATTTTGAGGTCGTTATCCCTAGTAGAGATGACTGGATCCGTGGTAACCCTCCTCTGGACGGTCTGGCTTTCTATACAGACGGTTCCAAGATGGAAGAAGGTACCGGAGCTGGCGTCTACTGCGAAAAGCTTTGCCTCGAGTACTCTTATAGGTTGAACAGCGACTGTAGCGTTTTCCAAGCAGAAATCTTCGCGATCAAAATGGCCGCAGAGTTGATAAAAAGTCTGGATGCTGAAATCTTTGAACCGGTGACTATCTTCGTTGATAGTCAGCCGGCTCTTAAAGCCATCAAATCCCCCAATATCAAGTCTGAGGCCGTTCTTGAGTGTAGAACTGCTTTGGCGAACCTAACTAACGCTGTCCGACTCTGCTGGGTACCGGGTCACTGTGACATTGTGGGAAACGAGAAGGCAGATGAATTGGCAAGACACGGATCTCAATCAACAAGTCAAGCTATCACTGTTTCTATTAAACCACCCATATGTCACGTTTTTCGGAAGGTGGAGACGTTCTTTGAAGAACAGGCCAAGGAACTATGGCATAATGAACCAAGGTGCAACGTGTCAAGGGCCATTTGGCCGAATCTTTCAACAAAGAGAACAACTTCGCTTTTAAGTCTGAGTAAGTCAGAAATCAGGGTATTGACGGGAGTCATTACCGGCCATTGCAACATCCGAGCTTTTATCGGCAAATGGCAGGATGATGGCGTGGACTATTGCAGGCTCTGTGAAGATGAGGAGGAAACGGAGACGATCGAGCATATTCTATGTCGTTGCCCGATGTTAACTCGAAAGCGGTATAGACTAACAGGAGTACGCTTTCCTCCAAGCTTAACCTTCTACTCAAACATGGAACCAACAATCATAAACAACATCATTAAAAATCTGAAGTGGCTGGGACGGCGCGACCCATAAGCGTAACTACTTCTCTGACAGTTTTTTCCACCATCGCCAAAAAAACCTCTCTGTCTTTATTACATCTTCATTATTTCTTATAATTAATTCATTTATTATTACTCTCCAAACCACACCCCCCCTTTTTTCTTTATTCTTCTCTCTTTTCTCTTCTCTTTTCAGGTAATTCTGAACCTCCTTTCTTCTTTATGGATGATCACAATGGACCGAAAGGTCTCCGAGTGGCGTAGTCAATATACATATATATTGACTACACATCCCCAAACCTAACCTAACCTTCCTCTCAAACACACCAAGCACTGCCTTATCTGCTTGCGCAAGTACACATGCTTCGGAGCCATACATTAGCACGGGTAGTATCAGCGTTTTGTATAGTGTTATTTTTGTTTGACGAGATGTGGCTTTGTTTTTAAATTGCTTACTTAAACCATAGTAGCATTTGTTGGCCAATATAATTCTTCTTCTTATTTCACAACTGATGTTGTTTGTTGTGTTTATGGCAGTGCCGAGGTAGACGAAGTCTTTAACTACCTCAAAATTGTAGGTACCAACTTCCACAGTTGGTCCGAGCTCTATGGACGCTTTGCGCGTCGACACCATCAATTTGGTCTTTTCGCCGTTTACCGCCAGACCCACTTTCGCAGATTCTGCTTCGACCTTCCTAAAGGTATCAGTTACTTCCTTTACTGATCGTCCCATGATGTCTATGTCATCAGCATAGGCAAGTAACATGTGGCTATTGGTGTAAATTGTGCCATTTCTTTTGACATTTGCATCACGTATTACCTTTTCCAGCAAAATGTTGAATAGGTCACACGAAAGGCTGTCTCCTTGTCTGAAACCTCTTTTGGTACAAAATTCTTCGGAGAGGTTCTTTCCAATTTTAACTGAGGACCTAGTATCAGTTAAAGTCATCTTACAAAGCCGGATGAGCTTTGCGGGGATACCAAATTCAGACATTGCATGGAATACCTTTGATCGGAGGGGACTGTCGAATGCTGCTTTATAAATTATAATCGACAAAAAGGTGAAATGTGTCGATCTGCATCTCTTGGGTCTTCTCTAGGATTTGCCGCAGGGTAAATATCTGGTCAATGGTGGACTTGCCAGGTCTAAAGCCACATTGGTATGGTCCAATTATTTCGTTGACCATTGGCTTTAGTCGTTCGCACAATATCCCTGACACTATCTTATAGGCAATAGGGAGAAGACTTATGCCCCTATAATTGGAGCATACAGTCTTATCTCCTTTCTTGTGGACGGGACATAGGATGCTCAGGTTCCAATCGTCGGGTACGCGTTCTTCCTGCCAGACCCATCGGCTCCTGCTGCCTTATTATTCTTCAGCCGGTTGATTGCTGTTTTTACCTCATCTTGGCCGGGCGGTATACATTCTATACCATCTTCTGGGATTGGATCTGTGGTATCATCGTCTTCGCTACTATTGGATACCAGCAGATTGAAGAAATGTTCCTTCCATATCCTGAGCACGCTATCTGTATCTGTTACTAGATTACCTTGCTGGTCTCTACAGGAGGATGTGCCTGTACCAAAGCCCCCTGTTTGATGTTTTACTCTTTGGTAGAATTTTCGGACTTCATTCTGGCTCCTGTACATCTCGATTTTTTCACACTCCCGCTTTTCCATTTTTCTCTTTTTCTTGCGGAAAAGACCTTTCTCTTCTCTCCTTTTCTCCCGATATCTCTCTCGTGCGCTACGCGTTGCTACGGATTGTAAAGTAGCTCTATATGCCGCATTTTTTCTTCGGTAGCAGCACGACACTCCTGGTCAAGTATGGATTTTGCGGCTGTTTGCATGGAGTGGGCAATATTTTGCCATTGTGTTGTTATGTTATCGGGACAAGGAGTGCTCGCGTTAAGCAATTGGGCTAGTTGAGTGGAATATGCTGTGGCTATCTGTTGTGTTTGCAGCCTATCGATGTCCAACTTCCGCGTTTAGACGGGTAAGTACCTTTGCTGCAACAAGGTAGTGGTCCGAATCAATGTTTGCGCCTCGGAACGATCGTACATCCTACACGCTGGATGAATGTCTTCCATCTATCACAACATGATCAATTTGATTACTTGTTCTTTGATCTGGAGACAGCCAGGTGCCCTTATGAATATCGAGATGATTAAATCTGGTACTGCTAACTACCATGTTTTGTGCAGCTGCAAAGTCTATCAGCCTCATACCATTGTCAGACGTTTCACTGTGGAGACTGAATTTCCCGACTGTTGGGCCAAAGATATTCTCCTTTCCAATTTTGGCATTAAAATCGCCTAGAATGATTTTAATGTCATGGGCAGGGCAACGTTCATATGTTTCTTCTAAGCGCTCGTAAAATATATCTTTGGTCTGTTCGTCCTTTTCTTCAGTGGGAGCATGAGCGCAAATAAAGCTGATGTTGAAGAATTTAGCTTTTATTCGAATTGCAGCAAGTCTTTCATTCACTGGGTTGAAGCTGGATACCAGATGTTTTAGTCTCTAACTACAAATCCGCAACCAAACTCATGCTTTACATCATGGCAGCTATAATACAGTGCGTCACCTTTAGGTGTTGTTGTGACGCCTTTCCCAATCCATCGTATTTCCTGTATGGCAGTAATATCGGCCTTGTACTTTTCAAGTACGTCTGCCAATGCGAAGACTGCACCTTCTCTATAAAGAGTGCGAACATTCCAGGTGCAGATTCGCAGATCATGGTCCTTAAAACTAAAACACATGCCCTTGCAAAATTTCAAGCTTCTACGTTCAAAAATAACGATCATATTCAAGAAAAGGCATTTCGGAAAATGGAATAGCATTGCAATAATTTCGCATATACATATGTATGTACGTCTGTGTGATCGTTGTCGTGTCGTTGAGGAGACTAACACGTTTTCAACCAACGTTCTAATATAAAAAACCCGAAGGTTATATTACGAAAATGAATAAAAGTTGTAAAGATTGTATATATTATTGTTATTTTCCAATATATTTTAATAATTATTGCCAAAAATTCTTTTGAAATTGATTTGTTTTTACTTGCTGTGCTGCGTTAATAGAATCAACCAAGGTACTTTTTCTCGTATTTCAATACATATGGTCTGTTCCAGAACTGCAAAAATCTACTAATTTTTACTACTTTTTTTTTTGTTTTCTTCGATAACATAAAGGACAATTTTTTTATCGGTGTAAAACATGTTCGATTCTTGCAGGTTTTTGTATCTTATAAGAATATGCAAAATCCGAAGTCTACATTTTATTAAGCAAACACATGGCGATTATAAATATTTGCAATAATTTTGTCGTGTAGATGTCTTAAAATATGAAATTTCATAAAAATATGAAATTTCTTGAAATTTTTTTTCAAACTCCCACACTGTGCTGGGGAGATTTTTCCCACAAAAAGACACAAAATTCTCCCACAATTCAAAGAGAATGTATACTTTTTTCCCATGGGAACAAATTCCCAATTCGAACTTTATTCAGAATGAGGAAAGATGGGAAATGGGAAAAAACTTCCACAAAATTTTATTCAGAATACGAAAATGTGGGAATGGGAAAAAATTCCCAACTCCCATTCAGAATAGGGCTGAATATCGTTGACGATCATAAATACCATCACTATCTATATTTCTATCGAACCATACTCACAACTTTATCATCCATTAAATAATAAAACTTCATATAAATTTGTATTGTTGATTTTCATTTGCTATATATAATAGAGTAGAATTATATTTAGTCGGTTTTATGGTAAGTTTTGCTTTCTATTTATAAAATCTAAATAATTTGGATTTTGTTTATTATTAAATAATTATATATTTTGTTGTGTGTTGTTTGTTTTACTTTTTTTAATATAATAATAAATTTTGAAATGTTCAAAAATGATGGACATTTGTGTGGTGCAACAAATTCGAGTCCATATAATCATTATAGGTTTCCACGTCATCTGGATGTTGTTCGAGCACTCTATTAGCATAAGAGTTCTGTGGTGGATATGCAGGCGCAGTGGTTGTGGTAGAGGCATACTCTACTCACATGTAGATAAAATTAAATCTGTAATTATAAAGCAAATGCATTAAGTTTTATTTTACCAAAGGGTTTCTTTTATACAAACCTGCATAACGCTTGCGGCAGTGATGAAATTATGGGTCCATAGCCTTGTGAATTATCATAAAGCTCAAATAATGGCGCAGCTACCAATTTGTAATTTTTCGGTACAGCAAATAAAGCTATTGCGAGAAAGAAAATAGAAAAAATGGTTTACGTTTAATATGTTATTTTAAATGGCAACGTAATTAAAGTATTACAAATTTTAAAACTTTTCTTAAAACTTAAATAATAACAGCTTATATCCTACAATATAAAAATTTTGGATTTTAGGATTTGTGGCATTTATATTTTTAAGGTTTTGTTATAAGTTATTATTATACTTATCATTAGCATTTGTTTGTTGGTTGTTGGATTTTTAATATGTAAAAATTTATATTTACAAACTTGTTTAGTTAGTGTTTGTATGGAATAAAATAAATGATTACTTTTTTGTAAAAACAGATAAAGAAGTTTCAATGAGAAATAGCATACAAAATATTATACAAAAAATACAATTTCACTAATGCTATTAAATTTTTTTTAATTCTTCTTCAATAATGACGTTCTATAATTTACATAGTATTTACAGATTTAAACGGTAATTTGTATATTGAATTTACAGTTGAATTTGTGGATTTTGCCAATATCCTTAACCGACGGCAATAAAAGAATAATGGACGTACCACAAGGGTTGGAATTGATCATTTCAGGTTCCACAATTAGATCCAAATTTCAAACTCAAATAAAAGTTCATGAAAAAGGCAAAAGAGGCAATGTCTATACTCTGGACAAATTCAACCATGTGCAACTCAAATTTCATTTAAAGGGCGGTTATCCCTACTTATCACTTTCAAAAAAATTGAAAAAATTATATAGGCTTTTTTGAAGTACAGGTAAAATGACAAGTCGATTGGGAAAAAATTGTCTGAGATATGAAAGCGAAGAATCCGGTGTTTCTGTGTAGGGGCACAAAATTAACACAATTTTTCTCGAAATGGCATTTTTGAAGTCGGTGTCAACAATAGATCGGAAACGAAAGGACCGATCTTCATAAAGTTTGGTGACCTTATTTAATTCGTACAAATCTTATCTTAAAGCAATACATATTTTTTAATTTTTTCCCCGATTTTTGGACCAAAAACAATTTTTTTAAACGAAATTTTTTGGAGTGTATTTTTAAAAATTTTGTTTCGCTTAAAGACAAGATTATTAGGTTCTTAAAACGCCAAACAACATACATATATGAATATTGGACAATTCGTTTTTGAGCTATCGTAGGCTCCGCAAAACGCTTTTACAAAAAGGGGTATATAAAAATCCTGTCTTTAAGCGAGGCGCATATTTTAAATGTTTGCCCGATTTTTGGACAAAAACATTAAACATTAAAATTTTGAATTTCACGGTTTACAATTTTTAAATATATTTTTAAAGTATAGGATTGTTAGAGTTTTAAAATGCCCACCAACATATATGAAGATCAGACAATTAGTTTCCTACTATCGTTGGCACAGCAAAACGCTTTTAAGAAAAAAAGTTTTCTCAGGTAACCATTTACACAAAACTATGCAACATTTTTCAACAACAAACATTCCAAAAGTAACTTAAGGTGTACTCCTTCAGATGAAAGAAGGATTTACTTGAAATATTGGTAGCTCCCTTAAAAAAATCATTAGAAATGAGTTCCTTTGGTCTGCACAACTAGGGAAAACCTCTTAATGAAAGTTTTTAAATTACGTTAATTACGAAAATCTTAGATGTTAAAGAAGATAAGACATTTTTGCCATTACAATTATCATCTATACCAAGTACAGAACGTCATTATTCTATACATACAAGTATACATTTTTTTCATGATGATAATCAAAAATAATTCATATTCTACAACTATACCCCTTAAATTACAACTATGTAACCTGGTCAAAATAGGTCACATCACAGGACATATGTAGTCTTATGAAAGATATACAACTTGTTTTGTTTTCTAAATTCCCTTTATACATAAATACGAGCCAATCAAATTCTTGAACAAAATTAATACATTTCAAAATATATTGAAAACAAACAAAAACATATGTCTTTACACAAATGAGACATATTCACAAAATTCAAACAATGATTTACACACATATAGGGAAATGGCAAAAGAATTTGAATGACATTTTTAAGATCAGTAAGGAGTGTACGAGTATGTGCAAACGAAATGTATCGCGAATTAAAATATTTACGCAGTATTATTAACAATGTGTCTCCAAAAAAATTTTCCACTTTACACAAAAGTTAAACTTTATTTAAGTTTATGGCTACAGAGTATTTGAATTTTTCCGATATACACAAAGCTGTTTTGACTGGTATTTTCGATTATCATTAGCCTATTGGAAATAAATTTCCTAGACAAGGAAAAACATAAAATATGTTAGATTTTTTTAATTTTGTTACAATAATTACTCCGAATGTGTAAAAAGTATTATGAAAATGTATCTTTAGAAGGGCTTGTCACCTTATAATGCTTTAATACAATTTTAACAATGTAGTTTTATAGAATAGGAAATTGCTAAAGAAACATTTTCAAAATATCCACACAATGCCTCATTATCACATAAAATCTAACCCTATATACTAAGACATCATTATGACAAATACATAAAAATAAATATTATAAATAAAATATATAAATGAAAACTTTACCCTTTTCGTGGAGTTGTACTAAAAACAAACGTTTATGTTCCTTTGGTTTTGTTATGTGAGGTGGTATATATGGGTACTGTGGAGGTTCAAAATTCGGCCGCCACCAATTTCCAATTGTATCTTCGACAATCCATTCTTGCTTAACACCATCTTGACGTCCTAAAGTCTAAATAAATTACAATTCGAATACACAATAACAATGCAATAATTTTTGAATAAAAACTTGATTAATGATGTGATTTACAACTTTTTGTTATTTAATTACATAGTGGTTTTTTTCTTTGTGGCAATTAAGGGTAAGATGAGTAAAATTAACAAGACTTTCATCAATTCATCACAACGCCAAATAACCATACAAATATTCTACAAAACGACAATATATCATTTGTAGTGTGGTTTTATGAATTTGTTTCAAAATACATCATCTTTACGTTGTTATACAATCAGCATTTAATAAATACATTTTATAATGTTAGTATTGGCGTTAGCAGCATTTATTGGTTCACAATCGGTTCTTTAAGGTTCTTTTCTTCTTGTCCATTTTTAATTGACCACCACATGATCTTGTCTCGTTATTACAATTTTTCTTCATTTGTAGTTAATATTTGTTGTTAATTTAATGGCAACTTACTTCTGTTAATAGACGTTTAAGTCCTTCCACTTCATCTTCGCCTGCATTCAGCTCTCCTCCTGGTAGTTTAAAGAATGTTGTACCTAATTGCAAAAGCAGTACGTGTGGCAAACCATGCTCGTGGACTAAAAGAACACCTTCAACGGAACGTCGCATACCAATGCGATCGAATTCTTCGCGCATACGTTGGAAACGCGAAGGAACTGAGGGATCTTTTTCAAAAAGTGGTTCCTTTGTGCCGAAAGTATAATTTGTGAGTGGATATCTGAAAAGAAATGGAAGCAATTAGCGTGGACACTTTTTTTAACTTAATGTTTGTAATGTGAATAATGGGATCAATTCGGAGCGTGAGTTTTGTAGCTAGGCTCAGATTGTGTAAATTTTTTAATCACAAGTGGTTCTCAAAATGTTGCTTACGTGTTCGCAATTAGAAATTTATGAAAATGAATGAATGAAATGAATTACATGTGGTCAACATTTCAAATGTTCTACAAACTTAAAACAAGTGAGCCAAGGTTATAGTCGGGTCGGGGCCGACTATGTGATGCCCTACACCACTACCCCTGTGCATAAGCTTTTTACTGGCAAAATTCAAAATATTAAAATTGGGATAGCTTAGCGCATTTGCTCTGAGTGTTTTCATTAATGCAGGTCAATTTTGTTGAAATGCATTTAAGTGCATCGTCAGTACAACTCAAATAAAAAAATTGAAAAGTGGGATGTACTCCAACCATCAATAGGCTTCTTTCTCTGTGTGATGATGATCAACCACCTTTCGTGGGGATCCGATCAAAATTCCGACATGTAGTGTGATTGCACAAAAAATGGAAAAAGGGATGCAATACCGACTATTGCGATATCTCTGTTGTTAGATCACTTATGACAACCTACTTCACATCGTTGTAAAGGTTATATTTTCTACTTTCCTTGCCAGGTTTTGCTTTCGATATACCTCTTACAGAAGAGAGATATTCGCTTTGAAATAAAACGTTGGCCTTTTCTCCAAATACGTTTTTCACATTCCAGCCCCTGAATAATATCCGACCATTACCAAAATCAATAGGTTTTTTCCTCTGTGGGACCCCCATTAACACCCAAAATTTTGTGACGATCCAATCAAAATTGTGACGTGTTGCGTGATTACAAAAAAATTTAAAAAAGGGATGTATTAACGACTATTGCGATATGTCGGTTAATTGGCCACCTACGCCAACTTGCTTAACATCATTGTAAAGATGGGATTTTCTACTTTCATAGTCAGACTTTGCTTTTGGAAAGTTCCCAATCAAAGCTGTGATATTCGTCATTATTATTAAAATCGCAAAAATGAAAAGTTGTGTTCTTTTAGCGGCTATTGCGATATCTTCGTTGTTTGACCGCCTACGACAACCTACCTTACATCGTTGCAAAGGTGATATTTTCTACTTTCATTAGTAGGTTTTGATATACCCCATATAGAAGCGATATTCGCTCTGAAATAAAATGTTGACTTTTTCACCAAATTAGTTTTTTGCCCATTCCGACCCCTTCAAAATCAATAGGCTTCTTCCCCTCCGGGACCTTCATCAACACCCAAAATTTGACGATCGGAATAAAATTACGGCCTGTAGCGTGATTTCAAGGTTTAGATGGACAGACGGACGGACAGACATAGCTCGTCGAGACATTCATTTTGGTATATATATATATACCAAAAAGATGCGTTACAAATTTTTTGGCCAAAACCAACTTATAATACCCTCCTAGATGCAAGAAAATTTTATTACTTTTTTATTTACAAAAAATTGGGCATAGAAAGAAAAATATCCAAAAATTTCCTTTAAATCGCAAGTTTTCGGCAAGCGCACACCCGATACAAGCGCACAACCGACTTTTTTGAAATCACACAGATAGGTCTCGTTGTCCTGAACACAAAAAAATATATACCATCTCTGGGAAGTCCATACTTCCCGAGATATAGGCCGAAGACCGGCAATTGCAAAAGAAAATTATAATTTAAAAGAAAATTTGGAACTATAATGGCCTATATCTCGGGAAGTATGGACTTCCCAGAGATTATATATATAGTTTTGTGTTCAGGACAATGAGACCTACCTGTGTGTGGTAAAAATTTCAAAAATCGGGTGTGCGCGTGTATTCCCGTCTTGGTCATTTTCTTAAGTAGCCGGCCTTCGGCCGGGGATTTAAAACTTTCTCCTATGGAAAGGAGCTAATTTCGGCTACGCAAATTTTCTTTAAATCGTAATTTTTTTCCCAAGTAAACAAGGGAATTTTTGGAGGTAAGTATACATTTCCCCAACAAAAGAAATACATCGTTGGAATCGGCATGAAAAGCAATACTATCTGTGGTAATTTTCTCACAATTTTCTGCGGTGGGTCGGTAAAAGAAAGATATGCCAAAAATTGTTATTGTAGTAAAAAGTTGTAGACTCTTGCAGGTTCAGGAACAAGCATTAAGACTCATCCATAACAGAAATCCTAATTAACATGTCCCCAGTGTGCTACATTTTTTGAACATATGGCAACTCAAACTCAGCTTCAAAAATGCTCTCACCCACTTTCGACACTTTCGAGGCACCTGGCACCTACAATTTGCAACTTCTACAAAATGTTATTTACTCACAAGTTAATTGTACGGTTTATTGTCAACGATTGATTTGGGCTAAACTTCTGTGCGCCATTATTCGCACCATCCACTTGTCCTTGGCTGCCTCGGCGTGGCCAGCCCGTTCCAGATTTGTTGTTTGTTACTTGTGTCGCCATGCTCGGTTTTGTTTTTGAGTACACACTCAATAAATTTAATTTATTTTTGCACCGACAAATACCAAGGTAATTTATGAAATTTATTAAATGAATTTTACTGGATTTACAAATTATATGGAATAATTCACACACAAAAAAACGTTTTGTGTAAAGAAAAATTGTTGGACAAGCGAGTTATGCCAAATTACGATGAAAACAAAGTCGATACCAAAATGTTGAAGGCGTCAAACTTGTGAGTATTCGCATCGGCAAAATTTTATCGCCGATCGATAAATATCATATGTGGTCTGTTCCAGTACTCCAAGAATCTACTAAAGCTTTGTTCCTTTACTTTTTTAATGGTAAGAGTGGTAAAAGAGAAAAGTGTCAATATTGCTCAAAATTGCTCTCTCATGAACATTTTTACCAGAAAAGTAAAGGAACGGAAAAATGGTGGATTTGGCAGCAATGTCAAAAAGAAACATAAAAAATCGACATTCGTCTTTTATTTCACAGTTTTTAATTTAGTTTTGTCAGCGTTCGACTTTTTCTTCAGTTTTTCGTTCATTTTTTTCATTGTGAAATAATTGTCAAACAAATGTCGCAAAATCAGTTCTACCATTTTTTTACCTGTAGAAATTTGTGTGGTAGCCTGTGGTAGAAGAGAAAGGCATAAGTGAACTCTCTCTTCTCTCACTCTCTTAAAAATTGCTACCAGTTTTACCATATTTTGGGGTTAATAGTACGTTTATATATAACCGGATTTAACAAACCCACTGGGTTTTAAATGGCAATTCCATTACATATACGTCAAACAAATCCTCATAAAGAAGGTTAACCCTGCAAAAGGCTATAGTATAAACATGGCCTAAGGAACGCTTTGCAGGTTAAAAATGGTAACAAATGGTAAATATGGTAACCTCAGGTAAGTAAAGGAACACAGTTATAATAAACTATTGGTCTGTTCCAGAACTGCAAGAATCTACTAATTCTTACTATTTTTCCGATAACATAAAGGAAAAAATGTTATCGTAGTAAAAAAAAATAGTAGCTTCTTGCAGGTTCTGGAACAGAACAAATGTTACGTAAAAATCGCTACAACCGCTACCTTAACAGAAAATCGCTTCAACTAATAAAAAGTGGTTTTTGTACGTCAAAAATCACCACAAGTAGCGGAAAACCCACCAACTTGGCATCCCTGATTCTTGGAATTCCGGAACAGACCAATATTACCGATTGCATAAAGTACAATCGATACTAAAAAAATATCGATTCTATACTGTCATCAATTGTTTGCGAGCTCTAATCACTAGCCTCAGTTGTTTTTTTTATTTTGTGTTCGAGTGTCCTCCTTTCTATTGTTAATTTTTATACTCCATAATTGGTGAAACATTAAGAAAATATGATCGAAGTACATGTGGAATTTTATTAAAGAAACCTGAGATTAATATATGATATAAAAATCAAAGCTCAAAGTGAAATTTAAAAAGAAAAATATCTAACTTCCTGTGACACGAAACACAATAGCGAAAGTACAAAAAACGAACGAGGAACCACACATACACTTTTTTGGGTGGAGATTATCAAAATTAGTCTTGAAACTGCGTTTTTTAGAATCGTGTTTAATTCTTGTTGCTTTGTCGCAGTTGTCGTCGTTTGTTTCCTTTTACATAAAATCTAAATAAACAAGACGCCAAAATTGATTTAAAATTGTGGAAACATACAAAAATTATTGATATGAACAAAGAAATTTACTACGAGGGCTGGTTGATAAAATCCCCGCCCACGAAACGTATTTGGCGTGCGGTGAGTAAAGATGTGATATGTACTGAGATTTGATTTTTTATGGATTTTGTTATGAATTTTGTTGTTTTTGCTTTATCTTTGTAATGTAGTTAGTTAAAGTAAAGCTAGTGTACTAGTTATCGGAGAATACATACACAGATTTAATTCCAGATGATGGAATCAATTTGGAAAAATATAAATTGTATAAAAAAACAACAAAAATTATGGGGATTCATTTGATTAGCCCCTTGAAAACATACTTTTCTTAGCACAAAATATGGGAAACATTGTTGTTGTTATGTCTATTGAAAGATGAGAAGCTGCTGTTATTATTTGCAAATTATGATAATTATTAAAATGAATGTTTGCTTATTTAATCATCGCTTTACTTCAAGTAGTGTTGATTTGCCGCCACTACATTAAGCAGATTTTGTTCTTTTTTTCTGTTTGTTTTGTTTTATAAACATTCAGAGTTTATGAATGAATTTTCTGCAATGCTTATGACTCAGACAACGCTTTCCAAGAATAATGAACTGTTTACTTGCTACTTAATCAGACTCTTTTGTATATTTTTACTTTAGGAAGGGCTTGTGTTGATCACAACTATTGTTCTGTTTTAGAAACTTCAAAAATATAAAAATTATTCCACTTCCCCTTATCAATTTGAAAAGTTTTACAACTTTTTGTTAATGAAATACATATACGTTTTGCTAGTACCTTCAGATCCAGAGTTTAATTTACCTCAGGCGAGAAGTGGTTTTATTTTTGAATTACCTAGACAAAAGGGAAGTATGGACTTCCACAAAGTATTATAGGTATATATTTGTGATCAGGGTGACGACACCTACCTGTGAAAAAAATTTGGTCCCGATCCGAGCTTAATGAAAACATTCAACTTGAGCCCAGATTTCTCATCAGCTGTTTGTCACCACATTTGTACTTCATCATAATGATATAATTAATAAATGACACAGACGTTATTGTTTGTCTTGCGTGCCCGAAATATAAAACTTTTTATTTATAGTTAATTAAATAACATAATTTTATTAATTGTATCAAGAATAAATTGTTGAATAAATGAAAATATTAAAAAAGACATGGGCTGGGAATATTTTAGTTCGCATAATTCATAATGGGACATTTTTTAATATTGTATATTTGATTAACGAACAGTTGCATTCGGTCTGCAGGATTTCAGAAGACTATGATAGTTTGGAATTTACATTTTTTTTTAATTTTGAGTCTAGGTTAAGACATGAGGTCTTAAACTAGATATTTGTGAAATCACAGATTTCATGGGTGCCCGGCCTCCTATATAAAAAGTAGTTTCCACAATAAATTTGCGGTTTTTTCAGAAATTAGAGTCCCTTACTCTGGAAATAATTGTATCATTTTTGAAAATGATGCACTCTTGAAATAACTATGGCGGAGTTCTCCTTTTGAACAAAGCACTTACTCCACTCGAGAGTATTCATTGTTAGCAGACATATTTGTTGATGGCAGTAGAATTTTTAAGAATTTTAGAACTATTATCTCAGAAAGTATGGTCATTTACACAGAAAAAAGTATATGTATACTTGTAATCAAAATGAAATAGCATAAGAGTTACTCTTACAAAAATAACTTCTTCAAAACTGAAGTCATTCTAGGCTAAAGGCCTAGACACATAAGAGGCTGGCTTTCTGACTGAAGTCATTTCTGGGAAACGAATAAAGAAATTCAGAACCCCATTTGAATTAGGTCAAACTTGGCCTTTAGTCTTTTTCCAGAATTGACTTTAGCCAGAGAGCCAGCCGCTTATGTGTCGAGGCCTTAAGTTTTACCTATGCAAATTCCATTTAGCCATTCCAAATAAAAACAACAACCATTTTTAGGTTAGCTGCTAAGTCGATCGATTTAGGTCACTAATCTACATCGGCAAACTTTGCGAAGGCACACCTCAGATGGCTTATGGCACTTGTATGAAGGACATCCAAAGCACATACAGCTTGAAGGCCCGAAATTTAAAAGAAATACAAAGGAATCATAAAAACATAATTAAAAAGAAATTCTGATTGTCCTCTTTTACTGCCATAGGCTACGGTACATTTCGTCCACAAAATCGACTTTCAAACTTATGCCGATTTGTCTTCTTGAATTAACATAGTAATACATATAATGGGAAATGAATTACCAGATCGACTACCAATTGATGAATCAGGCTACCAATGTTGGACTACATTCTCAAACTTCATCAAAGATACATCGCAGATTACTTATGCAACCAGAACGCATGACATCAAAAGCAATCTGTCCTTTAATCACTCATCGTAGAAAGACTTACCTTCTCCCACTCGAAAAGTTAGAGATGAGAATCACTGTCGGACTTATTACAGGGCACTGGAGGGTTAGATCTATAACTAAAACAATGCAAGGTATGAGCCTACCTAGGTGTTCAAACAACTGATATATCGCAATAGTCGCGTTAATCCAAACCATGTTTTCATTTTTGGGATTTCAATTGTAATGACAAATATTACAGCATTGACTGTCATCCTTCCAAAAACAAATTTTGAATTATCTTTACATCGATGCATAGTAGGATGGTTTAGGTGGTGAAACATTGGAGATATCGCCTTAGTCGGCAATACATTTCGTTTTTCAATTTTTTGTAGTCACGCCAAAGTAAAGGAATTTTTTGGGGGTCCCAAAGAGGAAGGAGCCTGCCGCAAAAGTTCAAGATTTGTGTCCAAGTGCAGTTAAGGGTCTATCCTTTGGGGCTTGGAGAGATCTATGGAGTTGTTCGTTGTGGTCCTGTTTACAGCGATATTATGTTCTCCGTGTACAAGATCATGCTTCCGTGTTACTGGTCCAAAAGTTATACAATGGCCCAAGTGGGCGCAATGTCTATCGAAAATATATGACTCCCAAAATAAGATCCACTTCCATAATGGCCTATGTTGGTCCATACCTTCAGGTACCTCCTCCGCAACACTTTCGAACTACAATCGTAATCCAAATTTTTGTCGGCAAGTTCAAATGTCCAAGAAGTGTCACGAAATTCTGAAAATACCTAAATTCATTCGATCTGTCCGTATATGAAAGGGTATATCTCTGTCCGAAAAGCCGACTGATACTTCTTTACTTATTTTGGTTCACTTAACCCTTAAGTCATTTAGTATAAAAGCTAGGGTATG
Organism: Musca autumnalis; assembly: GCF_047663935.1. Taxonomy (NCBI): domain Eukaryota; kingdom Metazoa; phylum Arthropoda; class Insecta; order Diptera; family Muscidae; genus Musca; species Musca autumnalis. The sequence continues at coordinate 112,074,180 of NW_027411977.1, read as the reverse complement.
TGAAAACGTTAGTATCTCATTAAAAGAAATCTTTACAATGTTAACATGCACAGGTGTAGTGGTGTAGGGTATCACATAGTCGGCCCCGTCCCGACTATATTCTTTTCTCACTTGTTTATACATAGTAATTATTGCTTTGGAGTACTTTAAGCGTCCCTCCCTTATTGCATTTAAGATACTTTGTTGTTATAATTTTAAATTTGTTATTTTAATATTACACCGTAGTGAAAATTGAAATAAATAAATACTTAGAAGTGAAACAAAAATTATACAGCATGCTTCCGAGTTAAATATCTCATGGTCTCCTTTTATTACGTTATTGTAATACACCTATTAGAGTCAGACATATTTGCCATTTCAATTAAAATGTTAAGTAAAAAATCTGGAAAGGATTAGATCCTTTTGCAGTACTTCTTTTGCTTCACATACAAAACCAAATATATTTTATATTGATTTAATGCCATCAATCAAAAGATGAGACTTTTAATTTTTGTTTTGGAGTACTCCTAATCGAAGCAGAGATATTCACTAAAGAGAAAATTTGTCTATTTCTTCTACAAACTTTTTTTGTCAATTTCGATCCATAAATGTTATTCGTGCATCATCAGAATGAATAGGCTTCTTCACATCGGGGACTTCCACTAACAATGTTGAAGATGCAATCAAAATTGCGACCTATAACGTGATTACAAGGTTTATATGGATAGATAGATGGAAACATGTAGCCAGATCGATATATGTATGACATATTATTTCGATGTATGACATACTTTGGAGCCAAAACATTTTAATGTCCCTCTCTCCTAGTTGTGTGGGGTATAATAATTATCTTCCACAAAATTGTCCTGCACTTGTAAAGGGTGTGACTAGGCTAACGACTTACATATGTATGTATGTATATGTCACTTATTATTGTTACCAAACTTAGTCGATAGCTCAACAACGCTTAATATGCGGCTAGACAATACATACATTCACATACTTGTTCGCCAAATGGTGTTTTTTCTGCAGTTGTACTAGCATATTCAGTTTCGCCATGGGTTCAGTTTAGAATTGCATTTGTAACAAGTAGCAATAAAAAGAAATTTGACCAAAACAACCATACGCAAAAAATACTCCGCGGTAAAAGATAAAAGGCGATATCAAAACGCTCGAGTGGTTGGTTGACTATAAAAATATCTAAAAAAAACAACAAACAAATTAAAAATAGATTTAAAAAATGTTATATTTAAAATAATTGATGAAAATACAGGGCATTGGTTAATCATTTGCATTGTTTATGTGCGAGGCGCATTACGGGCGGGCATAAATAACTATTTAACGCAAAACAATAAACAAAATAAACATTTATGTATGTATGCACATTGTGTATATTGTATAATATGGTGTTGGCTTATCGCAATGGTTGTCCATTCGTCCGTCCGCATGCCAGTATGTATGATTTTATATTTTTTCAAATACAAATATATAATTTATAAACACATCACAACAGTCTATTTTGCATTCTGGGAAACTTTATTAGTCATAACAAGTCGGTTACTTTCCACAATTTTCCATAAGCATGTGCATGCTTTGCGTGTAAAAATTTTTTTCTGTGTGTGTGTGGGAGAAGAATAAAAAAAGTCGCAAAGTTCATAAAAGGAATATATATGCCCGAAGAAAAATGTTCGATCCAATAGAAGGGACTCTAAGAAAAAATGTTACTTTTGGAAATATGTGACAATGCATTTTCAAAGATATATTTTTAAAAGGATATCCTCAGCGTATGATATTTGGTAGCGAAGAATAAACAAATGCGACAATAATTATGAAATGATTATATCCATTGGCACCTTATTCTGACTTCTTGATGTTGTTGTAACTGACTTCAAGTTTACCCATAAAGAGGGTATACACACTTTCAAGTATTTTTATACAAAATCTGTTTCAGACAATTCCGTTTGTCTGGAGCGGTATAAAATATTCATTTAGTTCAAGTTCGAAGATGGTCCACTATCTCGGGTATTTCCCCACAAAAGTTGAAAATTTTTCGCTAAAATGGTGCGCACGATAACTCTCGAATTGAGTAACCGATTTGCACATCGTAATATTTCTACCAGACATTTGTAGATCAGGTACGAATATACAAGGTGGCGCAAAAGTAATCTTCCGAAGTTTTTTGGCTGTAATTTAAAAAAAAATGGAAAACTTTGATTTTTCTTTTGGATTATCTTATTTGCTCTTTTAATTTTTTTTACATCAAGTCGAGAATATGATATCAGATAAATGGCCGCCGCCACCGTTTATTGTCATTTGAGCCCTTTTTATGGCATTTTACATCACTTTGGTCAAAACTTCCGACGATAGGTCCTAACGTTCTTGGCGGATATTGTCTTTAAGAGCTGAAAGAGTCTGAGGCTTGTTGACATAAACCCGCGACTTCAAAAAGCCCCACAAAAAGAAGTCTGGAGCGATTGGCGGTCAGCGTTTAACAGCTGATGCACCGTCTGGACTTTGTACGGAAACATCTTCAAATATCGTACCAAAATTCGCTGTAAAGACCGTCAACTGATACTCATTTGCGCCGCACGTCGTCCGGTCTATGTCGAAGGCGATTCCGTGACATCCTCGGCTACAGCAGCAATATTCTCTGCAGAACGGATACTCCGGGGTCCGCCATGCCTGGCAGCATCTCGTTTTGTGCCAGTCTTTTCGAAGCGAGCGGCTAAACGTCTGCGACGAAATTCACGTTGTGCCAAAGTCACCGACCGATTATTGGTCAAATAGTCACCAATATTCCGCGTTCTGGAGCATTGTAGCGTAACATTGTTTATCAACGTGTATTTCGCATGTGTTTACTACACAAATGTCAAAACAGAACTGACATTAGGGGCCAATCGCAAAAATTATAGCATTTTCTGATAGGAGGATTACTTTTGCGCCACCTTTTGGATTCTATCGGTATACGCGTTCAGGTACCTCCCACACAAAGCTTTGGAAAAGTGCAGTTTACAACACCTCTCAAATTGTTTTGATTTTTTTGCAACAGCTTATACTTGCGCCCTTTTTGCGCGGCTACAATTTTTTCTGAGGCAGGTCCATACTTTCTCAGAAAAATCCACGAATGTTGTAAAAAAACAGCCACCATGTGAATTGGCTGATTTGCACGATAACTCACAAACCGGATACTGCATTGGTCCAAACTTTGCATATAAATAAAGTTCGAAGATGGTTAGTATCGGTCCACGCTTTCCGGTACCTCTCCCAAAAAAGTTCAAAAACATTTGCTATAATTATATGCGCGATATCTTTTAAACGGTGCTACCGATTTGGTACAAACTTTGGATATTTTACGCAAACCCAATTCTTAGAGCGCCTCGATCACGAAAGTTCAACAGTTTTGTTTAAGTGCTGTGTATACGTTTAAATAAGGCCATCCGATTCTGAAAACCCACTAAATATTTTATTTTATTTTTTTATTTATTTCATTACTTTGCAATCGAAGCCATATGGTTAATTCAATGGTCAATTCAGATGTAATTACAAAGATTCCACCTTACTTCATAGCTACACTATAAATAAAATATTAAACATTATTGCTCTTACAAACTATACATAGAAAATTTAAAAAATAATTGCATTGATTATAAGTTGCCTCCTTTACATCATAACTACTCATATGTATATTATCAACATTAGGGTTAGTCATTTTTTCATTTTTTTTCGAATATCAAAAATCTGTGGAAATGGCATGTAGGGCAGGCAAAAATAATAAGAATTGCGTTTTTACTTTTTCGAAATTTTAAAAAAACCTTCCGCACAAAATGCAATTACTTTAGCTAAAAACAAACTTTTTTAGTTTACTTTTTTTTTTTAATTTTTAAATTTGAGAATTTTTTTTCTGCAATAGTTGTTCTTGGAAATAATTTTTTTTAGTTGGTTTTAGTGCATCGATTTCAAATATGCAATTTGATCAAAAATCTGTCATTTAGTTTTTAAGCTACATCGATTTTAAAATTTGCAACTCGGTTTCATTTCCCAGTTTTAAAAATTTTAAACGAGTTGCTCTAATAAAAGTTTGACAATACAGAAGTAATGTCATAATACATAATTTATATCGTTTTGAGTTTTAAATTATTTTCCCATAGTTTGTGTTCACATCGCCATGTCGTTTAAAAAAGTTTCAAAAATGTCCAAAAAAAAAAACAGTGATAACTGGATCAAAAATTTTAAAGCAAAAAGACCGAATGAAATAAAAAAGCTGTTTTGCCGCTATACCATTTATACGATTTTTCGAAAGAAATCAATATAATTGAAAGATATAGAGGATTAGTGCTTGAGAAATCTAAAAAAATATTATCAAATTTTAAAAATCACAAAAAATTCAAATAAAAAAGTCGGGTTTGAGCTAAAGTAATTGCATTTTGTGCGGAACTTTTTTTCACAATTTCGAAAAAGTAAAAACGCAATTCTGCTTGTTTTTGCCTGCCCTATATGCTTATTCCACAGATTTTGAATCTAAAAAAAATGACTAACCCTAATCAACATATTATAAAATAGATTAGAATTAATATAGAATTTTCAAAAATATCATCGGTACAACCAATATTTTCTTCTTTATGCAATAGCTACTCGAAAAAAGATATAATTTTTGGGAAAAGGATCTTGGTTATGTAGCCGGTATTCGATCTGTCCATAGGTGAACGATTCAATTCACACAGGCTGTCGACAGAATCGACTAATACATTTTAACTTGTTTTTTTTTTTTCTTCTTTTCAGTGACATTAGGTTAGGTTTAAGCCTCTCTCTAATATCTAATAGTATAGTGACTGCTTCACCACTGCCATGTTTTTGATCGATATTTGTCAAGCCAAGATAAGTCCTTGGCAAAATAAAAAAGATAATGAGATCTATGTATGTCTGATGGGACGGTAAGATCATCTTTAGCAATATTGGGTCGAGAGTTTATTGTCCAGGGCATGAGAGCCTTAAGAACCTGCATGAAATACACTGTTCGGTGACATTACGACACTCTTGATTGAACGTACTTAACATAAAAGTTTCGTTCTAGTACTAAAAAGTTTTACACATTTTCCCCAAAATGGGTTCCCGTACACCAAAAAAGTTGCAAAAGGTTCACTTCTCTTTGAACAAAAATGGCGCTGAAAAGCTTTCTCTTTAGAAACTTTTTACACGACAAATATGGGCGAGCAAAAATGTGCAACATGTTTGCCGGTTTCTGATTGGTTGATTCACCGACTTTGACATTTGTTTCAGTTTTTTTAAGAAGTTGCTCTTTGGTACCCGGGCATAAATGTTGCGGCCAACCAGCCATTTGAATTTTCCAATTTAAATTAAAATCTTATACAAAATCTCCACCATATAGTGTATTAAATTGATCCCCAAATTTCCCAGAGTATTGCTATTCAATGCCAATTTCTTTCTTTTGCCTTTCATACACTATTATACACATACATATTTTGCTATTTTCCTCTCTTAAACATACGCGACACAAGTAAACCCCTTGGTCACAGCATGAAGTGATTTCTCTTTAATCCAGTATAATAAAACGATACCAACTAAATCAATCCCACGGCAGCGGGTTCTTACGTACCGGATTGACCCGAAACCAAAAGTGTTTCGGCCAGCGGCTGCCAACCCAGCATTATATGCTGCTACAACAACAACAACAACAACACCAACTAAATGTAATAGTAAATTTTTTAATACACATTTTCAAGTTTTCTTGGAAACAGTCGTCAACATTCTCAATAGGTATGTCCTTTTCAAAGCGGTATCATCTGTTTGCCCACACCTTTGTGGTCGTTCACAAAAACACAACAATTCCCCTCAAAGCCACCATATGTTTTCCATTTAATAGGAAAACCCCTAATTAATAGAATTTTCCTCCTGTGGTGATGTTTATTATCAACAGTTTGCAACATTGTTGTTGACTGTAAAGGCAAAAATATAGTTCACATATACAGTTACACGCAATTAATGTGGAATAAAGCTATCAACAAATTATTTGTTTTCTTTTGTAGCGTCTATCATAGTTAATATATAGCAGAGAGTGTTAGGTATAACAATAAATTATGAAAATTAAACATTGCTCATTGTGGGAGTGTACCTAATAAAATTATCAAATATACACCACCATTGTCGGCGGCATGTCTAAATCTTCCCTACACATTAAGGAATTTTTGATATATTACCATATTTTAGTGTATTTAATTATTCTCTTCCATACTTCCAATTTATTATAGAGCTTTAAGTTATTTTAAAGACATTGTTTAGAACATTTTACGTTACTTGCGAACATTTTTTTGGTATTTCTTTATCAGTCAGGTGGCACAGTCATTTTCAAAAAATTACTGTACTCTTTATCCGTGGGGTTAGATTATATGTTTCCTCTGTTATTATATTAAGGTCTTTTGCTCTTACAATATAAGAAATATACACTAAGCCGGGGCGATTCGATAGCCTTAGTGGGCGCGTCGAGTTTCTGATTCTTGGGATTGTGTTGAGCAAAAAAGTCTACTAGATCATATGATAATTTTCAAATTTCCTTTACAATTCCATCGAAAAAAATTTTTGCTAGCACATTCACGATATTTGGTACATGGGTTAAGATAAAAATCGTGATTTCAAATCTGTTCGCGTTCACAAAATTGAAATTGGATGCTGCGCCCAAAAGTTATGGGGGGTTTTATAACCTTATAAAGAAAAAATATTTAAAAATTCCCTTTGTGTTGTAATATCAAAATGTATATATAAATCGGTAACAGCATTTAATATCTATTCGTAGACGCCTAAATATTCGCTAAATTGTTGGCTTTGTATTGTTGGACTGCAAAATAATACTTGTTGTGTATTTATTTCAGCTAAAGTCCATATTTTGTTGCTTCAAAATTTGAAGAAACAAAATGTTTAACAGTGGGTAATGAAATTGATTACTACGAGCGGAGGCAGAGAAGACTATAGTTTCGAAAGCAGCCAAACTTCCTCAACAGTTCCCTTAACCGCTGACTCTGTGTCGATAAACAGGTCAATAAGAGTGACCAGAAAATTAAACAGAACGAGAAATTTTCTGTATCCTCCTAAATCTGTTGACCGCTAAATTTATTTTTGTATTCGCGGAAAATCAGAGAATAATGAAGGAATCTTGGAGTAAATTTTATTTATTCTAACTCAGAGTCCATAAAAATCTCTAAAAAAAATTAAAAATACGTACATAATCTAGACAATGCCCAGAAAAATGTGAGACCAAAATTTTAAAGATTGGGTTTATAACTTGCATATTACAGCGACAACAAAAGACAAAAACTTGTTGTTGGAATATTATTTCAAAAATATATTTTTTGGTTTAATAGAAAAATTGGAGAAATATTGTTAGGAGTTATTCTACTATTTCGCTAGGTTAGGTTAGGTTAAAGGACGCGCAGCTGTCGTGTTAGACAGCCACTCCACTCGGAGACCTTATGGTCCATTGTGTTCTTCCTATAGTAAGGGTAGGAGAAAAGAAATAATAGCATAGGAGGTATCGAGTTTAGAAGTAAGAAAAAGGAATAATTAAGTAAATTAGAAGATAGTTGAGAATGATTAAGTAAATGCTGCGGATTGAGAAATTATTTGTAAAGAGAGAGCGAGTAAGGAGGTTTGCCGTATTAAGATGCTGTAGTTTGTTCATGTTGAAATTTCCATACAAAACCTGAAGTATTTTGCTAAAACTTCTTCAAGGAAAATAGGTTGTCATCGTGAAAATATATTTGCTCAGTGTGATAAGCAATAGAAATAAGAAGTACAGAGTTATATTAAAATTACAATCAAAGAAAAAACATAGAAGTTAAAAACCGTATAATTCGCGAATCCGTTTAAATCAGTTGAGGTACATGTGCTTTTCGGGTACAGGGAGTCCATGTCTATCAATATGCATGATTTTCCCATGTTTCATTTAGCGACCAAAGTGTTCCATCAGTTGCATCTGTCAAGTTAAAAATAGTAGTAGATACCTTTTGTTGCATACATGTAAAAATGTACAATTAGATACAACCCTGATCCAACCCTTAACTTTTAAAAATGTAACGAAGTTGAAGATAAGCAGCAAAACTGACAACACGTATTAATATAAGCCTATATAATTTTAATTAATAAACGTTTGTGAATTCTTTATTATAATATAAAACGGTCGTTGTATTTCATTTGAGTCTACGGAAACCAATAGTCTTCAATCGATCACTTGACATTTTTCTCAGAAGTGGGATAAGGATCATCTTATTGGAAGAAGCGTCTACCAACAAGAAATATGGAAAATTTGCACAAATGCACGGTTAAGCAATTGCAAGCGAAATGCAGAGAAATTGGTGTTTCTCATAGTGGTAACAAAAAGCAATTGATCGAACGACTTGAAGACAACAACGAAAGGGATTTGCACGGATTCACATCTCCTCATGATATGCAAAACCGAATTTCGCAATTAGAAGATATGGTAACTGGATTACGTTTATTCATGGAGCAACGTGGACAGTCAGAATTTGAGCCGAACAACGCATCGTCTCCCTTGAACACGTTCGCGACACCGGATGGTAATATGTCCCTGCAAGGCACACGGCCTAGCTTGCCAAACGTGGCAAACGTTGTGACAGTATTACCGGAATCACGTTCGATTCCGTCGTATGTTCAAACGAATACGTCTTTTGGTGCAGATCAGACTACGTCGATTCCAACGATCCACGCGAATGCTTCTGCTGGTTTACCAACGTTTACATCTTCATTGCACGGACATGCTCAACTTCCACGAAATACAACGCAAAATGTAGTGACGTCATGCTACAACGTACCAACACATACAACGACACATGCGAATTTCACAACAGCTACACAGACAGGAGTGTACACGCAAAATACGCAGCAGAATAATGGGTATGTTCAGTCAACGCAGCCGCACAATGTGTATGTGCAGCCACCGATGTTTGCAACGAGTGTCTATTCAGCGCCGCCGCAGTCAGAAATATGTATGCAGCCGAAACAGCGTTATGTTCAGCACAACCCCTTTGGGAACGTAAAGGAAATAATTCCACTTTTGCCAGAGTTTAATCCGTCATCTGAAGAATCTATTAATCCCTCGCAATTTGTACGACGTGTGGAATTATTGAAGAGAGCTTATAACTGGGATGACGCATCAGTTATATTTGCAGTGCAACAGAAAATGGCTGGCCCAGCCAAGTATTGGGTTGACTCAGTGCAGGAGGTATTTCTGTCTTGGCCTCAGTTTGTTAACAAGTTTCTTTCAGATTTTCCTCAAAACGAAGTCGCAGCCGATGTTCACATTAGAATGGCACAGACAAAACGACAGCTCAGCGAAACGCCGCAGGAATATTATTACAGAATGTACGCTATTGGAAAACGGGGCAATTTAAGTGAATCATCCATAGCACGGCACATCGTCAACGGAATTTACGACCAAGGATTGAAGCTGAAAATATCCAATGATTATATCACCTGCAATCAACTTCTGAGTGACATCAACGCATATTGTAGTTATAATGAGGTAAGAAGAGTGCTGACACCAATAACGAATAAATCGAAACGCAGCAGTGAACATAAAATGGGTCCAGAGAAGAAAGGCGATGACAAAGTGAATAAGTTCAAGTGTTTTAATTGTGGTAACGCTGGCCACAAAGCTGTAAACTGCCCAGTGCCGCAGAAGAAAAATAGATGTACGATATGCAAACGGACTTCACACGGTGCAAGTGAATGTCCAACGAAAACCCCGAATGTTAATGTTAACAAAATAAAGGAGTGCGAAAAGTCCAACGAGATACTACGTAAACTTGTCAAAGTGAAGGACAAGGAATTCGAAGCTTTTATTGATTCTGGAAGTGATCGAAGTTTGATCAGACGAAGTTTTGCAGCGATAATTGGCGAAACGACATCTTGCTGTATTGTTTTAAATGGTTTTGCTGGAGGCAAATACGAATGCACAACATTTGTCAATGTGAAGATTGATATTGATGAAACGAGTTACGATGTGAATCTTTATGTAGTGGAAGATTCAATGATTCCGAATGATGTACTTTTGGGACGAGATGTTTTATGCCAAAAAGGTCGACGCACCATTATTGAAGGAGATGAGTGCTGGATGCAAAACGTAAATGCAATTAGTAGCAACGAAAGCTTAACAACCGAAGAACACAACGAATTGCAGATGATCATCCAAGAAAATCGACAGTGTTTCTCAGAAAAGTCAAGCGAATTGGGTAAGTGCAACTTAGTGAAAATGGAAATCGAAGTTACTACGCCAGAACCAATACGAAGAAAGCCATATCGAATTGCATTTGCTAAACGCCCTATTGTGGCAAATATTGTGAAGGACTTGCTTGACAACGAAATTATCAGAAAATCAAATTCTCCGTACGCATCGGGAATTGTCTTGGTCGAGAAGAGAAATGGTGAACACCGTTTATGTATTGATTACAGACAGTTAAATCAAATAACAGTACGCATACCGCATCCTATGCCAGTATTGGATGAGCAGATCGCACAACTCGCCGGAAATCGTTATTTCACCACACTCGACTTGCGTATGGGTTACCACCAAATTGAAGTAGAAGAGAACTCGAAGAAGTTCACAGCGTTCGTGACTTCAGATGGTCATTATGAATTCAACCGGATACCATTTGGTTTGGTAAACGGGCCAGCAATATTTCAGGCCACGATGAACCGAGTAATAGAATTTATGAATCCAGGAGAAGTTTTAGCGTATCTGGATGACGTGATAATTCCCAGTAAAACAGTCAAAGAAGGCCTGGACCGATTAAAAAGATTTTTAGATATTTTGAAGAAATGTCTCACGTTGCGATTGGCAAAATGTTCGTTCTTAGCCGAAAAGATTTCTTATTTAGGCCACATAGTTACGCCTGAAGGTATTTCGCCTGGAGAAGAGAAAGTGAATGCGATCAGACATTTTAAGGTACCAACCAATGTAACAGAAGTTCGACGTTTCCTTGGCCTAACGAACTTCTTCAGGAAATTTGTGAAAGATTATGGAGCCATAACGAAACCACTCACGATGTTAACACGAAAGAGTGAAGAGAATAAATTTCGTTGGGGCGTACCACAGGAAAACGCATTCAAGAGCCTAATTCAAATTTTGTGCAGTGAACCGGTTCTAGCAATCTACGATATGAAGGCAGATCACGAGGTTCACACGGATGCCAGCAGTTTGGGATTAGCTGGAGTCTTGTTACAGTCCGATGGTAATGGTAATTGGCACCCAGTGTTTTATTTTAGTCGTCACTGTTCTGAAACGGAATCGAAATATCACAGTTACGAGTTGGAAGTTTTAGCTGTGGTTGAAACGTTGGAGAGGTTCCGTACATACTTACTTGGAAAGCCATTCCGCGTCGTAACTGATTGTGCCGCAATTACTAAGGTAAAGGCAACGAAGGAATTACAACCACGAGTAGCACGATGGCTGATGAAATTAGTTGAATTTGATTGTCAGTACGTACACCGACAAGGATCACGTATGGCACACGTTGATGCTCTCAGCCGTTCACCGGATGAACCACCAACGGAAATTGAACCAGCAGGGTTCATAATGAGTATCGATAGCGATGATTGGATCCTCACGATGCAGTTAAACGACGACCACATAAAGAACATAATGATGATACTGCGAGATGAAATAAAATCTGAGCAAGAGAAACAGATTAAATCTGAATACGTATTAGAAAAACATCGACTTTACCGGAAAACGAAAAATGGACTACGATTTGTCATACCGAAGGCTATACGATGGCGCATAGCTAAATATTGTCATGATGATATTGGTCATTATGGATTGGAGAAAAGCCTCTCACGAATGGAACAAACGTTTTGGTTCCCCCGTATGCGGAAATATATGAAGGAGTACATTGCAGCGTGTGTAGAGTGTTGCTACAATAAGGCAAAAGGTGGTAAGCACGAAGGAGCTCTACATTTTAGCGAAGTCGAACCGCTACCATTCAGGCAAGTACATATTGATCATTTGGGGCCATTTATAAGAAGCAAGCATGGTCATACGCATATATTAGCCATAGCCGACTCCTTTACGAAATTTGTTGTCATTAAAGCTGTTCGAAATACGAAGACATTGCCCGTTATCAACGTTTTAAATGAGGTTAGCGGATACTTTGGTCTACCTCGAAGAATAATTTCCGACCGTGGAACAGCTTTTACATCTAAAATGTTTGAGGAATATTGCGATCGAAATAATATTCAACATATCAAGAATGCAGTCCGAACACCCAGGGCAAATGGACAAGTTGAGAGGGTCAATCAACTTATCCTGTCTTACTTGCGAACTACCACCGAAGAACCGAAGGATTGGGACATGGCACTTCACGTTTTACAATGGTCAATCAATTCAACGAAAAATTCGACAACAGGCTACAGTCCGAATGAATTGATTTTCGATTACATGCCCACCGACTTAATTCAAAACCGCTTGTTAGCAGCTGTACAAGATGATGTACACAACGAAGAAATTCCCATCAACGAAAAGCGCATTCTGGCCGCAGAAAACATCAAAAGCGAACGAGAACGATGGAAAAAGAGGTTTGACAGTAAACATTCGAATCCGACGATGTATGCAGAAGGTGACTTGGTCTTGATACAGAATGAGCCGCCAGCGACAGGTGAATCACGGAAGTTAGAACCCAAGTACAAGGGTCCATACATAATAGCACGAGTTTTGGGCAACGATAGATACCTGATAGAGGACATTCCTGGAATAAACATCACGAATAGGAAATTCTGTTCCGTATTCAGCTCCGATAAGATGAAGAAATGGTGTGAATGTTCCCCCGAGTTGGATATCTCAAGCGATGATGAAGCCGAGGACGACTTCAGGTCAGGAAAGGCCGAGTTGTCAAGTTAAAAATAGTAGTAGATACCTTTTGTTGCATACATGTAAAAATGTACAATTAGATACAACCCTGATCCAACCCTTAACTTTTAAAAATGTAACGAAGTTGAAGATAAGCAGCAAAACTGACAACACGTATTAATATAAGCCTATATAATTTTAATTAATAAACGTTTGTGAATTCTTTATTATAATATAAAACGGTCGTTGTATTTCATTTGAGTCTACGGAAACCAATAGTCTTCAATCGATCACTTGACACATCTTACTATTCAAAAAACCTTTAAGTGGTTAAAAATTGCGCGATGTGCATATGATTATAAGGTGCATCCGATTTCAATGGCCGCCTATTAAAAATACGTCAATATAAATTATTTTAGACAGATTCGTCAAGAACTGCGGATGTGCCCCACCACATTCTATTTTGGGATAAATAGGGATATTACTCCCGAATCTTTGCAATTTGTGACACAACTTTGTGGCAAATATTATAATCGCGTATAAAGGATTACATTTATGTAAAAATAATCAAAGAAAATCGCGGTTCAATTCGCGGAATCGTCAAAATATATTTTTGCAGATTTTCCTACTTCAAGGTATCTATATCCGCGTTTTAGTGGGTGGATTCGAACGCGGAGGGCTAATTAGATCCGGCACGTAAAAAAACTAAAATCACGCGGGGTTCAGGGGTACCCGTACGACCGTTGTAAATTTTAAAGCCAAAAAATATTTTTTTTTTCAGAAAATTTACGCACCAAATTTTCGCCTTTGGACTCCTATTACTAGGAAGCTGTTCGGAGCTCACTCATGAGATATACATCGAACGACGTGGAATAGCGAGTTCTACAATTCTATAACTAGTTTGGATTATTATCTAGTTGCACACCCTAATTATAAGAAAAATTCGAAAAACACTGAAATCAAAACTTCAAAATGTCAACATCGATTTCAGAGGGATGCAGTGTATATATCGAAAAGTCATACACTAGAACCATGTTGTCACAGGGGTATTCTTTAGATCGACGTTGGTTTACTTTGCTTTGGTCAGAAATCAAGAAAGAACACAAAAAAACTTGTTTACTCCAACACATTTTTCCCATTTTTTATATTACCACCAACGCAGCTTCCACGAAAATTATTTGTTATGGTCCATATTATCAGATCGTGGCTAAAACACTTCAATTAATATAAATATATTCATATTTTATAAAATATATTAATGGTTAGGTTAGGTTAGGTTAGGTTTAGGATGCGCAGCTGCCGTGCTGGCAGCCACTCCACTCGGAGACCTTGAGGTCCATTGTGATCATCCTGACTATTGAGGTATATGTGTTGTATATGATGATGATGTTATGATGTGATGGGAATGTAAGTCGGCTATGGATGAAGTAATTGCGGATCCGGCTATATGGTGATGTGTGCAAGCAAATGGTGATGATGTGAAGTAGAAGTGTGATGTGATGTTTGTTATGGATGAGGCTGTATGATGTTACGTGTCTGTAGATGATGATGTACGGGTGATGGGTATATGGTGATTTATGCATACGGTGATGGTGGTGTGCAAGAGACATGAGCCGTGATGTATATTCTGGGTATATGGTGATTTGTGCATACGGTGATGATGGTGTGCAAAAGAGATGGCTGTGATGTATATTCTGGTTTAATTGTTGATTTGTGCATACGGTGATGATGGTGTGCAAAAGAGATGGCTGTGATGTATATTCTGGGTATATGGTGATTTGTGCCTACGGTGATGATGGTGTGCAAGAGACATGGCTGTGATGTATGTTCTGAGTGGTGCTTTTTACCTGCAGATGGGGATACAGGGCTGTTGATGTTGATGATGAAGTGTGCTGTATGGGAGAAGATGGTGTATTAGGTTGGAAAGACGGGAAAGGAGGGAAGTGGAGAGTGATGAGACGAGGGAGAGATAAATAAAAAGAATGAGTGATTGTAGAGGAAAATACCAGATTTAGAAGAGGATTGATTATAAAAAGAGTATATCAGCAAAAATGTCTAAAATCGTCTTTTCTATTTCAAAAAAATCAAAAAAAAATTTTGATACTACATCTATGATTTTTGGTACATAGATTAAGAAAAAGTCGTCATTCCAAATCTGTTTTCGTTACCAACTTTGATTGTTGCGCGCAAAAGATATGACCGTTTTAATTGTGCTAATTAGAAAAAATTCTAAAAAAATCGCGGCTTAATATAGTAAGCTGTTATATCCAATTGTCGTTAACTGAATTCGCACCCTTTGGGAATATGCAAAAAAAAAAAATTCAAAAAGTTTCAATGGATTCGCGAAAAATTAATTTGTTAAATAATTTCACGTATTTACAAACATATTTTTTAAACAATAGCGCCTATACTTACAAAAAAATATATAAAAAAATTATAGCAGCATCCAGACATTGTGAGGAATAAAATGAGACCTAAGTCGTGAAGTTTGGAGCTATAGTATTCGTGTTATTTGTAAAAATACAATGAAAATGTGACGAAAAAAATAAAAATTATGTTATTCTAATTTTATTTTTTTATGGTTTTATAGGAAATGTTAAAGAAAAAATTATTGAGTTCTTCGTCATTTTCGTCCAAATTTCACGCAATAATGAAGATATTCCGTTGCAACAACTTTTTCACTTATAGTTTTCCTATTGGCGAATATTTTTAGAACATTATATTAAATCACAAGGAATTCCAACTGTGGCATGACATTAAAATAATGTTATATTGAATATTACAACATTTGAAACGCATAGAAACCGCGTGATAGTGGAAATCACAAGATGCGCATCCGATTTTCCAAAACAGCGAATCAATCCCTCATATTTGATATACACATTGTGAAATTCCATTTGAGACCACGATGTAGCATCAGTTGCATGTTAGGGTGCAAAAAACAGTAAAATGCCCATAATTTCCACGAAGTACATTTGCATTTTATGCGCATCCGATTTCAATGATCACCATTAAAAAATACATCATCCTATGTCATTTCAACGCGATCCATCAAGAACCGTGGATGTAGCATCGCACTCAGTTTTTAGAAAAAATCGATTATATCTCCGGATTCGCGAACGTTTTTCAATATATGTTTTCGCACATTTTAAATATGCGTTTCGCTCTACTTATCTAAGTAGGAATAACACATCTAAAACGCGTCTAAATACGCGATATTTTCAAAAATATTTTTTGCATATTTTCGAAATTTGAGGGGTATCATATCCGCCGATCTAGTGGATGGATTTAGACGCGCAAAGGCTTGTTAGATTCAGAACGTAAAAAAACTAAATTCACGCGGGTTTCCACTGAAATCGAAAGGCATTCGTAAGTTTTGAATCCAAAAAACTGGTTTTTTAAAAAAAATTACGCACAAAAATTGCGACTTTAAGCTGAGATTGTTGTGAACCTTTGAAGGCTACACGCCCGAGTTATACATCAAAAAATGCGTAATCGCGAGTACTACAATCTCATAATCAGTTTTTAAACGAGTACAGTTGCGCGTCCCGATTAGAGCAAAAATTCAAAAAACCCAATTTTCAGTCTTCAAAATGTCAGCATCCGTTTGAGATGGATGCAGTGGTTATATTAAAAAATCATACATTAAAAACTTCATCTCTGAAGTGTATTCTTTAACTTCTTTTTTGATCATTATACTCTACATTGTATTGTAAAGCCACTAATTGAAAATTTACTTAAAAAAACTCGTTTCCTTCAACGATTTTTTCCTATTTTTTTACATTAATACGAACACAGCTTCCGCTCAAATTATAATTTTAAGAAATCCATCGGTGAATCGTGCTAAAACAGTTTATTTTACCTAAATGCGTTCAAAAGTTATGGTATATTACAACAATTCGCGAGTTACAATACCCCATACCTCAGTTTCAACAGAAGTAAATTTTCTACAAAAAGGCCGATATATAAGACTACTCAAAGCCTATGTTGATCTGCCCCAGAGCCAATTTAAGCTCTTGCAGTAAGCTAACAGGACTGTAGGGTCAATGGAGGAGAAGAAAGAGAGAGAGATTTAATCACATGCGCACCAAAAAGTTTATGTCTTTTGACCATCAGTCTAGGACACCTACACAGAAGGTGCTCGATTGTCTCAGTCTCCTCCTCATCCTCGCATAACCTACAATACTCAATGTTGTTGTCATCCCACTTACAAGTCATTGATCTTATTCGGCAATGGCCAGTTATGACCCCTGTAACGATTCTGATTTCTGACTTGAAAAGTGAAAGAAGGGACGCAGTTATACGCCCTGAGATTGCCGGCCAGATTGACTTAGATACCTTACATCCAGGTATGTCTTGTCAAATTCTTACGGTTTTCTCTGCGTAGAACTGCCTGAGTTTGCCGAGGAAGTAGCAGATCGGTGGCTTTACGCAGTCCTCCACCCTTAGGTCCGAGGATTGGGAGCCACGCCTCGCCAATTCATCAGCTATCTCATTACCCTCAACATCACAGTGCCCTGGTACCCAACAAAAATTGACGTTCAAATTGGTTGTTTTAAGAAAAGACCTACAGTTTTGAACAGTCCTAGATTTGATGGTGTAGGATCCAAGCGCCTTCAATGCAGCTTGGCTGTCCACGTAAATGGTCGCTGTTATACCTGCATTGTGCGTCATTTCCTCTAGTAGCTCTAAAGCTTTTAAAACAGCAAAAACCTTGACCTGAAAGACACTGCAGTCGTCGCTAAGTTTATATGAGCGGCTAATATTCAACTCGTCACAGTACACACCAGCTCCCGTACCATCTTCCATTTTTGAACCATCGGTAAAAATGGGTAGACGATCGGGCAGTGGTCTGTCCTGCTCCCAAGCACTTCTGTCAGGGATAAACACATTCACTTTGTGAAAGTCCAGGAATGGTGAAATATAGTCAGTATCACCCCCTCTGTCACATAGTCCAATCTGGCTGTCTATCCGTTTCAGAACACTAGCATGTCCAAGCTCTGACCAACGCCACTGATTTATCTCCTTAAGCCTCAAGGCACTCCTGGATGCTTGGTACTGTGTCAGAATGTCCAGTGTTTGGAAATTCAAAACAGCATTCAGGGCTGCCTGAGGGGTGCTTTTTGCTGCCCCAGTTATGAGAACTGATGCAGCCCGTTGCACTGAAGATATCCTAGACAGGTTGGCGTTAATGTTCAGGGCTTGCCACCAGACGAGACATCCATATGTCAGAATGGGGCAGACCACTGCCCTATACAGCCAATGTATTACATGTGGCCTTAAGCCCCAGCTCTTACCTATGGAGTTCTTGCAAGAATAAAGTGCAATTAGACCCCTCTTAGTGCGCTCCTCCGTGTTCCTTTTCCATTTTAGCCGATGGTCGAGGATCACCCCCAGGTATTTCGCCTCAGTAGAGAGGGTCAGTTGCACCCCATCTAGCGTGGGTGGTGTGAATTAATTTATTTTCCTCTTCTTGGTGAATAGTACCAACTCTGTCTTTGCCGGGTTCACACCAAGACCATTGTTGTATGCCCAGCGTGAGAGTTTGACCAGAGCACCTTGCATAAGTTCAGACAGCGTAGATAAATATATTAATAGTTCGCGACTTATTAAATGGTGAACCTCAACTTCAAAGATTGTAAAACTTTTTTGAATATTACCATATGTATGTCTACGGTGAAAATCGAGCCTCCGGATTTTGACTTGAAGTTTTTATCTACATTTTTTGGATATTTTGGCATATAACAGTTAAAACATTCAGATATTCGATCCAACACTAGCTAAGACAGGCAGTTTTGGCCTTGAGACAGTGCACATTTTTCGAAAAATGTCGATAAATGATACTGTGCTACAAAAGTTGATCAGAAAAATTTTCAAGCGTTCTGATGCAACAATTCTATCGTGTTCGGATCCGTGGACAACGAAAATACTTTGGTTCGTTTGGGTCACTTCGTTTTATTGTTTTATAACGGTAAAAAAGTGAAAATTTATACGGGCATAACTTCTTTTTTTTTCACGACGGATTTCTATTAATTATTTTTCTTTTAAAGGGGTAAATATTATCGTTCGTATAAGATATTATTTTTTCAAACTTTTTATTCATACCAATACAATTAATTTGTGCATTAACTGAATTTCTCATATGGTCTGTTCCAGTATTGCAAGAATCTACTAATTTTTACTATTTTTTCCGATAACATAAAGGAAAAAATGTTATCGTAGTAAAAAATAGTAGCTTCTTGCAGGTTCTGGAACAGAGCAATAATTTTCAAAATAAATATTGAACAAAACAAAAACATTATATTTTTGGATATTTGAGATATTCACACTTCAACCACTATAACTTAGTCATTTATTAACCGATTTGATTAAATAATAGCTTATTCGAAAGAGGAAAATTATTAGAATTATTAGAAATCGGTAGTGAAAAAAGAAGTTATACCTTTTAAAATTTTCACTACTATTTTAGTTGCCCACGGACTCCAACACGATGGAATTGTTGCATCAGAACGCACGAATATCCATGAAGGCCCTCCTTGAAATTTAATGATCGCTTTTAACTTTAGGTTAACCAGAACGCTATAAATCTGTTCGAAAAATCCAAACTATTTATAAGAAAAGATGACTTATAATAATGGGGGTTATTTTTTCACATACATATTTTGGATATTTTAAATAAGGTACTGCTATATGATTTTTTTCGAAAATTGTAAATTTTTTTGCATACCCAATATTTCTATTCATAAATTGCATAAAATGTAACCCGAACCCGCAATGTGCTAATTGCCTTCATTTCCCTTATTTTCTATTTTCATGATTTTATCATTGTTGTTTTTTTTTTTTTTTGCTTCTTTGGAACAGCGTTGGCGTCGACGTTGGTTTACTTTGAAACAAGGTGAGATACCGGAGCAGTTTTGCCTTGAATATTATGCCGATCGTAAGTGTCGCAAACTAAAGGGTGTAATTGATTTGGATCAATGCGAACAGGTGGACTGTGGCCTGCGACTGGAGAATCGAAAACAGAAATTTCAATTTATGTTTGATATAAAAACTCCAAAGCGTACATATTATTTGGCTGCCGATACGGAAACGGTTATGCGTGATTGGGTGAATTGTATATGTCAGGTGTGTCATCTGCATGATACCAAACAATCACAAGGTAATAACTAATAAACATTAATAAGAAAAAACAATAAATTATAAATTATCAATAAATTCTGTCACAGATGAAAACCGCTCCCAAAATATAGCGGCTACTACTGTCCATACCAACAATACATCGACTGATACAACAACCACTACCATTAATTCATCGAGTGGCACAAGCGCTGGTAATAATACCCGGCAAAGTTTCAACAACGACATACTGCGTAGGCCATTAAATGTGGTAGAACAACAACCTTTAATGACAGCCAACAACAATGCTACAACGTCATCCTCCACATTCCAACAACAAAGTGCTGAAGATAGTAGTCGAGCCTATGTCAATACAGAATATTCCAATCGAGAGACACTAGTGTGTGATGACCAATTTGAAAAACAACAATTGGCAAATGTGGTCAATGTGCAACAGACGACACAAAATCAGCAACAAACAACCCAATCCCAGACACAGCAACAAAGTTCATCGGCTCTATATCTAAATACGGCAGTATTTCAAGAGTCATCTCGTCTTGCTGTCAGTGCTAATGGTGTGGTACGTAAAATTCCTGAAAATTTGGTGCTTAACAACACTCCATTGCCGGAGTCGCAACAACATAGTGTACAGCCCTCACCAGCACTGAGTACAGCGTCTGGACCATACATACCCATAAGCGAATGCTATTCTGGAAGTCCAAAGTTTTTGGTATGTTTTGTATTGTGTATCTATCTTTTGTTCTTGACTTTATATGTATATTGAAAATTTATCATTTATTTTTTGCTTTTAGTTGGACGCAAATAATCAACCTTCAACACCGTTGAATAATTTGGATCCCAAGTTTTATGATACACCACGAAGTCATAATACTATTGGATTGAACTTAACAAATGATCAATCGTATTCACCTAAGATAACCAATTGCGGAACGGTAAGTTTTGTAAGTGCGTTTTTTATTTTTATGTAGATTTTGTTCCTTTATCCTTTAAGTGAAACAAGTGCAAATCCACAAAGAATTGATGAGGTCAATGCCGTCATTGTCCTATAAATTCTTCTTTCGCTACTCAATGCTTCTTCTAATGTCACTCTATCCACTACCAGTTATTGCGACTGTTCTGATAAGCTCTTATCTTTCCTATTAACTTCGGGTTAATTTCTTTCATGAGGTTATGCCTGACTGTCTGTCTGGACCGCAGAAGAACTCTTGAACAAATCCAAAAATTGGGTCTCGTAATATCAAGTCCGAAAGAAAAGAAAAACAAACCCCTCTAAAGTTGACGAACCCCGCAAACGTTTTAAGGACCATGATCTGCGAATCTGCACCTGGAATGTTCGCACTCTTTATAGAGAAGGTGCAGTCTTCGCATTGGCAGACGTACTTGAAAAGTACAAGGCCGATATTACTGCCATACAGGAAATACGATGGATTGGGAAAGGCGTCACAACAACACCTAAAGGTGACGCACTGTATTATAGCTGCCATGACGTAAAGCATGAATTTGGTTGCGGATTCGTAGTTAGTCGGAGACTAAAACATCTGGTATCCAGCTTCACCCCAGTGAATGAAAGACTTGCTGCAATTCGAATAAAAGCTAAATTCTTCAACATCAGCTTTATTTGTGCTCATGCTCCCACTGAAGAAAAGGACGAACAGACCAAAGATATATTTTACGAGCGCTTAGAAGAAACATATGACCGTTGCCCTGCCCATGACATTAAAATCATTCTAGGCGATTTTAATGCCAAAATTGGAAAGGAGAATATCTTTGGCCCAACAGTCGGGAAATTCAGTCTCCATAGTGAAACATCTGACAATGGTATGAGGCTGATAGACTTTGCAGCTGCAAAAAGCATGGTAGTTAGCAGTACCAGATTTAATCATCTCGATATTCATAAGGGCACCTGGCTGTCTCCAGATCAAAGAACAAGTAATCAAATTGATCATGTTGTAATAGATGGAAGACATTCATCCAGCGTGTTGGATGTACGATCGTTCCGAGGCGCAAACATTGATTCGGACCACTACCTTGTTGCAGCAAAGGTACGTACCCGTCTAAACGTTGCAAATAAAGCACGAACAGACTCAACGCGGAAGTTGGACATCGATAAGCTGCAAACACCACAGATAGCCACAGCATATTCCACTCAACTAGCCCAATTGCTTAACGCGAGCACTCCTTGTCCCGATAACATAACAACACAATGGCAGCATATTGCCCACTCCATGCAAACAGCCGCAAAATCCTCACTTGGATTCCAGAGACCTCCACAAAGGAATTCATGGTATGACCAGGAGTGTCGTGCTGCTACCGAAGAGAAAAATGCGGCATATAGAGCTACTTTACAATCAGTAGCAACGCGTAGCGCACGAGAGAGATATCGGGAGAAAAGGAGAGAAGAGAAACGGCTTTTCCGCAAGAAAAAGAGAGAAATGGATAAGCGGGAGTGTGAAAAAAATCGAGATGTACAGGAGACAGAATGAAGTCCGAAAATTCTACCAAAGAGTGAAACATCAAACAGATGGCTTTGGTACAGGCACATCCTCCTGTAGAGACCAGCAAGGTAATCTGGTAACAGATACAGATAGCGTGCTCAGGATATGGAAGGAACATTTCTCCAATCTGCTGGTATCCAATAGTAGCGAAGACGATGATACCACAGATCCAATCCCAGAAGATGGTATAGAATGTATACCGCCCGGCCAAGATGAGGTAAAAACAGCAATCAACCGGCTGAAGAATAATAAAGCAGCAGGAGCCGATGGCTTACCAGCCGAGCTGTTTAAAACCGGAGGCGACGCGCTGATAAGGTGTATGCATCAGCTAGTTAGCACCATCTGGCAGGAAGAACGCGTACCCGATGATTGGAACCTGAGCATCCTATGTCCCGTCCACAAGAAAGGAGATAAGACTGTATGCTCAAACTATAGGGGCATAAGTCTTCTCCCTATTGCCTATAAGATAGTGTCAGGGATATTGTGCGAACGACTAAAGCCAATGGTCAACGAAATAATTGGACCATACCAATGTGGCTTTAGACCTGGCAAGTCCACCATTGACCAGATATTTACCCTGCGGCAAATCCTAGAGAAGACCCAAGAGATGCAGATCGACATATTTCACCTTTTTGTCGATTATAAAGCAGCATTCGACAGTCCCCTCCGATCAAAGGTATTTCACGCAATGTCTGAATTTGGTATCCCCGCAAAGCTCATCCGGCTTTGTAAGATGACTTTAACTGATACTAGGTCCTCAGTTAAAATTGGAAAGAACCTCTCCGAAGAATTTTGTACCAAAAGAGGTTTCAGACAAGGAGACAGCCTTTCGTGTGACCTGTTCAACATTTTGCTGGAAAAGGTAATACGAGATGCAAATGTCAAAAGAAATGGCACAATTTACACCAATAGCCACATGTTACTTGCCTATGCTGATGACATAGACATCATGGGACGATCAGTAAAGGAAGTAACTGATACCTTTAGGAAGGTCGAAGCAGAATCTGCGAAAGTGGGTCTGGCGGTAAACGGCGAAAAGACCAAATTGATGGTGTCGACGCGCAAAGCGTCCATAGAGCTCGGACCAACCGTAGAAGTTGGTACCTACAATTTTGAGGTAGTTAAAGACTTCGTCTACCTCGGCACTGCCATAAACACAACAAACAACATCAGTTGTGAAATAAGAAGAAGAATTGTATTGGCCAACAGATGCTACTATGGATTAAGTAAGCAATTTAAAAACAAAGCCACATCTCGTCAAACAAAAATAACACTATACAAAACGCTGATACTACCCGTGCTAATGTATGGCTCCGAAGCATGGGTACTTGCGCAAGCAGATAAGGCAGTGCTTATTGTGTTTGAGAGGAAAATTCTTCGAAAGATCTACGGGCCGATTTGCGTTGACGGTGAATATCGACGTCGTATGAACCACGAGCTATATAAGCTATACAAAGACATGCATATAGTTAAACGTATCGAGATGCAACGATTGCGTTGGCTAGGCCATATCATGAGAATGAGCGATGATGAACCCGCTAAAAAGGCGTATGAATACATGCCACATGGCGGTGCACGCAGAATCGGCAGGCCTAAGCTTCGATGGAGTAAACAAGTGGATGAAGAAATGGAAAGGCGCGGTATTCCAAAAAGTCAAGCGAAAAACAGAGAGGAATGGAGATCTTTTCTTAGTTCGGTCTATAGAACAAATGTTCTGTAATGGGCCAACTAAGTAAGTAATATCAAGTCCGAAGATGGTTATATTGGTCCTCTTCTTTCGGTACCTCCCCCATAACCAATAACTCTTGAACGGATCAACCAACTTGATTCAATACGTGGATCTCGTAATATTTCTACCATACATACCCAGCAAAATGTTTGTAGCCAAAGAAGTAGTTAAATCATGAGTGCAAGTGATTCCGGACTACATCTTTTTACGTGAAAGAAGTCATGATTTTTACAAGGGCATGGTGCAGTGAGGATACTGTCTAATTTACTTCTTAAGCACACATTTTGCATTAGTTCTTTGTAGTGAATAAATCACAACAACATATGATTCAACTACTTCTTTGGCTACAAACAAAGATGTAGTTCGAAATCACTTTTATTATTTTTTGTATACAAATTACTTTTTATGGATGCAAACATATTGCTGTTATTATAATTAACAAGAAACAAATTAAGTTCTTTGTCTTTTTAAGTTTTTTTTTTTTGCAAAATTTTGAAATTTCTAAAATGTGAAAAATTTATGAAATGGATTCAAATCGGACATTGTCAAAATGTGAAGAACGGACTGCATTTTTCATGACTCTGCGTGGACTGCTTCAAAAAAAGCTATTCAATCACTACTTCACAAGGAACAACTTCAAATAAATTTTGCTGGGTACATCAGGTTAGAATATGGACTGAATTTCAAAAAATTTCGAAAAAGTACAGTTTAAAACAAGCTATCCAAGCGCTTTAATTTTTTTGCAACAAATTGTCCTCGCGGCAACTTTTACGATTTTTTAAGTTTTTTTCGGGAGCATGTCCATACTTTCTAAGAAAATAACACGCAAAACTAAAAAAACCCTACGGCCGACAACTTTCGATCCGGATATTACGTTGTCCAAACTTTGCATATTATAATATTTCTGCGAATCTGGGATAAAATAATTTCGCCGCAATGCACTTAATGCCTTTTTATACTTCCACTTAGAGTTGGGCAATTGAACGACCTAGTTCACTGTCCTAGTTCCAAAACGTATGAGTAACGGCATATAAACTAACGTGTAATATTACGTATACGCAGTTTGCTTATAAAAACGACCTGTGTCCATTGAAGTTCAATCGGCACAACTCTACTCCCACTCCTCAGGCTAACGAGGGTATATACACATTGATGCGACACTCTGCAACACTTTTGAGTTTTATCAATACCGATATATTTGTCAGCAAGTTCATAGGTGCAAAAAGTGTCACTAAATTCGGCAAACCACCTAAATACATTAATTTTTGGTAGTGTAGCCGGTATTTGATCTGGCCATTGATGAAAGTTTCCATTCACACAGGCGGAGGGTATATCCCTGTCTGCAAAGCCAACTGAAACTTTTTAGGTTGATTTCTTTGTTCTTCCATTATTTTAGATCATGGATTTTTTATTATTTCTTTACTAGTATATCGTTAATAATCTTCTCTCTTTCCATTCTAGCAACAACCCATTAATGTTTCTAAGAATCGTAGCCATAAATCGGATTCTGATTCTGAAAGTGTTTTTACGGATGATGATGAATGGTCACATCCAATGCCTTTGAGAGAAAACCTTGGTAATTATTTTCAAAAATACATATTTCTCACATTTGTTTTTTATTAAACGTCCATCTTAATATTATTTGTAGATCGTAATACCCGACCATCGGATAGTTCCGTGGAAAATGAATCGTTTGTATTGACCTATTCACAACGATTTTCAAAACTACCTGACGATGCTATTAATGAGCTGAAAAATACAGCAAGCAGTAGAAGTGTACACAATTCCAATGAATGTTTGGAAAAATTGGCAAAAGTTTTAAAAAATAAAAATAATCTCATATTGGACTTTAAGGACAATGAAAAGTAAGTTAAACATTATGACGTTATTAACCCACTTAAAGCCACTAGTCGTTTAAAAGCCACCAAAAATGGTTGCAAAAATTGACGTAAAACTCGAGTATTTTCGCATATTTTTGTGGGGTTATTTGCATTTTGTTATAGTATTGTCTGGTATCTGTCATTCCACGCCTTTAAATTTTCATTTGTCCTACGCATTTCCACGCATTTGGTCTAAAACTCAAGCAATTCAAAAAATTGATTTTTGTGTAATTTTCGACTTTTAATGGAAAATTTAAATATGCCATAAAAAAAATTTATCAAAAATGTTACATTCATATAACTTCAGGGATTTGTTGGGAGTGTAGTAATACCCCGTTAACAAACCGACTGGGTTTTAAATGTCTATTCCATTGTCTATATTTCAAATAAATCCTTATAAAGAAGGTTAACCCTGCAAAAAGCTCTAATATAAACAGCATATAAGAGTGTTTTCTCAATCAAAAACCAAGGGATTGTCAAGTAAGAATATACCTATATTACCCTTTAAATATTTCGGCACTTTTAAAAGAAAACCTGATTGCAGGAAAACTATTCGTTTTAGAGAAAAAAATTAGTTATTAAGAAATGCTTAAAAAGTTTCAAAAATATAATTTTCATACAAAATTTTAAGTTTTCTCGCAAAAAATTCTCTGCGCTAAGTGGGTTAACTATGTTGCTACCATTAATAATTTATCTTTTTTCAATGCATATAAAAATTAATAAATTTATATATTAAATAATTATATAAATAATTCCGAGAAATTAAATAACAATCCTTTGCTTTTTTATCTGTATTGCAGATCTACTCGTGATATGCCACAATTTTCAGATACTGAAAATACTTCACCCGCTATTATTGGACCACGTGATGCACGCTCTGTTGTCGATGAAAGCTATGACATACCACGTTCCCATCAGTTACCCTATTACAATATAGCCAATATAATGGAAAAGGCTAATAGTCCAGAGGCAAATCCAATTGCTGCATCAACACCAAATTTAATGAGCGGTACGGATACGGTACCCAGCTCACCGGCTTCAGTGATCTCAGCTACACACTCACTGGGACCACAAATTTCATCAAGTGTACGCACATTACCCCGACCACATTGCTATACAAATGCGGCACCATGTAAAGTCGAAAATAATGTATTTCGTTATGATTTCATTGATCAAACCAAATTACCGCCAGTTAATCGTAAACTAAAACCAAAACTAAGTGTTGAGGCTGATAAACCACCAGAAGAATTACCAGCAAAACCGCCACAATTAACCGCACAAGTTGATAATTTGGCAAATCGTTTGCAAACAGCACATATACAACAAACAACACCAGCTGGTCTGGGGAATGGTGGCGGTGGAGAAAGTGGCATTTCGGCTACTACGGAAAATATTCCATTGAAACCGCCATCGGTGGATCGTAAAAATAAACCCAATGCTTATAAGGTAAAGCTATTATTAGTAACTAATATATCAAAGTTTCATTTTCTATAAATGGTAAGAAAAGCTATTTAAAACATATATCTGAGAACGTTAAGGCCAGTCCGCGAAATCAGGAAAACACCTAATATATCGGAACTCTGTACAGATTGGATGTAGTTTTTCGCGGATGTACTTAGAAAATTCAAGACCGATATAAATCAGCTTCTCGCTGATTTTATATTGTTCTAGTAGCTAGGAAAACTTGAAGCTGGTCGACTACAAAATGCAACATCTCTAAGCGTTAACTGACTATTTGATTTTTTGTCATATTTCTAAACCGAATTATTTATTAAAATCGTAAAAATTATCCAAATAAAAATATAATTATCTTCTTCTATTTTTGCAGATTGGTAACTCAAATACTCTTGGTAACAATACTCGTCGAACAACCGGTGCTCCACTATCAATGGTAATGCTATCAAATGAAAACGAAATACCAACATCATATGCCATGGAATCGCGAACTTTGCCCCGTCAACCAAGGCCAAACTACGCCCTAAGCCATGCTAACCAATCTCATTGTAATACACCGACCTTGATTAATACTACTGCTCTTAGCAGTGGTGGTTTCACCATACAACATCAACGAACTGCTTCTGCTAATGCAGCCATGCAACATTTGAACTCGAATAACACTCTAATATCAAATAATACAACATTACCCATACAATTACAATTACCGCCTAAAAATGAACATAAATTACAATATTTTGATTTAGACGTTGCCAATGCTCCAGCTATTAATCGTCAAAGTATGAGTGTGGGTAATTTAAATAGTGGTGCTACCGGTAATCGATTAGGTTTAGCGGCTGATCCCTCGGCCAGAGCTCCAGTACAAAGTACAGTGGTCTACAATTCAGTGGATTTCGTTAAAACTGAGGCCTTTAAACGCATACGCGAAGAAAGAAAAACCCAAAATGAAGGTGTTAACACCAATAACAATAGTAGTAATAAGTAAACCAAATGGTTTTTTTAAAAGTACGTTTAAAAAAGTATATAGAAAATATGATTATTATATGACGCATACTAGTGTAATGTTATTTATTAGTATAAAAAAGAAAAACGTTTGCAAAATATTTATTTGCGAAAACAAAAAATACATTGTCAGTTAAAAAAGTATTTCACACAAATTTTATTCGCATACAAACTGAAGGAAAACACATTTCCTATACATATTAGAAAAAAACATGACTATATGACAATTTAATCTTAAAATTTGTTTATTAAAAATATTTAACTCAAAATTGTCATAGTAATGGTAAAAATAATTGTTTGAACATTTTAAATTTTTACAGTGAAAATGACGTAAAACTTGGGTATATTATAAAAAGGAAAATAATAGTACGGTTACACTAGAGTTTTTTTGCCGGGTTAACCCACTTCGAGAGGATTTATTTGACGTTTGCGCTATGGAATTGACATTTGAAATCCAAACCAACTGGGTTAATCCGGTTAAGTGTAACCGGGGTATTACATTGAGAAAACTTGATAAAAATAATAGTATTTTTACTATAGTTTGGTTAGGTTTCAGTAGGCGCTCGGTAGCCATTGTTTCGTCGTATTCTGTTGGCAAAGAATTATATCTCCTTAAACTTACATTCAACAAGCAAAAATTATTTTTTTAAAGGGATCTTATTCATCTACCTACGAGTACCTTACACACTATCTTTCAAAGTGTTATTCTTTTTATATGTCAGATTACCATATCCTAATTTTGTACAAAAACATTTCTTTGAGGGAGATATTAAAGTTACCAGCCACACTGGCTTTTACTCCACATGACTTAGAACCAGAGAATTACTCAAAAATTATTTTTTTTTTAAAGGGATCTTATTCATCTACCTACGAGTACCTTACACACTATCGTTCAAAGTGTTATTCTTTTTATATGTCAGATTACCATATCCTAATTTTGTACAAAAACATTTCATTGAGGGAGATATTAAAGTTACCAGCCACACTGGCTTTTACTCCACATGACTTAGAACCAGAGAAGTACGCGGGGTGTTTTTAGCGGTACGCCCGCCCCTAAAAATTTTGCTTCCAAAAAGTCATAATTGGTCTAGTGCCACGTTTATAGTACGCCAAATAGAAGCAGAGATATTTCTCATTTATAAATAATAAAATTTGGATAGATTAGCAGCTTTTGCAATAACTCTGATATTTGACCATCAACACCAGCACATTTAATATTAGTTTAAAGCTTGGCATTAACTTTTAATGTGAAAATTATGTTTTAATGCCGACAAATTGGTTTATTTTGCGTTTTCAAATTCATCCAAAAGTAAAAGAGCACATATAATAATGACCCTTAAAAATATAATTTTAATATAATTTTTTCATACAAAAAATAAAATTAAAATTTGGGATGGAACTAATGGTGTCCAAAACCAATAAGATAGAATTTGTGGTAGAGTTATGTGCCTTTATTACACAAGGGCTGACATAGCAAAAGAGAGAGTAAATTTGTTTTTTTATGACAACGTATATGGGCTGACATCTACGGATTGAACAGCGATTACTGGGATATCTCCATTGTTCACCACCTTCGCTAACCTACTTTGCATGATTGTATAGGTGAGATTTTCTACTTTCATTGTCAGGCTTTGCTTTTGGAGGGCTCGCAACCAAAACTGTGCTATTCGTCATTACAATTCAAATATCAAAAATGAACAATTGGGTTGAGTAGCGATTATTGATTTATCTCCGTTGTTGGAATACATACGCCAACCTACTTTGCATGGCATGGCATTTTGCACCAATAAAATATAAAATAAATATATAATAATAATATATACAATAATATTTTCCGACCAATTATGTAATTTGTTGAATACAATACACAGATGATTTCTATCACCAGATGCCATTTTTCTTTATTTTTATTTAATTTTCAAGATTATTGTCTTTATGTGTTTTTTGATATTGATCTGCCAAAATCATAGTTATCTCTTCTCATGGCTGCAAGATATTTCATTCAACTTGGGGTTCCGTTTTTTCAATATTCGATAAATTATGTGACAATCTCTGCACCAGGCTCATCATTTGGGAAATCTAGTATAGATTTGAATTCTATTATTTTTAAACCATTTATTCTGTAATAGCTAATATGTTTTGGTGGTCTCATTTATACTTATTTAGGGCTTTTATTCTAAACAGAACATATTGTTACATAAGCCGAACTAAGATTATACATAATTCCAAACGCGCCGATCTTCTACCATGTTTCTCCAATTTTGGATGCCATGTTTTGCGTCAAATGGGTCGTATCCATATGCCGATGGCTTTATTCATCCTCTTGACATGGCCCAGCCAACGCAATAGTTGCAGCTCGATACGTTTTACTATATCGGTGACGGTCGGCGGGTACAGCTCATGGATAGACCGGGTCTCTTTTATACCTATTTTTAATTCCACAAAATGAAACAGGTATTTTTAATTAAAGTATGTAAATTTTGCCACGATCGATCACTTCTGACTTCATTTTCATTTTAACAATTATTTTTGCAAGTAAAGAATTATTCGGGTACCTGATTATTTGATCATTTATTGTACGGTTACTTCCCAGCAAACTGTTCGATGCCAAAGATGCCATTCAATCATGGGTGCAAGTGATCTGGCATGTCATCTTTTTAGGATCTTCATCGATGAATTTTATATGAGCGTGGACCCCAAAAGATGCTATTTATTTTTGGATCCAAAGCATGTCATTTACACCAATGCTTTGACATATCATTTGCACCAATGCTTTGGCATGTCATTTCCACCAATGCTTTGGCATGTCATTTTCACCAACCCTTTGGAATGACATTATGCGATTTCGAGTCTCCGACAACATCAAGCCTGTTCTAAATAATTAATCTTATATATTTAGAAAAACGTATATAAATAAAAACACAAAATTCATCTCTATTGGATCGATGGAATGGATTCAAATGCTGATGAAAAGATCGGATCTTTCACGACTTCGTTTGAACCAATGCAAAAGATGCAATGAAATAACGTCATCGCATGGAACCCCTTCCTTAAAATTTTGCTGGGTTATCAATTTATTTAAACTCATGACAATATCATGACAATGATCGGATCTTTCACGACTTCAATTGCACTCATGAAATTTCAATGAAAAGGAACGGATATTTCACGACTCCAGTCGAACTCATGATTATTCGATAAAAAAGATCGGATTTTTCACGACTTCATTTGAACTCATGCAAAAGAACCAGTGAAATCATGATTTCACATGGAATGTAATTGTATGTACATGAACCACCCGGAAAAGGTTATACATTTTTAGTATTTATGTGGGTATTTTGCAACAAAAAATTTAATCTTCAACTAAGCGATGTTTTTTTACTGTGTGCCTGCGGTGTTTAGTTCCTCCTTAAAATTACGCAAAAATGCCGAGGTCTTCTTTGCTGCAATTGAAAATTTCAGTGACTGGTTTTTAATTTCATCCTAAGAATAAAAATTCACACACGGAGTTTTGTCCTTAAGAGGGAGAATCAGAAAACTCACGTGGAATTTACGTTCAAAGTAACTCCCAATATCAATAGCAAAGTTATAGTGAAAGACTAGCAAAGAATAATGACACCAACAATGCAATAAAACAGGATATTCGACGATAAAAACAATTTTTTTTAAATAGTTTTTCCCAATACAGGTTTGGCCCTTTCATAATACAGAATGTGGTTTCATATAGATGATAAAAGTTCAGTGTGAAATTAAAAGAATTGCTTCTCAAAATTTATTTGTATTTTTATTTCTTTGGACAAATCACTGTAATTATTTTGGATTTTCTAAATATGTATTAAAAAATAGCTTAAAATGTTAAGACAAAAGTCAACAGATTTATTTACAAAATAGGACTTTATAATCTATATAATATTTATCCAAAACTGTTCTTCCCCCATAAACAAAAGTGCATTATGAAAAATTTGATACAGATTATAAATTACAATAAAAATTCAGCTTAACGGATATAAGAAAGACTACAAATCGAACACCAAATATAACATGTGGCCTGTTTTCCTAAGACTTTATATTCGAATTCAAATTCGTTCAAATTACTACCAAACTCCTCTTGTTGTGGTGGAAAATGTTTGAAACAAATATTTTCAAAAAAAAAGTTTGATAGTAGGTCCATATTTATATTAGGCAATTTTCCTTGCGGCAATTGTCAGTTTGATGGAGAGAGTGGGTGAGGTATATGGTAACCGTTTGCCTCTCAACAACCTCTCTTACCAACACACTGACAATTGCCGCAAGGAAAATTGCCGAATGTAAATATGGATAGTTCGAACAAATTTGTAATCCAATCGTCTTAGAGATACAGGCCATTAATTATTCTTTGAAATAGAAGTTGAACCATTTTATTAAGATCGTTATAACAAAATATTACACCTACTATACTTCGGGTCATATTACACCAAATATAAACGGTGCTAAGACAATTTTTTAGAATAGATGAACAAACCGTGATTAAAAATTTTTATGGGCGAAATTGTATTTTATAAAAAACTACTTCCCGCGTACACCCCAAAGGGACAGGGAGATTGTTTTTAACGGTATATGTATAAAAACTTATATCCGTTAAATGCTGGATATGCTTACATATGGTAAAAACGATAAGGCCATGGCTAATTTATAAATTTAGCATTAAAATTTGTAACGTGCCTGATTATAAAATAAAAAAGAAAATGTAAAACAATATGAATATATTCCAAGTTGTAAAAGAAATTAAAAAATTGACTGCTACTCGAGAAATAAGAATTACACATGCTTTCATTGAAAATGATCGGAAGTGAGAATGAAGCACGGACGGTTCCAAAACAAAAACAATGTTTTTTACAACCTAACTTGTTCCTCATAAAATATTATGGAACTTTATGTAATTTAAACCCGTGCGTTCATTTCACAGGTCCTATGTGTGTGTTATTTTTGTACAACAAAAACAGCGTAGTAGAGAGTAGTTAAATAAGCTTTAATAAAAAAAATCAATAAATATTCTATTCCAAAATCAAAATTAAATATACAAAGTTATTAAAAATATTAATATTTTTATATGTTTTATATAATAATAAAGTAGCATTTAAACACACACACACAACGATAACAAAATGCATATTCGTACAGTATGTAGTGCTATTAGAGCGCATTTATAAACATACATATATATTCGTGTATGTATATCTATCTATTTAATACAATTTATATAAATATGTTAGACAAAGTTATGAATTAATAACAAAATGCTTTTATATTTATAACGAGAAAAATATATGTTTATACAAAAATTCGCATTACAATTAAGTATATGTATATGAATTTGAAAATAATAATTAATTGTACAACGTATTAAAATGAGTTTATATTATGTGCATTAACACATGCATTTATATATAGCGCTTGGTATTCAAAATAGAATAGATGAAAAGGAATAAAAACAAATAAAAAATTAGATTTAAATTAAAAAAGTAATTTTTACTTAAACCTGTGGAAATTATGTTTTACAATCTTCGGAAAGTCCTTCCTAGACACTAGCAGAAAATAAAAGGCTGCAGCAAAACAAAGACAAAGAAAACAAAGCGGTAACGGCGGATATAGTCATGTTACAGGAATGAATTTTGATCGATTAATTCCGTATCTAGCTTCTTCAGAAAACGCAACGCAAACACAAAGATAAAATAAAACAAGTAAGGACGTATCAGTCAGCTGTGCTGACGGAGAAATACCCTCAGCCACTGACCAAGAAAAAAACAACAAAACCAAACAAAACACAATAATTATGCCGTATATAAAATATATTGATTTTATATCACCATTATCTTAGGAAGTATTGACTTACTCCGGAACAAAATGTACCATTGTAAATGAGGCCGCTCCAACAATCTACTGAAAAAGAGTCAAAACGATGCGAGAGGAGCTCCTAAACTTCACTTTATCCGAATTTTGTGTGGGAGGTACCCGAAGGAGTGGACCGATATAGTCTATATTTCAATCCCATACTGGACTGGTTAAAATAATACGATGTGCAAAGCCTGCATCAATCAAAAACTCCCTGTGAGGATTATCTTGCGGATTTGCCATTTTGGTTGGTGCCGTCAGGGTTTCTTGGAGCTTTTAGGCCAATATCTCAGGAAGTATGGACTTCCGCAAGAAAAAAATTGTAGCGTCGTATAGCGAGCCACAAAAAAGCCTACTGAAAAAAATTTCAAAACGATACGCGAGGAGCTCTTAAACTTCACTTTATCCGAATTTTGTGTGGGAGGTACTCGAAGGAGTGGACTGATACAATTCATATTCCAACCTGATACATGACTGGATGAAATAATACGATGTGCAAAGCCTGCACCAATCAGAAATTCCCTGTGAGGATTATCTTGCGGATTTGCCATTTTGGTTGGTGCCGTCAGGGTTTCCTGGAGCTTTCAGGCCAATATCTCAGGAAGTATGGACTTCCGTCATAAAGGGAGCCGCAAGGAAAACTTACTGAAAAAATTGCAAAACCATCCGAGAGGAGCCCTTAAACTTCACTTTATCCGAATTTTGTGTGGGAGGTACCCGAAGAGTGGACAGATATAGTTCATATTCGAACCAGATATATATCTGGAAGAAATAATACGATGTGCAAAGTTTTGACCAAATTGATTGTTCCCTTCGAGAGCCATTTTATAGAAAAATTTGAACTTTTGTGGGGGAGGTACCAGAAGGAGTGGACCGATATGGCCCATCTTCGAACTTAAACTAAGTTTGGACAAAATATTACGATACCCAAAATTTGGTTCGAATCGGTTAGACTGTTCCACAGTTATCGTGCGCACAAGCCAGACAGATAGACATTTTTCGTATCAAAGTGTATATACCCTTCTAGCCTAAAGGCTGAGGGTATAAAAATCAAAATGCAATTATGGAATTGAAACGGAATGGTTTCAATTCGGAGTTTGTAACATCTGTAGTGTCTCAAATAAAATTATGTTAAATATTCCCTGATTTTTATTAGCATTGCAAGTAAAACAAGTATCAGTCGGTTAACCTCATAAAAATCTTGCATCTTAAGACAGAAGGTTAGAGACCATTTTTCGTTTTATTTTTACCGAGTTTTATTGGTACCCATACCAAAATTTACAGAATTCTGACCGAACGCTAAAATTTGAGCGTTATCAGAAATGAATAATTATGGATTTTTTGTAGAAGGTCCCAGAAGGTGTTGTTGTTGTAACAGTGTTTTTGTTATGTTTATTTGTTCGTTCCTCTGTTCAATCTGGCTCTGGGTCTATCTCCAGTTCAAGAAAAGTGGCTGCTTCGATGGGATGTAGCCATAGATCCACTGGAGTTAGATGGGTAGGTTTGGCGGCGCAGTTAAAAAGGTGTTGTGTGTCGTGCGGGCCCATGCCGCATACTGGGCAGATGTCTTGCACGGCGCGATCGATTTCCGCCCAATAAGAATTTAGGCGACTGCAATATCCCGAGCGTAGTTGAGCCAAAACTACTCTAGTTTGTCGTGGCAGCTGACGCTCCTCAGCTGCGATAGATGGAGGATGTACTCCGAGTACTTTATTCACACTATAATTGCTTAAGGCCTTGGCAACTGCGTCCGTGTGAATGCTATTCAATCCTGCTTGATATGCTTGTTGATCTAGGGGTTCTCTCCTGTATCGTTGGACCTCTCCCTCTAGAGCATGGATATCCTTCCTGATCTCCCTGAATGGGCCGGGCCTACCCACAAGATGGTGATTGGGATGGCTCACACGATAACATCCAAGCAGGTACTGCAACGAAAGCATCTCATTGTGTTGCTTTACAGGAAGAATTTTTGCCTCCTCATGTAGATGGTCCACTGAAGATTTGAGGAGGCACCCTGTCGCTGTTCTCAGGGCTGCATTCTGGCAAGTTTGAATCTTTTTCCAGTTCGAATCACACAATCTCGGGGACCAGACTGGAGCCGCATAGCTTACCACAGACCGACCTATCGCGTTATATGTGGTCAACAAGGTTTCTTTATCTGCACCCCAAGTGCTGCCGGCCAGGGACTTGAAGACCTTATTCCTACTTTTCAACTTGTCGCAGATAGCTGTGGCGTGTGCGCACGACGTGAATGTAGTGTCGAATGTGACCCCTAAAATTTTAGGGCAGTTTGTGGTCGGAATTCTGCTACCGTCGACCACGACATTCAACTCACGTCCAAACTGCGCTGTCCATGTGGTGAACAGAGTGGCTGTAGATTTTGTGGGGGAAATCTGCATATTCCTCGAATGGAAAAAGGTGGTAAGATCAGTTAAATAGTTGTTCAGTCTCTCGCAGATGTCATCAGGATAAGTACCCGACGCCAAGATCGTGCAATCATCCGCATACGTCACGATCTCAATGCCGTCTGGAGGGGGTGGAATACAGGAGAGGTAGAGGTTAAACAGTTCCGGAGATATCACCCCACCTTGGGGAACTCCCTGTTTCACTCTACGGGGTTTGGACTTCTTATTCCTGAATTTCACGTACGACTGGCGTCCACACATATAGTTGATTATCCAACGTTTCAAGCTTGGCCGGAGGGTTGTCTGCTCAATGTCCTCAAACAGCGTGGAGTGCCTGACTGTATCAAAGGCTTTTGATAAGTCAAGCGCCACCATCACTGTTCTATCGCACGGCCGTCTCTGGTTGAGTCCTTTACAGATATATGTGGTAATGGCGTGCAGCGCTGTTGTCGTGCTGTGCTGCTTACGGAATCCATGTTGATGATCGGCAACTTGATAGCTATTTCTGATACTGGGGAGGATCAAGGCCTCAAGTGTCTTTGCTACGGGCGACAAAAGCGAAATCGGTCTGTACGATTCACTTTTGCTGGCATCCTTGCCTGGCTTCCGTAGTGGGACCACCCTGCCCATTTTCCAGACTTCGGGAACAACGAGGGTGGCTAGCGACAAGTTGAAGACTTTGGTGAGATCCTCGACTCCCGGCTCATCCAGCTGCTTTAACATTACCATGGAGATTCCATCAGGGCCCAACGCTTTGGATGATTTAGCGTTCCTGATGGCATTGGCAACATCATCCATTGTAAATTGTGGTGGTTCATCCTCGGCAGGAAGAGATCTGATGCGACGTAATACTCTTCTCTTCGCCCTGTCTCTCTCGGGATGCTCGACAAACTGTCGATTGAAATTACTTGCGCACCTCTTCCGGTCAGTCAACGTAACGTCGCCAAACGTGACTGAGGTCCTATCTTCCCTTCTTCCAGGGTTCGAGAGTGACTTAACCGTTGCCCACAATTCACCTATACCGGCTCCAATGTTGCAGCTCTTCAGA
Source organism: Musca autumnalis (assembly GCF_047663935.1). Lineage (NCBI taxonomy): Eukaryota > Metazoa > Arthropoda > Insecta > Diptera > Muscidae > Musca > Musca autumnalis. The sequence goes on along the minus strand of NW_027411977.1, from coordinate 112,036,308 downwards.
TGATTTAACCATTTGTTCCGCTTATGCTCGCCGACCAGCCTGTTAACTTCCAGTGTCAGCTCACTGACTCTGGGGTCATTGGGGTTGATACGACGAAGCTCATCACGCTCGTTTGCTAATCCCGTCGCCTCTGCTGGGAAATTTGGTCTTACTTCGGGTATTCGACCAGCAGGGATATGGCGAGCGGCTGCAGCAGTGATGATGTCCCGGAACGTCCTTTCCGCTACCCGAACATCTGAAGGATTGGGCAATTCTCTGAAGCGGTGATTGGTGAACTCTCTAAAACTCGGCCAATCAGCTTTTTTATGATTGACGAACGTGCGGCGTTCAGAGGTGATGAAATCGGGTGGTCTGCTAATGGAGACAATTATGGGGAGATGGTCTGATCCAAGGGAAATGACGGGTTGCCAGGTAACGTCATTTGTCAGACCAGGTGACACGATGGTTATGTCAGGCGAACTGTGACACTCTCCTCTAATTCTGGTAGGGGCGTCCTCATTGACCGTGCAAAACGTAGAGCTATCAATCTGCTCAGCCAGCGCTGTACCTCTCTGGTCGTTTCCGAGGGCCGAATGCCACATCTCATGATGTGCATTAAAATCCCCCAGGACCAGACGATTATGACCTTGAAAGAGCGGGCTAATGTCAGGCCTATAATCAGGGATACAGCTATTTCTCGGCGGGATGTATACATTCAGCAACTCTATCTCGGCAGCTCCACACCTGACTGCTACCCCCATACATTCCATGTATGGGTCATTAGAGACAGGCTCAAGCGAGATAGGTCTGTATTGGACAGACTGGTGCAATAGGAAAGCCAATCCCCCACCTCCACTTCTGGTGCGATCTTTCCTCAGAACATTGTAACCATCACAATGCTCTAAGCTGTGGTTGTTGTTCAGCTTGGTTTCCTGCACCGCCGCGACCTTGATGTTCTTCCGACTCATAAAATCTACTATCTCCTCGATCTTACCTCGGAGTCCATTGCAATTCAATTGCAAAAAGGCTGCATTTTCGGGGATTGGGACAACAACGACTGGTGTTAAAGGCTGCGTGTGAGGTTGTTGTCGAGGGGACTGCGGGGGAGTTTCGTAATCAGACGACGAGGGAGTCTCGTAATCCGACGACGACTCACTGGGAACTGTGTTCACACAGCATGCAGCAACATAGTCCCTGTCGTAGTCCCTCACGTGGACGAGTCCAGAGCAACCCCTTAGATGCACCCACTCCTGACATCTATTGCATCTCACCGAAGGTTGGATGTGGGTGAAGATGCGAATGTGACAAACTGAGCACAGATATATTGGTCCTGGGTTTTCCTCCGTCCCGGCTCGGACCAATAGAATTCGGAGCAGGCATTCCGGGATATGCTGCTCCCAACACAGAAAAACGAAACAAATACGAACATGTACACACTGAGGTGGCAGCCGCTGGCCGGAACATTGGTTTTGTGTTATTCCGGGTCAATCCGGTACGAAAGAACCCGCTGCCGTGGGATTGTCCCAGAAGGTGTGCACAGTGTCGTCCACATGTATGGGAAGGTACGACAAAAATACAAATCCAATCAATCAGTTTTTTTTTCTAAGATCAAAATGGACCAATTTTACAATTTCAGGTATGGTACCCATAACTGTACTCCCCCGATTTGAAATAATTCTAAGTTTATAGACGCAGTTTTTATTTAATTTAAACTGTAATTTGACATTCAATGTTCTCAATCCCACGGCAGCGGGTTTTTTCGTACCGGATTGACCCGGAACCACACAACATCAGCGTTCCGGCCAGCGGCTGCCACCTCAGTGTACATGTGTTTGTATTTGTTTCGTTTTTCTGTGTTGGGAGCAGCATATCCCGGAATGCCTGCTCCGAATTCTTTTGGTCCGTGCGGGACGGAGGAAATCCAAGGACCAATTTATTTGTGCTCAGTTCGTCACATTCGCATCTTCACCACATCCAACCTTCGGTGAGATGCAGTAGATGTCAGGAGTGGGTTGCTCTGGACTTGTCCTCGTGAGGGACTACGACAGGGACTATGTTGCTATGTTGCTGCTCCACGCAGCATGGATACAGTCCCCAGTGAGTCGTCAACGGATTACGAAACTGCATCGTCGTCTGATGATGAAACTCCCCCGCAGTCCCGCAACATTTAACACCAGCCGTTGTTGTCCCAATCCCAGAAAATGCATCCCTTTTGCAATTTAATTGCAATGGACTCCGATGTAAGATAGAGGAAATAGTAAATTTCATGAGTCGAAAAAACATCAAGGTCACGGCGGTGCAAGAAACCAAGTTCAACAACAACTGTAGCTGGAGCCTGTCTCTAATGACTCGTACATGGAATGTATGGGGGTAGCAGTCAGGTGTGGAACTGGCGAGATAGTGGTGCTGAACGTATACATCCCGCCGAGAAATAGCTGTATCTCAGATTACGGTCCTGACTTTAGCCCGCTTTTGGAAGGTCATAATCGTCTGGTCCTGGGGGACTTTAATGCGCATCATGAGATGTGACATTCGACCCTCGGAAACGACCAGAGGGGTACACAGGGCTGGCTGAGCAAATTGATAGCTCAACGTTTTGCACGGTCAATGAGGACGCGCCTACCAGAATTAGAGGAGAGTGTCACAGTTCGCAAAGACATAAACATCGTGTCACCTGGGGCTCAATTCTGTTTCTATGAAAATATGAAATGAAAACTTTTATAAAGGAGAAAACTTTCAAATGAAAACAATTATAAAGGAAATATTTTTTCATTTCAATTTTTCTTTTTCATAGAACAAGAATCCAGCCCCTGGGGCTCAATTCTGTTTCTATGAAAATATGAAATGAAAACTTTTATAAAGGAGAAAATTGTTCAATGAATATAATTATAAAGGAAATATTTCTCATTTCAAATTTTCATAGAACAAGAATCCAGCCCCTGGTCTGACAAATGACGTCACGTGACAACCCGTCATTTCCCTTGGATCAGACCATATCCCCATAATTTCTCCATTAGCAGACCACCCGATTTCATCACTTCTGAACGCCGCACGTTCGTCAATCATAGGAAAGCTGTTTGGCCGAGATTAAAAAGTCCACCAATCACCGCTTCAGAGAACTGCCCAAGCCTTCTGATGTTCGGGTAGCTGAAAGGACGCTCCGAGACATCATCAATGCTGCAGCCGCTCGCCATGTCTCTGCTGGTCGAATACTCGAAGTAAGATCAAAATTCCCAGCAGAGGCGACGGGATTAGCAAATGAGCGTGATGAGCTTCGTCGAGCCAACCCCAATGACCCCTGAGTCAGGGAGCTGACACTGGAAGTTAACAGGCTGGTCGGCGAACATAAGCGGAACAAGTGGTTAAATCATCTGAATAGTTGCAACATTAGAGCCGGTAAAAGTGAATTGTGGGCAACGTCACTCTCGAAGCCTGGAAGGATGGAAGATAGGACCTCAGTCACATTTGGCGACGTTACGTTGACTGACCCGAAGAGGTGCGCAAGTTATTTCAATCGACAGTTTGTCGAGCACCCCGAGAGTGACAGGGCGAAGAGGAGAGTATTACGTCGCATCAGATCTCTTCCTGCCGAGGATGAACCACCACAGTTTACAATGGATGATGTTGCGCATGCCATCAGGGACGCTAAATCATCCAAAGCGTTGGACCCTGATGGAATCTCCATGGTAATGCTGAAGCAGCTGGATGTGCCGGGAGTGGAGTATCTCACTAAAGTTCTCAACATTTCACTAGCCACCCTCATTGTTCCCGAAGTCTGGACAATGGGCAGGGTGGTCCCGCTACGGAAGCCAGGCAAGGATGCCAGCAAAATTGAATCGTACAGGCCGATTTCGCTTTTGTCGCCCGTAGCAAAATCCCTTGAGGCCTTAGTCCTCCCCAGTATCAGGAATAGCTATCAAGTTGCTGATCATCAGCATGGATTCCGTAAGCAGCACAGCACGATAACAGCGCTGCACGCCATCTCCACATATATTTGTCAAGGACTCAACCAGAGACAGCCGTGTGATAGAACAGTGATGGTGGTGCTTGACTTATCAAAAGCCTTTGATACAGTCAGGCATTCTACGCTGTTTGAGGACATTGAGCAGACAACCCTCCGTCCAACTATATGTATGGACGCCAGTCGTACGTGGAATTCAGGAACAAGAAGTCCAAACCCCGTAGAGTGACACAGGAGTTCCCCATGGTGGGTGATATCTCCGGAACTGTTTAACCCCTACCTCCCCTGTATTCCACCCCCCCTCCCCCCCCAGACGACATCGAGATCGTAACGTATGCGGATGATTGTACGATCCTGACGTCAGGTACCTTCCCTGATGACATCTGTGAGAGACTGAACTCCTATTTAACCGATCTTACCACCTTTTTCCACGCGAGGAATATACACATTTCCGCCACAAAATCTACAGCCACTCTGTTCACCACATGGACAGCGCAGTTTGTAGCAGAATTCCGACCACAAACTGCCCCAAAATTGTAGGGGTCACATTCGAGACTACCTTCAAGTCGTGCGTGCATGCCGCAGCTATATGCAACAAACTGAAATGCAGAAACAAAGTCTTCAAATCCCTAGCCGGCATCACTTTTTGACCACATATATAGATATATATATATAGAGAACAGCAACAGGGTGCCTCCTCAAGTCTTCAGTGGACCAACTACATGAGGAGGAAAAAATTCTTCCAGTAAACAACACAATGAGATGTTTTCGTTGCAGTACTTGCTTGAGTGATACCGCGAGAGCCATCCCAATCACCATCTGCTAGCTAGGCCCGACACATTCAAGCATACCAGGAACTATATTCATGCTCTAGAAAGGGAGGTCCAACAATATAGGAGAACACCTAGATCAACAGACATATCGAGCAGATTTAAATAGTATTCACACGGATTCAGTTGCTAAGTCCATAAGCAAATATAGTGTGAATAAAGTCCTCGGAGTACATAACCCATCTATCGCAGCTGAGGATCGTCAGCTGCCACGACAAACCTACGACGGCCGGTTTTATGTACCGGATTGACCCGAGGAACCATCTTCTCGGCCAAGGCCGTCACCTCAGCAACTACTTGTTCGTGTTCGTCTTTATTTTTATCTTGGGAGCGGCATGTCCCGGAATGCCTGCTCCGGATTCTTTTGGTCCGTGCCGGGATTGAAAGTAACCCCGGGCCATGGTTCTGCACCGTTTGTCAACGTCTCATCCACAATAGGTCGGTGTCAATGAGATGCAACGGGTGCCAAGGATGGGAGCATTTTAGGAAGTGTTCAGGTCTGACCTACCTGAGGGAGTATTACAACAGGGTTTATGTTGCCTAGTGCTGCGCCAATATGAACCCCAGTGAGCCTTCATCATCAACATCATCGGATTATGAAACTCCCCCGCAATCTCCCAGACAGCAGTATCAGCAGCAGCTATTAACACCGCGTATTGCTGTCCCAGTTCCTGAGAATGTAACATTCTTGCAGTTTAACTGCGATGGTCTTCGAACCAAGATCAATGAGATCGTGGACTTTATGAGTCGGAGAAATATTATGGTCGCGGCGATTCAGGAAACGAAGCTGAGCAACAACTGCAGTCTTCGGAGTTGTGATGGATACAACGTTCTTCGCCAGGATCGTACGAGAAGTGGGGGTGGAGGGCTTGCATTCCTACTGCACCAGTCTGTCCAGTACAGACCTATCTCGCCTGAGCTAGACTCTAGGGACCCATACTTGGAGTGTATGGGGGTAGCGGTAAGGTGTATATTCCGCCGGTCAATAGCTGTGTCCCGCGTGATTTGCCTAACATGAGATCTCTGTTGCGAGGTGATAACCGGCTGGTCCTAGCGGATTTTAATGCACATCACGAGTTATGGCATTCAGCTCTAGGTAATGACCAGAGAGGTACAGATTTGGCTGAGCAAATAGATAGCTCCACATTCTGCACTGCGAACGAGGACGCACCCACCAGTATTAGAGGAGACTGCCACAGTTCACTTGACATATCGATCGTGTCACCCGGTCTGACGAATGACGTGACATGGCAACCCGTCATTTCCCTTGGGTCGGACCATCTCCCAATCCTCAACTCCACTAGACTTCATAACCTCTGAACGCTGCACTTTCATTAATCATGGAAAATCGGATTGGCAAGGTTTCAGAGAGTTCACTAATCAACGCTTCAGAGAACTGCCCAGTCCCTCTGATGTTCGGGTAGCAAAGAAGAAGTTCCGAGACATCATCACTGCTGTAGCCGCTCGCTTTACCCTGCTGGTCTAATACCTGAAATAAGACCCATTTTCCCAGCAGAGGCGACGGGATTAGCTAATGAGCGTGATGAGCTTCGCCGCACGAACCCTAACGACCCCAGTGTCAGGGAACTGACAGTGGAAGTCAATAGATTAGTCAGTGAACACAAGCGGAAAAAGTGGCTAGAACATCTGAAGTTTTTCCACGCGAAGAATATGAAAATATCCACCACTAAGTCAACAGCCACACTGTTCACCACATGGACGGCGCAAATGAAGCTCCCACTGAAAGTGCAGGTCGACGGTGCTATTATTCCGACCACAAACTACCCCAAAGTCCAAGGGGTCACATTCGATAGCATGTATAAATCGTCCCAGCATACTACAGTTATCTGCGATAAGCTGAGAAACAGGAACAAGGTCCTCAAGTCCCTAGCCGGCAGCACTTGGGGTGCAGATAAAGAAACCTTGTTAACCACATACAACGCGATAGGTCGGTCTGTGGTAAGCTAAGCGGCGCCAGCGTGGTTTGCTAACGTAAGTGATACGCAATGGGATAAACTACAAATCTGTCAGAATGCTGCCCTGAGAACAGGTACAGAGTGTCACCTCATGTCTGCAGTGGACCATTTACATGAGGAGACAAAGATCCTTCCTGTGCGTCGTCACAACAGGATGTTGACGATGCAGTACTTGCTTGGATGCTATAGGCAAGACCACCCAAATCACCATCTGGTGGATATGCCTGAACCCCCCAGGCGAGTTAGGGAGGATTATAGGATTATAGCAGCCGCCTCAATTCTTACTGGGCCAGGATTGATGGCACGCGGAATATCTGCCCAGCATGTGGCACCGGTCCGCATACTACGCAGCACCTGTTTACCTGCCCAGCCAACCCAACTGACTTAACTCCTCTCTCTCTTTGGACTAATCCTATTCACGTGGCGTCCTTTCTGAACTTGGAGATGGAGGCAGAGCTCAATAAAAGAAATAAAGATTTACAAGCTGCTACAACAACAACAACAAACTAGATCATTTTTGGCTAAACTACGGTCGGGATATTGCAGTCGCCTAAATTCTTATTGGGCGGAAATCGACCGCGCCGTGCAAGACATCTGCCCAGTATGCGGCATGGACCCGCACGACACACAAACCTACTCATCTAACTTCAGTGGATCTGTGGTTACATCCCATCGAAGCAGCCAATTTCCTGGAACTGGATATAGCCCCAGAGCCAGATTGAACAGAAGAACGAACATACAAACATAATAATAAACACTGTTACAACAACAACATTTAATGTTCCGAGCGGCTGTTCTCGTTCCAAAAAATCGTCATTGTGGGTCTCATAAACCAGCCACATATTGAGGTATTTTGGTTATTTTGACGGTTCGTGGACTAAGTCTGGAGACTATCGATCTGTTGGACTTTAATGGTATTCTATAATAATCCATAATCAATCCCGCACGGAAGTAGAACAGTTCATAGATTAATCAAATATTCGGGAAATATGTTAAGGCGACCACAATCCCCAAAGCAGGGAAGCCGAGCATCCTTATGACGCCAATGTTCATGTCGTCTGCATGGGTGTTATCCCCGTGAGCACCGTCACAATATTGTGGGCATGCTTCCCCCCAGACACTTCAGAAGAACCGCCTTAATTCGAATTGACAGCACGATTCCCAATACATGCTCTTCATGTGGACTGGGACCACTTATTAACTGCCTGTCTAAACCCACTCATCTCTTTATTACGCAGCCAGTCCATTTTGCCGAATTTTTGAATCTTGACACAGAGGATCCATATCCAGATAACTTAAAACGACGCTGAATATTTGCGTTTTTACAACAACAACTTCATTGGCTGCTCTGAAAGTGTTCATGGATATTCAACTCCGAATCTCTCTTCAGTTCCAAATATATACGACTGTTTTAAGGCTTAGATTTTCAAAATACAAATGTCTCAAAGGCAATCTACAGTCAAAGTAATTCAGGGGATAAACCTAATTGGTTAGCAAAACGTAATTATTCCAAGCAAAACTTCTGGACTAGAGGTGAATCTCCTCTAGACGGTTTGGAAATGTATTCACCTAAGACGGATCTAATAACGAGGATGACAGAGACGTTTCAGACATAATAACACAATGGGGAATGAACTCTGACTCTGCCTCTCAGTAAATTGATCCACAAATTGGATTGGAGTAAAAAAGGCGCCGAATATTTGATTGATACGAAATACATATGTATATACCAGACCATTGTACAATTATTGTACCATGATATCAGACATTCCCCTCCCATTACCTATAAGAACTTTGCTAAAGATCCAAGGGCCTTTGGAACCTAACCAAACGACTCTAAATTACTATTGGTGCAAAACATATTAGCTTTCTTGTTATCATGGTTACGCAGAATGGCGAGTTGTTTATGTTCATTATACAAGGATACAAGTTCCCCCACATGGTAACGTTTTTCTCTGCTAATTGGTTCACAACCAGTCAGGATTTTAGTGAAAACACATAGTAGTAAAAACATAAACAAAAAACAACAAATTAATAAATTAAAAGAAATAAAAATATATTTTGAAAACTTTTCTAATATTTCTTGTGTGTAAAAATGTCCTTGGTCTATATAACTTATCACGATGAGAATATATTCGATGTGGACAATGAGCAGGATCTTTACGCCACACAACAACGTCAACGTTTGAAATACAAATCGAAATTTAAGGATATGGTTAAAGAAGAAACGAATGCACGTCACGTCATCGAACTGCCAGATCGCCGTAAGCTACTAACTAGTTCGGCTAAAAACAGCCATCAGACAATGGGTTATGCCATAACACCCATAGAATTGCCCAACAATTTCCTAAAGAAGAACAATGGTGTTAAATGGCAGCGCTTAAGAGAACATCAATGTCCCCCCAAAAGAGAAATACCCCCAGTGCCTCATTTCGAACACGCTACACGGCCATTGCATTCACAATCCGCCGCTGCAGTGATTAAAAATTCCTCGAAAAAAGAACCCAAAGAAGAATTGTTGTGTCCACGTACACGGTACTTTCATGACCACAAACACCGGGCGAATTTTGTTGCACTGAATGTTGAATTGATTAAAAAGGCTGAACCTAAACGGCCACCACCACGCTACATAGACACACCCAAAGGAGATCGTCACAATCTTTTGAATAGCGGTTTGATGCCTCAATATATATGTTCGAAAAATTTCGGCAAGGTTCCTTGCTACATTGATCATCACAAGAAAATGCTAAAGCATTTAAATGAGAGATGTGCCCAAACTAAAATTCAGGCTGAGGATGCATGTCTAAGATATATGGATCGCATGCCAAGTGTTAAGAAACTATCCACAGAGGAACGTAATGAAATATTAAAGGTAATTATCTCTTAAAAATATTGTAAAATTCGTTTAATAACAAATTTCTTGTGTATCGCACAGGGTCTGCGAACAAATTTTGCAAATTTATTTAAAACATATCAAAGTCTATCCGTCTGCACTGACACCGTGGCCAAGCAATTGAGAAAAGGAAAAATGGAGAACGAGTTACGCCAGTTGGAACAGGATATATATCTAATGGAACATAATCCGGAAATATATATTTCAGCTTATTGAGATTTGATGGGAATTGTATACAAAATTTAAATAAATTAATAAATAAATTCAAATAGTGTTTTTTTTTTCATAGAACCCGTATGTAAGATTAGGATATTATAGCACTGTATTTATAGCATTTAGGCTAAAGAGGGTATACTCTTTAATACGATAAGGCTGTCTCATCGAAATAATGGTTTTAGACCCCAAGTATGTTTCGACGAAATCCGTTTCAGACAATTTGGAGTTGATTTAGCCATGTCCATCCGTCTGTCTGGTGATCACAATAAATCTCGGGGCCCACCATTTACTTTCAAAAAGGCATATTTGGTCTAGTTGGCCAAATATGTAGTCCAACCTACGAATTGGGACTATATCAAAACGTAGACCTATCCCCATTATTATAAGTCTTCTTTTGTTACATTTTGGATTTTCCGAACAGATTTATAGCGTTCCAGTTAACTTATAGTTAAGAGTGATCATTCAATTTCAAGGAAAACCTTCTTGGCATCAACCATGGTGCAAGAAATTAAAAATTAAATTCGCCTTGGCATCAACTTTTAATATAAAAATTATATTTTGAATGCCTCCAATTCGGTTTATTTTGCGTTTTCAAATCCATCCAATAGTAAAAGAAAACGTGTAATACACACAGAGAAGAGATATTGTTGGAACAATCATATTCTAAGAGCAAAATAGTGTATTTTAAAAATCTGAAAATATATATTGTTGTTTCAACCATATATTTTTTATTAGGAAACATGATGACACAAAATATATTGTTGCGCCAACAATACATATTTTAAGAATTTTAAAATACACTATTTTGCTCTTAGAATATGATTGTTCCAACCATATTTTTTTCTCTGCGTGTAATGTCCTCTATATTGACAATTTTCTGAGGGAAAGTTTAGAAGCCCCAATCAAGACTAAATTTCAAATTTCAACCATTTCGGTAAGTTAATGTGGCTAAAACCTTCAATATTCCGAAAAATCTGGATGTACCTTTCTATGGTAAACGTGGACCTATAGTGACAAATTTCTGGTGGAAAATTAGGAAGACTAAATGCGAAATTTCAGCCATTTCCTAAGATAATGTGGCTTAAACCTTCAAAATACCGAAAATCGGGTGGTACCGTTCTAGGGGCTATATCAAAACGTGAATGAATCGATACTGACAAATTTCTGGTGGAAAGTTTTATACTACCATCGAAGACTAAATACCAAATTTTAGCAATTTCGTTTTGATATTGAGCTAACAACATTCAAAATACCGAAAATCGGGAGGTTCCCTTCAATGGGGTCATATGAAAATGTGAACCTATACTAATAATTCTCTTCTGGAATGTTTTATATCCCCATTAAAAACTATATACTAAATTTAATACATTTCTGTTTGATAATGACGCTGAAACCTTTAAAATAACGAATATCGGGAGGGACCGTCCTATGGGGGCTATATGAAGATATAGACCGATAACGACAAATTTTCGAAGATTAAATGCCAAATTTTCGGTGCCATTTCGGTGTGATCATGAGGCTAAAATCTTCAAAATACCGAAAATCGGGTGGTACTGTTCTATGGGGGCTATATCAAAACGTGAATGAATCGATACTGACAAATTTCTGGTGGAAAGTTTTATACTACAATCGAAGACTAAATACCAAATTTCAGCCATTACGCTGAGATATTGAGGCCACAGCCTTCAAAATTCCGAAAATTGGGATCTTCCGTTCTATGGGGGCTATATGAAGGCGCGGACCTATTCGGACAAATTTCATATGGAAAATTGTATACCCCAAATGAAGACTTAATACCAAATTATAGCCATATCGGAGGGCTATATGAAGACAAAGACTGATACCGACAAATTTCTGGCGGAAAGCTTTATATCCCCAACGAAGATTAAATGTCAAATTTTCGGTGCCATTTTGGTGTGATAATGAGGCTAAAACCTTCAAAATACTGAAAATCGGGTGATACTGTTCTATGGGAAAACGTGCACCGATATAGCTTATTTGCAATACCAAACATCCTAGGAGTAATAAATACTTCCGTACCAAATTATAGAGCTATATCTTAAACTAGCAAAGTGCCCGCTACCTCGTATGCGGAAAGGATATAAAAAAACAAATAAACAATATATAATATGGAAATGGCGAACACTGAAAATTTTATTGCACTAATACCAATTTTAATCAATATTTTTTGTTATTTTAGTACTGTTCGTACGCCTTTAGTTCGATTTTCAAAAAGACCAGCACACCAATACTCACCCTAAATCCAAAGAATACAGATTCCAGTAATGTCCCTACACCCAACAACAAATTGAGTGCCATTAAGTACTCTTCGTACCCATAAGTACGATTTTCCAAAAATATCTCAATCCTTCACTTCAACAGTAATCTCAATTACGAATTCAGGATCACGGCTCTATAGTTCACCCAAACCCCATCGAACCCAATTTTGTACCATTTAGTACTTTGGTACATCTTCCAAATTGTACTAAATTTAGTACCATTTATTACTTTCCGTACACATTAGTACGAATTTCCAAAAATATCTCAATCCTTCACTTCAACAGTAATCTCAATTACGAATTCAGGATCACGGCTCTATAGTTCACCCAAACCCCATCGAACCCAATTTTGTACCATTTAGTACTTTGGTACATCTTGTTTACTCTTCATCAGTGACCCTCAGTCCAAATTTGAGGAATCAAGCTCTATCCGTTCACCCGAATCCAAATTGAACTAATTTTACTACCATTTAGTACTGTTCGTACACATAAGTACGAATTTCAAAAACTACCCCAATCCTACACTCCACCAGTATCTATCTGTTCATCAAATCCCCATTGTACCAAATTTAGTACCATTTAGTACTTTTCATACACATAAGTACGAATTTCCAAAACTTCCCCAATACTACCCTCAGCTCTATTCGTTCACCCAAATCCCTATTGTTCCAAATTAAGTACTACTCAGTACTTTTTGTACAAAACCATCTCCTTGTATCAACCCAACTTCTCAACCTTGATTCTCATTTCAAATTTCAAGCTTCTAGCTCTATCCGTTCAGACAATATGGGCGTTGATTACACTGCTCAACAAAATTGAAAAAGTTGAATGTTTCAGACGAAGTTGCAGTTGTTTCTAGATGAAATTGGCGAGTTATTTTCAAATCCGGCCAAAGTAACTCCATATGTCTATCCTACACTCTAACAGTGATCTTAATTCCAACTTTCAAGATTCTAAGGCTATCCGTTGACCCAAATCCAAATTGTACCAAATTTAGTAATTTTTATATCCATTTGGTACTTTTCGTCAACATAAGTACGAATTTTCGAAAATACCTTAATCATACACTCCAACAGTAACCTCAATTCCAAATTTCAGAATTCCACTTCTATCCGATCTCTTAAATCCAAATTGTACCAGATTTGGTAACATTTAGTGCTTTTCGTATCCATAAGTACGAATTTCCAAAACTATCTCAATTCTACACTCTAACAGTAATCTTAATTCCAAATGTTGTACCAAATTTCGTACTATTTACTACTTTTCGTACCCATAAGTATTCATTTCTAAAACTACTTTAATACCACACTCCAAAAGTATTCTTAATTCCAAATCCCATGGTTTCCAGCTCTATTCGTTTACGCAAATCCAAATTGTACCAAATATGGTACCATTTAGTACTTTTTGTACCCATAAGTACGAATTTCCATAACTACTTCAGTGCTACACTCCAACAGTAATAGTAATTCCAAATCTCAGGATTCCTGCTCTGTTCGTTCACTCAAATCCAAATTGTACCAAATTTAGTACCATTTAGCACTTTTCGTACCCATATGTACAAATTTCCAAAACTGCCTCCATATCTCGGACCGACACCCCAAAAGTAATCTTATGTCCAAATTTCAGGATTCTAACTCTACCGGTTAGCCCAAATCCTAATTGTACCAAATTTAGTACTATTCGCACACATAAATCCTCCTCCTTGTATTAACTCCTCAACCTTGATTTTCATTCCAAATGTCAAGCTCTATCAGTTGAAATAATACCAAATGTTACCAAATTTAGTACCATTTAGTACTTTTGTATATATAAGTACGAATTTTTAAAACTGCATCCACATCTCAATTCTACACTTCAACAGTAATCTTAAATCCAAATTTCAGATTTCCAGCACTATCCGTTGACCCAAATCCGTATTGTACCAAATTTAGTACATTTTAGCACTTTTCGTACACATAAGTACAACTTTTCAAAACTACCTCCATGTCTCAATCTTATACTCCAACAGTAGCCTTAAATCGAAATTTCGGGATTCCAATTCTATCCGTTTGCACTAATCCAAGCTGTGCAAAATTAAGTACCATTTAGTACATTTCGTACACATAGGTACGAATTTCTAAAACTACATCCATATCTCAATTCTACATTCCAACAGGAATCTTATTTCCAAATTGTAGATTTCCAGCTCTATCTGTTCACCCAAATCCACATTGTACCAAATTTAGTACTACTTAGTACTTTTCGTACACATATGTACGAATTTTCAAAAATGCCTTTATATCTCAACCTTACACTCCAACAGTAATCTTAAAATCAAATTTCAGGTTTATAGCTCTATCCGTTCTTCCGAATCAATTTGTACCAAATTTGGTACTATTTAGTACTTTTCGTACACATATGTAAGTACGAATTGCCAAAACCATATTCTTATATCAGCATCACTTCCCGTCCTTTATTCCAATACCAAATTTCAAGATTTTAGCTATATCCGTTGGAAATATACAACTGGTACTAAATTTAGTAACTTGTAGTAGTTTTCGTACATTTATAGGTCGAATTTCCAAAAACACTTTGGTACATCTTTCTAACCAGTGAATTTCATTCCAAATTTCAGAATTCTAGCTCTTCCCGTTTGCCTAACGCAATGGGTACCATATTTAGTACTTTTTAGTACTTTTCGTACCCTTCTAGTTCGGACCAAGAGTGATCCACACACAAAATATCAAGATTCTAGTTTCAGCCGTTTCGTCTGGGCGTTGATGAATCAATCAGTCAGTCAGTAAGTCAATCACTTTACTCTTTTATTAATATAGATATTGCCAGCTGTATCTTGAGTTCAACAGACAGACGGACGGACATGGTTATATCGGAATGAAATATAAAAAATTAAAACAAAACAAGTAAGAAAGTATCAGTCAGCCGTGCTGACGGAGACATACCCTCAGCCAGTGACAAAAAACAACAGCAACGAAACCATACCAAACACAATAATTCTGCCGTACATAAAAATATTGATTTTTTCTCACGAGTTTGCTTTAAAATATGTATGTACCGTAATGTGGGCTATACCAAATCATTGACATATAGCAAACATTTTTAGTAACCAAACTTCTTCATAAAGGAATCGAAATATTAAATTACGTTAAACTAAGTTTGAAAGAAATTTTTGAAAAAGTTTTAGATTTATCTTGCACAATAACCATTTTAGTATGTGCCGGGATGGTTTTGGAGCATGGACCATTATCTCATGAAGTATTGACTTACTTCCGAAAAAAGGTTGTACAGTTGTAAATGAGGCCGGTAGAACAACCTTTTGAAAATAGAATCAAGACGATGCGAGGGGAACTCTTAAACTTCACTTTATCCGAATTTAGTGTGGGAGGTACCCAAGGAGTGGTCCGATTAGTCTATATTCCAACCTGATAGATGACTAGATGAAATAATATTATGTGCAAAGTCTGCATCAATCAGAAACTATCTGCGAGAATTATCTTGCGGATTTGCCATTTGGTTGGTGCCGTCAGGGTTCTTGGAGCTTTTAGGCCAATATCTCAGGAAGTATGGACTGGCGTAAGAAAAAAATTGCACCTTCGTAAAGGGAGCCGGAAAACGTACTGAAAACTGCCAAGACTATACGAGAGGAGCTCTTAAAATTCACTTTTTTCGAATTCCACATTCCAACCTGATACATGACTGGATGAAACAATATGATGTGCAAAGTCTGCACCAATCAGAAACTACCTGCGAGAATTACTATTGGCGTCAGGCTTTCTTGGAACATTTAGGCCAAAAAAATTGTACCGTCGTAAAGGGAGCCGCAAGGACAACTTACTGAAGCAAATTTCAAAACGATCCGATAGGAGGTCTTAAACTTCACTTTATCCGAATTTTGCGTGAGTGTTACCCGAAGAAGTGGACCAATATAGTCCATATTCGAACCCTATATATATATCTGGAAGGAGTTAAGGCCTGCGTACATAAGCTGCTTTGCCTGATTGCCTTGCTTTGCTGCTTCAATAAAAAATAAAAGAACAAAGAAGGCCGACCCAATTTCCAACTGATGGCAACCCAGTTCAAAATTTCGTCTTTATTCTATTATTTTTATTACGTCAGAAATGAAGCAGGAAAGCAAGGTAATCAGGCAGAGCGGCTTATGTACGCAGGCCTTAAAGGCCTGGCGACATAAGCTGCATCGCCTGGTTGCCTTGTTTTCCTGCTTCATTTCTGACATAATAAAAATAAAAGAATAAAGGCCTGCGTACATAAGCTGTTCTGCCTGATTGCCTTGCTTACCTGCTTCATTTCTGACGTAATAAAAATAATAGAATAAAGACGAAATTTCGAACTGGGTTGCCATCAGTTGGAAATTGGGTCGGCCTTCTTTGTTCTTTTATTTTTTTATTGAAGCAGCAAAGCAAGGCAATCAGGCAAAGCAGCTTATGTACGCAGGCCTTTAAGAAGGCCGAGCAAATTTTGAACTGGGTTGCCCTTTTCTTTTTTATTCCAAAGACGTATAGCAATAAAGACCCGAACAAATGCATTTTCCAAAAACATATGATAATAGTTCCACATTTTGGTTGCAGATGGCTACACAACTCACTGGAATTGATAACAGCAATGCCAATCGTTTTTGATTCCCATTTCTCGCGGCAGAAAACATTAACGTCGTGTTTTGTGGCTGAAATTTGTTTCTTTTCTTTTTTTATTGTTTATTCAATGAAAAAATCAAAAGCGAATGCCGTCAAACTTGAGTTTTAATGTTTTTCTTGTCAATAGTCCAATGAGTAACAGTTTTCGTTTAACAGAATGTTGCTATGATATCGTAGCAACAGAGGTTAACTCCCTCTACAGTTAATTTTTCACAATTGACTTTTCCTATCTTATAATATTGACATCTTTGTTTATTCTTTTATCAGAAGTAAGCAAGGTAAGCAGGCAAGACAGCTTATGTACTCAGCCTTTTATACCATGTGCAAAGTTTGGACCAAAATCGATTGCTCCCTTCGAGAGTTATAGTTCACACCATTTTGCAGATAAATTTTGGACTTTTTGTGGGGGAGGTACCCGTAGAAGTGGACCGATATGGCCCGTCTTCGAACTTAAACTAAGTTTGGACAAAATATTACGATACCCAAAATTTGATCACATCGGTTAATCCTTTCGAGAGTTATCGTGCGCACCAGCCAGCCAGACGGGCAGACAGACAGACGGACGGACATGGCTAAATCGACTCCAAATTGTCTGAAACGAATTTCGTCCAAATATACTTGGGATCTAAAACCGTTATTTCGATGAGGCACATTTTTTGTCGTATCAAAATGTGTATAAACACAATTTTTAACGCTTTCATCGAAAAGCTTTCGTTTGTGCCATCCTGGTAACTGAACAGACCCCAATGTCATCCCATCTTGAAGTTTGAGATCAAAAACTCCAGTGACCCGTAATTAGTCGAAAAATCTTCCAAAACTAATCTTCGCAAACAAAAAACAAGGAAACTGATGTAACCCTTGTATTTTGTTTGCGGATATGATACGCTGAAGTTATTTTTCAACGACATATTTTTATGTTAGAACATATTTTTTATGGGTGGAGAGGATTTTGGTCAAAGAGAGTAACAACAGGGCTCTCGCAGCTGCGGAATGCCTTATTAACAAACCACACACACACACAACAACTACCGGTGTCGCAACAATTGTTGTTAATTAACTGACAAACCGACATACCAAACAACTACAGTGCGTTTGGTGTCGAAAAACAAAGTTCGTATAGTCAAATACTTCGCAAATACAAATTTGTAAAGGCCTGCGCACATAAGCTGCCTTGCCTGCTTACCTTGCTTACTTCTGATAAAAGAATAAAAAAGAAAAGGGCAACCCAGTTCGAAATTTGCTCGGCCTTCTTTATTCTTTTATTTTTATTATGTCAGAAATGGAGTAGGAAAGCAAGGCAACTAGGCAAGGCAGCTTATGTACGCAGGCCTTAATTTCTTTAATATAAAGGCAACATCTAATATCTAAAGCTTGTGCTGATAGACTCAACATTTATGTACATATGGTTCATATTGTTCTGCTATGTTTACAAGACGATAACAACTACAGTGAAAATCTTTAGAAGAAACGGTAAGTTACAATATTACAAAATAAAAGAATTAATAAATAAATAAAAAATAATTAAAAAATAAAAAATAATGTATGTTTGGGACTGCTTGCAAACAAATATATGTTTGCTGCAAAATATGTTTGGGACATATGTTAGAGAGGCCATTTTTTTCTGTGTGTATGAATCTACATTTTTAATCTTATCGGGATCTAACGTCTATAATTTTCCACAGCAAACACAGAAAAAATTATGTTTCTAGCTCTTCGCGAAATAATTTTCTGATCATTTTTCCGATAGTACTATGAAAAATAGGCATTTATTTTTGGTCACCAGGATAGAACAGTAATTCTATTTTAGCGAATTTTTGAAATATAAACTCCGAATTTTCTTTCAGTCGGTAAAGCAGGGCTTTCTAATAATTTTTCGCCAAAGAATACTTATAAATAATTCCGCGGACACCGAAATAACAGCGTAAAAGGGTTTAAATTGACAGATAAATGCAACATCTCGAAATATCAATAAGAGTCGCGCAGTTATGTCATATTTCTTTACAATAAGATAGAATATGACACAGACAACCTCGACGGATACAATCGAGTGCTTCGGATGCTGCTAAGATGGAAAATTTTCAAAATAATTATGAAAAACGTCAAAATATCTTATAAGTACCTTGATGTTTTGTTCAATAAAATTATTTTTCCGTGAACAAGTCTGCCGCTTAAAGGTTTGGAAATATGCTCCACATTCTGAGGAAGATAGTCTGATATGAAAAGATCCGCTTTTTAAAAGCAACATACGAATCTAAAACCTCAATTTCCACAACTTTGTTTTCCCGCGAAAATGGGGCTCACATATGTGAGTTCAGTTTAATAAAAACTACAATATTCGTAAAATACGGTATGAAGAGCATATGCTGGTCCATTTATTCTGTGTTTAGACCAGAGTTCGAAAATAAACATCTCGAAATATCAATAAGAGTCGCGCAGTTATGTCATATTTCTTTACAATAAGATAGAATATGACACAGACAACCTCGACGGATACAATCGAGTGCTTCGGATGCTGATAAGATGGAAAATTTTCAAAATAATTATGAAAAACGTCAAAATATCTTATAAGTACCTTGATGTTTTGTTCAATAAAATTATTTTTCCGTGAACAAGTCTGCCGCTTAAAGGTTTGGAAATATGCTCCAC
This sequence comes from Musca autumnalis, assembly GCF_047663935.1. Taxonomy (NCBI): domain Eukaryota; kingdom Metazoa; phylum Arthropoda; class Insecta; order Diptera; family Muscidae; genus Musca; species Musca autumnalis. The sequence goes on along the minus strand of NW_027411977.1, from coordinate 112,016,879 downwards.
ATTCTGAGGAAGATAGTCTGATATGAAAAGATCCGCTTTTTAAAAGCAACATACGAATCTAAAACCTCAATTTCCACAACTTTGTTTTCCCGCGAAAATGGGGCTCACATATGTGAGTTCAGTTTAATAAAAACTACAATATTCGTAAAATACGGTATGAAGAGCATATGCTGGTCCATTTATTCTATATGCTCTTCATACCGTATTTTACATTTTGGTACACTAAAAACGTTGGGTACCGCAGTCGGAACACTAAAAATCGTAGTGCTCCGCAGTCGGAACACTAAAAATCGTAGTGCTCCGCAGTCGGAACACTAAAAATCGTAGTGTTCCGCAGTCGGAGCACTAAAAAATCGTTGTGTACCACATGTCGGAACACTAAAAAATAACGTAATGATAATGTACCACACACGAGTTTATTATGATTTGCGAGGAAAATTAAATATTTATAATTTTTGAGATAAGTACAAATTAAAACATAAAAACTCAGATACACCTCTTAAATCCATGTATGTATACATATTAATTAATAACGTTGGGAACTTAAGTAGAAAATGTGAAAAACATTGATTCGGTTGTTGTACAATGGCGCACTACAAATTGTAGTGTTCTGAAAGTGGATACATGCGTTTATTATGATTTGTGAGGAAAATTAAATATTTTATAATTTTTTTTAATAAATACAAATTAAAAAATAAAATTTAATAGAACACGTGAAAAACGCCTGATTTGATTTTTGGACAATGGATCAATAAAAATCGTAGTGTTCGGTTGCGGAGCACTAAAAATCGTAGTGTTCAGACTGCCGGATCACTAAAAATCGTAGTGTTCCGACTGCCGGATCTCTAAAAATCGTAGTGTTCCGACTGCCGGATCTCTAAAAATCGTAGTGTTCTGCTGCGGAGCACTAAAAATCGTAGTGTTCCGACTGCCGGATCTCAAAAATCGAAACAATGGAACAATAAAAATCGTAGTGTTCTGCTGCGGAGCACTAAAAATCGTAGTGTTCCGACTGCCGGATCACTAAAAATCGTAGTGTTCCGACTGCCGGATCACTAAAAATTGTAGTGTTCCGACTGCCGGATCTCTAAAAATCGTAGTGTTCCGACTGCCGGATCACTAAAAATTGTAGTGTTTCAACTGCCGGATCACTAAGAATTGTAGTGTTCCGACTGCCGGATCTCTAAAAATTGTAGTGTTCCGACTGCCGGATCTCTAAAAATCCAAACGCTGTTAATTATAATTTCTGAGGAAAATTAAATATTTTATGGGTTGTGGGACGAGTAAAAATTAATAAATAAAATGCACGAGTTTTAAATTAGTTACAAACATTGTGAGCTTTAGTAGAAAATTAGAAAACAAATCATCATCAATAATTGATGAATATTGTTTCTTGTACAAATGGCAACAGGTACAATTTCCCCAAAATAATATGTGTGTGGTAGTATTTATCCCGAAATCATAAAGTTGACTTTAAATGTACAATCCTGCTTGCGGAAAATCAGCACATTCTCATTGAGTGATATTGTTTGTTGTACAAATATCAATAGGTACAATTTCCCCAAAATAATAAGTGTCTTCAAACGTACAAGTCTACTTGGGAAAATCCACATACTTTCTTCAACTGAATTCACTGACGAATTTTGTTTTTGATACAAAAAGTTACAGGTACAAGATCCGCAAACATTGTGTTGTTATCAATATTTTCCGTTCCTTTCCGTTCTTTTGTTCACATTAAAAAAATTTTTATACGAATATGTACATCTTTATGAAACCAAGTATTGTTATTCTGATACGTATATCGTCTGCTCCGTCGGAAAAGGTCGTAAGTCCCTCTCAATAAATTTTTCAGGAGGAAGAAAAAACATTCCAGCGCTTTCTGTATTAAAGATTTTATTATGGTGGTAAAGGCAGTATTTTTCGTTTATTTATTCCCCTTCAATATCTGTACTTTGTTTGATAAAATTCCATCGCGTTTCGGAGATAATTGGAAGTCTTTGGACTTACGACCTTTTCCTTGTACAGTTTTGTATTTTTGTAGGGACTTACGACCTTTTCCTACAATTTACGGACGTTTTTAAAATAAAATATTTATACTTTACAAAACAATGTGGAAAGGGTATTATAAGTTTGTTTTGTCCAATATTCGTGTGACATCGCGAAGTATTCGTCGTAGACCCCCTCCCCTTGCCATTTTTCATATCTTGATGAGATAAAGCGATCTAGCTATGTGTGTTCTTCTATCCATTAACAATTGTAATAAAGCTCCAGGCTTCAAATTTGGACCGATCGTCACGAAATTTTGTGGAGAGGTCGGGTTCCGACCAGAAGTGACCCCATTAGATGTTGGTTATGATCGAAAGGTGTGAAATGGACCAAACTCACAATTTTTACCCGACTTTGTAGCTGTCCTGTAGATCGCAGTAATATTCCGATCGGAGCAAAATTTTAAGAATGATTTCAGTTTAAGACGAAGAATAAGCTTGCAATTTAACATGGCGATGAGATAATTATTAGCGGGTTTAATGGACCAAAACTTTTGTGTGAAATCTTATATATAAAAGACAATGTGTGTATGTTTGTATGTTCCGCATAGACTTAAAAACGGCTGAACCGATTTTTTTTTTGAAAATTTCAGAGAATATGCAAGAAACAACCGAGGTGAAAATAGGCTTTATAGTTTTTGAATTTAGGAGTTATGAAAGTATCGGTCAGAAAATTAATTTGCGAGGCAACGGTTGCTGAATCTCCGACCCTAAGTTCCATGTAATTTTCAGATTATGCACAGGAATGTCCCTTGGTGGAAGTAGGCTATATATTTTGTTGAATTTCGGAGGAGCGGGTTAAAACGGTGCCCTATTTTTTAAATGCGCTATATATATAAAACTTACGAACGATTCCGTTTCTCCCATCCTTGGTACATATTTTAGCAATAAGACCCGACCAGAGTAAAATTCTAAGTCGGTGTAACCATGACCGTCTGTCCGTCTTTTGAAATTAAGAGTTTCTATTACTTCTTGGATGTTTGGTATTGACACAATCAGAGCTTTCAGAATCACCGTGAAAACCATAAGGAACTAGACCCATGACACCATCGTCTAATTCCATTCCAAATTCATACTGCTCTTTGTTAGCAAAAACCATGATGACTTCTTAGTTTAATAACATTTCAATCAATTATTATTGTAGAATCATTTAATAATATAAACATTGCACTTACCCGTCCGTTAGAAGGTATTACTTTATTGAATTCAGAATACACACTAATCTCGTTATGTGAATGTCCTATGAATGTCCCTCGAGAAACCACAAATGACCAGTTGATATAGTTAAGTAAGATATACGACAGTAAAAACAGTAAAATTTTTGATTTTTTTTAAATTTTTCAATATATGAGGTATTTAAACACATACAGCATCCCAATTTGTATCAATGAAAAGGCCAGAAGTCCATATTTCATAATCAGTTCGCTTATAGGGGAAAATATATTTCAAATGTAAATTTTCGTTGCAATATAGAAATTATCACATTTTTGTTCAAAAGTTTGGTCCAAAGGCTCCGCCAAATATCATCCGATTATCATCCAAAGGTGTAGGCTAGTTCTTTACATTGTACCCCAACCATGGATGACGTTAAACATTATATCTGAACTACATTAGCTGTAGCATTATTTTAAAGTATACATTTTCCTGTGGACTTACGACCTTTTCGTACTCAAATTTGTACGTTTTGTGGACTTACGACCTTTTCCGACAAGGGCAAAACATGTACAAAAAAGCGACATACTACCATTTTCTTTGTATCATACGACGTGTTTTGACGTGTACTATCATCCTGTAACAAAAACGCGATTTCCAAAAAAAGTGGACTTACGACCTTTTCCGACGGAGCAGACGATATGTGCAACCACAGTAACGTGTAATATTTTAGATTATATGTAACAAAAAATGTAATATATAGTGTTTTATAAAAATTTGTACCGCATACATCTTGTCATATTTTCTACTAACGTTCTCAAATTTTGTAACTAATTTTAAGTACATGGATATAACATGCTCATCTTAACTTGTATTTATTAATTTTACTTGACCCAAAAGCCATCAAATATTTAATTTTCCTCATAAATCATAATAAACAGATGATTACCGAAACGTCGAACAAAACCAGTCAGATGTTTTTCACATTACCTACTAATTTTTATTTCTTAATTTTTATTTATTAAAAAAAAAAACATAAAATATTAAATTTTCCTCACGAATCATAATAAACTCATGTGTGGTACATTACCTTATTGTACGAGTATTGCACGTGGTACACTACGGTTTTTAGTTATCCGGCAGTCGGCACACTACGATTTTTAGTGATCCGGCAGTAGGAACACTACGATTTTTAGTGCTCCACAGTCGAATACTACGATTTAGTGCTCCATTGTCCAAAAATCAAATATGATATTTTACACATTTACTTCTAATTTTTATTTATTAATATGTATTTATTTATCCTAAAAACATAAAATATTTAATTTCCCTCATAAATCATAATAAACAGACGATTACCTTAGCATTACTTTTTAGCGTTTCGTCTCGTGGTACGCTACGATGTTAAATGTTCTGCAGTCGAACACTACGATTTTAGTGCTCCATTGTTCAAAAATCAAGTCAGATGTTTTACACATTTTCTTCTAATTTTTATTTATTAAATAATAATTTAATAAATAATTTATTATATAATAAATAAATACATATTTATTTATTCTAAAAGCATAAAATATTTAATAAACACATAATAAACATATTATTAGCGTTTCGGCTCGTGGTACGCTACGATTTTTAGTGTTCTGACAGTCGGAACACTACGATTTTTAGTGCTCCATTGTCCAAAAACCAAATCAGATGTTTTTCACATTTTCTTTTCATTTTTATTTATTAAATATATATATATATATATATATATATATATATATATATATATATATATATATATATATAATATTTAATTTCCTCAGAAATCATAATAAATTAATGTATGGTTCATTACATTATAGTTTCAAAACGTGGTACAAAACGATTTTTAGTGCTCCGGCACGACGATCTTTCTGCTTCATTCCACAAACACTAAATATTGTTTTTTCATAATTTTGACCATATTTCGCAATTTGTTTAACTAATTTAAACATACATGGATGTAACAGTTTATCTTAATTTTTATCAAATTTAACCAAATATTTAATTTTCCTAAGAAAACATAATACCTTTATTATTTTTTAGTGTTCCAACACGTGGTGCACTATGATTTTTAGTGATCCGGCAGTCGGAACACTAAAATTCTTAGTCCTCCGCAGTCGGAGCACTAAAATTTTTAGTGCTCCGCAGTCGGAGCACTACGATTTTTAGTGCTCCGGCAGTCGGAACACTAAAATTGTTAGTGCTCCGCAGTCGGAACACTACGATTTTTAGTCCTCCGCAGTCGGAGCATTACGATTTTTAGTGCTCCGGCATGCGGTACACTACGATTATCGTTGTGTTCCGGTACAGTATCACTAAAATATTTTTTAGTGTTTGTGTTCCGGAGCGGTACACTATCGTAGTGTACCTATCCACCTTGGTACGGTACAGAACGGTACGGTACGATACTATAGTGTTTATTTTCGAACACTGGTTTAGACACACAAATTTCTCGGGAAAGTAAATTGAGTTTTTTGGGAGAGAGCGGAGAGGAAAGAGCTCCTCAATACTCTTTCCTACCCCCTATTGCCTAAAAACTGAATTTACTTTCCCGAGAAATTTGTGTGTCTAAACACGGACTTATATTAAGCTGGGTACACATTGTCAGTTTTGAATGACAGCTTTGTTGTTGCTTGCTAGTGTGGCCGTTCATTTTTGTCGTTCATGTTCATTTAGGTGTTCTATTCTACTGACGTGGAGTGCATTAGGGTTATGATTTTTTTACAACCTCGTATTCTTGTATGACATGTTAACGAATTTTTCCTAAGATTACATAAAATCGTAATTATTAGACAGCGGAATCCTATGCAAATGCATATATGGTTAGGATGGTCGTAGAGAAAATTTGATTAGACAGAAACTCGTTTTATCACAAAATAAAACGAATAAGGCCCAGAAATGTTTGCATATTTTGCATCGTGCATATTTTGACAATTCAATTCAATTAGTTCTTTATTGCAAATATTAACAGTTTGGAGTATACAATAAATAATAACTTATATGTAAAGAGACCAGCCGACTTGGGCTTTACTACTTAAATATATATAATAGGTTTGTCCTTTTACGTACTGAACTTTACTGAACATTGTTTCTTCAGTAATGTTTAGCAACATTTCAATTATACAATTGTCAAAACTTTACTGAAGAAAAAATGTTCAGTAAAGTTCAGTACGTAAAAAGACAAACCAAATATGTAATATATTATAATAACCAAGTAATGACATATTTGCTTTGAGAAAAATATAACAAAAAACTCATTAATTTTGTTATTTTGAAATATTTGCATAAAATGAGGAGGATTTGTGGTCTAAAAATCCCACCGAAATGTGGTATTAAGTCTTCGTTAGGGGTATGAAATTTACACCTGAAATTTGTCCGCATGGGTCCACGTCTTCATATAGCCTCCATAGAACGGTACCTCCCGATTTCCGATATTTTGAAGGTTGTGGCCTCAACACCACACTTAAATGGCTGACATTTTGTATTTAGTCTTCATTGGGAGTATAAAGTATTCCACCTGAAATTTCTCAATATGGGTCCACGTCTTCATATAGCCCCAATAGAACGGTACCTCCGGATTTCTGGTATGGCTGAAATTTGGTATTAGGTCTTCCATGGGGGTATACAACTTTCCACTTGAAATTTGTCGGTATAGGTCCACATCTTCACATAGCCCCCATAGAACGGTACCTCCGGATTTCTGGTATTTTGAAGGTTGTGGGCTAATATCCCTCTAAAATAACTGAAATTTGGTATTAAGTCTTCCTTGGGGTATAAAACTTTCCAATTGAAATTTGTCGGTATAGGTCCACGTCTTCATATAGCCCCCATAGAACGGTACCTCCCGATTTCCGGTATTTTGAAGGTTGTGGCCTCAGTATCTCGCCAAAATGGCTGAAATTTGGTATTAAGTCTCCCTTGGGGGTAAACAACTTTCCACCTAAAATTTTTATACCCTCCACCATAGGATGGGGGTATATTAAGTTTGTCACTACGTTTGTAACTACTCGAAATAATCATTGTAGACCCCACAAAGTATATATATTCTTGATCAGCGTGCAATTCTACATCGATATAGCCATGTCCGTCCGTCTGTCCGTCTGTCCGTCTGTCCGTCTGTGGAAATCACTCTAGCGTCCGAACGGATTGACGTAGGTTGATGAAACTTTGGGAAAATATATTATATGTACGTAGGACTTTTGGTATTGAAAGCGGGCTATGTAGGTCCACGCTTTCGTATAGCCCCCATACAAAATGACGCGTGACGCGTCGTCGTTTTAAGGAATTTTTAAGATATTTGTCCCATTTTACCACCGAATTGGTTGTAATTTGGTACTTTGTGTCTCCAGAAGCCAAAAAACATTCCTACCAAAGTTGGGTTATATAGGTCCACGTTTTGGTATAGCCCCCATATAAGGCCCCATATAAAGTACGCGTCATATTAGTATATTTTGAATGTATTTGACCCATTTGACCACCGAATTTGTTGTAATTTGGTACTTTGTGTCTCCAGAGGCAAAAAAACATTCCTACCAAAGTTGGGTTATATAGGTCCACGTTCTGGTATAGCCCCCATATAAGGCACCATATAAAGTACGCGTCATTTGAATATATTTTGAACGTATTAGACCCATTTGACCGCGGAATTGGTTGTAATTTGGTACTTTGTGTCTTCAGAGGCCAGAAAACATTCCTACCAAAGTTGGGTTATATAGGTCCACGTTTTGGTATAGCCCCCACATAAGGCCCCTTATAAAGTACGCGTCATTTTAATATATTTTGAATGTATCCGACCCATTTGACCACAGAATCGCTTGTAACTTTGTATTTGTGTTTCCAGAGCCTAAGAAACATTTCTACCATAAAATTTTTATATAGGTCCACGTGTTGATATAACCCCCATAATACGATATCTCCCGATTTTCGATATTTTGAAGGTTTTAGCCTCATTATCACACCGAGATGGCTGAAATTTGGTATTTAGTCTTCTTTAGGCTTATAAAACTTTCCCCCAGAAGTTTTTAGGTATAGGTCCACGCCATCATATAGCCCCCATAGAACGGTACCTTCCGGATTTCGGTTTTTTTGAAGGTTGTGGTCACATTAATCCACCGAAATGGCTGAAATTTGTGGTGGAGGGTATAAAAAGTTCGCCCCGGCCGAACTTAACGCTTTTCTTACTTGTTCGGTTTAGATTCAGACCTTCATATAGGCCCAATAGAACGATACCTCCCGATTTTCTGTATTTCGAAGGTTGAGGCTGTGGTTATACATTTCTCTATGTTATTGACTTATCTGAAAAGAATTTTAAACAGAAAAATTGTACATACAAACATTTTTGTACCTATTATTGAAATATTTTTTGCATAAGAAAATACAGTGACTGTCACTAAAAATGATGCAACCTGAAATACAAAATGTAAACGTTGATAACTTGGAAACGAGTTGAGATTTTTTAACAATTCAAAAAACAATTCCGTAGGCTGAAAAGTTGTCTTATTGACTTATCTGAAAAGAATTTTAAACAGAAAAATTGTACATACAAACATTTTTGTACCTATTATTGAAATATTTTTTGCATAAGAAAATACAGTGACTGTCACTAAAAATGATGCAACCTGAAATACAAAATGTAAACGTTGATAACTTGGAAACGAGTTGAGATTTTTTAACAATTCAAAAAACAATTCCGTAGGCTGAAAAGTTGTCTTATTGACTTATCTGAAAAGAATTTTAAACAGAAAAATTGTACATACAAACATTTTTGTACCTATTATTGAAATATTTTTTGCATAAGAAAATACAGTGACTGTCACTAAAAATGATGCAACCTGAAATACAAAATGTAAACGTTGATAACTTGGAAACGAGTTGAGATTTTTTAACAATTCAAAAAACAATTCCGTAGGCTGAAAAGTTGTCTTATTGACTTATCTGAAAAGAATTTTAAACAGAAAAATTGTACATACAAACATTTTTGTACCTATTATTGAAATATTTTTTGCATAAGAAAATACAGTGACTGTCACTAAAAATGATGCAACCTGAAATACAAAATGTAAACGTTGATAACTTGGAAACGAGTTGAGATTTTTTAACAATTCAAAAAACAATTCCGTAGGCTGAAAAGTTGTCTTTAAGATGGCATACAAAAACATTCCATTCACAGTACCGTTATACTCAAATTTTGGGAATTTTTAAAGTGAGCATTAAAAATTATGCACCACAATAATTGATCAATAATTTCCAAATTTTTCGTTTTTTCTGACATTTTAGTAATCAGAATGGTGGGGTACATACGCCCACTTAAGAACCCCTAGTTTCATGCACGAAAACAAAGCAACTGACAATACGGAAGTCGGCCATATAGTATAACTGAAAACAAATTTTAGGGCCACGCAACATATCCAAAATGGCATAACCGTTTATTTCTCAGTAATTTTATAATCATATAAATTTCCATATATCATATCAATTCAAAGTGGTTTTGCGTGACCTTTTTCAATATTTAAATAGAATTAAAGTTATTTTAGTTGTCAATAGGCAAAAGGTCATTTATTCGTGCAACAGGAAATAATTTTTTAAGAAAAACATTTTTTCATTTCCTAGTATTTTTCACAAATGTATACTTTGAAAGAAACTTTTTTAATACTAAAGTGGAATGAATGCTATTTTAGGCATTAATAGGCAAAAGTTCATTGATTCTCGCTACAGGAAATCATTTTTGAGAAAAAAAGTCAAAAAGCAAAAATCCTATTGTATATACAGTCGGACTTTTCTATAACAAATCGTTTTATAAAAGATAAATAAGTACGTATTCCCATGCAAGATAGTCAATCTATATTTTTTATCTTTTATCAACTACATTTCATCCGTTTTCAAAGTAAATGGACATTTTTTATCTATTCCCAAAATGGTGTAGAGTACCATATAGTCGGCACCAACCGACTTTGGGTCTTTCTTTACAGACTTTTTCTTTAAAATCTGGTAGCTCTGATTATTTTATCTCTCATTCTTTATTTCTTTCAATGTTGGTTCGTACATGCGACTGAAATTATCTTCATATTCTTCGACAGTTAATTACAAGTTATTGCTTGAACTAAATTCGTTATCTGATAATGTCGGCTAAACGTGGTGTGGAATTTTTAAAATCTGTTGCTGAACACTATGGAAAAGCTGGAGGACATGATAGTCTTACTAGTGTGGTAAAGAAATTTTAAAATTTGTTGTGTTTCAATTGCAAAAAATATATAAATAAATAAAAGAAAGTTTCCTAACAATTTGTACAATTTAAATGGAAATAAAGAAAGAAACATCCAAAAATTATCGTGCTTTGCAATACCATTTTAATATCATATGTATGTCATAAAAATGCAGTATACATACATATGTGTCATGGATTTCATAATTTGTTATGAAAAAAAGTAATGAAACAAACAGATCACATTCTTTCAATCTATTTACAGTTTAAAGTAACAGGTGGTGGAGATGGTCGTTGCATTGGTGAATTTCGTGTTGCTAAATCCCATTTAAATGCCGCCGGCACCTTGCATGGTGGATTTATTGCAACAATAATCGATCATGTTACAAGTTATGCCCTGATGTCAACCGATTCTCACCCAGGAACCAGTGTCGATTTACGTGTTAGCTATATGTCACCAGCCAAAGAAGATGATGAGATAATTGTAGATGCCAACACTCTGAAAGTGGGAAAATCTCTTGCCTTTATTGATTGTGTTTTGAAGAAGAAAGCAAATGGCTCGATTATAGCTCAAGGTGGACAAACGAAATATGTAAATTTTAAGAAATAGTATTGTTTTAGAATTTTGTAAAATAAGCCGATATTTGTTGTTGATATTGTTATTGTGCGTTTTAAATAAATATTTAAAATATGTATACTTCGCTTAATATAATATAACACTATGCAACACTGAAAATGCCTTCTAGGCCATTTTCACATGTAATTCGAAGAATTTCACTTGTAATTTGATTATTTCATTTGAAATTCGAAATATTTCACTTGCAATTGAAATTCGAATAGTTGGTGTGTATTTTTACATACTAGATGTAGCTGAAACAATTTTTTCAGCAACTTTTCCTTTATACAACTGTCAAATATATATATATATATATATACATATATACATATATATATATATATATATATATATATATATTAGGGTTATGACTTTTTTACAACCTAATATCCCTGTATCATAGCGTGATGAGTTTTGCCATAAGATTACATAAAATCTTAATTATAAGGTGATTCGGTGAAAAAACCTCACGCACAAAATGATTTTAAAATTTGAATTTATCAAAATTATGGACAATTTTTTGAAGTCACTGAAATAAGATATATAATTGAAAATAAACTTTAGAGCCACATGAGATAATTAAAATGACATAAAATTTATTTCTCACTATTTTTCTTCAATTTTGAGAATCGTAAAAATATCGTAAACGCTTTTATTCAAAAATATAATTTTTTAACAAAAAACAAAAAATTTAAAAATTTTTTCAGTGACTTTTTTCGCGACTTTTTTTAATTTTTGAATGAAATAAACGTTATTATAGTTATTAGTAGGCTTATATTTATTCATTCGTGCAACAAAAAATAATTTGTTGAAAAAAATTTTTTTTCATTTCATATATTTTTTCAAAAAATTATTTTTTTAAAATCGATTTGTGCGTGAACTTTTTTATATTTCAAAAGTTCATTCATCCCTGCTACAGGAAATCATTTTTGAGGAAAAATGTCAAAAAGTCATAACCCTAATATATATATATACACATACATACATTCACACATACATATATATACTAATACTATACTAATGTGCTAACCTCTGTGAGTGTTAGGGGTTGAAAGGGAGTAAAAATCTGACGAAAGCGAAGCTGAATAGTCAAATTCATGTGGAATGTTTTCTCTTAAAACACCAGCAGGTGACAGATAATACACATCTGACCAGCCAAATTCTCGTTGATTAATATAGACGTCTTTAACTAAACTGTTTTCGTGGTTTGACAATGTCTCAACAAACCGCTTAAGAAGATTTAGAACATACAAACCAATAAGTGCAATGGAAGATTCCGAATAAATATGCAAATTGGAATATCTATTATGATATATTATATCAAACACTGCCTGAGCACCTTTCTTTCACATATCTCAAACTCTCGAATCACCGTAGGAGAAACGCTGAACCAAATTGGAATAGCGTACATCAAAATTGGACGTATACATGTCTTATATATTAAAGAGTGTGTTCGTTAAATTTCACCAACTTATTAAAATTGACTCCTAAATACTTGAAATTGTCTTTAAATGGAATTTCGTTTCCATTTAAAACTAGCTTCAACAAACTTTCCGGAAAAGGACAGAGAAGCCATTACATAGTCGATACGTCCGAAGATTTGCTTTACCACCAATGAAACCAGGTAACGTAATTTGGTGACTATGTGGGTTCGAGTCCATGGCTTTCCTTTTTCACTTGCAAATAATTTCAGATCATTAAGCTTAACTCTAAACGAGAAAATTAATAAAATCATTAAAAAAATGATCTTCGCCCTAACAGGCAAAATTTCAAAAAATAAAAAATAGGCTGAGCCCGGCTGGGATTTGAACCCACGTCCTTGAAAACATATCAAAAAAAAATGTTGTCACGGCGTGTTAGCGTTCAAAGCCAAAACTCATAACTTCAAAGGCATCGCAAAAAGCGGTTGTTGTGAAGAAAATACATTTCAAAACGGCCAAATATCCGTTAATGTATAAAAACACATTTGCATTTGAAAAACGATAAGTTCTAGGACAGAGAAGCCATTACATAGTCGATACGTCCGAAGATTTGCTTTACCACCAATGAAACCAGGTAACGTAATTTGGTGACTATGTGGGTTCGAGTCCATGGCTTTCCTTTTTCACTTGCAAATAATTTCAGATCATTAAGCTTAACTCTAAACGAGAAAATTAACAAATCTAGCACATTTGCCGGATGCATTTCTAAGGCATAATGCCTCACATTTCCCAACGTTAATTTTTATACCACAGGAAACATAGAAATCGTTAACTAATGACAGATGTCGCTGAACCTTGGATAGAGCAACGAAGGGAGATTCTGCATGCGCATATAATAAGAATTATCTGCGTATAATATACCTTTCGAATCATCAAAAGTGTGTGGAAAATCGTGAATAAAAAAACAGTATACAAAAAAGGTGCCATAACTGATCCTTGTGGAACACCACAATCAACATTTCCAAGAGAACTACTAAGACCATCAAACTCCACAAAGAACTTTCTGTTATTGAAAAAACTGTGAAGAAGCTTTATAATGTGTCCATTAAACCCAATGTTTATTAATTTGAAAAGTATTCCATTAAGATATGCGTGATCAAAGGCCTTCTCAATGTCAAGGGAGACAGCAACTGTACATTTACGATCTCTAAAATTCTCTATTACGTCATTATGGAATTTTAGTAGCGCATGAGTAGTTGAGTGACCTTTTTTAAACCCGAACTGGTATTCTGGAATAAATTCGTGTACCACATCGTCTTTCATTTTTTGTATAATTATTTTTTCTAACAATTTACCAAGGTTTGACAGCATCGAAATTGGTCTTATATTGTTAACATCATAGTTTCCGGGTTTCTTTACGATCGGAACTATTTTTGCCACTTTCCAAGTATAACAGTTGTTAATGCAGTTATTGAAAATTATGGTTAAAAATTCCAAAGCTTTAGTGGGTAGTTTTTTAATTAAATAATTTGATATGATGTCAGGGCCCGAGGATCTCTTATTATTTAATAAGCTAACTTCATCCTTAAAGATGTAAAAGCTGAATCTGAACTGATTAATGACGATGAATTCACATCAAACGTCCATAAAGGTTCAGATGAACCTGCTAAAACTCTATCAATAGTTGGTGCTATTTCCGACTCGTCTCTATTCGGAGGAGAGGATTGATAAACGGATGTAAAATGATCCTTTAAAATAGCAAGTCCATCTGAGCCGTCCCTAACTGCACCTGCTACAGAAACTTGCCTCAAACAAGATGAGCGTTTGGACCCGGTGATGTTATAAATTTCTTTAAACGCTGTTGGGCCTGGCTTTATGTTTTAAGCCGACTATTTAGACGTTCCGCTTGTTCCAAGCTTACTTGTTCCTTGATAATTATTCCTAGTAGTTGAATTTGCTTGCTGGCTTTATGTTTTAAGTCGACTATTTAGACGTTCCGCTTGTTCCAAGCTTACTTGTTCCTTGATAATTATTCCTAGTAGTTGAATTTGCTTTGAAATTAAAACATACTCGGGATGCCTCCTACTTAAGGTACGATGGTAAATGTTTTTTAACTTTTTTTTGCATATCATACTTAATCCGGAGTAACTTTCGTATGTTTAACGAAGGAATAAAATTCTATGCCTTTACGTTCATCGTTACCGAATGCCTTTCAGCAATCAAATCAACTGATGATGAAAAAGAATTAATGTATTCATCTATCTCACTATTATTAAGATTTCGGTGAAGTGGAGGGAAATCTTCTGATAAGCTTGAGGTGATATCATCTCGAAAATTATTCCAATTTGTCTCCTCATATGATCTATAGGTTCGGGGAACTTTTAGAAGGTATTGAAAGTCACTGAAACCAAGGCTAAGTTCCAATGGGAAATGATCAGAGAAACCGGACAAACATTTTGTCTCATAATTTGGATTTGAAACATTTAGTAAGCTAGAACTTACCAAGAAATGGTCTAAAAATGAGGAGCCATTCGGATAAGTTGGTTTTGTATCACAAATTCTTGTGATGTACAGCGAGTTACGAATTAACCAATTGTTAAGAGCGATTCCATTCGAGTTGGGGAGGTTATCACCCCAAAACGAATTCTTGGCGTTAAAGTCGCCACCAATCACTAATCCATCAAAATTATGTAAAAAGGTAATTATGGATGAAAGTCCTGCAGCTAATGAAACTGAATTTAAATTTGGCCAATATATACAGCCAAGAAGAAGTCTCTTAACCTTTATTGCTTTAATTCTGGTCAGTATCAGCTAACACCGCGGACACCGAAATTACATCGTAAAAGGGCTTACATTGACAGATGGTTGAAACATCTCGAAATATCACTAGGAGTCGCACAATTATGTCATATTTATTCACAATAAGAAATACAATAGAGTTCTTCTAGTGCGATTCTGCAACTTCTTAACGAAGAATGTCGGAGTGTGTCGGAATGTGGCGGAGCTGCCCCATGCTACTTTATTCTGTGGTTATCTTATACTTTTAAACTCAGCATCACTTACAACCCGAATGCTAAAAAGGGCTTATAAGCTTGGATTTCCGAACTTTTCATACTCTCCGCTATGAGAAATTTCTTTTAATAGGGGCGTGAATTGAATATGTGAATATATAAACTCATATGACGGTAACGTGGATTCACGAACATCATTGAAGGGGCTAGGGTCATGTCAAATTTCAAAGCTAAATCATTATATGCTAAATCATCTTTTTGCATTGCTCTTAATTTCTTTACAAAGCGCCACAACGCAAAATATGACCCCATCTTTTAATTAGAACAATTCAACTGCACTTTAAATAAAGGGTTATGGGTTTTATCACTTTTATTATTTTTAAATCACACACATAATAAGAACTGACCTTCGAATGATCCGGAATGATTATATTTTATTTAGGGGTCGATAGCAATTACCGTTGAGTGGAGTGTCAGTTGTCAAAATTACTTTATGCAACCAGTTATTTTCGGTTGCAGTAAATATTTTCGAAGAAACAAGAAGTAAAATTGAAAGGAAAAAGGCATTTTCTTTAACAATTGTTTATAATTATTTACATATTAATTTTGTGTATCAAAAATATGGTTAAAATAACAATAAAACAACAGTTTCTAATATTAATTGATAAATTGAATGGAAATCCATTGTGCACATGGTTTCCATCTGTACAGCCGACAACACCAGGGAATTTTGTTTTTGAATAAAAATGATGTATAAAACACAAATGTATAAAACACATTTGCATTTGAAAAACGAAAAGTTCTAGGATAGAGAAGCCACTGCATAGTCGATACGTCCGAAGATCTGCTTTACCACCAGTGAAACCAGGTAACGCAATTTGGTGACTATGTGGGTTCGAGTCCTGGGCTTTCCTTTTTCACTTGCAAATAATTTCCGATCATCAAGCTTAACTCTAAACGAGAGAAAAAAATGATTTTTGTTTGGTCTTTTTTCCTCCTCCGACAATTTCGAAACGATCCAATTTTGGCCAATTTGTCCTCTATCAAGTGGAAAAATTCCTTCAATACGTTCGACAGTGTAGATTGAGCCATGCAATTACACTATGCAACACTGAAAATGCAAACAACTTCAAGTATGCATTTTTTGAAAGTACATATTTAGACTACAAAAACCCTAGTAGGGTTTTGTCCTGTCAGATCCATTTCGGATATTATGACCTCATCTATACCGGGCTAAATCTACACTTTTTTGCATTTATCAGGCATTTATCTCAGAAACGAATAGGAATTTGGCCTTGATGTCTTTAGCAATATTGTAGCCTTAAACTAGTAAAACCACAAAAGAAAAACTCCATCTAGGGCATCAAAATCTATAAAATATAGAAAATTGTACATATTTGCTGAAATTCTGGTCAGTATCGGCTAAACTATTGGCAGTTGAACCAAGTAACCTTTTGCAAAAATCTTCCAAATAAAGTTCTCAACAATTCTTTAGAACATTCTGAAACTCCAAAATGCTTACTTCATGTTGTTTCAGCGGTATTTTGCATCATATCTTTTACAACACGTATTTCAAACACAGTTCACACCAACAGTTTATTCTCGCATTTCGGATTTCACTACATTTTTGACATTTTTATTAAATCGTCGCACAGTGTCCAATTTTCCAAAAACCTGGCCAAAAATCGAAAAAAAATTTATCAATTTACACTAAAAAGGGTCAGATATTGTTTATAGGATCCCAGTGCGTGTAGTTATGAAGAAATATATACATGTCTTGTTTAATAAGTGGGTATAAAAGCAGGTCGAAGTGACCCTATTTGGAATTTTATTATTTTTTTTTAATATTTAAGTTGTTTATAAATCTATGATAATATGCAAAACAAACAACGGCTATTAAATATTTTCTTTTTGTAATTGTAATGAAAGGTATGTGAAACGTATTTAAGATGTTCAGTGTCGCCAATGAATTGTGCGTTCTTTAATAATTGATGTGCGTACTTGTTAATTTTTTCAAGATCAATTTTCACAATAAATTATGAAAATAGTTGTGAGTAAGATCGAGTTGGGCCGTGTAATTTATCATTTCATAAAAAAGGAAGGGTTTTTTTTACCAATTTCCATCGAAACATCCTGCACATATTTGCACTTTTTGTTTTTATGTGGTATTTTGTCTTGCAGGTATGTATGTACAGATTTTATTTCATTCAGAATGTCAGAATATAGTATAGGGTCACTTTTTGGAGTTTGGGTATAATTTGGAGTTTTGGCATATTCTAAGACCTATAGTAAAATTTTATGGCGAACAAATTTCTATAATATTTTAGTCTTATCCGATAACATTTTATAGGAGATTTTAAAGATTTGTGGAAAAAGGGACCAAAACGACCCCTTTTATGACTCGCACGAGGGTTAATTTTTTTAAGAAAAATATTCCTCGCCTTCTTTTCAGTATAGTTACCAAAGACATTATACACCTAAAGTGCAAGGATTCCAAGTGATCTTAACTCAAATATTTCCAAAACTGTAGAAATGGTGAAAGCTTGCAACCCTATTTTAGTTTCTTGGTTTTTTGGCAAAATTTATACCGATATTTTCTTGGTATGTAATGCAAATAAAGATTTCTTTTCTTTGGTAACTTATAGTGAAATTTAGCAGAGAACATTTTTGTCTTTGACGACATTCTTCTAAAATGATGCTTTGTATGACAATTTTGCCAAAACTCACATGAAGTACGCCCTTAACCCTAAAATGTGTTTATAATTTTGCATATTTCTGGAGTTTAGGTAAGGTATAGAGTTTTGGTGTATTCTAGGACCCATAGTAAAAATTTATGGCGAACAAATTTGTAGAATATTTTGATCCGATAAGATCACATTTTATAGGAGGAGGGACCAAAAAGACCCCTTAAATGACCGCCTGAGGGTTAAAAAATATCAAAAATGTAATCAGCGGCCCGAAAAACATAAGAACCAAAGGTTAGGTCAAAATCCATTCATTTTTAGAGTTTTGGCCAGGTTTTTCGGAAAATCGGACACTGTGCGTCGTTGAAAAATGTACTGAAAACAACGGCATAGAGGCATTTTACAACAATGACATGTTCTGAAGAGTTGTGTATTACATTCCAGGGAAGATTTTTCCAAAAGAAAATATTCAGAAAAAAATTAACGGTTTTGGAGATACGGTGAGAAATGTATAAAAATTGTGGAATTTTTGCATATATTTTGAAATTTGAGGCAATAAATGTAGTTTTTCGAGTTCATTATCTCTCCAAATATTTTATTCTTGTCCTTATCTACAAATTTACTTCAGAGGTCAGAAGAAGATTCGCATTGGTTTCAGAGATATAGCCCCGAATTTCTTTAAAAACTCAATATTTAACAATGTTTAGATGGGGCCATAAAATCCGAGCTGGATCTGACACAACAAAACCCAACTAGGGTTTCTTGTCGTTTTGGTATGTACTTTCAAAAAATCCTCAGTTCGAATTATTTGCACAAGATCACCTTAAAAATGTTGCACAGTGTTATTGTAATCATTGTCATGGGACTTTTGGAAACTTCCCTCCGCCAAAAATCTCAACGCAGCGCACACTTTTAAAAATGGGGGTATTGCTGTTGATCTGTAACTTACTTTGAAGTCATCCTTTAACGTTTCCACAATGTAAACTACGGCACCCTTTTCAATCGAAAATACGCCTTAAACCTAAAATAATTTACTGTTTTTACAGATCTCCCCAACATGAGCTTCAACTTACAGTGCAGATGGCAATTCCAATGGATTCGACTTGTCCCTCAAATTTCTTCTAATAGATGCCATGTCCTGTACATTTTCTTCATAATAAAAAAAATAATTCTACTGAACTTATAATTTTAAAAAAGTTTTTTTTTGCGAATTGTGCCTTTTGGATTTTAGAGTTCACAAGTTTGAAAAAACACTGATCGATAACACGTTTATCGACAACCCAGTTGGGTTGATAACAATGATACAACATTTCATCTCAGTTGTGCTGACAATTGACAACGCAACTCAAGTTTAGTGGTAATGCAAAATCGACCCCTTATTTATTATCTTAGAAAATTCGGTTGTATTGCTCAAAAACTTCTATAGAAATGCACCTTTACTAGCATCCGTACTCTTGTTAAATTGACAGCATCCTAGCTGCACCACAATACCCTTGTAAAAGTAATGACTTCTTTACGTAACAAGATGTAGGCCCGATTCACTTGTACTCATTAATCTAATACTTTTTTGGCTACAAACATTTTTCTGGCTATTTTGTTGCAGAGATATTACGTGATGGAGAATGACATACGACATACATTTTATATATTTATTTCTATGTTCGATGTATATTAGGGATATATGTATATTTTTGTGAAGAACAAATTTATTCATCAGAAAAAAACTATTTCCTATAAAGACTTCTTCATATCATTAATATGTAACCTCCTCCAAGTCCAAACGACATGGCGCACACTAAAACACCGCTTATAGAGGCGGTACAATATTTGTTAATATGCGTGGTATTTCGTTAAACTTCATTCATGTTTTCCAAAATAATCAAATGTGAAAAAATATTAGTTTTTTAAATTCCAATAATTCATAGATATTTCCTTATTTTGTTTACATTTATCTTTGACACTAACATTACAA
This sequence comes from Musca autumnalis, assembly GCF_047663935.1. Taxonomy (NCBI): domain Eukaryota; kingdom Metazoa; phylum Arthropoda; class Insecta; order Diptera; family Muscidae; genus Musca; species Musca autumnalis. The sequence continues at coordinate 111,996,750 of NW_027411977.1, read as the reverse complement.
AAAAAAAAAAAAAACAAGTTCCTATGTGGTTGGTGTTGAGTTGTATTTGTTGTAGTACTTACTTTACCTAGTTTGTTCTACCATAGAGTTTTTATTGTCTTTTGCAAGAATATTGTAAAAAGTAAACAGACACCTTTTAGGGCAGGGTCAGGCACCATACTTTTCTATTGCATACTTTACGGGGTGTCATTGTGTGTGTGCATGCTTTTTTAATTGGTTGAATTGTGTGTGGAGAGAGCAACGTTCAATGAGCGCCCGTGGACGCTCTCTCGCCTGACGCTGTTTTAGGAGTCTAGTTACTAGACCAGTGTCGCCCATAATATTTCCATCAATACTAAAGCATGTGTGTATGCATGGGTGAAAAAAAACAACAACAACCACATGATATTCATCGTTTGTTTATGTACACGTACATTGTACGTGAGAGAGAGAAGCAAATGCAAAAACAACTCAGTGGGCGCCCTCACTATACAAAGAAGCGCATCCCTGAACAAGACAGACCTACATTTTCTACTTGGCAGTGATAAATAAGACATGCAGAAATGGGACGCGAGAACAAAAATGAAAAAAAACTGGTGTTATTAAAAGTGAGTAATAAAAAAAATAAAACAAAAAATATAAATAAAATGAAAATAAAATAAGAATTAAATAAAAATAATATAAAAAATAAAATAAAAATAAATGAAAAATAAAAAAAAAATAAAACAAAAACAAAATTAAAATAAAACAAAAAAAAGTAAAGATAAAATAAAAATAAAACAAAAATGAAATAAAACAAGTAAAAAGTCGTTAAGTTCGGCCGGGCCGAACTTTTTATACCCTCCACCATAAAATAGTCTTAATTAAAATGGAATAATTAGGGTCCTTTTACAATTTTAGGTGGAACAACTTTTCGACAATGGATAGACTCCTACTGCCTCCCACTATTGCTTAAATTTCACTGTGAACACAAATGTTGGGGCAGAGATAATTCCTTTTGGAGATGAAAGCCCTTGGTGTGTATATTAAAAACCCCGAAGGACAGATGCGCCGTGAGTCGAACTTCCGCGTTATGGCGTGATGAAGTTTTTGCAAGAGACCCTGTAAGCCATCATGAACTAGCATTATATCTTTGTTTGTTGTTTTTGTAGAGCACTTAAGCAACAGTGGACAAAGATATAACGCTAATTCCTGATGGCCCACAGGGTCTCTAACAAAAATTTCATCACGCCATAAGGCTCACGGCGGATCTGTCCTTCTGTGTTCATAATAAAATTCCTCTTGGGGAAGAAAGGCCTTGGTTTTTTCCCCAAGAGGAATTTTCCGTGCCCCAGACATTTACCTCCATTTTGTTGCACAGTGTTATCTAATCTAATCTAAAAAAATGTGTTCAGCTAGGTGAAAGGTACCACCTACGGGGCTATATCAAAGAGTCAACCTATCTTTAAATTTTTTGGCGGAAAAGTTTTATAGCTGCAGGGAACTTCAAGAGTCAAATTGAGGGTAGTTTCATCAAAACAATGAAGACCCTCAAAAATGGACCCATGTTGACGAATTTTAGTGAAGAAATTTCGTGACCACTGAAAATTCCAGAAAATCGGGAGGTACAGTTATATAGGGGGATATACCAAAACATGGACCTATATTGACGATTATTTTTGAATAGACAAAATTGTAGCTAAAATTCTCAAAATACCGATCATTACAGCTAGTACGGTTAAAAATTGCAGCTAAAATTCTCAAAATACCGAAAATCGGGAGATACCGTTATATGGGGGCTATACCAAAACATGGACCTATGTTGACGATGTTTCGTGGAGATGTTTCATGACAACTGAGAACCTCAAATGTCCAATTGCAGATAGTTCGGTTACAAATTGTGGCTAAAATTCTCAAAATACCGAAAATCGGGAGGTACCGTTATATGGGGACTATACCAAAACATGGACCTATGTTGACGATGTTTCGTAGAGATGTTTTATGACCACTGAGAATCTCAAATGTCAAATTACAGCTAGTTCGGTTAAAAATTGTAACTAAAATGCTCAAAATACCGAAAATCGGGCGGTACGGTTATAAGGGGGCAATACCAAAACATGGACCTATGTTGACGATGTTTCGTGGAGATGTTTCATGACAACTGAGAACCTCAAATGTCAAATTGCAGATAGTTCGGTTACAAATTGTGGCTAAAATTCTCAAAATACCGAAAATCGGGAGGTACCGATATATGGGGGCTATACCAAAACATTGTCCTTTGTTGACGATGTTTCGTGGAGATGTTTCATGGCCACTGAGAACCTCAAATGTCAAATTGCAGATAGTTCGGTTAAAAATTGTGGCTAAAATTCTCAAAATACCGAAAATCGGGAGGTACCGTTATATGGGGACTATACCAAAACATGGACCTATGCCCATATCCTTTGGGATATAAGTTTGTTGATCACTAAGAACCCTAAGTGCCAAATTATAGCTAATTCGGTCTGCAAATTATAGCTAATTCGGTCAAAATACCTCAAATCCGCAGGTACCATTATATGGGGGCTATACCAAAGAGTGGACCGATATAGTCCATCTTCGAACTTGACCTGCCTATGGAAAAAAGACCCTCGGGTGCAAAATTTCAGCACTCTATCTCAATTATTGCGGACGCTAGAGTGATTACAACAGACGGACAGACAGACGGACATGGCTAGATCGTCTTAGAATTTTATCCTGATCAAGAATATATATACTTTATAGGGTCGCAAATGATTAGTTCGATGTGTTACAAACAGAATGACAAACTTAATATACCCTCCATACTATGGTGGAGGGTATAAAAATAAAATAAAAATAAACTCTGATATTGAGTCTAGTCCAAGTTATTTGTTGGGTTGTTCGCAGGGTCGAATTTCGGAGGGTGGAAGTTCGGAATGGGGTTGTTCGGAGGTTGGAAGTTCGGAATGGGGTGGTTCGGTGGATGGAAGTTCGGAGTGGGGTTGTTCGCAGGGTGGAAGTTCTGAGTGCGATGGTTCTGAGGGTGGAAGTTAAGAGAGGGAAGTTCAGAGTGGGCGGATCCTTATAATTTCTTGGCATTACCGTGTTATCAATATTTCCGAACAAAATCTTCCTTCGTAACGTTTTAAAAACTTTATTATTTTAACAATTTACATTGGCAAAAAGAACGTTTACCCCGAAAATGTTAGGCAAACTTATCAAAATTTGGTCTGCAAAAACAAAATGCGAAGTTTTCTGTGGAACGAAAGAGCACAATTTTTTTCCAGTTACAACTTTTCACTTAGCAGAAGAGAACGTTTATGGAACACAAATAAAAAACTTAGCAAACTCAACTTATCATTAGCAACTTATCACTTATCGAAAAATAGGGTTCTGTGGAACGGAAAATTTTGCAAATTGTCAAAAATATTGCTAAGTGCAAAATGAAAAGTTGATAAGTTGTTTCGTGGAATAGGGCCCAAGGGCTCAATTCTGTTTCTATGAAAATGTGATATGGAAAAATTTATAAAGGAAATAAATGTCAAATGAAAAAAAATGTAAAGAAAATATTTTTTTTCATTTCAAATTTTCATAAAACGAAAATCCAGCCCCTGGTCTTAAACAAGTCGACCAAATAATTTTGCAGAAAACCCGAGATTTTTAACACAACTATTTGTCATTTTTCAATAATTAATGCATGAAAAGTGTTCGTTTCGTAGTGTAAAAAATGACTTGACAAACTATAAGGGGTCGATTATGCATTGCCACTAAACTTGAGTTGCGTTGTCAATTGTCAGCACAACTGAGATGAAATATTGTACTATTGAATCAACTCAACTCGGTGGTCGATAAACGTGTTATCGTTTTATTTAACTTGTGAACTCTATATACAATCAAAAAACACAATTCGCAAAAAAAAATTTTTAAAATGATAAGTTCAGTGGAATTGTTTTTTGATGATGAAGAAAATGTACAAGACATTGCATCTATTAGATACAATTTGAGGGACAAGTCAGTTGAAAGTTGAAGCTCATGTTGGAAAGATCTATATAATCAGTAAATTATTTTTTGTTTAAGGCGTATTTTCGATTGCCAAAGGATGCCGTAGTTTACATTGTGGAAACGTTAAAGGATGACTTCAAAGTAAGTTACAGATCAACAGCAATACCCCCACTTTTAAAAGGTGCGCTGCGTAGAAATTTATTGTGGAGTGAAGTTTCCAAAAGTCCCATGGCAATGATTTACAACAATTGAATGGCTCAATATACATTGTCGAACGTATTGAAGGAAGTTGTCCACTTGATAGAGGACAAATTGTGCCAAAATTGTTGTTGGCAGTATAGATGGAACCCATGTGCACATTGGATTTGCACTCAATTTATCAATTAATATTTCAAACTGTTGTTTTGTTGTTAATTAATCAACAATTGGTAAGAAAATGTTTTTTTTCTTTTCAATTTTACTTCTAGTTTCTTCGAAAATATTCACTGCAACTGAAAATAACTGGTTGCTGAAAAATAGCCGGTTCGTCAACTGAGATTCGCAACTTCAGTTGAAGGTTGCCATACATAAAGTAATTTTGACAACTAACAACTCCACTCAACGATAATTGCTATCGATAATCGACCCCTTAATTTTCTTAAATAGCAAGAAAGCTCGACAACGAGTAAGCGATGTCAATCTTTATTTTCACTAGGAAAAATAGGAAGAAATGAAAATAAAAAATCACGTTTTTGGTTTGATGAAAATGTTCTACACTTTTATTTGAAAATTGCACCTGTATGTGTTTTCTTTAATATCATCTGTACACAAATAATACACAATATCTTAAATATAAATGTACATATCTATATATAAATTACAACATTAATTTAAATACAAATAATAAATATGCTTAAAATTTAGCTTACGTTAAGTTGGTGTATATGTTAAACTACATATGTATATATGTATAAAAAGAGGGGGAAGGTTGATGGTGTTGGGGGGACAAAGGAATATATGGGACTTATATGTTATGTAGACAATTTTTGATAAAGTTAAAAAAGACAGCAAATTGTGTTTTATTATGCTGGAAGGAAGAAACCTTGCATTATTTTTTTTTTGGACATCATCTACACTACATAATTTATATTGGATGGATATTCTAGCAGAGGTAAACTTTACGTATGTATGTTTTTTTCTGTGTAAAATATAACAATCATTGAATGCAGGCAGGTAGAGAGAAAAAACTAAAACAACATATTCAAGGATAACAGTATTCGTATAAACAATAATAATGACCTTTCAACAATTGTCAATAAAATAAATTAAGTATACTACGCCTAAGGAAATGGTTTGGCTAAGGTAATGTCTTTTCTCATTTGTTGAAACTCTTATTATCTAAGAGATTTTCTAAAGTTTTCCATTTCATAAATACTATTGGAGAGTCTGAAAAGAAGGGGGGAATTAAAGTACATTTGTATTAGTACTAGTGTATATAATTGAAGAACAAAATATCAGCTGTACATACCTTCCAAATGCATTAAACAATGCAACAATTTCGCTACGCTTCAGTCTAAAAATTGGATCAATTTCAATGTGTGGTTTTTCCCATAATCCACTTTCGGTGGCCATATTCAATTTTTCTGAATACAATATTTTTAAAGCTGTACCCAATCCCTGAGTCTGAAATGTAAAAAAGTAAGATTCATTATTTTTGGATAAATATCGTTCAAGGAAAAGTAAATAAACACGATAAGGGTTATAACTATTTATACCGGTAAATTCAAAATTGGTATTGGTTTCGAAACTGTGCTAATATGTATACACGTACGTGTAATTATGTTTGTGTTACAGTTCACTCCGATATATTTGCCAGGAAATCGCTTGAACTAGTAGTATATATAATACGAGGGGTACTAAAAAACCTTCTGGCCTAGGCAACTCGCAGTGTCGCCAGGTGTCATTTGACATTTTTGGAAAGTTTGACAGTTTTTAGCCTAGGCGTACTCAGGTCAATTTGACATATGACCATGTGTTGGGTTGTTTACAGTGACTTGCGAAAAAATGGATTTTACTTGTGAACATTATCGTCCCATAATTTTTTCACAAATTTCGACGTGGATAATCACGGCAAGAGTGCATAGATCAAAAAAAAAAAAAATAAACAAAACAGGAATCGACCGTTTGGGTCTTCGAAAGCGCGCCAAATCCAACGAAAGTTGTTCTTGGAAGAAGATCTTCGAAGCAAATGTTCGCCTGTTCCTTCGGGAAAACTGACTGTGTGGCGACTCTACGGCTTGAGAAGTGTAGGACGGTTAATTCTGAGCATTACACTACAATTTGTTTGCCTGAAGTCTCCTGAGAAATTCGAAAAACGAACAAGAGAAGACGAAGCGTTCTGCATCATGACAATGACACATCGATTCAAACCAGCGCCTGTTTGACCGGACAAAACGTGGAATTGATGGGTCATACGCCGTACAGCCCCGACTGGGGATCCAGTGACTTCATTTGATTCCAGCAAATCAAGAAAAAAAGCGTGGTCAACCATATTCTTCGCCAGAAGATGTAGAAGCGTGCAAAAACCATGTTTTGGAGGTGTCTTAATCAAGCCACTGTAAACAACCCAACACCTGGTCATACGTCTGACCTGGGTACCTATTCTCTAACTTTTTAACAACTTTACTCATTGTTTATTTTACAACAATTTCATTTGTTTGTTTTGTAGTTGTTACAAAAACAAAAGAAATTTTAACAACTTTTCAATCGATAAAAGTTACAGAATAGGCCTACTGAGTAAGTAAAAAAAAAATATCAAACAACACCTGGCGACACTGCAAGTTGCCTAGGAAGGTTTTTTAGTACCCCTCATAGTATAGAGTAGAATCGCAATAACTTGTATACCGAAAATCTCGATAATACTTATAAAACAAGCGGTCAATCAAATTTCCCTATTTTTCGTTAGGAAATTGCTGGTTCCTTGGATAACGCATTATAGTATTGTACAGTACCTACGACGGACTGACAAAAACGGTGAGTTATTGCCGTTTGAAAGTGAACTATGGATGGTATGACTGCTAGCCCATACACTACATCTATGGGTAACTACAGACCAACTCAATTGTGGTAGGTATGTACTGTACAGATTAGAGTACGACCCTTCAGTAAAACGTTGTAACCATCGCAGCGTCGAAAGCGTTCTCATTGGGGAGGATGAATCACAGTGAGATGTCCTCCTTGCGGCAGGGGTTGTATAATAAATTCATAACTTTGATCGCACGCTCACAGGACTGGTTGCTTCGGGCAGTGCTGATTGGAGATTCATATTTTTCCCGTGGGGTTTTTAGCAATTGAGAGTGTTTAGGTAGTTACTCAGAGCTACTATTACTCTTCAGCTCGGAACAATTGACTATTGAACCAATGATCTGCCCATGAGAGAAAAATGAGAATAATCAGAATAAACGCCAAAAGAGCTGAAATGACACGAGTGTCCTAAAGTTTTGGATCTGCTTAAACTTTACACTCCTCTCAGTGACGTGGTAGAAGATAGACGCCTGTTTCCTTAATCTCAGTTTTACCATTAGTGAAGACTGCTTTCAATTGGCTATAGCCACTCTTGTTTGCCTTGGCAGCTGGCATTCTTCTGGCGTTCGATGGCAGTGCGGCATTCATACTGTGCATTTGTACTGCCTGCACAACTGCATCAGTATGAATGCTATTCAAACCTGCATGATAGTCTCGATTATCTAGAGGTTCTCGTTTATATCGTTGGACCTCTCTCCACATTATGAAGATCTCTCCTGACATGCATGATTGGGAAGCCTGTCCAGTAGATCGTGGCAAGGATGCTCATGGCAGTAACACCCGAGAAAGTACTGCATCGACAACATCTTGCTGTGTTGATGTACCGGTAAAGTCTTCTCCTCCTCATGAAGATGGTCCGTGATGTAATGAGAAGGCACCCTGGCGCAGTCCTCATGGCGGCAGTCTGGAAGGTTTGAATATTCCTTCACTAACTTTTACATACCACAGACTGCCTTATTGCTTGATAAGAGGTCAACAAGGTTACTTTGTCAGCAACCCGAGTGCTGCGGGACAGCGCCTTGAAAACTTTGTTCCTACTTCTGATCATGGTAGAACAAGAAAAGGTAGCAGCAATACCCAGCTGACTGAACTGGATTGTAGTGTTAGTGTCAAATTCCATTCGACATTTTATGTATTTATTTCTATGTTCGATGTATATTAGGGATATATATTTTTGAAGAAAAAATTTATTCATCAGAAAAAAAAACTATTTCCCATAAAGACGGCTTCATATCATTGACATGTAACCTCCTCCAGGTCCGAACGACATGCCGCACACTAAAACACCGCTTATAGAGGCGGTACAATATTTGTTAATATGTGTGGTATTTTCTTAAACTTGAAAAGAATAAAGCCCTAATAAACATGTGCTTTTTTGTTTTCAAAAGCAAATGATTGAAACATCTTCTCTTTTTTCAATGAATTACCAGCGACCCGAAACATTTTTGCAAGTATTCTACTTTCTGCGAGAAATTATGCATTTAGTGGAATGATATGGAAACATTCAAATTGAAAATCTAATGAGTTTTCATTCATGTTTTCCAAAATATTCAATCAAATGTGAAAAATTATTAGTTTTTTAAATTCCAATAATTTATAGACATTTCCTTGTTTTGTTTACATTTACGTTGACACTAAGGTTTACAAACAAAAACAAATTCCTTTGTGGTTGTTGTTCGAGTTGTATTTGTTGTAGTATTAACTTTACCTTGTATTTGTTCTACCATGACTTCTGATCTTGTCGTAAATAACTGTGGCTTGCGCGGACGACTTAAACATGCAGTCGAGTGTTACACCCAATATTTTGGGGTAGTTAGTGGTCGGTATAAGAGCTCCATCTACCAATACGTTCAGGGGAAGCCTCATTTCAGCCATCCAAATGGTGAACAATGTGGCAGTAGATTAAACGACGGATATTTTTATATTCCTCATATTGAAGAACTGCACTAAATCAGCTATGTAGACATTTAGGCTATCACAAATATCATCTACGATAGGACCCGACGCCAAGATCGTACAATCATTCGCATACATTACGATCTCTATACCGTCTGGAGGATGTGGAATTTCAGAAAGGTAGAGGAATGGTAATCTTTTCTTAGTACGGCTTATAGGGCAATTGTTCTGTAGAAGGTCAACTAAGTAAGTGAGAGCTTAAAAAGTTCTGCAGATATCACCGCGCCTTAGGGAACACCCTGTTTCACTCTACAGGTTTTGGAATTCTTATTTCTGAATTCTACGCATAAAGTTGATTATCCAACGTTCCGAACACGGCTGTAGAGAAGTCTCTCTATATATCTTCGAACAGCTTGGCATGGTTGACGGTATCGAAAGCCTTCGATAGGTCAAAAGCCATCATAATAGTTCGGTCGCACGGCCTGCTCTGGTTCAGTCCTCGAATTAATTAAATACTCAACTCAGGCTTCAACCAGTTGCTTAAGAATTACCATTGCTTGTGGGTCTAACGCTTTGGATGATTTTGAGTTTCGGATGATGTCTGCAACATCGCTCATCGTAAAGTTGTGGCACTTCCTCTGCTGAGAGGGCTTTTATACGGTGTAGCACATTCCTCTTCGCCCTATTACTCTCGGGGTGATCTATAAACTGCCGGTTAAAGTAACATGCGCACTACTTCGGACCTGTTACTATAACGCCGTTAAAAGTAACACCCATTCTATCATCCCTCTTTCCCGGATTCGGGAGTAATTTAACCTTGCCCACAATTTACTTAATCCTGTACCAATGTTGCATTGCTTCAGGTGGTCTAGCTACATTTTCCGCTTATGTTCGCCTAGTAACCTGCTGTGTTCAAGAGTATGTTCTCTAACTCTTGGGTCTTTGGGGTTTGTAACAACGAAGCTCATTACGCTCATGTGCTAATTCCGTCGCCTCTGCTGGGAAATTTTGGTTTAATTTCGGGTATTCTATCAGCAGGTATATAGCGATTGGTTTCTGCAGTGATGATGTTCCGATGATCTGAAGCCGTGATTGGTAAATTTTCTGAACCCTTGTCACCCAGTTTTTCTATGGTTCAGAAAAGTACGGCGTTCAGAGGTTATGAAGTTGGGTGTTTTGTTAACGAAGGCGATCTGAGCCAACCGAAATTACGGATTGCCAGGACACGTCATTTATCAGACCTGGTGCCACAATTGTGATGTCTGGCAATCTGTGGAAAACTCCTCGTAGGATCATTTTTATTCACAGTGCAAAACGTGAAACTATCAATTTTCTCATTTCGAACATCCATTAGATCTCATCGAAGTTGACATGTAGTGGTTGTGGATCACGCATACTGATTCAAGACCCGGAGTTCTTTTCTACCACTACACAGATCAAAAGTGCTAGGTGCAGGCAAACGGAAATATATTGTCGCTTCCACCGCAAAAAAATACCGAATATAAACATATAATTGGTCACCTCTGGTCAAAAATTTCTCCGAGGATAAATACTGTGCATTATAAAATAAATATATAAAAATTATTATTTAGCTTACCTGTAATTTACCCCATAATTTACATTTATCACAACCAACGCAATCCATGATGCGAGAAATATTTCTAAATTTCTCTTTAAACTCATATTTAAAACGTATGCCCTGTGGACTGTGTGAAAACAAGGCATTCTCATCGAAGTGATTTGGGAATGATCTGTAAAGTAATTTAAACATGTTAATACAGTCGTTTTCTTTATATCATTTTCATACTTACTCCACAACAGATAACAAATCATTAATGGCCATTTTCGTTTCCTGATCTTCTTCAACAATGCCAGTATAAAAATTCTCTCTTCTAAGGTAGGGTGCTGCCTTTGCCAATGCCCTCAATTCCACTAAATAAATAAAATATAAATTCCTCAACCAATGTGGTCCTTCACCATTCGTTGTCTCTGGACTAAATCGACGTTTAAACTCTTGAATATTATGACCCCATATACCTTGCGGAGCTAGGAAATCCTTTGTTTCCGAGAGTAAATATTTGGAACATAAATGTATATTAATACTGCTATGCAAACCGGATATAATACGATAAAAGGCACGTTGCTCCAAGCACATTTTGTGTAAATCAATTTGTGCCAAATAATCCGAAAATGTATTGCTGCGATTTTGTACACCAAAACAATTTTCCAAATAAATGCTATTCCAAACACGATGAGCTGATTCTCCTTTATAGCCGGTATAACGTTCTGGATTGAGAAGTAAGTCGACATATTGACTACCCTCTTCATTTTCGTCCACAATACAAAAATCTTCTTCGGCCTGATCATGTTTAGCCCATAGCTCAAATTCTTTGTGGGCTTGGTCGCTAATACTCGTATCGATAATGCCAAGTATGCTGCTAAAATCATCAGCATCTGAACAATCGGCATGTTGTGCTGCTTCAGAATACTGAAACAAACAGAGGTTGAGTTGACTATTGTTATTCTTAAAAATAAAAAAATATTTGAGTGTTTTCGATAAGTGCATATTATGCAACACATGTTATATAGACAATGATATATAAACGTGCACCTTGGATAATAATAACAGATAGTATTTTCTTTAAACAGTTGTTTTTTATGTTTATTTGCTTTTAATTTTTTTAAATAATGACTATTGGCGCCACATTTCTTCACAAAACTGTCATAATAATATACAGTAGACATCCGATAACTTGTACACTGTTAAATCAAAAAGCTGCAATATTTCGGTATAATCATTCGATACCTTAGAACGAGTTAATTCGTATCTTAGTCCGTATAAACGGAAACCCGGAATAAAACCGGGATTATTTTGTGTTTGTAAAGTATGCTAGTAAAAAATTGAGTATAATAGGGAGCACAACTTTGCATTAGTCTAGTCATCATAAAATACCAGTTTTCCATAGGTGGAGAAGGTTCAATTTGCATATATAAAAGTGGGAATCACCATTACTAGGGGACTTTTGACCCAACGAGCATAGATTGGGTAGAAAAAAATGATTGCTCCATATGTGCTTTGTGAATGACGATGCATTATCAGAATTAGTTTCGAGTGCCACAGTTCACCATGTATAATCACCTTCTAAAGTGGTCTGACAAATGATGTTACCTGTCAACCCTTCTTTTCAATTGGGTCAGGATAATTTCCTTATTATCGGCTGCCCGACTTCATCAATGCCTCTTATAACTGGACAAATTTCGAAGAATTTGCCAATCACCACTTCAGAGAACTTTTCGGGCATTCGAACGGATTCTCCGAAACATAATCTCTACTGCAGCCACTCACTATGTTCCTGCTGGTCGAATACCCCAAATTAAACTAACTTTTCCAGCGGAGACGAAGATACAAGCATATGAACGTCTTCGTCGTACGAACTTTCAAGATCTAAGAGTTAGGGAACTTACTCTCGAAGTCTAAACGCTAGTGGCCGAATATAAGCGGAAAAGTGGATAGACTATCTAATGCTATGTAACATTGGTACAGGATTCAGTAAATTGTGGGTAACGGTTAAATCTCTCTCCAATTCGGAAGGAAGGATGATAGATGTTGCGTTCAAACAGATTAGAAGAGCTTCGCGTCTTATTTTAACCGGCAGTTTATAGAGCACCCGAGGGTGATAAAGCGAAGAGGAGTGTGTTTGCAGACGTCATCCGAAATCATCCAAAGCAGCTGGATTTAATAAATTGTGGGTAACGGTTAGATCTATCTCCAATCCGAAATCATCCAAAGCAACTGGATGAACCCGGATTTGAGTATTTAACAAGTACCCTCAATCTATCGTTAGCCACCCATACTGTGCCCAAGGCCTGGAAAGTTGGCAGGATGGTCTCGCTGCAGAAGCCAGGCAAGGATGCCAGCAGGAGTGAAACCTCTTATCGCAAGTAGCAAAAATTCTAGAGGCACTAATGTGAAGCAGTTTCCCAGTGGCTCAATATCAGCAAGAATTCTGCAAAATACACAGCAACGCAACAGCATTACATGCCATATCCCCAGATATCAATGGATGCCTGAATCAGAACAGGCCGTGCGATAGAACAGTATGGTGCGTCTTAACCAAACGAAGGCCTTCGATACCATCGACCATGTCGAGACGTACGCGAATATAGAGAAGACTTCCCTCCAGCCGTGTTTGAAACGTTGGTGAAACAGGGAGTTCCCCAAGGCGGGGTTACATATTGGGAATTGTTTAACCTCCACCATTTTGAAATTCACACCCTCCAGTAGAGGTAATCTATGCGGATTATACGGTCTTGGCGTCGGGTCCTATCGTCGATGACATACGTTATAGTTTAGATGTCTACATATCTGACTTATTTCAGTTCTTCCATATGAAGAATATGAAAATATCCGCCGCTAAATCCACTGTCACATTGCTCATCACCTGGATGGCAGAAATAAGGCTCCCTGTCCTGATTCCGACCCAAGATATTGGGTGTAATGTTCGACAGTATGTTTAAGTCGTCTGCGCAAGCCACAGCCATTTGCCACAAGATCAGAAGTCGGAACAAGGTTCTCAAGTCACTGGTCGACAGCACTTGTAGTGCTGACAAAGAAAACTGTTAACCTCTTATGAAGCAATAGGTCAGTTTGTGGTAAGCTAAGCAGTGGAAGTATATTCAAACCTGCCGGAATGCTCATTTTTACAGTGTTTTATTTAACTTGCCTTGGTGTGTGTTTAGTTCAAATCTGGTAACTCATTTTTAACTCGGTTGTAGTTGACCAATCGACCTAAAACTTTGCACACTTCTCAGATTTGGATGACAATACACGAATATGAAATCAAATCCAATATTGGTCCATTTTTACACTGTTTTACAGTGTTTTATCTAATTTGCTTTTCAAATCTGGTAACTAATTTTTCACACAGTTGCAGTTGACCAATCGAACTTAAAATTTGCACACATTTCAGATTTGGATGACAATACATGAATATGAAAACAAAACTAATATTGGTCCATTCTTACAGTGCTTTTACGGTGTCTAACTTGACCCCCTTTTCAAATCTGGTAACTGATCTTTAACACGGTTACAGTTGACCAATCGAACTAAAACTTTGCACACTTTTCAGATTTAGATGACAATACATGAATATGAAATCAAAACGAATATGGGTCCATTGTTTCCTATAGCCCCCATATAACGGTACCACCCGATTTCCGGTATTTTGCTTTTCAAATCTGGTAACTCGTTTTTCACGCAGTTGCGGGAGACCAATCGTACTTAAACTTTGCACACTTTTCAGATTTGGATGACAATACATGAATATGAAATCAAAACTAATATTGGTCCATTCTTACAGTGTTATTACGGTGTCTAACTTGACCCCCTTTTAAAATCTGGTAACTGATTTTTAGCACGGTTGCAGTTGACCAATCGAACTAACACTTTGCACATTTTTCAGATTTAGATGACAATACATGAATATGAAACCAAAACCAATATGGGTCCATTTTTTCCTATAGCCTCCATATAACGGTACCACCCGACTTCTGGTATTTTGAGGATTTTGTCTTCATTTTTAGCCCGAATTTGCTGTAACTTGGCATTTGGAGTTCTCAATAGTCCAGGAACTTCCCCACTAAAAATTGTGGACGTAGGTCAAGGTTTAATATAGCATCCATATAACTGTACCACCCAATTTCAAGCATTTTAATCTACATTTTCTGTTCAAATGGTCTGTAATTCGGCATTTGGGGATCTCAGTGGTCAAAAATTGTATTTACTAAAAAGTTAAAAATAAAAAATAATTTAAAAAAATTAAGTTTCAGTGTTTTATTTAGAAATGCACTTAAAACTAAAAAGTAATTTGTCGCTTAGCCTCAATAAATATATTCTTTCTCATGATAGAATCTCTCAAATAAAACGCTTGCCATTTAATTTTGCCACCATTCATAATTTAAATACAAGCGTTTTATTTGAGAGATTCTATCATGAGAAAGAATATATTTATTGAGGCTAAGCGACAAATTACTTTTTAGTTTTAAGTGCATTTCTAAATAAAACACTGAAACTTAATTTTTTTAAATTATTTTTTATTTGATTTATCGACAAAAATCGGTAATATTAAAATGTTTATAATTAATTATATTTTTGGCATACGCGCACGCGCAAGCCCGATTTTTTTGAAATTTTTACCATTTTTTTAAAGAAAATTTGGAACTTTAATGGCCTATATATCGGGAAGTATGGACTACATCTAGACGATGTATATATTTTTGTAATCAGGGCGAGATCTACCTGTGGTAAAAATTTCAAAAAAATCAGGTGTGCGTTCGTATTCCCGTCTTGTTCTTCGGTAAGTTAGCGACCAAATTAGGTAGTCTTAAGGTTCTACCGATAGCTCTTCATTCATAATTTTGCGTTTTCATTTTACCAATATTTTTCGGTAACTCAAAAATGAGTTAAGAGTATCTCAATACCTTTCGAAAAATAATAGAAAAGCTTTTAGATAACGATTGATTCCTGTACAAAAGTAACGTCGGAATTAGCTTCAATCATTTTAGTAGGTAATTGATAACATGATTTCAAAGATTTAATAACAACAATTTAGTATATTTCATAACGCATATTATTGAAACAGTTCTGCTACTTTTTCTTATAGTCCAATAAATCAATCATTGCTCGCATGGAAGTAAAAAAGACACTTGATAAGACCAACAAAGCAATCGAACTAAATACGCCAAAAAACCCAATTTCAATAAGGGAAAATGACACCAATTGATAACAAAAAAATAATCAAAACAACAAAAATTATATAATTTGTTTAAAGATAAATTTAAAACTGTTTCAAGCCACGTTAGCAAATAAACGTAAGTATTTTTCTCAAAAAAAGTTTACGTGTAATTGAGGGACTCAATTAAAAAAGAAACCAACATCAACAAACGCCCACCATATACCATACAGATAAATAACATACAATAGCGAATGTTCAGGAAAACTAATGCCAAAGTATTAACTTAATTAATGTTAATGTCATACACATGTATATTTTTGTTGATGTTGATAGTAAATAAAGCTGATGACATAGTAAACCAGATTTTGAAATTGGTACCTATCTTATAGATTATTAATATTGTATAGAATATATTCATGTATGCCAAACATCACTTACCTTATAGGCTGTGGGCTTCATAAATGGATGATTATCGCCATGTTCCATTAGACCAGGTGGTATTGTTTGTTCCTCACAATTTTCCACTTGACAAAAACGCATTGCACATTTACTATCATCCGGCCAGAAGGGGCAGTCATGATTTAAATTTACTTTGTAAAATCGGAAATAGTTTTTCACCAATAGACTTTGTAAACGGGGATATATTTTGATATTATTGAAATGATCTACTGTATCCACTTCACAACCACAATCATTTATGGAGCCTTCCAACTGTAATTTAATTTAAGATTTTATTAAAATCGTCGTAGTTTATGTTCAGCAGCAGTGTTCACATTGGTCCTTACCTCACAAAAACAGTTTTTGTTATTTTCCTGTGCAACATATGAGGTGAAATAACCGCATGATAAGTGTGTCCCATAGAGACACACCAGCAAAAGTACCACAAATAATGGGACTCTATTGGCTATACTGCGACTCAAAGACATAGTGGATGCCCTCGAGTTCCACTGCTAAACTAGATTTCAACGTTTGTTTGTTCTTGGTGGTCACAATAACATTGACCGTCAAATGGTAAACTAAACGACCGAGACCGAGAGAAAGTGTGGAAACCAATGCAGAAGACTTAATACAACAAACAATACACACCCCTCGCTGCACATATAAAACCAGACTAAACGCAATTGAATGAAACACGTCAGTATATTTTTAAAATCGAAGCTCTTGTTTAAGCATGCAATTTCTTTATTTGTTTTGACCCGTATACACCGGCTAGAATGGCATCAATAACATTTACTTTTTCACTATTCACCTGGCCGAAATTTTAGACACTTTCATTTATTTTCACGAAATTATATCTCGCATTTAGGTTTGTCTGGGGGTCTACGTGTTTATTTTCATGCAGTTGTTGTTAAATACCGAACGACGTTACCAGATCGTCGATGAATGCCAAAAAACAAACATCAGCTGTTTCATCCAAGGCACAATTACCAAGGTAGATACATCATCCAGCTTGATCGAACTTTAAATGTCATAATAGGTGTGTCTTTTTACGTGATAATTTGTAATAATTATTACGAAATTTTACTAAATGCTGTCTTTTTACACAAAAGATCAGTAAAAGCGAAATCTCATCTGGATTTCATTTGACGTTTAACCTATGGATTTGACATTTGAAATCGAGTGGATTTCGTAAATGTAAACCAAGCATAAGAATACATACTGATGTGAGTCCCAATTTACATTAGGCGAGTTTACTTGCGGCAATTGTCAGTTTGATGGAGAGAGAGGTGAGGTATATGGTAACCCTTTGCCTCTCAACACCCTCTCTCACCCACAAACTGGCAATTGCCGCAAGTAAACTCGCCTAATGTAAATTGGGACTGACAATCAGCTACCTTATGGGTACTTTACACGATATGTTTTTTACATATGAGTTGTCACTTCTCCCATACAAAATGTATATTCAAATTGACAACTCATATGTAAAAAACATATCGTGTAAAGTACCCATTATATAAATATGCCTTGGGTAGGCCCATGGTACAATAATAATAAATTAGTCCATATTTACATTCGGCAATTTTACTTGCGGAAATTGTCAGTTTGATGGAGAGAGGGGTGAGGCACGTGGTAACCATTTGTCTCTCAACACCCTCTCTCACCAACAAATGACAATTGCCGCAAGAAAAATTGCCGAATGTAAATATGGACTTATAGTTAGTTATGCCAGACTAGTGTTTGGTTTGCATTCGGCGTCTTTTCGTGATTTCGAAGGCGTTTCGTGATTTCGCGCGGAATCATGCAAAATGTGTCATGATTTCGCATACAAAAATCATTTCGTGATTTCAGCGAAATCAACATCGAAATCACAGTACACATGATATACAACCCTGTTTTTGCCTAAAAAAGTACCAAAAGTTGCAACACTTTTCACGTATCACAATAAACAAGGTAGATGGTCAATTGCTGCAACAAAAAAAAATGTAGTATCAAAATTTGTAAACAATGTGAAAAAATATTAAATTAATTTATTACAATGCTATTTTTCTTTGTGTTCTCGTACTTTTTTAATGGTAATGTTAGAAAAAAGAGCCAATTGTTAAAAATTGTTTCTCCATACAAATTTCTTAAAAAATACGGGAACGAAAAAATGACGGAAATTGCAAAAACTGCAGCAGAAATGTCAAAATCAACGTATCAGCTATCGTATTTAGATGATAATCAACTGGTCTGTTCCATGGTTCAATTATTAGAAGGTTGGGCAGGTTGATTAAATTTTTAAAAAACAACTCTGAAGCCAGTTTGCTTATAACTTCAAAAGTACTAAAAACAAAAGCAACAAGTTTTGTTTATTTGAAATAATGTCAAAGTTTGTTTTCTTTACATTTAATTTTAAATATAATTTATTTTTTCATTTATTGATGCTCCCACATAAAATAAACATACATATACATATATATAGCCATGTCCGTCCGTCTGTCTGCGGAGATCACTCTAGTGTCCGAACGGATTGATGTTGTGGATAAAATGTTGGCCAACTATATTGTAGGCATTTATAATTATTGTATTGAAAATTGGCTATATAAGTCCACGATTTGGTATAGCCACAATATAACGCGACTTATCGCTTTTAGGAATACTGAAGGTGGCATTAGTGTTTCTAGAGGTTAAAAACGTTTGTATGGTAAGAGTGACGAAGGAGAGAAAGTTAAAAGCAACGGTTTTAACCGGCTTTAACATGATAATGCCCATGACTTATCATGGTGCCTCTTCCATCTCAAGTGGCTCCTGATCTCCCCATGTGCTGCACGTTCATCCATAAGATCTATAAACACTTGAGTTGGCCGTTGGGCTAGTAACCCACCCTAGAAAAACATCGTACTATGAAAAAACAAACCCCATTTAAAGTTCATGACTCTCGCAAATGTTTCAACGACCATGATCTGCGAATCTGTACCTGAGTTTCTTCATAGAGAAGGTGCACTTTATGCACTGGCAAATATGTTAGTAAAGAACAATGCCGATATTACTGCATACAGGAAATACAATGGGAAAGGGGAAGGCGTCACAACAACACCCAATGGAGACGCACTGAATTATATGCAACGACATAAAGCATGAGTTCGGTTGAGGATTTATAGCTGGTCGGAGATTAAAACACTCTGAATAATGACTTGCTGCAATTGGATAAAGGCTAAGTTTTTCAAAATCAATTTTATTTAAAATTCGAAAGCTCTCACTGAAGACATGGACGAACGGACAAACGTTATATTTTACGAGGGCTTAGAAAAACATGACCAGCATTTTAATGCCAAAATTTAATAGCAGAATAGTTTTGCCCCAATAATCCGGAAATTCAGTTTCCACAATGATACATCTGACTACGGATTAGGCTGATAGACTTCGCACAGAACACACGATAACAGCACCAGATTCAAGCATCTTCACTGTCATAAGGGCATCTGACTGTCTGGTTGGACATCGTTAAGTTGCAACTACAAAAGATTGTTCCACAAACATCCCAGATGGGAAAATATAGCCACAGCATATTTCTCCACTGAACTGCCACAATTGCTTAAAAGCATTCCTCGCTAATGTCGAAGTCACGTTTGTTTTCGAAAAATTTATGTATTGTCTTCGGTTTTTATATATTTTTTTATTTATATTCAATCAATTTATTTTGTCATTTGTCAAAACAGCTTTGACATAATAGGAGGACCTCAGGAAAAAATTGTAATCATATGTTTGCTGTGTCCTACCTTGTAATGATTGTACCATGGTCTGTTCCTTTACTTTTGAAAATGGTAAAACCGGCAAAAGTAGTAAAAGTTGTAAACTGTTCCCATATGAAATGTATGGTGTCTGAAGTAAAGGAACGCTTTTCGAGTAAAAAGTGGTAAAACTTGAAGATTCTTGCACGCAAAGGAACAGAGCTAACATGTTGCTAGTGTCTACTATGCCCAAATTGTATGGCAGAAAACAGGAGAACAGTGTGTTATTTGGCGCTATTTTTGTTTAAAGAGAAGTGCAAATCTTGCTAGATTTCGGAGTACGGGAACGCATTTTTAGCACTAAACGGGAAAACTGCTGACAGTATTAATATTTTGCAAGTTCTGAACACAAATTTCATCTATAAAAATTTATTATTATGATATCTTAAAGCTGGGTACACATTAAAAGCGTTCCCGTACACAAAAAAGTCGTGAAATGTTCACTTCTCTTTAAACAAAAATGGCGCTGAATGACGCTCTCTTTAAAAACTTTTTACACGACAAATTTGGGCGAGTAAAAAAATAGTAACATGGTTGCCGGCGTCTGATTGGCTGATACACCGACTTTGACATTTGTTCCAGTTTTTTTGACGTATTTTCCATTTTTCCGTTCCCGAACTATTTCAAAAAACTTGTGTGTGAGAACAATTTGTTTGCAGTTCTCTCTTTTACGAGTTTTACCATTAAAAAGTACGGGAACGAAGCTTTTGTCAGTTTTGAATGACAGTTTTTTTGTTGCTTGCTAGTGTCTCCGTTCCTTTTTGTCATTCATCATGCAACCGCAAAATATTTTGTGGTTGCTGGACAGTTATCGATAATTGCAAAAAATCGTCATTCAAAACTGACAATGTGTACTGTACTTTACGATAAAATCATTTTTTTATATTTTCATTTGTTAGTTAATTTTTGTTAATTTTCCAAATAAAGTTGTAAAGTTCTATATTATCGTATATTTTTGATGATTAATTCAATTTACAACAACATGCATGTTCCATCAGCTGCGCATGTGCATCTACCTTGATCATTGTGATATGTTTGAAATCGACAAAAAATAAGTGTAAACACAGGAGTGTATTTCAGGATTTCGTGAAATCCAGTGGATTTTGGAGCGCAAGTGTAAACTTGGCATAGGACAATTTTCATGTACGTGAAAATGAGTTTATAGGCAATAGGTGTGAAGGGGGTGAAACAGTTGGTCTGTTCCTTTACTCTTGAAAATGGTAAAACCCATGATGAAATAATAAGGTGGCGTAAAACGGCCAGCTGATTGGTTTCAATCTGTCAAATTCTTTGTTATTGTGAATAAATTGTATGAAAACGTAAACAAACATTTTGACATATTGAAGAATTTTTGGACAAAACAGAGTTGTATTTGTGCTACTTACGTGACCTGTTAAATAGATCTTGGTAAAACCGGCAAAAGTAGTAAAAGTTGAAAACTGCTCTCATGTGAATTGAATTGTGTCTGAAGTAAAGGAACGCTTTTCGAGTAAAATGTTGTAAAACTTGAAGATTCTTGAACGTAAAGGAACAGAGCTTCTGTAGACAAGGTTCAGTAATTTGAAATTATTCTTTGTGTTTAAATTCGTAACTCTCAAACCAATGTACATATATCACAAGTTTGCTTCAAAATTCGTGGAATCTTTAGGTACCGCAATGTGAGGCTATGCCAAATCACTAACATTTAAATACCAAAAATGTTTCATAAGCAAACTTCTGACTAAAACTTCTGCTGAAAAAAATTCAAAAGAATGCGGGAAGAGCTTTTAAACTTCATAATCTCTAAATTTTGTGTGGGAGGTACTCGAAGGAGTGGATCGATACAGCCCACATTCGAACCCAATCTATATCTAGAAGAAATAGATGTACCTGAAAGGTACAAGGCCGACATTTCTGCCATACAGAAAAAACGATGGATTGGGAAAGGCGTCACAACAACACCTAAAGGTGACGCACTGTATTGTAGCTGCCATGACGTAAAGCATGAGTTTGGGTGCGGATTTGTAGTTGGTCGGAGGTTAAAACATCTGGTCTCCAGCTTCACCCCAGTGAATGAAAGATTTGCTACAATAAACACAATGCTTCAACATCAGCTTTATTTTCGCTCATGCTATAATCGAAGACAAGTACGAACAGACCAAATCTATATTCTACGAGCGCTTTGAAGAAACATATGACCGTTGTCCTGCCCATGACATTAAAACTATTTTAGGCGATTTTAATGCCAACATTGGAAAGGAGAATATCGTTGGTCCAACAATCGGTAAATTTAGTCTCCACAGTGAAACATCTGACAATGGAATGAGGCTGCGTGGCCGCTGGAAAATTTCAAAAAGTACCACACAATGTATCAGTTCTGAAAAAAGTGGAACAAGTCTTTCGAAAAAATGGCACAAAAGGTGTCACACTTTTTTATCTTATTATTAAAAACCAGCAAACAATATAAAAGCTTAACATACTGTGATTTAAGTAGAGAGTTTAAAATACAATTTATTTAATTTAAAAATAGTGTCACAAGATATGAAAAAGTGGTACAAAATCTCAAAGAGTGGCACATTTTATATCAAAATAAAAAAGTGGCACAGAAGTTTCAAAGCCAAAAAAGGTTTAAAAATTGATACTTTAAGGAGAGAACACAGTCAGCTCTTAGCTTAATTTTCCTGCTTAGCTTATTTCTTCACTAGGCCGCTTATTTCTTGGTATCACACATCGAAGCGTAAAATTCATTGGCGCTATAAACATAATTATTTCAATATATCAAATAAAATTCAATTTTTTAATATGAATTGTTCGTAAATAATTAGTACCGATCATAAAAATTACAGCCAAAGTCTATTTTTCAGATTGAACACGTGTTTATATCAAATTGAATGTCGAAACGAAATGTCAAAAATGAAGCCAGGCGAAGA
Organism: Musca autumnalis; assembly: GCF_047663935.1. Taxonomy (NCBI): domain Eukaryota; kingdom Metazoa; phylum Arthropoda; class Insecta; order Diptera; family Muscidae; genus Musca; species Musca autumnalis. The sequence continues at coordinate 111,973,977 of NW_027411977.1, read as the reverse complement.
ATTCAAAAGTTTAACAATTTTCAACTTTGTGATCTGAAGCCTCGCTTCGTTGTGGCCTTTCCTATTGATAACAGTACAATTTCACATTTGCGCTTTGAAGCGAGGCCGAAAAAATTAGCAACAAAAATCCATTGAGTTCTCACTTTTAGAGTCACAACTGGCACACTGCACAGTGGCCAATTTTACGAAAAACCTGGCCAAAACTCTAAAAATGAATGGATTTAGACCTAACCTTGGGTTCTTATGTTTTTCGGGCCGCTGGTGTCATTTTTCACATTTTTTAACTCTCAGACGGCCATTAAAGGGGTCTTGTCGTTCCCTTCTCCTATAAAATGTGATCGTATCAGATCAAAATATTTGTTCGCCATAAATTTTTGCTTTGGGTCCTAGAATACACGAAAACTCTATATCTTATCTAAACTCCAAAAATATGCAAAATTTAAATCACATTTTAGGGTTAAGGTCGTACTTCATGTGAGTTTTGCAAAATTGTCATACAAAACATAATTTTAGAAGGATGGTGTCAAAGACAAAAATGTTTTCCGCTAAATTTCACTATAAGTCACCAAAGAAATCAAATTTCTATTTGCATAACATACCAAGGAAATATTTTCAAAACTCCAGAAAACTAAAATAGGTATGCAAGTTTCTACCATTTCTACAGTTTTGGAAATCTTTGGGTTAAGATTACTTGGAATCCTTGCACTTTAGGTATATGATGACTTTGGCAACTTTAGCTGTGTTCCTTTACTTAGAGGTAGTTTACACTATCTATTAATGTCATATGACACGAAAAAAACCATTCCATATCTACCCACGGAGGCAATGTGGAGACGTAGTTTTTTTACATTTTTGCTGGTATGGGCCCAAAGAGTAAATGGCGTAAGGAAAATCTCCAACATTGCAAATATTAGCGAATATATAACGATGGAAAATTTCATGTCATATGACATTTACATATAGTGTAAACTACCCCTTACCTGAGGTTACCATTTTTAACCTGCAAAGCGTTCCTTAACCCCAAAAAGTGGTAAAACTGGCAGCAATTTTTAAGAGAGTGAGAGAGGAGAGTGCACTTGTGTCGTTCTCTTCTACCACAGGCTACCAGACAAATTTCTGCAGGTAAAAAATGGAAGAATTGATTTTTCCACTTTTGTTTGACGATTATTTCACAATGAAGAAAAAATTAGACGAAAAACAGAAGAAAAAGTCGAACGCTGACAAAACTATATTAATAACTGTGAAATAAAATACGAAAATTGATTTTTTATGTTTCTTTTTGACATTGCTGTGACCCTATACTATATTCTGACATTCTGAATCCAAGAAAATCTGTACATATCTGCAAGACAAAATATCACATAAAAACGAAAAGTGCAATTATGTGCAGGATGTTTCGATGGAAATCGGTATAAAACTCTTCCCTTTACATGAAATGATAAGGTACACAGCCCAACTCGATCTTAGGCCACGTTTATATTATAGCCTTTTGCAGGGTTAACCTTCTTAATGAGGATTTATTTGACGTATACGCAAAGGAATTGACATTTGAAACCCAGTGGGTTTGTTAAATCCGGTTATATATAAACGTACTATTACAGTACATTTACGAAGTCGAGTGGATTTCATCTGTCAATTCCTTTGCGCATACGTCAAACGAAATCTCATCTGAAATCCATTGAATTTCATTTGACGTTTATGTAATGGAATTTACACAATGGGATCCCATAAACAATATTTTACACTATTTAGTGTAAATTGATACAATTTTATTTTCGATTTTTGGCCAGGTTTTCCGGGAATTTGGCCACTGTGTATGCCCTCAAGTAACTTTCAGGCAGACTTGGAGTGCTAACAAAGAAACTTTGTTGACCTCTAATAAAGAAATATTAGGGTCTGGGACCAGTGTGGTATGCAAGTTTCAGCTAAATGCAATGCTGGCCACCCTGAGGACCGCAACAGGGGACACACCAGTGGGTCATATTCATGAGAAGGAGAAAATTTTACCGTATTCATGACACGGTATCCAGTCCAGGTTGCAGATATTTTGAATCAGGATACAGAGGAACCAGATAAGTTAATAAAATATGCGAACAAATACAACAAATACGATATGATATGAACAACAATAAACAAGTGTTAATTTAATTCAGACCATTCAGACCAATTCATATCGGAGCAGTTTACAACTTTTACTACTTTAGCCGGTTTTACCATAAAAATGGTAACCTCAGGCACGTAAAGGAAGTGAGCAAATATTGTAACATAACATAATCCAGACCATCTGTCGATGTGTAGCAGCAATGGAAATGTCCCCATGTTCTATACCAGTGATGGCCACCAACAACAACTATCCTATGCCCGCGAGCATACGGCACACACTTACACTCCCAGCAAGCATTTTTTATCGCCCATTACCCGAAGCAGTCACTCTCAGGCGATAGAAATGCACATCGGCGATCTCGCATTCTAATTGAAGTAGACACACCGTTCGGGAAGAAATGAACCACGTCCACGACACTACTTGTAAATGCCGCTTTCGAGACTTCCTAGAAGTACTTTTAGCGATAAAATTGGTTGTGACAAAAAAAAAAAAAAAATTATTTATTTTGTTTTTATTTTTCTTTTTTACTTTTTTATTATTTGAATTATTCTTCCAAAGTACCCAAGGTTTTAAAGAACTATTCTTACCCCGCGTTTACAAATGACAGGACAGTTTACTTCGTGTATTGATTGTCGATTTCTTTTTGTTTTGCGTTCACATATTTTGTTTTTGTTCATGTTTTTTTGTTTTCAACACATTTCAATTATTATCTCACTTATTTTTACAAAAAATGTCAAAAATTTGTCTTCCCTACTGCCTGTGAAAAAATGATGGACAGCTGGGAGACAAACGACAAATGTGTGTATGTGTTAGTAAATCAGAGTTGTATTTGAAGACAAACTGTCTGGTGTAAACGCCTAGTTAGTTGAAATTGTCGTCTACATTAATGTTGTAATTTTAAAAATGTGATATTGCCTGACCTGGGAATCAAACCCATGACGTTAAGAATGCAAAGCAAACATGCTAACCACTGCACCATATAAACATCGGATAGACTAATTTCTTATATTAGTTCAAGGTTGTACACGCCTCAAATGAACGTAAACAATCGACGCGTCTGCATTGCCCAGAGAATGTGTCTGCCCACGCGATACTCGTAAGTAGTAGCATTGTTAGTGTAAAAAAGCAATAATAGAATTTCGATCTCCTTTTCTGACACTAGGTAGTTATTCAAGAAGTTCAAAAAGGGACAACAATGAAATTGTTATTGTAAAATGATAAAGGATCGCTATTTTCTAGAATAGAAGTTCAGAATGCGATTAATTCTGATAGAGGAAGTGAGAAACTCACTTCCAAATGCTGGCAGGGCTGTAAACACACTCGTTCGGTTAACGCGTTGTTTACGTTTCCACTCACACTAGCGCAAGTTATAATCTGCAAATGTGTGATTTTGGTCATCACTGTTCTATACAAAGACATCAAAGACATAATATGCCATTTAGATATGACACCATTAGCCGGATTTAGCCCATTATCAGGTTTTATTTGCTAAATCCAGCCAAAATCTACCAGATTTCCCATACAAAAATAAATCCTCCTATTGAGTGGATTTGTTTTAAATCTGGCATAAATCCTCGTATACAACTCTGTTTTTTGCAACATGTTGCTAGAAAATACAAAAAGTTGCAAGCTGGCACAAGAAACAAGGTAGATGCATCGGTGAATTGCTACACTAAAATTAATTTAAAATGTAAAAATTTGTAAACAAGGCGGAGAAATTAAATTTGTTTTGATGTACAAAGTTGATTTTAATCAACCAAGACTAATATTTATGATGTCTAAACGATAAAATAATTCGTTTATTTATTTTAGATGGGCAAACTACGATAAAATAATTCTTTATTCGCTCTTTATTTAGCATTAGTAGCATAATGTGCTAACATTTTCAGTATTAAACAATAAATTTGTAATTTGACGTATGTTTTTTGAGACCAATTCTATCTACAAAAAATTCTTTTGACTTTTCAAATTCGTTCAGATGGGCTAATGCATCTACCTTGGTAATTGTGCTATGAAGAAAAATCAGCTGACTGCCATTTAAATCCTCCAAAGTGTATATCTAAATACAATGAGATTTGTACTGGATTTATTAAATCCAGTCGAGGATTTATGGCTAGTCTAAATGAGCTATAAAACTGTAAAGACTGGAAAAGATGCATAATGCAAATATGTTTATGAAACAAAGTATATAAACATTTTATCAACAACAGGGGTATGTTAATGTTAAAAACCCCATAAAAGCGCAATTCGATTTATACGAATTGTAGGAAAGCAAAAAGTTGGATTGTATTCCATAGCAGTTTCCGGTTCATTGCATATAAACTTGGCGGTTAAAACCGCCTGAAATGGTTATCTACTTAACGGAATGTTGTTATGATATCGCAACAATAGAGCTCAACTCCATCTATTGTTAAATGTTAACAATTGCAAAGACATAAAATATTACAAGATGGACATTTCCATTGCTACTATACATCGGCAGATGGCGCTGGAGGTCTAACATAATGTGGTGTTATAATATGGTGACATAAAATTATGTTATACTTGTTTTTGTTGCCGTCATGTTCTGTTAGTTGTCTGTTATACACAAACACTCTCTATGGTTTAATAGAAAAATTGAACTGCATTATGCACTATGTCCAATCTTAATGTATTTACATCTTTGAAACAGTGTTCGAAAATAAACACTATGATATCGTACCGTACCGTTCTGTACCGTACCAAAATGGATAGGTACACTACGATAGTGTACCGCTCCGGAACACAAACACTAAAAAATATTTTAGTGATACTGTACCGGAACACAACGATAATCGTAGTGTACCGCATGCCGGAGCACTAAAAATCGTAGTGCTCCGACTGCGGAGCACTAAAAATTTTAGTGTTCCAACTGCCGGAGCACTAAAAATCGTAGTGTTCCGAATGCGGAGCACTAAAATTTTTAGTGTTCCGACTGCCGGATCACTAAAAATCATAGTGCACCACGTGTTGGAACACTAAAAAATAATAAAGGTATTATGTTTTCTTAGGAAAATTAAATATTTGGTTAAATTTGATCAAATAAAAATTAAGATAAATTGTTACATCCATGTATGATTAAGTTAATTAAACACATTGCGAAATTTGGTCAAATTATGAAAAAACAATATGTATTTAGTTTTTGTGGAATGAAGCACAATAATCGTCGTGCCGGAGCACTAAAAATCGTTTTGTACCACGTTTTGAAACTATAAGGTAATGAACCATACATTAATTTATTATGATTTCTGAGGAAATTAAATATATATTTTTTTAATAAATAAAAATTAAAAGAAAATGTGAAAAACATCTGATTTGGGGTTTGGACAATGGAGCATTAAATCGTAGTATTCGACTGTGGAGCACTAAAAATCGTAGTGTTCCGACTGCTGGATCACTAAAAATTGTAGTGTTCCGAATGCCGGATATCTAAAAACAATAAAAATCGTGGTGTTCGGTTGTGGAGCACTAAAAATCGGAGTGTTCCTACTGCGGGATAACTAAAAATCGTAGTGTACCACGTGCAATACGAGAATAAGGTAATGTACCACACATGAGTTTATTATGATTCGTGAGGAAAATTTAATATTTTATGTTTTTTTTTTTAATAAATACAAATTAAGAAATAAAAATTAGTAGGAAATGTGAAAAACATCTGACTGGTTTTTGGATAATGGAGCAGTAAAAATTTTACTGTTCGACGTTTCGGTAATCATCTGTTTATTATGATTTATGAGGAAAATTAAATATTTGATGGCTTTTGGGTCAAGTAAAAATTAATAAATACAAATTAAAATGAGCATGTTATATCCATGTACTTAAAATTAGTTACAAAATTTGAGAACGTTAGTAGAAAATATGACAAGATGTATGCGGTACAAATTTTTATAAAACACTATACATATATTAAATTTTTTGTTACATATAATCTAAAATATGACACGTTACTGTGGTTGCACATTTAGACGCTCAGTATATACGTATCAGAATAACAATACTTAGTTTCATAAAGATGTACATATTCGTATAAAAATTGTCTTCTTGATCTTCATGAATCACTTAATTTTTTTAATGTGAACAAAAGAAATAAGGAACGGAAAATATTGATAACTACACAATGTTTGCGGAAATTTTACCTGTAAGTTTTTGTTTCAAAAACAAAATTCCTCAGTGAATTCAGTTGAAGAAAGTATGTGGATTTTCCCAAGTAGACTTGTTCGTTTGAAGACACTTATTATTTTGGGGAAATTCTACCTGTTGATATTTGTACAACAAACAATATCACTCAATGAGAATGTGCTGATTTTCCGCAAGCAGGATTGTACATTTAAAGTCAACTTTATGATTTCGGGATAAATACTACCACACACTTATTATTTTGGGGAAATTGTACCTGTTGTCATTTGTACAAGAAACAATATTCATCAATTAATGATGATGATTTTTTTCTAATTTTCTACTAAAGCTCTCAACGTTTGTAACTAATTTAAAACACGTGCATTTTATTTATTAATTTTTACTCGTCCCACAACCCATAAAATATTTAATTTTCCTCAGAAATTATAATTAATAGCTTTTCGATTTTTAGAGATCCGGCAGTAGGAACACTACAATTTTTAGTGATCCGGTAGTCGGAACACTACGATTTTTAGTGCTCCGCAGCCGAACACTACGATTTTTATTGTTCCATTGTTTCGATTTTTAGAGATCCGACAGTCGGAACACTAAAATTTTTAGTGATCCGGCAGTCGGAACACTACGATTTTTAGTGATCCGGCAGTCTGAACACTACGATTTTAGTGCTCCGCAACCGAACACTACGATATTTATTGATCCATTGTCCAAAAATCAAATCAGGCGTTTTTCACGTGTTCTATTAAATTTTATTTTTTAATTTGTATTTACTAAAAAAAAATTATAAAATATTTAATTTTCCTCACAAATCATAATAAACTCATGTATCCACAGTCAGAACACTACAATTTGTAGTGCGTCATTGTACAACAACCGAATCAATGTTTTTCATATTTTCTACTTAAGTTCCCAACGTTATTAATTAATATGTATACATACATGGATTTAAGAGGTGTTTTTATGTCTTAATTTGTACTTATCTCAAAAATTATAAATATTTAATTTCCCTCGCAAATCATAATAAACTAGTGTGTGGTACATTATCATTACGTTATTTTTTAGTGTTCCGACATGTGGTACACAACGATTTTTTAGTGCTCCGACTGCGGAACACTACGATTTTTAGTGTTCCGACTGCGGAGCACTACGATTTTTAGTGTTCCGACTGCGGAGCACTACGATTTTTAGTGCTCCGACTGCGGAGCACTACGATTTTTAGTGTTCCGACTGCGGTACCCAACGTTTTTAGTGTACCAAAATGTGGTACACTACGTTTATCGTTGTGCTCCGGAACAGTATCACTAAAATATTATTTAGTGTTTGTGTTCCGGAACACTAACGCTAAAAATATTTTAGTGATACTGTTCTCGGAGCGGTACACTATGTTAGTGTACTGTTTATTTTCGAACTCTGCTTTGAAGACATACAAGAGTAAAAATTGGACATAGTGCATAATGCAGTTCAATTTTACTACTAAAGCATAGAGGGTGTTTGTGTATAACATACAACTAACAGAACACGAGGCAACAAAAACAAGTATATATTAGACGCTCAGCGCCATCTGCCGATGTATAGCAGCAATGGAAATGACCCATCTTGTTGTGTTATTTATCTTTGTGTTAGTTCTATTCCTCTCAATATGGCAATCCCAGAATTAGTATATCCACAAACTAACAGAAAATTCGAACATGAAATAACGGCAATAACGGCGCTTGCAGACATGTGGCCTGTTCCTTTACTTTTGAAAATGGTAAAACCGGCAAAAGTAGTAAAAGTTGTAAACTGCTCCCATATGAGTTATATGGTGAAGTAAAGGAACGCTTTTCGAGTAAAAAGTGGTAAAACTTGAAGTTTCTTGCACGTAAAGGAACAGAGCTAAAGATATACCTCGGAAGATAGCGTTGGGGAGCAACGTAAAGGTACATACATATGTATGTCACGTTATGGTGGCATAACATTAGGTATGTTCGATCACTCTTCCAATATATTTACTTAGAAAGAAATCACTGTGAAGGTGATATCCGTGAACGGCATTCACACTGAATGTTTGTGGATATGGCGTGTAATGCTGTTGTGGTACTGTGTATTTATGTCGGACGACTGGAATGGAATGGGATGAGTAATTCAATGGGGTATCTTGACTGTTCGTACGAATTGTCAAATTTTGTAGATCGATTTACTCGCCTAAGCGTAAATGTAGGGCGCTGATTTGCGACAAAATCGGAACAAGTTCCTCAAGTCGCTGGCCGCCAGCAGTTAGGTTGCTGACAAAGAAACTTGTTAACTTCTAAAGCTATAGACCAGTATGTGGCACGCTGTGTGTGATATACAGTGCTACGCCCTAGGAGAATATTAAACCTGCTAGAATGCCGGCCTAAGGACTGCAACAGGCTAACTCCTCATAACATTGGTTGACCATTTTCAGTGTACCAGCACAACAAGATGCTGTCAATGTAGTTCCTGCATTGGTGTTATCGTCGTGAGCATCCCTGCCATAAACTTGTGGACAGGCTTCCTCAACCCAGGCACGTCAGGAGAGATCTTCATGATCTAGAAAGAGAAGTCCAAAGGTACAAACAAGAGCCACAAAATCAATGAGCCTAAAGATTTACTCGAAATGCAGGACGTCAATAGCGTAAACATATGAAGTAATATGATGGGAAGGAAAAAGCTCCTAATTATTTTTTGTGTTGCAGAAGACTAACTACTGAATTGCAGCCATTTCAGTAGGATAATGCGGCTAAAATCCTGAAAATACCTATAATCGAGAGGTACCGTTCTATGGGAGCTATATCAAAAGGTGGATTAGTATTGTCAAATTTCTGGGGGAAAGTTGTTGCCCCAATAAGACTAAAAACTAAATTTAAGCCATTTCTGTGGGATAATGTAACTAAAATCCTGAAAATAACGAAAATCTGGCGGTTCCGTTCAATGGGGGTCTATATTAAAAGGTGGACTGGTACACACAGAAAAAATGGCCTCTCTAACATATGTCCCAAACATATTTTGCAGCAAACATATATTTGTTTGCAAGCAGTCCCAAACATAACAACGCCTTTCATAAAGCAAAAAAAAAAAAAAAAAAAAAAAAAAAAATTCTGGTTTTTCTGAGAGATTAAAAAAAAACAATTTTGGCGAGTTTTTGTTGACTGATTGACTAACAGCCAACCACACACCACCAAACAAAGCAGAGACAAATTTTGCTGCTTTTTATTTATTAATTCATCTACTTTGTAATATTGTAACTTACCGTTTCTTCTAAAGATTTTCACTGTAGTTCGTCTATCGTCCTGTAAGAATAGCAGAACAATATGAATCATATGTACATACATGTTGAGTCTATCATCGATAGGTTGAGATATTAGATGTTGCCTTTATATTAAAGAAATTACAAATTTGTAGTTGCGAAGTATTTGACTATACGAACTTTGTTTTGTTGGTTTGTCAGTTAACTAACAACAATTGTTGCGACAGCGGTAGTGTTGTGTGTGTGTGGTTTGTTGATAAAGCCTCTATGTTATCGTGAGACGATGGTGGGGGTTGTGTTGTCCCAGCAAACCAAATGTCTGATGTCCGACACGTCTGAACAATTTCGGAAGCAAAGTCGTTCAGATTTTGTTCCGATTTCTAAACGATTTTTCGGATAGGAAATAGTTCAGATTTTGTACCGATTTCGGAACGAATGTCGGAAAGAATTTTCCTATCCGAATTTCGCAAGGATTTTCTTCAGATTTCGTTACGAAATCGGACCGAAATCGATCCGATGTCGCTAAGACATTTCGTTCCGAAATTATGTCAACCACTTCATACAACTTTCGTTAAGATATCGTTACGATTTCGGATCAGATATCGGACGTATCGTCCGAATTTTGTTCCGATTTCGTTACGATGTCAGTACGATTGGTTTGCTGGGGTGGTTTGTTGATACATTGTCAATGTGATGGTGAGACGATGAGACCGATGAAAATGTAGGGAATAACAGCCCAGCAAACCAATCGTACCGACATCGTAATCGGAAATCGTAACAATGCCCATGCACACAGCTCTTTATTATAAAACAGCATTCCGCAGCTGCGAGAGCCCTGTTGTTACTCTCTTTGACCAAAATCCTCTCCACCCATAAAAAATATGTTCTAATATAAAACATATGTTGGTACCCAAACATATTAAATTGAGATATGTTACAAAATGTTGCAAACATATATTTGTTTGGACACAAACAAATTATGTTTGGATCCAAACATATATTTGTTTGCAATCAGTCCCAAGCAAATATTTGTTTGGATCCAAACATATTTCTAACATATATGTTTCTGCGTGTAGGAATCTCAAATGCCAAATTATAAAAACGTCAAAATAGCACGAATCGGGTGGTAAACATTGACCTATGGTTCGGTTAGAACATTCAGCTAAAACGTCAAAATATGTACCAAATTAATTTGGTCTGAAAATATCTTTAAAAACTTAAAAATGCCTGAAATGCGGCTGTACCGTTATATGGGGGCTATACCAAAACGTGGATCAATATAGCATATCTTCGAACTTGACCTGCCTGCAGACGAAAGACGCATCCTTCTAAAATTTCAGCGATCGACTCAGAATTTTACCCTGATCAAAAATATGTATATTTTAGAGGGTTGCAATGAATGTTTCATTTAAAAGAGAGAGAGTGTGGGAGATTTATCCTTTCGATGGTTATCTTACGTACTACCCAATGCAGTTGGTACCTGCAGGTTTTTTTGAGATTTTGGGCCTTTACCCCAGAGTGGGCTAACAGGCCCTTCAAGTAGAACTTTTTGGAACGAATATTAAAAAAAATCGAGATGAGCTGTTAAGTTGCACTTTTCCTAAATTTTTTGTTGGAAGTACCCGAAGGGCTGGACCGATATAGTCCTTATTCCAACCTGATAAATGACTAGATGAAAAAAATACGATGTGCAAAGTTTAGACCAATCAGAAACATCCTGCGGGAGTTATCTTGCCAATATTCCATTTTAGTTGTTGCCGTCAAGGTTTCTTGGAGCTTTTAAGGCATTATCTCAGGAATTATGGACTTGCCTTCGACAAAATTTGTACCGTCGTAAAGGGGGCCGTAAAGACAAACTGCTGAAGAAATTTCAAATCGATCCGAGAGGAGCTCTTAAACTTCACCTTTTTCGAATTTTGTGTGGAACATGTTCTATGCCTGAAACTAATTTTGCCATATGCAAAATTATGACCGATTCGGTTATTCCCTTCGAGAGTTGTCATGCGCACCATTTTAGCGATAATTGTTGAACTATTGTGGGGAAGGTACCGGAAGTAGTGGACCACCGATATGGTTCACCTTCAAACTTAAACTAAGTTTGAAAAAAACTCGAATGCCAAATTTTTAACCTTATCGGTGGCTTCGTTCGAGAGCTATCGTGCGCGTCAGCCGGACCTTCTTTAGCCCAATGGCTGAGGGTATAAAAATGGGACTTTAAAATAGAAAATATTCTTTCGCACTTAAATAGAACAGAATAAAAATCCGTCGTTATAGTTCATGTATTTGGTGCGAATTTTATAACTTTTTTCCCTGAAAACACTTTTGTAGATTAAAGTTATTACCAAATCTTTTCTAATTTATTGATTCTGTAAAATCTAATCGAATTCTGATTCTACGGTGTAAAAGTGACGGGCATAGCTTATTCATTCATTCAATATTAGTTGTGGTAAATGTAAAAAGATATTTCCCGATTTCCCGGGAAATCCCATAACCAAAAAACCGAGAATACCCGGGAATTCCCGGTGCGGGATTTCCCTACCCAAAACCCTAGTCAAAACATATGCAACTGAGCCAAATCGCATGCAAAAATCTTCAATATTTTGAAAAATATAATTTTTAATATGATTCAAATAATTTGTTTTTTGTTTTGTTTTGGGAAGTTTAAAAGTGAGTAACATTTTAAAACTGATATCAGTTATACGCACTTCATCGGAGGAGTGGCGGGTCTAAGGAAGGGGCATGAGCATGGGTGATAGGGTCAGAAACTTATGAAATAATGGAAATTTCTTGACATTTAAGTTTTGGATTTAATAAAATTCAGAGTCCAGAGTGCAGTTATCTCGTTTATTAGCAAAAGTCAGAAGTCTGGGTGTCGAAAAACATATGAGCGTAGGTATCGGACCCGTATCAGAGTGCTACTGATCTATTGACGTTATAACGGGCGATATCATTGGAAATTCGCGATTCTATAAAGACAACTTCGTTTCGAAGTTATCAACGATTACATTTTTTATTTCATGTTGCATCATTTTCAGAGATTTGGACAGATATGTAGATCACTATAACAATACTAACCTACTAAAATTGTTTAAGATTATGTTCATCTTGTTTCACATTTAATTAGCTTATAATCCGTAATATGGACCGGAAACAAGAAAGCGGTCATTGTTGTTGAAGTTTTTAATTTAGTGTTATGTTTTGTTACCATTATATAAATGTACTTTGTAATATCGAACTTATTTGTTATATAGTAATCATGTAGGCATTTGTATTTTCTTGTATGTTTCAAATTCCTACAATTTGTATTACTTCACTTCAATAAAAACTATTACTGTAATAGGTTATGGGCCCAGGCAGCTTTTCAATAATTATCAAGAAAATATAAAATAGAACATTTTTAAAAATCAGATATTCAAGAAAATTTAGTGCAAAAGCCAAATATTGAAGATTTAAGAATGGATTTTTCCAAGAATATAAAGTCGTTGCAGAAGGAAGCAGATTGGCCGATGTGGAAAAGAAAAATCCGAGACATTTTGGATTACCACGAAGGAGCCCTAGATGTAATAGACAGAAAATTATTGAAGCCAACATCGCTAGCGGACAATGCAACAGCAGAAGAGAAAAGAATATTTAAGTCACAGTCTGATCTATATAGAAAAGCCAACGCAAAATCATTATTGGCAAGTTCAGTTAGTGATGATATCTACGAGAAGATTATGGATCAAGATTCAGCAGCGGATACCTGGGATGCCTTGAAGTTACAATTTGAAGCGCAATCTAAGGATCAAGTATTTAAAATATGTATTGATTTCTGCCAATTTGATTGGAATCCAAGTCACGACGTTTCAATGCACATTGCAAGATTGAAGATATTGTGGCTGGAATTGAATAATGGATTACGCTCAAGAGATCAAAATGTACTACCAGATCTACTACTAGTATGCAAAATTTTACAAATTTTACCAAGTCAATTTGAAACATTTAAATCCAGTTGGATGTTGTTATCTAAGAACGAAGAAAAGTCTGTCGACGAGATGACAGCTCAGCTATGTATGTTTCAGCGGAATTTTGGAAAAACTGAGGATAAGAAAGTTAGCGAAGAAGCTTTACTAGCAAGACATTCAAGGATCAAGAAACCAGAAGATAATAGGAATTCAAACAGGAAATCAGACACGTGTAATTATTGCAAAAAGAAGGGTCACTGGGTTCGTGACTGTCGTAAATGGATTAATGATGGAAAACCTAACAAATCAAGAAAAGGCGAAGCAAGATCAATGGTTCACGAGTGTTTGCAAATAGTGAGCGAAGAAGCAAATGTAATTCAGAATAGCAGTGCAGAAAGTTTGTGGATTGATAATGGCGCCACTCGGCATGTATGTAATAATCCCAAGTTTTTCAAAAATATAGAACAGTTCAAGACACAGTGTTACATTAGAGCGGCTGGAAAAGAGACATTAGAGCAAACCTGTTCGTGGGTATTGATTTGGTTACGAAGTTTTTCGGCAAATCACACACACGCGACCCGAACGCAAAGTAAGACAGCAAATGTTTTGATTTTTTTACTTCAGTCTTGTACTGAATTTCATGCAAGCAGGTTGATGCCGCTTTATTTGTTTATTTTTGGGTACACAGAAAAGATTTTGCAGTTGTACAGCAAATATGTGGAGGGAAGAATTTGAAAATGATTTTTGTTTTATATAATTATTTTTAATGACGCAGAATGCCTCGTCTGCAATGCAACAATAAAAAATGTATGTATGCTTAAAAAGTCTTAAAAAATCATTTTTATATACAATTTGTTTTTTCTCTCAAAAAAATTAACATATGAAGAAAAATACTTTTCAAATTATGAAGTTATTTATATTATTTTTAATTTAAGTCATACAAAGCGAACGCGCCAACAATATATTTTTCATTTCACACTCAATATGAAAATCATCACCCTGTTCTGTCAGTGTAATTTTACCCACACATAAACAATTTAAGCGCTCGCTCTTCTTGGTCGGCTATGCATTAGAGGCAGTTGGCAAAGGAACTGTTGAAATAGAGTCATTTGTTGCAGGCAAGAGTGTCACGATTGATTTGGAAGACGTATGGTATGTGCCTAATATTTCTAGAAATTTGTTTTCAGTTCTTGCGGCACATGATAAGCGAAGGAACAGCGAATTCACTTCATTGCCAACTCATTTCGAATTTCTAGTTAATAAAAGGATTTTATTGACAGGCACACGAGAAGTTGAAGGAACATTATACAAAGCTAATGTGAAAGCCATTTTCCGGATCAAGATAATGAGGTTAATGCAGCACAGGCGGATGATTCGCTGTTACAGTTATATCATCAACGTTGGGGACATCAAGATAAACGACACATACAGAAACTATTGCAATCAGAATTAAATATAAATGTTAAGATGGACAATCATTTGTGTGAGCCTTGTATTCTTGGTAAGGCACATCGGTTGCCATTTGGAAGAAGAACTAATGTCGCAGCTCCTGGTGAATTAGTTTCGGCGGATGTTTGTGGAATCGTTTGGTAAAAATAAATATTTATTGATGTTTAAGGATGCATTCACGAAGTATCGTTTCGGTTACTTACTGAAACATAAATCTGAGGTTAAAGATGCACTCAAGATGGTATTAAATTTAGCAAAGGCGCAAGGTCACCCTATTAAAGAGTTGCTAACTGATAATGGAGGAGAATTCGACAATCATGAGGTTCGTGGTATATTAAATAATCATGGTGTTACACACAGGCTTGCGGCACTATATACACCTCAACAAAATGGTGGAAGTGAACGCGACAATCGTACTGTAGTGGAAATGTCTCGAACTTTCAGATATTCAAATAAAAATGCTGAATTTCCAGATGCAATTTGGGCGTAGTTAGTGAGAACATCTATTTACATACTAAATCGTACCGGAAAGTCTTCAATAGAAGGTAAGACTCCTTACGAATTATGGCTAGACAAGAAGCCAAGAATAAAGCATCTAAGAATTATTGGAAGTGAATGTTTCGTTCATATTCCACATCAGAAAAGAAAGAAAATGGACTCCAAAGCAGTAAAAGGATATTTAGTTGGATATGATGAAGATGAACGTTACCGAATATTCGTTAAAGAAAACAATACACTAATTGTTTGAAGAGACGTCAAGTTTAATGAATATATAGACATTGACCAAAGTGGAAATAATAAAAATCAAGATGAAAATGCAAATAGTTCGGGAAGACAAAATATGGTTGAAATAAGGAATAAATTCGATTGTACAGACGATGATGTTACAGAAGACAGCTTTATAGAGGAAAATCACAACGAAGACAGAGATACAGAGCAAATTTTGGTTGTTTTGAGGAACCGATCTCAAAACGCTTAAGAGATAGAACGTTAATATCAAACTCGAAATATGAGGATTTCGTTATATCACAAAATTTTGTGAATGGATTAGAGACCCTCTGACATATAATGAAGCAATCAATAGCAAGCAGAGCGCTCAATGGATAGCCGCGATGAATTCTGAAATGCAATCTCTTCGAGATAATAATACATGGACTCTTGAAACTCTTCCTAAGGGTGGCAAGGCTCTTCCTTCAAAATGGGTCTATAAGGTAAAGACCAACCCAGATGGTTCTGTTGATAAATATAAAGCAAGGCTGGTAATCAAAGGATTTGCTCAACGAGAGGGGATTGATTATAATGAGACATTTAGTCCAGTGGCAAAATTAGGAACAATAAGAGCTATATTAAGTATAGCAGCTAGTCACAACATGTGTATCGCCCAATTTGATGTGTCAACGGCGTTTTTATACGGAGAACTGGAAGAAAACATTTACATGAAATAGCCGGAAGAATACTCAGATCAATCTAACAAAGTGTGCAAGCTAAAACGAAGTCTTTACGGATTGAAACAAGCTCCAAGGTGCTGGAATAGGAAATTTGGAAACTTTCTTGTGAAAATTGGTTTCAAATCTTGCGAGTCTGATCCGTGTTTGTATATACGTGAGAAAAATGGTGAACAAGTTATACTTGTCCTTTATGTAGACGATGGACTAGTTGCTGGTACCAGTCGGAGAGTTTTAAAAAAAATTTTAAATGAATTGAAACGAGAATTCAAAATTATATGTAAAGAAGCTACGTATTTTTTGGGACTTGAAATTAAAAGAAATGATGAAGCGATTATGATATCCCAAGAAGCTTTTGCCAAAAAGCTGTTAGAAAAATTCAACTTTTCTGAGTGCAGAAGCGTATCAACTCCAATTATTAAAAATATGGAAACTTCAAAATCAGGGGAAGAAAAAGAAAAGAGTAAATTTCCTTATAGGCAAGCTGTAGGAAGTATCATTTACCTTATGCTTGGTAGCCGACCTGATTTAGCATAGTTCGGGTGAAAAGAGTTCTTAGATATATTGCAGGTACCTTAAACTATGGAATTTCATACAATTGCAAAGAAGATCCCAAATTAGAATGTTTTAGTGATGCTGAGCCGGAGTCGTAGTAAAATTTTCTGGCGGAGTAGTATCCTGGTTAAGTCAACGACAATCAATGGTAGCTACTTCAACAACCGAAGCTGAAATAGTTGCAGCTACAGAAGCTACCAAAGAAATTATATGGTTATGTCGTTTATATTCGGAGATTATTGTTTACACAGAAATTCCTATATTACAAGTTGATAATTCAGCGGCTGTTAGACTTGCTCAAAATCCTGAATTTCATAGGCGAACAAAGCATATTGCACTGAAACATTTCTTTGTGCATGAACAGGTAGTTGAGAGAAAGCTAGACGTCAAACAAATTGCTACTGAAGAACAACTTGCAGATATAATGACAAAACCATTGCCATCTCCCAGGCTTCAGTATCTCCGTGACAAGTTGGGAATTCAAAATGTTAATATCACATAACAAGGGGAAGTGTTGAAGTTTTTAATTTAGTGTTATGTTTTGTTACCATTATATAAATGTACTTTGTAATATCGAACTTATTTGTTATAATAATAATCATGTAGGCATTTGTATTTTCTTGTATGTTTCAAATTCCTACAATTTGTATTACTTCACTTCAATAAAAACTATTACTGTAATAATTGTTTTGCTCCTCCAATAAGCCATGACGTCACGGTGAAGGGGGTCTTTTGGTCCCTTTGCACATAGGTTTCAATCAGGAAATTTTTGGCCAAAACCCTATTTTTGAAGTTTCGAAATTTTAATTTGTTTTTGCACAGAATAATAAAAAAGCACATCAAGTCATCTGAAAATAATTAGTTTTTGTAAATAACGTTAGTATTCGTTGATTGGCGCAGTACCAAAGTTGACACTTTTTTATGTAAAAATAAAACAGACTTTGTGCTGTAAAATATACAATTTTTGTTGTATTGAGTCGCTGCATAAATATTAAGAAGTGAGACCAAAGTTATTATTAATCGGGAAGCTGTTAATGAGTACTTTCATAATATCTACAAAAAGAACGATGAAATTTGTAAAATTAGCGTAATAAAATCAATGTTTTTATATATATTGAAAATTATTTTTTACAAATATTTTTTAAATATATTTAAACTTTTAAAAAAATGTCCAAATTTGTCCACCTCCAAATCGAATTTGGAAGATAGCAGGGGGTCTGTACTAATAAATTCACAAGTAAAATCGTGCTCAAATTTGCCACAGTTAAAATAAAGTGGATTTTTCTATTTTAAGATGGGAGAATTTTTTGTAAATACCTGTTGTGACTGTACGTAGTATCCAATTGAAATAGAACGGTAATACGCACATCTATCAACCGAGTTCCCTTAAAATTCATATTTGAGGGTTTCAGAGTGTAGAAAACAAGTATGTATATTTTTTTTGAAAATAGGTAAATTTTTTGTCTTAGCCCCCACATAAAATTACTGTCCGATTTTAGATATTTGTGGATTTTAGCGACACTTTATGACCGATTCGGCTGAAATTTGGTATTTTGACCTCTTGGAAGATATGAATCCTTCGTACCAAAAATTATTAACATAGGTCAATGTTTTGATTTAGACCCCACACAACGGGACCACCCTGTTAACCAAATTTTAGCAGTTTTTGGTAATTTTGGTCGTTAATACGTAGGAATTGCTGTTTGTGCACATTTATTATAAATAATAATTAATTTCAATACAAAATGGACGTTGAAATAGTTTTGGCCAGAAAATTTGGATTTGGGACCATTGTGCTTTGCCACAAATCTTTACAATCTACTATAAAATGTGGTCGGATCATACCCAAATGTTCTAGAAATTTACTATTGGTCCTAGAATACATCAAAACTCTAAAGTTTACCTAAACGCCAGGAAGTTACCCTATACTATATTCTGACATTCTGAATCAACAAAAATATGTATATATCTGCAAGACAAAAAGTCACATAAAAATGAACAAAAACCAAAAAGTTGAAACACAAAAAATGCCATAACGCATTCATTTTTCAACCGATTTCGTTGGTTTTTTCCATTTTGGAGAGCCAACTAAATTTCCTACTTGTTAACAGTAAGTAGTTGTACTGTTAGGTGTCGTTTACGCAGCCTAGAGCACAAGGAAAAGCATTTTACTGTTTTTAATGTGTTTTTGTCACACTTAATCCACTATTACTTCGCCATTTGTCAACCGATTTTAAAAATCTATGGCTTGTTCGAAAGCCATTACTCTCCCCTTTGTAATGAAAAACAGTGTGTGCAAATCGGTTGTGGAAAAAAGAAGTAATGTCCGTTTGTCATGTGCACAATTACTAGTAATACAGTGCCCTCTATTGGACAGTAGCGGACACCCATCAGCTGTTTAAAGATACATCTTTGACGTTCGAACAGTTTCGTTTGTTCTTACAAGTTGTCAAAGAAGTCACTCAATCGATCCATGAGGTGGTTGTAACGATGACAACCAAAATGGTAGACTAAAAGACCTGAACCTTTCCTTTCCTTTTTCATCGTTGAAGCAGCCGGAGTTGAGCCCTTTGATGGAAGAATCATACTATGCTTAAGTGAACGAAAACTGAAGATCGAACTCAATACCGTCAATACTTGCCATTACTATTTCCATAATAAAAACGAAAATTAATCCAATTTTTTTATTTGTGATAAATGTGACTTTATTCAGAAATTATCTAAAACAATTGAATCGAAACCTGAATTTCTTCTCGGTCAATTGATGATTATCGATATAAAACAACAAAAATTTAATTGGACTTAAGCCTAAAGAAACTATAACCAAGTTTAAAGAAACAAAATAAAAACTATCTTGAACTTAAGAATACAAAAAAAAACCTTGAAATAACATAAAGATAATACGCTAACAAAAATAAATAAAAAAATAAACTTACGACAACTACCATCCAACAAGCTGCATCACATTACCAGCTCGCTTCCTCCGCTGCCACCGTGGGATCCTGCTTAAAGGCACCTGCATACCGCGGTGTCAGGTGACTCATTGTGACATACTTTATACCATCCAACTTCCTCTAGAATAATCTATAACATAAAAAAAGATAGAAAATAACTTACAAGAGTTGCATATTTGTGTCTATAAAAAGGGTAGGCATTGTACTCTAATTAGATTTGTCGACCGTATTTTTAGGTCTAGGCTTAGCCCAAAAAGATTGAGCTCATTCTCGGCAGGCAGAAAGTGAAAATAGATATAGAGGGACGATTTGTCTTACCTACCATCAATGCTGTCCCTTATCCTCGGTTAAAATGAACCTGTAAAAGAGAAAAAAAATAAAGTCATGAAATTACATGTTTATAGATTATTATAGATACATAGACTTACCAATACGATAACACAATTGGACAGACGGACAGCTGGAGCAAGGAGTCAGCATCTTGAGGGCGAGTATCGCCTTGTCAGAAGTCAGCCAGAAAAAGAAAAGCAGAACATTAATTTTAATTTTGTTGCTAATTTATATCGAATTGTTAAATTGTTAAAGAAGAAAAAAAAACCACAAAAACAAAGCATTATAAGTAGTGATGATAATGATTTACTGTATTTTCATGCCTTTTCTATTCCCACTTTAAAAGTTTAAGTCAGTACAATGTAAACTGCCGATATTTTCTTTTATTCAATAAATCTTGGAATAATTTCAATTTATAACGTTTAATTAAAAAGTCTTTACTTAAGATCATGTAGATCTGATAACATAAGGATTAAAGGGGGGGGAACAATAAGTTGAAGGGGAAGGTATGGGGCAACCGAAACCTTGCGTTGTCATGGTGGACTTAATGTCCAGTGGGTGGGTTATTTCTCGTTGCAAGACCAGACGAGATGTGGTTTCTTTCAGGTGAGTGTGGTGCTAAATCATTTTTTATTTTATCCCATTTCCATATTGTTTGCTTCTCTCATTTGGGTCATCTAAACGTGCATCTTGTTGTTTATCTTTTCACCCCTAATGTCAGACTGGCATGAAGAATTTTCTGACGCCTGTCTAATGAGTTAGAGTGTTGCCAAGAACCCCACCATCCGACGAGCTCTAGCTGCGCGACACGCTACCATGCCAGCAACGCAACACCTAGCGACAAAATTGACCATCATGGTTTTCATTTTCGACCCAGGACAGGACAGAATGGCGCCCAGAAGAGAGAAACGTTCTAGTTAGAGTTTGCGCTTGTCATATTTCGTGATTGGTCCCGTGGAGTGAAATTTTGCGGTGCTCTGCGGCCGCCAGTAACCGGATCTGACAAGGGTTGGGATCACTTAGTTCTTACGGATCTTGGACTCAGTCGATAGTCTGTAGTAGACAGAGGTTGATAGCCGTAGATTTGTACGGAATTGAGGGATCTAGAAGATAGTTGCATTATAGTTTATTAGATTGCATAGCGATGGTTTTCTATGATAGACCCTAGGGATATTCGGACCCGGTATTCATTTTGCTTAGAAGATTATGCCGCGAAGCCGAGATTCTCTGAAGGTTGAGTAGGGAACTTCCGAATTTTGGGGATAGCTAATTCTAGGTTTTGTCTTAGTAATTGGAGCAGATCCAAAGAACTAAATGCTAATTTAGAGTTATCTAAGCCAAACCATCGAGCAATAGTCAGTGTAAATATTCCAATATTAGCTTGTCTAAGTTCCAAAAGGATGTTTTAAGGTTCCTAAGCACCGGCCTCAGGCGGAGCGAGAGTTACCATTCTTGGAAAGATTTAGGTGGGTTATTACAATTTGTCAAGTTTGTAACATGCATAGCACCCACTACATGTAAAGGAGTCAGTAGTTAGTAAGATGACCTTATTGTTACCTTGCTTATGTATCCTACTCTTCAGAGTTATTGTTCCCCTTAAAATCCTTGTTCAGATAACTTATACGATTTGAAGTACGTTTTTTTTTTGCATATTTCATTTATCTGGAATAATTTTGTTAGATATATTTATACCTTTTTGTGGTTTTAATCCCTTTCCAGGTCGTTTCCATAGCACATATTCAGTTTTTCTTTCATTTGCATTTTTAATTGATTCTCTTATATCCAGAAGGATTATCTTTTTGAGTGAGTGTGTGTGTGTTTCAGTAACGGTTGGAATTTACAGGTTGTTTGCTTTTAGCTAATTAAATGGAGGCAAGGTCGAAGAGTAGGGACCGTACAGAGACAGCGGATAAGGCTCCTCCTCCCGCATCAGAGATGAGAACTCTCCCGGAATTAGTGGTGCCTGTGGGGGATACGATGCCCACCAATGGGGGGCCAGCAGAAGCAGCTGCCTCGTCAATTGCACCACCGATTTCGAGCAATATTTCGGTTGGTTCTGATGGATTTAACGACACCATTCAGTCACCAGAGTTCGCCAGCCAAACAGCCCGTGACATAAGGAACGATTGTCGGAAAGGAAATCCAGATTTGTCGTTAGAGTCGGTACATAACGCCGATTTACAATACGTAATTGCCTCAGTTGAAAGGGCACAGGAGCGGTTGGTAAGGAGCGTGGAGGAAATACGCCAGCTTCATAAGGATTGGCAGCAACAAGCCTTAAGTACGAGTCAGAGTAATCCTTCCGCACGGACACAACAACTACCGCCTATAGCTGGGAGCAAAAGACCGCCACCACCATTGACAGGCCCAGGAGCAGATGAGGCACGTCCGTCAGCCCGGGGAGCAGCATTAAATCCTCCCGGCCATAATCCACCACAGCCTCCATATCCATTATATCCTCCTGGCAATAATCCAACACAGCCTTCATATCCATTCAATCCTCCTGGGAGTAATCCACCACAGCCTCCATATCCATTCTATCCGACTAACAATAATCCGCCACAGCCTCATTGCCCTCCATATCCGTTCTACCCGACAACTGGTTTTGGACAGACGTCTTCAAACTTCAGTTACCCACCGATGTCCTCACCAGGTCCACCCTTTAATCTTAAGAAGTGGGGGATAAAGTTCGAGGGTAACGGGAAAACCGTTGATGCAGAAGACTTCATTTTCCGCATAGAGTCCCTGAGGCAGGATTATGCATATCCTTTTGACGAACTAATTAAAGATTTTCCGCAGTTATTGGAAGGCCAAGCACTAGACTGGTACTGGCAGCAGCGCCGAATTGCTCCTTTTCAGTGCTGGAGCGATCTGAAGAACGCGTTTTTGTCCCAGTTTAGACGTTTTGAGTCTGAATTCCAGATTCAAAAGAAAATAATGGACCGCAGACAGCAGCCGCAGGAGTCGTTCGAGGATTTCTTCAATAGCGTGTTAAGGCTCAGAAATCAACAGAAGGTACCATATTCCGAGAGTGATCTGGTTGAAATTATGAAGGGCAACCTTAAATCTTCATTGGCAGCCCTGATATTCCCAATCAAGATCCATGGTTTGAACCATTTCCAGCAAGAGGTGAAACGAGCCGAGAATATGATTTCCAGTCAACGGCAGGCGTACCAGCAAAGATCGTACCAGGCACCCAGGGTTCACGAACTCTATTATGAAGAACCATATTTGGAAGAAGACGCTCAAACGGTCGCAGTGGAAGTGGATGCGATCAGAGACACGACGAAATACACCTGCTGGAACTGCAGGAAACCCGGTCACAGCTACGTAGAGTGCCCGGTTCCCATAAGCAGAGTCTTCTGATTTCGCTGTGGACGAGAGGGAGTTTTAGCCCCAAAATGCCCAAGGTGTCAGGGAAACTTGCCCCGGAGCGTGCCTCGTACTGCGGAAGCGCGCTCGACACAAACGGACTCACCGCAGCAGTAAAGCCCAGCAGCACTACGTTCAAATCACCTGATTCCACTGTCGTCCAAATCCTAGCGAACCCCATTAAGAAATTAGTGTATGAGGAGCCTAAGCTGAGAGAACGCAAGCCCTTACATGTTCGTCAAAAGGAGTATGAGGAAGCTAGAATGAGGATTTTCGGTAAGGTTTCGTCAAAGGTTAAGAGGGCTAGGGATCGGTACAAGAAAAGGAAGCAGCTTCGACGGGAAATTGCCTCTGCGGCCCTTTACGAAGGCGAAGACACTCGTTATTACGCTAAGATCAAGATTGAGGGAGTTGAGTTTGAAGGTCTGGTGGACAGTGGGGCTACGGTCTGTTGTTTAGGTAAAAACTGTTTAGAATTTGTGAGAAGAATCGGTATTAATATAAAGAATTTTTATTCATTTATCAAGACCGCAGATGGAAGTCCTCATCGTATTGTCGGCCAAATAAGAGTCCCTATAGCATTTGGTGGGAAGACTAAAGATGTGACATTTTTCTTGGTCCCCACACTTAATCGAGAGCTATTTTTGGGTGTTGACTTTGTGAGAGCTTTCGGTTTCTTTGCATCGGTGGATAGTCTTACAACCAACAGTGTTAATCTTTGTGACGAAGCGGACGCGGGAACCAGTGATGACAAACCCGTCCATATTTTGTCTGATTCCCAACGGCAACGTTTGGAAGTGATAGTGGCCAAATTCCCATGCTACACAAAGAAAGGCTTGGGTAGGACGATGTCTGAGGTCCATACCATTGATACTGGTAATGCAGTTCCCGTGAAAAGTAAGCATTACCCAGTGTCTCCGGCTGTGCAAAAACTGATGTATGCGGAGTTGGACAGGATGTTGGATCTGGGAGTCATTGAGCCGAGTGATAGTCCATGGAGTCACCCAGTGACTCTGGTTCGCAAAGGGGAAAAGAACCGGCTATGTTTGGACGCACGAAAGCTCAATGCTCTCACGGTCAAAGACGCTTATCCACTCCCGCATATTGAGGGATTGCTAAGTCGACTGGGTGATACTTTCTTTATCTCCAGTGTCGACCTGAAGGATGCGTTCTGGCAGATACCCTTAGATCAGCCAAGTAGAGAAAAAACCGCTTTCACCGTGCCGGGGAGACCGCTTTACCATTTCACGGTCATGCCTTTTGGGCTGTGTAATGCAGCTCAAAGGTTATGCCGTTTAATGGACAAGGTGGTCCCCTCAGCAATCAGGGATCGTGTTTTTGTCTACTTGGATGATCTACTGATTGTATCTCCAGACTTCGACACACACGTGGAACTGCTAGAGCGTGTAGCGAAACTCTTGGACGAAGCAGGGTTGACTATCAATGTTGCTAAGTCTAAGTTTTGCTTCAAAGAGCTACGTTACTTGGGTTACATTGTTGGTGGAGGAGAATTGAAACCAGATCCAAACAAAGTGGAGACCATTACCAGATTTTGTTATCCCAAAACGGCGAAACAGGTCAGGAGTTTCACAGGTGCAACCGGTTGGTACAGACGGTTCATACCGAATTATGCCACCATTGCTGCACCCATCTTTGAAACCCTGAAGAAAGGCAAGCAGTTTGTGTTTACCGAGGAAGCCAAGGTTGCCTTTGACAAGCTGAAAGAAGCCCTGGTAACTAGCCCAGTGCTGACCCATCCCAATTTTAACAGACACTTTTATGTTCAATGCGATGCCTCCGACCTCGGGATTGGAGGAGTCCTCTTCCAAAGGGATGACGAGGGCGGAGAGCATCCCATTGCGTATTTCTCTCAGAAACTGACATCAGCACAAAAAAATTATTCGGTCACCGAACGTGAATGTTTGGCTGTAGTGATGGCGGTGAAAAAGTTTCGCCCCTATATAGAGTTAATGCCCTTCACGATTATAACTGACCATAGTAGTCTGAAGTGGTTAATGTCCCACAAGGATGCGGACGACTGGCTCGCTGGAGTCTACATCTACAGGCTTTTACCTTCGAAGTTGAACACAGGCAAGGGTCGAAAAACATCGTCCCGGATACTCTATCCAGGTATGATATGGAAGAGTTGTCCAGCAGCTTAACATATCTCATTGATCTCAACTCCGAGCATTTTAAATCCGATAATTATAAGGATCTTATTGAGACAGTGAAAAAGAATAGTGAGAACTTGCCAGATATTCGTGTAGTAGATGGATACGTATACAAACGAACGCAACATTATGATGGAATACCCATCAATGAAGACTTTTCTTGGAAGTTATGGGTTCCTATAGAAATGACAGCAGATATCATTGAGAAGGCCCATTGTCCACCTACCATGGCACATGGAGGATTTCACAAAACCTTGAGAAGGATTAGGGAATATTTTTACTGGCCGAATATTACCATTCACGTCAGAAACTTTGTGCAAAATTGCGAAGTATGCAAAGCTTCTAAGCCCGCCAATATGACCCTCCGTCCTCCAATGGGAAAGGAAACCCTTGTGGAAAGACCTTTTCAGCGTCTTTACATAGACTTTTTAGGCCCCTATCCGCGTTCAAAGAACGGAAATTCTTACATTTTAATCGTGTTAGATCACTTAAGCAAGTTTGTTTTTCTAAAAGCCATGGCGAAAGCTAGTGCCAAAAACGTAATCAAGTTTCTAGTGTCAGAGATTTTCCACAAGTTTGGAACGCCTGAGGCAGTGATGTCCGACAACGGTCCACAGTTTTCTAGCAAAGAGTTTCAGGAATTGGTCAAGAGTTTTGGCATTAACCATGTCCGAACAGCATCACACTCTCCGCAAGCAAATGCTTCGGAGAGAGTGAACCAATCCATACTTGCAGCGATACGCTCATATTTAAGGGGAAGTCATCAGGAATGGGACAGTTATCTGTCCGAAATCGAGTGCTCGTTACGTACCTCAGTACATTCTTCCATCGGTGTCACGCCATATTTCGCGTTGTTTGGCATGAATATGATATGTCATGGAAGTATGTACGCCCTAGCAAAGCAATTAAGAGTCCTAAACGATCCTGAAGCTAATTTAGTCCCCAAATCGGCGAAGTTAGAACTCATTAGGAAGCAAATTCAAGATAGCCTCCATAAAGCTTATCAAACTAACGAAAGGAAATACAACATACGGAGTCGAGTTATTAGATTTATTCCAGGTCAGGAGGTGTTCCGGAGGAGCTTTCAGCAAAGCGACTTCAAGGCCCAATATCATGCGAAGTTAGGACCAAAGTTTGTCAAGTGCCGTATAGTGAAACCTGTGGGTAACTGTTTATATGAAATAGAAGATCTGAAAGGAAAACCCCTAGGTGTATACCACGCTAAAGACCTTAAACAGTAAATGATTCTAGGTGGAGGTCCAATGGGACAAGTGGTAGATTACCAAGTTTTAGTGTAAGGTACAACCGAGTTGCACATCCTTTTCCTAAGAGGTAGTGGGAATGGGGTGTAAGTTCTTGAGTTCCAGTATTCTAGACCCCAGAAGCTGATATCAAAATTATGAGGTAGGAGTACGATGAGAAGCTAACCCGTTTTGCTGACTCTAGCTATATGTCTGCGAATTCGGAGCAGTCACTTAGTGACAGTCTTTGACCATTAGTGCAGTTCCCCTTTCGCTATGTGAAATAGCAGTACCCGTTTGCATCCATGGCACGGGGCAGGGAACTGTTGTACACGAGGTCGCAGATCAGTCCTTCAATCGACTTATGACACTAGAGCCTGAAAAAGGGGAAGACAAAGTCAAACACTCCTGAGCGCGTTTGAAAGGGCAACGTATCCAGCGGTAGGGCGAATGCTACCGATCATGTCGTTGGTTTTGCTAAAGCAGGGGAATTAAGGAACTACATACTGACGATGCAGATTGTCAGCAGAAAAACAAACAAAAGACAGATTAGAATGCCCAACAACTAAAATGGAAGGGACAGCAGACCTATGTAGCTTGGCAGACGAGACGGCATAATAATTGTGGCAATACACTATCGTCAGACTACAGCCCATCTTAAAAGACATCAAACTGCTTCCGTGTGCATATTTGATGATCCTCCCAATACAGAAGGGCAAATTTGGTTTCTCGTAATTTTTATCCTCTCCGAACCTTTACGACAATCATACCCTGACACGTCTCTTACTCTCAATATGTAAAGACAATTACACCCTCAGCCTTTAGGCTAAGAATGGATATAAACACTTTGATACGACAAAAAATGTGTCTTATAGCAATAACGGTTTTAGACCCCTAGTATATTTGGACGAAATTCTTTGCAGTCATTTGGGGTCGATTTGGCCATGTCCGTCCGTCTGCCTGTTTGGTGTGCACGATAACTCTCAAAGAAAGCAATTGATTTGGTACAAACTTTGCACATAGTATTGTTCCTACCAGAAATATATCGGGTTCGAATGGACTATATCGGACTTCGTGTACCTCCCACACAAAAATCTGGATAAAGTGAAGTTTTTTTTTAGGTTGTCTTTCGGCTTCCTTTGCGAAGGTACAATTTTTTCCCTGCGCAAGTCCATACCTTGACGGCACCAACCAAATTGGCAAATCCGCGAGATGATTCCCGCGGGGAGTTTCTAATTGGTGCAGACCTTGCACATCGTATGATTTAATCCAGTCATGTATCTGGTTGGTATATGAGCAATATACTATATAAATTTGGGGAAATTCGTCTCGGAGCTATTTGAAATTTTTGCAGGAGGTTGTCTTCATGGTCTCTATTACAACGGTACCATTTTCGTTCAGAGTAAGTCCATACTTCCTCAGATATTGGCCGAAAAGCTCCAAAAATCCTGCCAGTGCATACTAAAATGGCTAGGGTACAAGATAATTTTCAAACTTTTTTCAAACATTTCTTAAACATTTAGCTTGACGTATTTAATATTTCGATATCTCTACAACTCACTAGTTTGCTTGCTAAAATCTTTTTTACTTTAGGTCAATGAATGGTATAGCCCCACACTACCACACTATAGGTACCAGTTGCCATCTATTTTGAAGCAAGTGGTGATACAAAACCAATACATTTTTTATTATAGGCTAAGGGTATATCTCCGTCAGCACAGCTGACTGATACTTTCTTACTTGTTTTTTTTTCCTTCGGGATAACACCGAAACCAACAAACGGATTGCTTCTCCATCAAAGAAAATCATACGCTCAAAATCATATAGGAAACTCACACAAACTGAACATTAGCAGTAGACACTGTGGCAAGATTGAACCTCAAGGCCTTAATTTCTAAAGCCCTTCAATAAGGAACTAATCGCATCCAAAAATATGCCGAGTCCAATGTCTTCGTGAAAGAACGAACAGCCAGTCTAAATCATCCCATTTTAGACAATGCGTAAATATTATTCCTTATGTACAGGTTAACAGAATACATTCCCCTGTCGCGCTAATATCTATTTATAGAGTGTGGCTCATAGTAATCATCAAAACCGTAGTAAAAGCTTTGTCTTATAGAACGTTTAATTTGCAAAAAAAAAAGTTACTAAAGGAAATGCGGGTACTCGCCATTCATTCCTTCAATGTACGTACTTTTAGCATTATCATCCGATCGGCAATAATTCTTAATAGATTTGAGGGTCTTCATAGGCGTGATTACTCTGGGTAAAATAGTCGTCCCCATGGTACCTGTAATAAATACCAAATCAGATTAGTCATAAGTTTGTTGAAGGTGAGACAAGAAAAATACAATTATCTCAAATTAAGACTTCAGGACAGATCAGTCCTTAGACAATGCACCCTCTATTCGCCACAAGGCATACATTACTTGCACTAACCAACAGGTCTATATTGCTACTATTATCCCGGAGTCAATTATGGGTTCTTTCACGTTCTCAATTCCACCATCATGTTCCGCACAAACTTACTCAGTATGATCTCAAGATTCGCACTATTAAACCCCACTATTACAGAAGTACACTCTAATGACATTGGTTCCATAGTATTGTGTCATATTCGACTAATATTGCGTTGTGGCATATTGGAAACCAACGCTCTGTAGATTTTTAAAAAGAAAAAAATCATTAGGTAAATTACATGAAGGTAATTTTCTATTAAACCCTATTTATTCACCTTGTTAATTACCGTGCTGGGTTATTTGTCCTATTGTGCCGTTCAATATAATAAGCTGAGTTACAGTAAATTTTTCATTAATTACCACTCTTTAAAAAATTCGGCCCATAATACAGGCGAAGAGGAGCACGCTGCGGGAAAGTTAGTTACAACTGCAAGCATTTGCGATCTACAACACCCACAAATGCGTCCCAAAAAGGGAAAAAAAGGACATAAAGATGTTCACTTTGAAAGATACCGGCGCGAGGATGCTACACATATAGATGATCATTGCGCATAACTTTTCCGCAATGAGGCGAATATCAGTACAAAAAAAAATTCAAAAGTAATTCTGCAAATTACAACTTCGGGAACTACATCTAGTGCTTCCTAATTTTGGGTAAATAATACACTTCCCAGTAACTCGCTTTGAACCTCTGCCGAAAGTATTCCGGCATAGAAACATCTATGCCGCATTGTCCCATTCAGTGAAATCACGGGATAGCGTAGCTCCTACTACTTTAATCGACGTACCGGATGGAACATATGAATGTTAATGTGTAGATTAATGGAAGATTTAATATATTTACCTTAGACCATAGAACAATCGGCAATATGAGCAATATCTTTTTGAATCTTCCCGTTGAGGGAATGACGTTTCCCTTGTATGTTATCACTCAGATGTTGCCCTCTTCAGTGACCTTGATTTATTTTGGCGTGCCATGTTTTTTTTTTGTTCTTCAAGCCAATGATAGGAATTTTCCCGCATATCAATATGATTGACGGTATACACCCAATGCAATAATCCACATACATTGCGTTAGTTGTTGCTAAATTATTATTGATGACAATGTCTACTCAGTCAACGCTTTTCCACCAAAAAGAATCCTAGAAAGGGCAGAAAGCTAATTTACAAAAAGTAAAATACAGATAGTTTTAGAATTTATTTACCCCTTTTTGTTTCTGTTCTTATTGAAAAGGAAGTGCTAGTGACTATGCGTTTAAAAGCAAGATCAAATTTCTCTTTTCATTTCCATATTGCAGAGTCGACTGTACGAAATTACATACATATGTTGATATTAGTAGTATTCGACAGTGTGTTGTAGTTTTTTCCTTTTAACGACCGGTACCGTTTGTACACACATTCGCACACACTCCGTTTTAGCACTATTACAATTCATTAAATTGTCCATTCAATTCCATTACCACCTCCTCCCATTGACATTAACATGTTATGTTCTCCTCCTTGCAATGGAAAAATGCAATGTTTCCATATCAATTTGGATGAATAAGATTTGCGTTTTCTTTTTTTTGGAAAAAGTTTTCTTTATTTTTACCTTTTCCCTTGAAACAATTAAAAGGAAAAATTTTCCGACCGCTCGAACCCAATTGATAAAATAAATTTATTTGGCTTTGGTAGTGACGTCGGAATACCGTCGAGTACAGAGTTAAAAGAGAAACATAAAATAACCATACTCGAGTAACCACCACAACAGGGTGGCTCAAACAATAGTTTTCCTAAACATAAATACCTAATTCAAAGGCGTCGTAACAGAATTCCAAATACTTGCAATTTTTCCCTCCCATCCTTTGACAGTGATGTTCAAAGGATGGTTGGGTTTGTCATGTGCACAATTACTAGTAATACAGTGCCCTCTATTGGACAGTAGCGGACACCCATCAGCTGTTTAAAGATACATCTTTGACGTTCGAACAGTTTCGTTTGTTCTTACAAGTTGTCAAAGAAGTCACTCAATCGATCCATGAGGTGGTTGTAACGATGACAACCAAAATGGTAGACTAAAAGACCTGAACCTTTCCTTTCCTTTTTCATCGTTGAAGCAGCCGGAGTTGAGCCCTTTGATGGAAGAATCATACTATGCTTAAGTGAACGAAAACTGAAGATCGAACTCAATACCGTCAATACTTGCCATTACTATTTCCATAATAAAAACGAAAATTAATCCAATTTTTTTATTTGTGATAAATGTGACTTTATTCAGAAATTATCTAAAACAATTGAATCGAAACATGAATTTCTTCTCGGTCAATTGATGATTATCGATATAAAACAACAAAAATTTAATTGGACTTAAGCCTAAAGAAACTATAACCAAGTTTAAAGAAACAAAATAAAAACTATCTTGAACTTAAGAATACAAAAAAAAAACCTTGAAATAACATAAAGATAATACGCTAACAAAAATAAATAAAAAAAATAAACTTACGACAACTACCATCCAACAAGCTGCATCACATTACCAGCTCGCTTCCTCCGCTGCCACCGTGGGATCCTGCTTAAAGGCACCTGCATACCGCGGTGTCAGGTGACTCATTGTGACATACTTTATACCATCCAACTTCCTCTAGAATAATCTATAACATAAAAAAAGATAGAAAATAACTTACAAGAGTTGCATATTTGTGTCTATAAAAAGGGTAGGCATTGTACTCTAATTAGATTTGTCGACCGTATTTTTAGGTCTAGGCTTAGCCCAAAAAGATTGAGCTCATTCTCGGCAGGCAGAAAGTGAAAATAGATATAGAGGGACGATTTGTCTTACCTACCATCAATGCTGTCCCTTATCCTCGGTTAAAATGAACCTGTAAAAGAGAAAAAAAATAAAGTCATGAAATTACATGTTTATAGATTATTATAGATACATAGACTTACCAATACGATAACACAATTGGACAGACGGACAGCTGGAGCAAGGAGTCAGCATCTTGAGGGCGAGTATCGCCTTGTCAGAAGTCAGCCAGAAAAAGAAAAGCAGAACATTAATTTTAATTTTGTTGCTAATTTATATCGAATTGTTAAATTGTTAAAGAAGAAAAAAAAACCACAAAAACAAAGCATTATAAGTAGTGATGATAATGATTTACTGTATTTTCATGCCTTTTCTATTCCCACTTTAAAAGTTTAAGTCAGTACAATGTAAACTGCCGATATTTTCTTTTATTCAATAAATCTTGGAATAATTTCAATTTATAACGTTTAATTAAAAAGTCTTTACTTAAGATCATGTAGATCTGATAACATAAGGATTAAAGGGGGGGGAACAATAAGTTGAAGGGGAAGGTATGGGGCAACCGAAACCTTGCGTTGTCATGGTGGACTTAATGTCCAGTGGGTGGGTTATTTCTCGTTGCAAGACCAGACGAGATGTGGTTTCTTTCAGGTGAGTGTGGTGCTAAATCATTTTTTATTTTATCCCATTTCCATATTGTTTGCTTCTCTCATTTGGGTCATCTAAACGTGCATCTTGTTGTTTATCTTTTCACCCCTAATGTCAGACTGGCATGAAGAATTTTCTGACGCCTGTCTAATGAGTTAGAGTGTTGCCAAGAACCCCACCATCCGACGAGCTCTAGCTGCGCGACACGCTACCATGCCAGCAACGCAACACCTAGCGACAAAATTGACCATCATGGTTTTCATTTTCGACCCAGGACAGGACACGTTTAAATTTGAAAATCCAAGAAAGCCCATTTTTCACTACATTTACCGTTATAAAATCAAGACCCGAAGTGACCCAAAGAAACCAAAGGTATTTTCGTCTTCTATGGACTCCCACAAAACCGAATTTGTGCATCAGAAATCCTGCAAAAAAATTTTGTCCACTTTTGTGTTATTAAAGTACGCACACTTTCACATACATTCCATTGAAATTACAAAAAAATTATATATTTAAAATCCGTTGTTTATTTAGGATATAATCATAGTTTTATAAACTGCATTTATACCCACTTATTTAACAAGAAACCTATACATTTTTTATAACTACAGACAGTGGGATCTTATAAACAATATTTGACGCTATTTAGAGTAAATTCGATTTTTGGCCAAGTTTTTTGGAAAAT
Source organism: Musca autumnalis (assembly GCF_047663935.1). Taxonomy (NCBI): domain Eukaryota; kingdom Metazoa; phylum Arthropoda; class Insecta; order Diptera; family Muscidae; genus Musca; species Musca autumnalis. Next base: position 111,940,436 of record NW_027411977.1, on the reverse strand, counting down.
TGGGCACTATTCATTGGTATTATTCTTGAGTTTAAATAAGAAAAGTATTTTTATAGGCATAAGTAAAAGAATCAAGTAATTTTGGGTTTTCCAATAAGGAATTAAAAAATCCAATAACAGTTGATATGTTTGCCATTTTTTGGAATTCCACAATAACAATGTCTCTTTTGCTATCCTACAAATCATAAGCAGATATTGATTTTGCTACAAACCCCTCTATTGACAAAATATACCAAAATTAACATCTATGGATTACCAATATAAGTTTGCACAACAGAAGGGTCAACTATCAACTGATTTACACGAATGAATTGTGTGCAGCTATTTAACCCCCAGTGATTGGGGGTTACTCGTCAACAAGATTTCGGCTCCTGTTGAGTTGTTGATTGTTAGCAAAGAAAGTGATTAATGATATTGTCTGTCTAAGAGTTTTTTCCTTAAAGGATATTTTCTTCTTCATATTGGCAAAATCCAAAAGATTAGTTGCATTATGCAAATTTTGCACTGCGTGCGAAATACAAATGCGAATTAAGAATATTTGCATATTAAATTCCTTATTTTTTGATGTACGGCACATTTTTGCATATTTCGGAGATGTTGCAAAAAGGGCTTAAGATTTACAACTTCATTATAAGGCCATTTACAAGTTTGTAAACAATTGTAATGAGTTCTTGACATCATGTTGAGATGTCAAGGGAATAAGATGATTCTCATATGCAAATTTTAGTTTGGCATTCCATCTTGCACATTAATGGAATTTTTTAATAGGAAAAAAAATAACACAACAACAGCTGTCGTTTAATATTCCAGAACTGCAAGTATATCCTAATTTTTACTATTTTTTTTGATATCGTAAAGGAAAAATTGTTATCGTAGTAAAAATTTATAGATTCATGCAGGTTCTGGAACAGACCATATTTTAGCTATTTTATAATTACCTACCAACCACTCTACAGTTTAGTATCCAAAGATAACTGTAAATACCGAAATTAGCTTCATTATATACATTTTTCGAAAAAAAACCCTTTTTGAAATTTTTAGATCTTTATAACCTCAGCATTTATGCTAACGATGGTATGTACTTTCATACCGGCAAAATGCGCCTAATCGAAATAATGGTTTTAGACACCAAGTATTTTTGGACGAAATCCATTTCAGACAATTTGGAGTCGATTTAGCAATGTCCGTCCGTCTGTCTGTCTGGCTGGTGCGCACGATAACTCTCGAACGGATTAACCGATTCGAACCAAATTTTGGGTATATTAATATTTTGACTAAACTTATTTAAGTTCGAAGATGGGCCTTATCGGTCCACTCTTTCGGGTACCTCCCCCACAAGAGTTCGAAAAATGTTCGAAAAATTTGTGCGCACGATAACTCTTGAAGGGAGTAACCGATTTAGTCCATGCTTTGCACATCCTGAAATTTCGACCAGACTTAGATGAGGTTCCAATATGGACTCAATCGGTCCACTCCTTCGGGTACCTACAAAATTTTGGAAAAGTTCAGTTTAGGACCAGCTCTCGAATCGCTTTGATTTTTGTTGTAACAACTTGTATTCACTGCCCCCTATAGGACGGTACAAGTTTCATCAGGGGCCAGTCCATAATTCCTGACAAATAGCCTGAAAGTTGTAAAAAAACCCCTATGACACCGTGTGTAGTTATTGGAGCACAAGATAATTCTCGAACAGATCTACCGATTCGGACCAACATCTGCCCTTTCTAATATTTTGTCCAAACTTAGATTAAGTTCGAATATAAGCCATATCGGCCCACTCCTTCAGGTACCTCCCCCACATAAGTTCAAAAATGTTCGGAAAAATTGTGTGCACGATAACTCTTCAAGGTCGATTTGGTCCATACTTCACACACCCTAATATATCTACCAGGTATACATCAGGATCGAATATGGACTATATTTATCCACTCCTTCGGGTACCTCGCACACAAAATTTCGGATAAGTTCACTTTAAGACCTGCTCTCGGATTACTTTGATTTTTGTTGAAGCAAATTGCATTCACTGACCCCCCTTATTATGGTGCAAGTTTTCTCAAGAGCAAGTAAATACTTCCTGATAAAACAGCCCAAAAACTGTAAAAAACGCCTATAGAACCGTATATAGTGGCTGGAGAGCACGTAAATCTCGAACTGGTCAACCGATTTAGTCGGAAATTTGGCCTTCGACATATTTTGTTTCAGTTCGAAGATGGGCAATACCGGTCCACCACTTCCAATACTTTCTCCCAAAATTTAAAAAATTTCACTAAAATGGTATGCACGATATACTTTCTTGAACGGAGTAACCAATTTGGTCCAAACTTTGGATCTTCTAATTTGTCCAAATTTAGTTTAACTTCCAAAAATTACCCAGATTGGTCCTCTCCTTAAAGCACCTTCCCTGCAAATGTTCAAAATTTTGTTTAAGTGCAGTTTAGGGTCTGTTCGAAGATCCTTTGGAAATGTATACGGATGATATTCGTTGTGGTCCTGTTTACAGCGATATTATGTTTTCCGTGGACAAGTTCATGTTTCCTGGCCTACTAATCCAAATGTTATACAATGGGTGCGATATCTATCGAAATTATAAGACGCCCAAAATAAGATCCACTTTCATAACACTGTGCAACACTGGAAATGCAAACAACTTCTAATGGGCATTTTGTGAAAGTACATATTGAGACAATAAAACCCTTAATTGGGATTTGTGTTCTTAGATCGGGTTTAGATTTTATGGGCTCATCTAAACCGACCTAAAATGAGCCTTTTTTCCAGTGATCGGACCTTTATCTCCGAAACTAACAAGAATTTTGCATTGCAGTCTTCAGCAATATTGTAGCCCTAAAGTAGTAGAACTTATGTGTCAAACAGATGAACTAGGAAAAGCTGCATCTAGCGCATCAAAATCGTTAAAATATAGAAAAGTTTACATTATTTCTGAAATTCTGGTCAGTAACAACTAAACTGTTGGGAGTTGAAATAAGTAACCATTCCTAAAATTTTCCAAATAATGTGACCATTAACTCATCAGAACATTCTGAAACTCTAAAATGGCTATTTCACGTTGTTTAAGGGGTATTTCATAACATACCTTTTACAAAACTTATTTCAAACAATGTTCACACAGGCTGTTTATTCTCATGTTGGGGATTTCAATGAATTATTGAAATATTTACCAAATTGTTGTTGAAAAATTTGCTATAAGCAAGGCGATAGAGGCATTTTACAACAATATAATGTTCTCAGAGTTGTGTATTACATTCCAGAGAATATTTTCCCGAAAGGTAACATTAATAAGAATTTAACATTTTGGGAGATAGCTGCGAAATATACACAAATTATAGAATTTTTAGATATATTATAAAATTTGAGGCAATAAATGCAGTTTTTCGATTTCACTATTCCTCCAAATATTTTCTTCTTGCTCTTATCAACAAGTTTGCTGCAGATGTCAAAACAAAATTCGTAATGGTTTCAGAGATACAGCCCCGATTTGTTTTTAAAATTCGATCTTTAACCATGTTTAGATGAGGCCATAAAAACCGAACCCGATCTAAAAAAACAAAACCCAAATATGGTTTTTGCCTATTGGTCCTCTACTTTCATAAAATTCTGGACAGAAGTTGTTTGCACGCGATTGGCTCAAAAATGTTGCACAGTGTAATGGACTATGTCGGTCCATTCCTTCAAGTACCTCCTCCGCTACACTTTTGAACTTTAATCCTAATCCACATTTTTGTCTGAAAGTTCAAATGTTCAAAAAGGATCTCAAAATTCTGAAAAGACACTAAATACATTCGATCCGTTGGGAGATGAATGTTTTAATTCACATAGGCTGAGGGTATATCTTTGTTGGCAAAGCCGGCTGATCATTTTTTACTTGTTTTTTTATTATCTTCTTTATAAATAACTAGTAACGAAAATATCAAAGTCAGGGGGAGCTAACTATAGCTGTGTTCCAGAACTAAAAAGTTTTTACAATTTTTACGACTTTTACACATTTTACTCGAAAAAGCGTTCCCGTACACAAAAAAGTTGTAAAATGTTCACTTCTCTTTAAACAAAAATGGCGCTGAATGACGCTCTCTTTAAAAACTTTTTACACGACAAATTTGGGCGAGAAAAAAATAATAACATAGTTGCCAGCGTCTGATTGGCTGATACGCCGACTTTGACATTTGTTCCAGTTTTTTTGACGTATTTTCCATTTTTCCGTTCCCGAACTTTTTCAAAAAACTTGTGCGTGAGAACAAATTTTTTGCAGTTCTCTCTTTTACGAGTTTTACCATTAAAAAGTACTGGAACGAAGCTTATATCATACTCTACACCACAGTGAATATGCATACAACATGGAATAATTACATAGTTTCTCTTTAGTAATGAAAGTACTTAGATCACTGATGGGCAGAAATGCTCTGCCTCACACACAAAAGTGTAAAAAATACATGAGTCTCTCGCAATTTGGCCACCATTGACTTAGATCCACCTTCACGTCATGGCTGATTATTCAAAGGAGAAAAACAATAGATTTATTGGACGACTTTTATGTTTCCGGCACATATGTATGTATAACTGCTCATGAACTAGTTAAATGTGAAAGAAGTTGCACATCTCCAAAGTGTTTACTTTTGTTAGATTTTAAGATTGCCGAAGTTTGAGCACAAACGGGATATGTTAACACGTGTCACTGGCAGTGATGCCAGATTTGCCGATTTATCGGCATTTTGCCGATTTTTAGTCCAAAAAAATAGAAATGCCGATTTGCCGATTTTTACCCCTAAAATGCCGATTTTTAGTTAAGGCAACTTGTTCACATAAAATTTCAGTTTTGTATGAAAATTGTGGTTGCTAGAACTAATTTGGTACAATAACAAAGACAACTATATCGTCAAGAGTAGTTTGATTAATAATAACATTTTTTAACATATTATAAAACAAGTAAGCAAAGGCTATAGTCGGACGGGGCCGACCATGTGATACCCTACACCACAACCTGTAGGAATTAGCTATGTGCAACCGCCTTGCACGCTGAATGTCCGGATTCGATTCCCATCAAATTGTCTACGGTGGCAAAATACCCCTTAGTAATGTTGGCGATATTTCCTGGGTATTTCAGCCATTAAAAACGTCTCGGCGATAAAAACTCGGTCACATATCAATAAATTAATATGAATCTATTGATATAAAAGAAGCCTCCCTTGTCTTTACTGGGATGTTTGTGGAAAAATATATAAATTATACATTTCTAAAAAAATATTCGAAAATTGGAAAATACACATTGATTAGCCCCTCCTGCTACATCTTCAAATTGTCTTTAAATATCAGGTTCATTTTTGGAATACACCTAAAATAAATATATATACCATGCAATTTGGTATATTTGACAATTGGGAAAATTTCGAGCTTATTTAAGATCTATCGTCCAAAAATTGTACACATCATATATGCTTCGAACTCTTTGTGGGCATATATTGTGATATAAAATACGCGGAATCTGTAGGTATCGTAATATGGGGCTATACCAAATCAAGCTAAGCTAACTTCTGAGATTTGTAATTATATTTTCGGTTTGGTTTGAGAATTATTTTTTCAGATTTGTAATTTTAGTTGGAGTCGGCAGGGGTTTTTGGAACTTCTGGACTATTATCTCAGGAAGTATGACTTACCCCGGAAAAGGGACCAGAATAGGGACCGTGAAAAGAGCGTTCTTTAAAAAAATAATAATCAAATAGATCCGATACGGGTCCTCAAACTGCACTTTTCCCAAATTTTGTGTGTGAGGTACTCGAAGGACGGACCGATATAGTCCATATTCCAACCTGATACATGACTGGATGAAATAATACTATGTGTAAAGTTTCGACCAATCAGAAAATCATCTTGAGAGTTATCTTGCGGATTTGCGGCGCAAGTACAATCTGCTGAAAAAAATTCAAAAAGATTCGAGAGGACTCATAAATTTCTCTTTTCCGAATTTTGTGTGGGAAGTACTCTAAGGTGTGGACCGATCTAGTCTTATCCGATCTATATCGTTCATACAATTTTTCGAAAACAATTTTGAACTTTTTTGGGGCACATAGCCTACATTTAAACTTAAACAAAGCTTGGGCAAAATATTACGAAGTATAAAATTTGATTCTAATCGATAGATACGTTCGAGAGTTGTCGTGCGCACCAACCAGGTAGACATTAAGAGAGACAGATGAACGGACAGGGCTAAATAGACTCTAAATTTTCTGAAACGAATTTCGTCCAACTATACTTGGGGTCTAAGACCAATATTTCGATGAGACACATCCTTGTTCGTATTTTGTTTGTATCCCCTTTACCCTAAATCCTGAGGTACAAAATAGGAGGCAAGGCGACCCCATGTTTGTATAAAAATCCAATTTGACAACTGAACTGAAAATTTCTCTGTCATGATAGAGACAATTTGTAGCATGGGAGGAAATTTGTTGTTCTCTACACAAAACACATTATATATCAGGCAGTAGGTGCGTTAACTAGCAGACACATTATTGCAATTTGCATCAGTAGTCATTTTTCCATAGGTAGGTTACTTTGCCGGTTATGCCCTACAGGAATGAAAATATGGACCAAAAATAAAATTTGTATATTTTTTATACAAAAGTAATAGTCCATGTCAACCGCTAAATAATATCAGATCATCATGCAAAATTATAGGCATTTTCTACAACCTAAACTCTTACCTCGTGCAAAATTTCATGACTATTAAGCTATAATTGCGACCTCTAGCGGGTTCATGATTACACCACGAAGAAAAAACTGGATATATTAGGCGGTAACTCTGTTATCTGATCATGTACATCAACATAATTGACATCAATTGAAAGGTCAAGAAATCGTCTTCCAAATATAACTCAAGGGAGGGGAATTTGTCTCTCAGAAACAAAGATATAAGCTGTTTATTAAAAATATTCACAATTTTCACACAAAAGTTGTGGTCAATTTAACCCTCTAAATATTATCTGACCGCCATCTCAAATTGCAAGCTTCTTCTTTGTCATATACTCTTATTTTATTTAAAATTTAGAGGCGATCGGACTATTATTGCGACCTACAGAGCAGCTACAAAATCGGATAAAAATTATGTTTTTGGTCCATTTCACCCGCTAAATATTTTACGATCATCACCAATTAAAATAGCGATCTATTCTGATGTGAAGCCGACCTCCATACCAAATTTCGTGCCGATCGGTCCATAATTGCGGCCTGGAGTTTGATTACAATTTATAATGGACAGACGGACACACGGACGGACGGACGGACGGACGGACGGACACACATCTCAAAATCGCTTTATCTCGCCGAGATATGAAGATTGGTATACCACATTGGGGGTCTCCGACGAATATTTCACGGTGTTACATGAATTTTTCCCAAAACAAACTTATAATACCCTTTCCACATAGTGGTGTAGGGTATAAACAGTTTGAATTTTGTTGATTACCAAAACGTGTACTTCATACTAAAAAATACGACAAGGAAATTGTTCAAAAAACGAAATTGTCGAAAAGTGGGTTAGTGGAAATAATTAAAAACTGCACAAACTTTTACATTGAACTTTGTGGTCAGATTTTGAAGCGGTTTAATTTTGAAAATAAATTTAAGTGCCTAGCTTCAATAAATCAAAGTTTTATAATAAATGACACAGAAGATTCATTTTTCGAAATTATGAAGGAATACGAATGCTTTATAAACATAAACGAAATGCAAGAATCACGCGAACTTTCACGTTTAAATTTCAGAAATTTGTTTAACGATAAAAACGTAGAGTTGCTAGAATTTTGGAAAACAATGTGTGAATTAATATATGCAAATTCTGAACCATTATTTCCTATTTTGTCCAAATTTATTAAACATATTTTAGGCTTGCCACATTCTTCAGCAAATGTGGAAAGAGTTTCTAGTCAACTAAATTTAAATAAAAACAAGTAAAAAGTATTAGTCGGCTTTACCGACCGAGATATACCCTCAGCCTGTGTATATTGAAACAATTTTTTCCCAAAATACTTATGTATTTAGGGGGTTTTAAAAATGTTGGGCGTTTGAACCGGCAAAAATGTTGATTAGGATTAAAGATCAAAAGTTTTGTGGAGGAGACACTAAAAGGAATGGATCGACATTGACCATTATGGTTCCACAGGGGGTTTTTACATTTTTCGGGCTGTTTGCTCAAGAAGTATGGACTTGCCCCTGAAAAACTTTTACCATCGTAATTGAGGCAGCGAATGCAAGTTGCTCCAACAAAAATCAAAGTGATTCGATATCAGGTCTTAAAGTGAACTTATCCGAAATTTTGTATCGGAGGTACCGGATGGAGTGGACATATACAGTCCATATTTGAACCTGATCTATATCTGGTAGATATACTAGGATGTGTAAAGTATAGACCAAATTCGCCACTCCCTACAAGAGTTACCGTACGAACAATTTTTCCGAACATTTTTGGACTTTTGTGGGGGAGGTACCTGAAGGAGTGGACCGATATTGCCCATCTTCAAACTTAAACTAAGTTTGGACAAAATATTATGAAAGCCAAACTTTGGAAAAAATCAGCTCATCCGTTCGAGAGTTATCGTGCGCACCAGTCAGCCGGATAGATAGACGGGCGGACATTGCTAAATCGACTCCAAATTGTCTGAAACACATTTCGTCCAAACATACTTGGGGTCTAAAACCATTATTTCGATGAGGCACATTTTGCCCGTACGAAAGTTTATATACCCTCGTTATCATAAATGCTGAGGGTATTAAGACAATCACCTTACTAATTAACCGTTTTCTTTAGCTTGACTGAATTGAAAATATATTGATCTCATATATACACGTACTTATAAATATATACTACATATGCATATGGTAAAACCATTTATATTCATACATGTTTTGAATTATTGCCTTTGTTTATGAATTGTTAATTGTTTTGTTGCACTTAAAATGTTTTTTTTTAACTTATGGTTATTAAATATAGCAATAATTTGAACTAAAATAAACGTTATTTAATTTGCCGATTTTTTTTGCCGATTTTGAACATTTTTTGCCGATTTTGCCGATTTTGGCACCCGAAAAGTGCCGATTTTCGACCAAACTTATCTGGCATCCCTGGTCACTGGAGCAGACAAGATCACCCATATACGTTAACGTGACTACAACAACAACATATGTTCTCATTTTTTCTCATCTAGCGTGGTTTAGCAAAGGAATGGCTCGCTCAGAGAGACTAATGCACAAAATATTTTGAGTACCACCGCACTGGAGCCTCCAAGTTCCCATAGTAATTTGTATGCATTGATGCTCAAAATAAAAAAGAGAGTAAAGTAGTGAGAGAATCACAAGAAAGTTTGTATCAGCAGCCAAGATCATCCATATACAGCAATGGTGTGCACGGGCATCCACTGGTGGCTGCTGTAAAATACTCTTACTTTTATTAATTCAACAAAACTCAGACGTTTAAATATTTTTTGTAATTATTATTTAATAAATAATTTCATCCACGATTTTAGATTAAAACTGTGTTTTCACCATTAAAAAACAATGACAAAACCATGAAAAACGAAAAATGTTAAATTCTCTTATATTCTCTTAAATTCTGTTTTGCTCACCATTGATATACAGCCATGCACGCGTCTTTACGAAAAAGTAAACTACAACTCTCTTTCCCATACAAAAACCAAAATAGCATTCTCTTCTTGTGCATCATTGCATATACGTTAGGGCTGAGCAAAATGGAGAGAGAGGGAAATTTAAGAGAGAATTAATATTTAATTTTTCTTGATGTTTCATCACTTATTTCAACATTTTTTAAACATTAATGCTGTCTAAAATTGTCTACAATGCAAATTATTAAAAAATATAAATAAAAAATTGCATAAATGTTTAATTATTCATGGTTTACAAAAATTAAGAGTACCTTTTTAACAATTTGCCTGTGTGCTAGCACACATGCGAGCTCAGCCCTGATATACGTTAACGTATGTGAGAATAACAATCAGTCGTCGTTGAGCAGCCGACAAGTAAACATGTGCATGGATATACGCCGGTGGTGCTCAAAATATTTTTTGCATTAGTCTCTCTGAGCGAGCCATTCCTTTGCTAAACCACGGCAAATGAGAACATATATTGTTGTTGTAGTCATGTTAACGTATATGGGCGATCTTGGCTGGTCTAAAACCATTATTTCGATGAGGCACATTTTGCCCGTATGAAAGTGTATATACCCTCGTTTGCATAAATGCTGAGGGTATAAAAAGTGGGCGTGCTAAAATAACGTTTTTTAAGTAGTGTATTGGGGTGGTATCCCGCCCCCTCCGAAATTCAACAAAATATAGTGTCTATTTTCACCACGGTTGTTCCCTGTACATTCTCTGAAACTTCAAGAAAATCGGTTCAGCCGCTTTTGAGTTTATAGGGAACATACACACATTGACTTTTATATATAAGACTAGCCGACCCGATCCGCTTTGCTGACCCTTGAAACAGCTTTATGTTACATTTTCTTAAGTCATCAATTATATTTTTCTTTCATTGCTAATTAGTCGGGATCTGCAAGTGACTATAAATAAAAATCTTCAGAAATATTGGTGTCGATATGCAATTTTAACATACCGCCAAAGAACTATTGACTTGAGGCATGCATTTATTTCATCTGCTGGAATAGTATAACTGGATGTGTTTTTGTGAAATCCAAAAGTTAATTGCTTCTTAAATTCTTCAAGAATCGATCTAAAGCTTCTATGGTATTTTTAATTTTTTAAAAGTATAATTTTCAATAACACTGTGCAACAAAATGGAGGTGAAAGTCTGGGGCACGGAAAATTCATCTTGGGGAAGAAAGGCCTTGGTGAGTATATTAAGAACCCCGAATGACAGATCCGCCGTGAGTTGAAGAAAAAATATAGTCTTTTTCTGAACAAAACAGGGTAAATGCACAAAACGACCACGAAAACGCGACAGAATCGATTAGTTGTCGGTGAGCCGTACCTAAAATTTTCTGAGCGACATTTTTGCAGAACATTTCGAAGCTGAAAAACGTCATCTTGTGGTACTTTTATAGCGGCTCTTAAAATAAAGGACGAAAAGACATTAAAGGAAGCGAGTTAGAAGGTCGAAGTGCTCTACGAAAATAATCCTCATTCGATTCGACTGAAGACATGTCATCTTTAAAATAAGCTAAAGCAACAGTGAACAAAGATATAACGCTAATTTCCGACATCTCAAAAATAAGCTAAAGCAACAGTGAACAAAGATATAACGCTAATTCCTGATGCCTTACAGGGTCTCCAGCAAAAACTTCATTACGCCATAACGAGGAAGTTCGACTCACGGTGGATCTGTTCTTTGGGGTTATTAATATACTCACCAAGGGCTTTCATCTACAAAAGGGATTATCTCTGCCCCAAAATTTGTGTTCACAGTGTAATCTCACTTTTTTACAAATATAGCTTTGCCAGTCTTCAATAAATAAGAATTTAAATTTAAATAACCTCCTCAATTTTTTTCATTATTTTTTCAGTTTGAAATAGAATAACCGAAAAAAATCTCTTCAAAATTATGTTCACTTTTGCATACAATGATAATTTACAACACTTTCTTATTAATTTGTTTCAGTATTTCACCCAAAATCCAGCAGATGTTGAGCTATTAGAATCATTTTCTGTAGAGCATTTACAGGCCATTTTATCTTTCATACCTGGACATAAAAAATTCTTCTCACGATGCACTCAATTCAAATAAATTGGATTTAACCAGGAAAAAAATTGTATTTTTTATAAAAAAATCAGTTTTTTATGCTAAACACATCCTTACTCGGAGATATGAGGATTAAATCCTTTTACTTTTCTTAGTGATCAAGGTGGTGGTTTGTCGACTGGCTCGTTGGTGTCCTGAAGACGTTCATATGCAAATGTGCCAAGAATGATTTGTCTGTTTTTTTGTGTTGAAGGCAATCTCTTCGGCATTGGGGAGGGTAGCTTCTTCTCTTGGGATCCTAAAAAAATAATTGATGGTGATGCTGTTTTTTTCTTATAGTTAAAGGAAGTTAAAAAAAAAACTCACCAAAAATCCTTTCATTTTTGTGTAATTTTTTATAGAAAAAAATAAAAGGTCGTGAGAATATTTTGAAAGATATGTCAGAATGAATAGAAATTAAGAATTTTTGGGAGAATGCTGCTTTTGGTAAGATTCCAAGCAAAGATTTTCGCCAGCATTTGAAAAATAATTAAGTTTAACACATCTACCATAACTGCAAAAATAGCTGGCTGATAAAAAACATCAACCGGGAAGACGAAGAATGAATGAACAAATTTTAAAATGTTGATGCAAGTAGATCTTTTTTAATGGAATGATGATAATGATGTTCAACCGGTGCTGGAGCTGGTTGAAATTGGAAAATCATTTCGCAGGCAAAACGGATTTTGCTAAAATTATTCTTTTCTACTATTAAGACAATATATGGGGATTTCTGAGTGAAATCGGACAATTTTGCAAAATGTGGTTTTTGATTTCCTTTATTTTTTGCGATATTGGGGAAAGGGGGGAGAATGTCACACTCGTGGTTTCTTAAAACACTCTTCGCAGGAGCACAAAGCTGTAACCGGCATATTGGCTTGATTTTTACATTCTAAATATTTTTGGCCACTTTCTCCATACAAGTGGATCCGCTGTGCATTGGTATAAAGAAAAAATTGTATTGACAAATTTTAAAAAAATTAAAAAATAGTAATTATTCGAATCCCACTACCAAATAGGACTTAAAATTGTTGTGACTAATCATAGTTTAATACAACAAATTCAAGAAAATCAAAGACAACAATCATTGATAAAAATTGGTTTTTAATATTAAATCGCAAAAATTGGATCCAATCTAACTGTGCAAATTTTTTTCTATATTTTATTAGAAAGCTGATAAAAAACACAAATAATACAAAAATGATTTTTTATTTGGATCAACATTAAAGAAGTTATGAGTATTTCTATGCATATAGTTTTTACAGAATTCGACTTTTATAAAGCACGATCTCTGGAAACTTTAGTCGAAAAAAATCTGAAAATATACTGAAATGTTTTACTGATGAGCAGCATCAGCATCACAGCAAAAAAACAAAGGAAATCAAAAACCACTTTTTGGAAAATTTTCCGATTTTATTCAGAATTCTCCATATAAGTTTATTAAAATATTTTTGTTTGATCAAATATTGATTTTACTTAGTATTGTTCCTCTCACAAAGGCGTCTTTGTTCCCATGACATCCATTTTAACAATAATTTACCCTGTCTGCCAGCCCATCCCTAAATTTTTAAGCAAATTTAGGCCTTATCGTCTCCAAATCAAGTTTTATTCGCTTGCCTCTGCAAAATGAGTGATGATCGTTAATATTCGTGGGTAATGATAACACTGCTTACCATTGACGTGACTTACATACCGAACCCATGCTTATCGGTTGTCTTAGGGAGATACTCTGTGTCATTACCTAAATATAAAAGGGTTGAGGTATTTACCTTTAAGAATATGTAAATTTTTCGTAGAAAAACACAGCTCTGGGTTAAGATGCTAAATTAAATTTATAACAAATGACCTTAAGCGGTTTATAGACAGTTTATGTGTATATTTCTCCAAATCATGCAACAAAAATTCCAATCAATCATTTTCAATAAGTGTACGGTTTTTGTTTTTTTTTTGTTTTTTTTTTTTGAGAGAACATAAGTTTTCTTAAAAATATGTACGTGAACTGCATAACTTTTTTAGATGTTTCGGGAATTTGGAATTTTAGATACGAGTACTAATGCTTTTTTATACCCTCAGCATTTATGCTAACGAGGTTATATACACTTTCATACGGGCAAAATGTGCCTCATCGAAATAATGGTTTTAGACCCCAAGTATGTTTGGAAGAAATGTGTTTCAGACAATTTGGAGTTGATTTAGCCATGTCCGTCCGTCTGTCTGGCTGGCTGGAGCGCACGATAACTCTCGAACGGATCAACCGATTCGGTCCAAAATTTGCCTTTCGTAATATTTTGTCCAAACATAGTTTATGTTCGAAGATGGTTTATATCCTTCCACTCCTTCCGGTACCTCCCCCACAAAAGTTCGGAAAAGTTGGGAAAAGTTGTGTGCACGATAACTCTTAAAGAAAGTAACCGATTTGGTCCATACTTTGCACATCGTGAAATTTCTACCAGGCTTAGATGAGGTTCCAATATGGACTCAATCGGTCCACACCTTCGGGTACCTCCCACACGAAATTTCGGAAAAGTTCAGTTTAGGACCTGCACTCGAATCGCCTTGGTTTTTGTTGTAGCAACTTGTATTCACTGTCCCCCATACGACGGTACAAGTTTCATCAGAGGCAGGTCCGATTCCGTCCAAAATTTGGCCTTCGTAATATTTTGTCCAAACTTAGTTTAAGTTGGAAGATAAGCCATATCGGTCCACTACCTCAGATACCTCCCACACAAAAGTTCAAAAATTTTCGGAAAAATTGTGCGCACGATAACTCCTGAAGGGAGTGGCCGATTTGGTCCATACTTTACATATCCTAATATATCTACCAGATATAGATCAGGTTCGAATATGGACTATATTTGTCTACTCCATCCGATACCTCCCACACACAATTTCGGATAAGTTCACTTTAAGACCAACTTAAATTCGCAGCCTCAAATACGATGGTAAACGTTTTTTCAGGGGCAAGTCCATACTTCTTAAGAAAACAGCCCCCATGGTCTATGTCGGTCCATTCCTTTAAGTACCTGCTTCGCAAAACTTTTGAACTTTAATCCTAATCAACATTTTTGTCGATTCATACGCCCAAAATTTTGAAACCCCCTAAATACATAAGTTTTTTTGGGAAAAAAGCGTTTCAATTTACACAGGCTGAGGGTTTATCTCTGTCGGCAAAGCCGACTGATACTTTTTTACTTGTTATATTATTTGTTTACACATATCTAGGACTAGACTCTATAATCCATCGATTATAAACCTCCAGAAATTTGTCGATATATGTAAGTTCACTCTTTGAAATTGTCCACATAGAACTGTACCGTCTGAAAGTTCCTTATTATATAATGGAGATAGCCACTTTTTTAGAAACCAGTAGCAGAACCGTGTCCGACTTTTTATACCTTTTTAATTTTATCCACTTTCTCTAACGGACTTTTTGTTATTTTTCCGCCCTATGGTGCTGCTTAGCATCGATAATCATCGCCCCTGTTCCATATCTTTGTCCTAACGCGATTTATTTATAAAAGTTATAAAAAAGTTAGTTAAAGATAGTACTTTGGACAGTAAACAGCCATTACACTTCCTTTAATTCCCTGAAGATGATTGGAGAATCCAATGGAAATATTGGAAACAAATAAAGCTTGGAAAAATTAAACATCAAGTCTTTTACTTAAAAAGCCTATGGACTAACAATACAACAACAGAAGTTATAAAAAACAAGTAAAAAAGTAGCAAGTAGGCTATGCCGACAGAGATATACCCGTAGCCTGTGTGAATTGAAACTTTCTATCATCAATCTAATACCGGCTACGCAGATTTTGTGGACTTTTGGGACTTTTGAATAACGTCGTTATAACCAATATGACGTTATAAACGACGACGTTATAAGCGATTTCGACTGTATATCCTCCAAATTATGGTGGAGGGTATACAAATTGGATGTCGTAGTGTCTTTAGTCGCCAAAATAAGTGCGTATGGTAGGTGATACAACAGTTGTCCCGAAAATTAATTTTCAAATCGATAGATACATTCGTAATTTTTCAGCAAAATAGGTTTACTAGTTTTGTAAATGCAGCCTATTTAAAAAAGAGTGCGTAAAAGTAGGTCTGGTCAATGTTTCTTTCCATAAAAACCTAAATTGGACTATGAAGAAGCCGTTCTCAACTGGTGCAATTTCCAACGAACGACATTTGATTTTTATACCCTCAGCATTTATGCTAACGAGGGTAAATACACTTTCATACGGGTAAAATGTGCCTCATCGAAAAAATGGTTTTGGACCCCAAGTATGTTTGGACGAAATGTGTTTCACACAATTTGGAGTCGATTGAGCAATGTCCTTCCGTCTGTCTGTCTGGCTGGCTGGAGCGCACGATAACTCTCGAACGGATGAACCGATTCGGTTCAAATTTTGGCAATCATTTACCAAACTTAGTTTAAGTTCGAAGATGGGCTATATCGGTCCACTCCTTCCGGTACCTCCCATACAAAAGTTCAAAAACGATCGGAAAATTTGTGCGCACGATAACTCTTGAAGGGAGTAACCGATTTGGTCCATACTTTGCACATCCTGAAATGTGTACCAGACTTAGATGAGGTTTCAATATGTACTCAATCGGTCCACTCCTTCGGGTACCTCCCACACAAAATTTTGGAAAAGTTCAGTTTAGGGCCACCTCTCGAATCGCTTTGATTTTTGTTTTAGCAACTTGTATTCACTGCCTCCGATACGACGGTACAAGTTTCATTAGGGGCAAGTCCATACTTCCTGAGAAAATAGCATGAAAGTTGCAAAAAACCCCTATGACACCGTGTGAGGTGGTCGAAGCGCAAGATAACTCTAGAACGGATCTGCCGATTCGGTGCAACATTTAGCCTTAGTAATATTTTGTCCAAACATAGTTTAAGTTCGAACATAAGCCATATTGGTCCACTCCTTCAGGTACCTCCCCCACAAAAGTTCAAAAATGTTCGGAAAAATTGTTCGTACGATAACTCTTTAAGGGAGTGGCCGAATTGGTCCATACTTTCCACATCATAATATATCTTCCCGATATAGATCAGGTTCAAATGTGGACTATATTTGTCTACTTCATCCGGTACCTCCCACACAAAATTTCGGATAATTTCACTTTAAGACCAGATATCGAATCACTTTTATTTTTGTTGAAGCAACTTGCATTCGCTGCCTGAATTACGATGGTAAAAGTTTTTTTCAGGGGCAAGTCCATACTTGAGAAAACAGCCCGAAGGGTGTAAAAACCCCATAGGCACCATATGTAGTGGCTGGAAATCCACTTCCATAATGGTCAATGTCGATCCATTCTTTTTAGTATCTCCTCCGCAAAACTTTTGACCTTTAATCTTAATCAGAATTTTTGTCGATTCAAACGCCCAAAATTTTTAAAACCCCGTAAATACATACGTCTTTTGGGCTAAATATCGTTTCAATATACACAGGCTGAGGGTATATCTCTGTCGGCAAAGCTGATTATGACTGATACTTTTTACTTGTTATTTATAAAGATGTGTATACATATCCCCTGAAATGCAACTGTTTTTATAATTAATTGTGGAATATCAAAAAAATACATACCCTTCTACCAAGTTAAATAAAATTGCATCATTGTGCAGGATGAAACGCAAAATACAAAAATTTGCATATGATACTCATCTCCATTCTCTTGACATCTCAACATGATGTCAAGAACTCATTACAATTGTTTACAAACTTGTAAATGGCCTTAAAATGAAGTTGTAAATCTTAAACCCTTTTGGCAACATCGCCAAAATATGCAAAAATGTGCCTTGCATAAGAAATAAGGAATTTAATATGCAAATATTCTTAAATCGCATTTGTATTTCGAACGCAGTGCAAAATTTGCATAATGCAACTAATCTTTTGCATTATGCCAATGTGAAGAAAAGGGTATCCTTCAAGAGCAACACTCTCGAACAACAATCAACCACACAACAGGAGCCGAAATTTTGTTGATGAGTAACCACCAATCGCTGGGTGGTTAAATAGCTGCACGCAATTCATAAATCAGCAGCAGCAAATAAGGAAAATTATATTGGTAATCGATAGATGTTCATTTTGGTTTTTTTTGTCAATAGAGGGGTTTGTAGCAAAATCAAGATCTTCTTATGGTTTGTGAGAGATATATTATCTCAGAGAAAGGGGCGTTGTTATTGTGGAATTTAAAAAATGGCAAATATCACCAACTGTAATTGGATTTTTTAATTTCTTATTCGAAATACCAAATTTACTTGGTTTTTTACTTATGCCTATAAAAATACTTATCTTCTTTAAATACAACATAGAATAGAATAGAATAATACCAATGCACAGTGGTTCCAGCCATTGACCAAAAATATAAAACTGAATGTCATTTTTTTGTACAACATCTGGCAAATATGGCAGCTATGACATGGAACTTTTTAAAAATATATTATTTTTCATTTCATTCGAACGCGTTCTTCTTAAGAATAGCTCAAAAAGCCGGAATATTTCACTAATATTTTTTGTAGTGAGTACAACTTTCAATTTGCGTGCAAGTAAATATATTCAAAATATCGCAAAACTAATACGTATTGTAAAATATTATTTCCTTATAGAATATAATTTATTACAAAATTTGCTTTACTTATTTAGGTTTTTGTATATTTGTAAATATATTTATAAAAACTATTATTTATTGTAGTATGCACTGAATTATAAAATCACAACATGTGAAAAAAAGTAAAATAATACAATGGATTTTGAAGGAGTAGGTAAGCTTATTTTTTTTTTAAAGAGCGTTTTAACGCGTTGTGGATTTCCAGTTAGTGTATTTTGTAATGCCAATTCGATCATAAGCTGCCATCTATTGCCATATATTAAATGGTGGGTCGCAGACAAAAACCGTCCTAGAATATTCATGGTTTCTATAGACTTTTTTACGCGCTCTTGAAGAAATTATTAAAAGTGGATTTTTGAGTAGTTTAAAATCGTTTTACACCAATATATTTTGTTCGTGGTGTTCTTGAACATTGACATTTTTGCTAATGTTTGGAGTTGCTGTGTAAATTATTTGCTGTCAGTCAATATTAATTAATTTTTGGTGGAGCTGTGGATTGCTGCTTTGTATTACACACATTCGCTAATACACTCACATCTTGTTTGTTTACTTTTCTGCCGCCGTTATTGTTATGGCACCAAGCAAAGCTGTGTCATGTCACAAATGTCCATTGTGCGACAAAGCCACCACAAAAGGAACGTACAGAGTGGGGTGCATGAAATGTAATAGATATTTTCACCCGAAATGTATAAATATCTCCATACAGGATTTAAAGACAAAACCAACTTTGAAGTATACCTGTGCAGCCTGTAAACTACCGTCTAGGACATCTTTGGCTGTTCAAATGCCTTGTAGCAGTCGTGGTTCTAATGGGGAAGCTTCAAGAAGCTCCGTAAATTGTGATTCTAATGGCTCCGTAAATGCTGGTGATCGGGTCCATCGTAATGTACCTGTGCAGTCTTTGTTTGATGAGTTGGCTAAATCCTTAAAGCAAAACCTTGATGATCGTATGCAACAGTTTATGTCGGACTTTGAGGCATCTATGAAGAAACAGATAGATGATCACATACAACAGTGTATGACAAGTTTCGAAGCTATGGTGAATGATGTGGTGGGTAGTTTTCGATCGGAATTTATGGCGTCCTTACGCATAACTGATACCAATGTGGATGAGTGTCAGCGTGATTTAGCTAAGCTTAAGTCCGATTCCTTTGATAAATTTTCCCGATTTCAACGGGATAACTATGTTAACGAAAGGCGTATGAATCGTTCGAACATATTAATCAATGGCCTACCTAGAGGTATTGTCGACCTTCGTGATCCTATCATTAAGATAGTAAGTTTATGTGGGGTTGGAATCCAGGCAAGTGACATTAACCATTGTTGTTACGTGTATGGTGGAAAGTCTGTGCTGGTGAAATTCATTTCGGTTCACACTAGGGATACTATAATGGCTAAATTTCACCGTTGTATATCGATTCTCCTAAAGGATGTGGTTGTTAGTGGTGGCATGTCACGGATTTATTTAAATGATCACCTAACTCCACCGGCTGCTCAGCTGGTTTATAAATGTCGGAGGTTGCGACGAGAGAACCGGATAGATAAATATGTTCTAATTAATGGCGACCTGCCTAAGGTTAAAGTCACAGCTAATTCTTCCTCTGAACCGCTAGTATTGGATGCTCTTGAATTAGAGCGCTATTTTGGCGCGTCTGGCGATAATGTTTCCACGCCTAGTGTGGGAGTAGTGGTGTAGTGTTTGATTGCAGTTTTCGAGAATAATTATTTTTATTGTCTTTATTTCCGCTTTTATATATTTCTTCAATTTCTCCATCATTGATATGAATTCTTGTAACCTTGGCAATGTTATTCATGATAATTCCTATTTGCGTTCATCATTTGGTGGTCTCAGCAATAGCCTTAATATCGGGCATTTCAATTGTCGTAGTTTTAACCTGTCTTGTAGGTCAGCTAAAATGTCTGAGGTGAGAAATGTGGTGGAAGATAGTTTGTTGAAAGTTGTTGGTGTTAGTGAGACGTGGCTTAAACCACACATTCCTTCGAGTAAAATTGGTTTGGCGGGCTACTCTTGCGTCAGAAATGATCGTCTTGCGCAACGTGGGGGAGGCGTTGCTTTGTTTATTTTGGATACATTGAAATTTAATGTTGTGCATAAAAGTGATGGTAATAGCAATGTCGAATATCTGTTTGTTGAATTGTTGGATGGTGGTCGGAAGTTTCTAGTTGGAGTAGTATATTTACCTCACGGTAACTTTTCTGATTTCGAGCATAAGGTATCTGATTTTTTGGTGCGCTATCCTGAGTATGTTATAATGGGCGATTTCAATAGTAATCTTTTTGACATTGATACGTCTACAATTGTTCGGAATTCTTGTATAAGATTAAATGCTTCTATTATTCATAACTCTATCCCCACTCATTATAGCGCTGCACACAATTCTGAGTCGCTTTTAGACTTCTTTCTTGTCAGTAATCCAGAGTCTGTTTTGGTGTCTGATCAATTTATATGTCCTGGTATATCTGATCACTCTTTTATATTTTTATCGGTTGATAGGTTAGTGAACTCCGTGCGGGAATATATTGAATATATCGATTATGGTGCTGTAAGCCAAGACACACTGCACGATCATATTTCTTCTGTCAATTTTTCTACACTGTATAACTTTTTTGATGTAGATACGCTTTGGAGTAGTTTTGAATCTTGCATTAGTGAAGTTCACAGTATTTTTCCCGTTAAAAGGATACCTAAATATCGACCGAATAATAATGAGTGGTATAAGTCTAGAGATATTGATTATTTTACGTCCTTGCGTGACATTGCGTTTCGTGAGTATACGAGAAACAAAAGTAGTGCAAATTGGAAAATTTTTTGCAAGGCCCGTAATAAAGCAAAGTCGATTGTCCGTAAGGCAAAGAGAACGGCCCACTCCAATCTATTTGATAGTGCGAGCAGTGGTAAAGATTTTTGGAGATTGCTGAGGTCTACTGGTGTAGCTGCTGATAAATGTTATGACTGCGATGTAAGCCCTGAAGAACTTAATAGTATCTTTGTAAATAACCAAATTAATATAAATTCGACTTTTCAATATAACCCTAATCCTGATTATGGCAACTTTTCATTTCGTTGCATTGACTCTTTAGAATTGGATAAAGCTTTTATGTCTATTAAATCTAATGCAGCTGGCCTTGATGGTTTATCATTGAAGTTTTGGAAACGTATTTATACAGCGATCTCTAGGCACTTGCTTTATTTTGTCAATATCATACTAATGACTTCAGCTTTCCCCACAGCTTGGAAAGTATCTAAGATTGTTCCTGTTGTAAAGAAGGGAGCTATCCATGATATTAATAGTTTCCGGCCTATTTCCATACTGCCAGTTTGTTCTAAAATTGTGGAATACTGCCTCAAATTTCAGATATCTGCATTTTTAGATAGTAATTCTTCCCTTCATGATGCACAATGTGGCTTTCGTAGGAATAGAAGTTCGGCTTCTCTCCTACTTGGTTTAACTGACCGTGTAAGGTCTAATTTTGGTGGTTCTAAAATCTCTGTCCTAGTTGCTCTTGACCTAGAAAAAGCTTTTGATCGTGTCGATCATGCATTATTGCTAACCAAGCTGAGTGTTTTGTATGGATTTTCTAATAATGCTTGTAAGCTCCTTATGTCTTATCTAACGAACAGAAAGCAGGTTGTATGTGCTGGTGGGAGGTATAGTGGCATTCTTCCGGTTAAAAGTGGAGTACCCCAAGGATCGGTGTTGGGTCCACTTTTGTTTATACTGTTCATTAATGACCTATTTCCCAAGCTGCAGAGTTGGTGCATGCCGTTTGCATATGCGGACGATATTAACTTGCTTTTTGTTGGTGAGGTCAGATTTTTACCAGTTCTTCAATCAAAAATTGATCTGGTTATGTCAGTTTTGTACTCTTGGATGTCAGATAACAATTTGAACATCAATCCGTCAAAGACTAAAGCCCTGTGTTTCTCCACTGTTCCGGTTCATGATCTGACATTGAAATATAGCAACACAATTATTGAGTTTGTACATGAAGTGAGCATTCTAGGCATCTTGTTGGATGATAAACTTAGCTTTAACCGTCATGTTGATATGGTAGTCTCAAGAATAAATTTTTCTTTAAGATGTCTTTATGCCACAGATCTATATTTGCCCATGAGTGTTAGATATCGTCTGGCTCATAGTCTAGTTCTGCCTACTGTTTTGTACTGCTTGGAGGTTTACACTGGTGCAGGTCAGGGAATTATTGACTTGATTACGCTCGCAATTAATAGAGTAGTTCGCTATGTTTACGGCGTTAATAGGCGTGATCACATTACGCCATATACCATTAAATTACTAGGGACCTCTTTTCCAAATTTTATAAAACTTCGATTACTGGTGTTTTTCTATAAGTTGGTTCGTAACCAATGTCCTACTTTTTTAATGTCTTTGTTCAACTTCTCCACTTTTACAAGAAGGAGCCAATTGAATATTTCTAGTGCTATTTTTTTAATGGATAGTTCATTCGAAGTAAGAGTAGCGCGGCTATATAATATTTTGCCCAACAATTTAAAAGTATTTAATATATCACCAGCTTCTTTCTCAAGACATCTTCTGCAACACCTACTCTGACGCTCAGATACTTTCTCTTTCCATCGTTTGATGAACGCCAAATTGTTTTTTTTTTATTATTTTAGTGATCTCACTTATTTTTAACTGTCAGTTCAAATATGAAGGGTTATAACCTTATTATTATCTATAGTTTATTTTTTTTACATTTTTTTTTTAATCTTTTCTTACGTTTGAGTAGTGGGAATATAAATATTTGTATTTTTTTTAGCCTTATGGCTTGGAGTATTTGTAATTATAGGATTATATCATATACCTAGTTTTATATGCACTCTGAGTAGTGATAACATACACATATGTAATATAATGTAATTCATTTAAATTGGCCCGATGGCTTAGAATTATTGTAAAGTTGATAAATAAATAAATAAATAAATATAAGGGTATAACTCTGTTATCTGACCAAGTACATTAACATAATTAGCATCAATGGAAAGGTCAAGAAGTCTAGGATTATGATTTTACAAATTTTCAGACAAAAATGTTAGTCTATTTAACCGGCTAAATTGGTTGGTTTTTATGTTGATTTGGAGATTGTTTTGTTTCTCCATGTATATTTTTGCAGCATAAGATAATCGGTACTTTTGTTCATCACTAAAGATGGTATTTACCGGGTATTTAATTGGGTATTTACTATATTGAATCGTCAATACAACATCTTACACCCAATTCTTGGGTATAGGTTGTGAAATCGTTTCAAAATGGACAGTTTTACAATACTTTAAACAAGTGGGTAAATACTTGCGTAAATACCCGAGTATTTACCCAAATGTTGGGTAAAAACTCTTTATCTGCCGAACCACTTGACGTAGGCTGACAAAATTTGGCTCAAAACTTTCTTATATCAATAGTAGTAAAGGTATTAAAAATGGAGTCTCTGGTTCCATGTTTTGGTATAGCCCCCATATAGCCGTACCTCCCGATTTAAGGTATTTTCAATCTATTGGCCACATTTTACAACCAAATTGGCTGTAATTTGGCACAGTGAGTCCTAAATGAGTATAAAATATCCTTGCAAACATTTGTCAACGTAGGTCCACGCTTTCTTGTAGCCCCCATATAATTGTACCCCGATTTCGAGTATTTACCCAAAAGTGGGTAAAACTCATTATCAGCCGAACCACTTGACGTAGGCTTACAAAATTTGGCTCAAATCTTTCTTTTATCAATAGTATTAAAGGTACTGAAAATGGAGTCCATGGGTCCATGTTTTGATACAGCCCCCATATGGCCGTACCTCCCGATTTAAGGCATTTTTCACCTATTAGCCACATTTTACAACCAAATTGGCTGTAATATGATACAGTGAGTCCTCAATGAGTATACAATATCCTTGCAAACATTTGTCAACGTAGGTCCACGTTTTCGGGAGGTACGGCTATATGGGGGCTATATCAAAACATGGACCCAGGGACTCCATTTTCAATACCTTTAATACTATTGATATAAAAATGTTTTGAGCCAAATGTTGTCAGCCTACCTCAAGTGGTTCGGCAGATAAAGAGTTTTTACCCAATATTTGGGTAAATACTCGAAATCGGGGTACACTTATATGGGGGCTACAAGAAAACGTGGACCTACGTTGACAAATGTTTGCAAGGATATTTTATACTCAATAAGGACTCACTGTGCCAAATTACAGCCAATTTGGTTGTAAAATGTGGCTAATAGATTAAAAATACCTTAAATCGGGAGGTACGGCTATATGGGGGCTATATCAAAAGATGGACCCAGGGACTCCCTTTTCAATACCTTTAATAATATTGAAATAAGAAAGATTTGATCCAAATTTTGTTGGCCTCCGTCAAGTGGTTCGACAGTTAAAGAGTTTTTACCCACTTTTGGGTAAATACTCGAAATCGGGGTACCCTTATATGGGGGCTACAAGAAAACGTGGACCTAAGTTGACAACATTTTGAAAAGATATTTTATACTTATTGAGGACTCACTGTGCCAAATTACAGCCAATTTGGTTGTAAAATGTGGCTAATAGGTGAAAAATACCTTAAATCTGGAGGTACGGTTATATGGGGGCTATATCAAAACATGGACCCAGAGACTCCATTTTCAATACCAGATGTTCTCTTGATATAAGTAAGATTTGAGCCAAATTTCGTCAGGCTACGCCAAGTGGTTCGGCAGTTAAAGAGTTTTTACCCAACATTTGGGTAAATACTCGGGTATTTACCCAAGTATTTACCCACTTGCTTAAAGTATTGTAAAACTATCCATTTTAAAACGATTTCACAACCTAAACCCAGGAATAGGGTGTAAGATGTTGTATTGGCGATTCAATATAGTAAATACCCAAATAAATACCCACAAATGTGTATTTACCCAATTTACCGGGTATTTACCCACTGTCCATCTCTATTCATGACATTTTGTATTAACAGCATACAACAATTCATATCGTGTACCCCCTCCATAGGGGAAAGAGGGGAGAATGCTACGCTCATGGTTTCTTAAAACAATCTTCGCAGCAGCACAACGCTGTAACCAGGGTATTGGCTTGCTATTTGCACTTGAAGTTTTTTTTGCCACATTCTCCATACAAGTGGATCCTCTGTGCAATGTGCCATTGAACGATGTTTACCGCTCTTGCAGATTGTTCCATTTTCTCTCAAATACCCATAATAGAATCAGTAAGGAAAGGATCAAAGTCATACGGGCCCGGTTATATGATACCATACACCACCACGATTTCAATACCAAAATCTATTTCTTGTCTGAATTCGGTGACATTTTCCAAATTTGACGTTTTTAGCTAAATTTTCCTACCGAACCACACTGGTCGAAACCACTGATCTAGCGGCGCGAAATTCAAAAAATTAAACTATAAAACTGAGAAATGTTTTCCATTGTATCCTCTGGTGACTAATATTTTGTTTTTACTTTGTTGTTGTTGTAAATATTCTCTCAGCTATTCACTATCCAATGCAAGAAACTTTGCTGCATCAGATTTTAAAAAAAATTGTTGCAAAATATCTGGCTTCATATTTGTTTAATTCTTAAATAAATTCTTAATAAAATCATGGTGAATATATGTATTTTAGCCATTTCTATGAAAATCGGCAACTGACTTTACCTTGTCGTCGAAACCAAAAAATGTATTGTTATACCCTCCACCATAGGATGGGGGTATATTAAGTTTGTCACTACGTTTGTAACTACTCGAAATAATCATTGTAGACCCCACAAAGCATATATATTCTTGATCAGCGTGCAATTCTACATCGATATAGCCATGTCCGTCCGTCTGTCCGTCTGTGGAAATCACTCTAGCGTCCGAACGGATTGACGTAGGTTGATGAAATTTTGAGAAAATATGTTATATTTACGTAGGACTTTTAGTATTGAAAGCGGGCTATGTAGGTCCACGCTTTCGTATAGCCCCCATACAAAATGACGCGTGACGCGTCTTCGTTTTTAGGAATTTTAAAGATATTTGGCCCATGTTACCACCGAATTGGTTGTAATTTGGTACTTTGTGTCTCCAGAGGCCAAAAAATATTCCTACCAAAGTTGGGTTATATAGGTCCACGTTTTGGTATAGCCCCCATATAAGGCCCCATATAAAGTACGCGTCATTTTAATATATTTTGAACGTATTCGACCCATTTGACCACAGAATTGGTTGTAATTTGGTCTTTTGTGTCTTCAGAGGCCAGAAAACATTCCTACGAAAGTTGGGTTATATAGGTCCACGTTTTGGTATAGGCCCCACATAAGGCCCCTTATAAAGTACGCGTCATTTTAATATATTTTGAATGTATTAGACCCATTTGACCAAAGAATCGGTTGTAACTTTGTATTTTGTGTTTCCAGAGGCTAAGAAACATTTCTACCATAAAATGTTTATATAGGTCCACGTGTTGATATAGCCCCCATAATACAATATCTCCCGATTTTCGATATTTTGAACGTTTTAGCTTCATTATCACACCGAGATGGCTGAAATTTGTTGGTATTTAGTCTTCTTTAGGCGTATAAAACTTTCTCCCAGAAATTTGTAGGTATAAGTCCACGCCATCATATAGCCCCATAGAACGGTACCTTCCGAATTTCGGTATTTTGAAGGTAGTGGCCACATTAATCCACCGAAATGGCTGAAATTTGTGGTGGAGGGTATAAAAAGTTCGGCCCGACCGAACTTAACGCTTTTCTTACTTGTTTTATATAAGTTTTGTTCCTTTGCTTGTCTGGTAGCCTGTGGTAGAAGAAAAAGCCATATGTGCTCTATCCAGTGTTGCGGAATTTGATTTATCGTCATTTTGACGATTTTTTGGCCCAAAATTGAAAAATGTCGATTTGACGATTTTATGGTCCAAAATGACGATTTTTCACTTAAGCCAGAAATGCATGAAATAAAAGACGATAACTACACTTTGACCAAAATTTCCGAAAGATTTGAAGAAAAACAATGTTCCAAACTCGATTTTTGAGCTTTTTTAATGTTTTATAGCAATTTCCAGACGGAGTGGCTATATTTAGGCACATATCTGGAATACAGGTATTTTCATAGTTTTTGCCCCACATTCAAATTACATTAGCTGAAATTTTTCGTTAAGTTTTGTTAATGGATGAAAATATTCCTTGAAAAGTTTTCGAGATAAAATATTAATTGTATCTATTTTGTTGAAAAAAATATGAGTCCAGCTTTATTAACTTCCTATTAATGCCCACTTTAAACTGTCAGCCAGTTTTGAATGACAATTTTTATCGATTTCCGACTGCCCAACAACCAAAATGTACGTGTACCGACAAACATGGGCGGTCACACTGTCAAGAAAGCGATTTTTGAGCTAAGCTGTAATTCAAAATGACAATGTGTACCCAGCTTTACCATCCTGCATTACTGCAAACTCGATAACCATAGGAAACTATCATCTACTGAGTGCTGTTTTTATAGGGTATTTAAGTGATATTGGGTTAGATTTATTGCTGTGGGTTATCGTATGTTGCCAGTCTCATTCACAAAAATATCAGCGAAAAATCGCATTAAACGGTAACCAAACCGTGTTTTGGACTATGTTGACGATTTTTTGACGATTTTCCAAATTTTAATGACGATTTGACGATTTTTTTACGATTTCCGATCAAAAACTGTCGGCAACGTTGGCTCTATCCCCTCTCTCACTCTCTTAAAAATTTCTGCCAGTTTTACCACTTTTTCTTTACCAAAAAATCGGGAAAATTAAATTGTTTATATTTTAGCAAATCCTGCGCATATTCTGGCCAAATTGGGTAACAAATACCCAGCTACTTACACTAGCAAACCGCAAGCCCATCGAAAATGATATCTGTAGGCGCAAATGGCAACGACATAGCCAGGCAAGCCCTTGAATGGAATCACCAGGGTCACAGAAAACCTGGCAGGCCTAGAAACACATGGGTTCGTATGGTTAGAAACGAATGTCAATCTCGTAACATGACATCGAACCAAATAAAGGTCCTAGCAAATGACCGACCACGATGGAGAGAGTTTGTTGACGCCCTGTGTTCAGTATGAACTTTTGAATTATTCTTTTTTCTTGTTTTAAACTATTGTTCGAAGTATAAGACATTAAATCAAATAAGTTCAAATAAAGGAATAAAAAAAATTTAGGTAATTATCGATATTATTTAGTAAGTTAGTGATCAAAAAAGTAGTCGTTAAAACTGCTGTTAACTTTTATTTAAACCGTTCATCATAATATTGCGTTTTTATTTTACCATTTTTTGTCGGTAACTCAAAATATGAGTTTGAGAATTTAAAAAATCTAAAAACTAAGATATTAATTCCAAGGCTTTAAATGTTTTAAACATTTCTAGATAAAATATCATTGGAATACATTACACAGTTCACAGGTTGTTTATCATAGCTAGACATCGATGGTTAAAGGGTAGAAAAATCATTCGACAAATTCAAATAGTTAATTCCATATTGACTGTATAACTGTGCCAACAGTGGCTAGCCAGAAATACGAGATGTGGACCGAAAACTTTGAAAAACTTAATTTTTCTTATTTACACACCAATTGCTATTGCTAAGAACGAAAACCTTAATGAAATACATAAGAATCTAATGTTCAAGATAGGAACAAATATTGATGTCCGGATTATCGAGGTACGAAAAATATGAGATGTCCGGATTACCGAGTCTACAATGTAAAAAATTCTAGTGTCCGGATTACCGCGTTGTCCGGATTAACGAGTGTCCGGATTATCGAGACTATACTGTATTTCTATTTTTCATACAAAAGTAATGGTTCATTTCACCCGCTAAATAATATCAGATCATCGTCCAAAATTGTAGTTGTGGTCCATTTAATCCTCTAAATATTATCTGATCGCCATATCAAATTGCAAGCTTCTTCTTTGTCATATACTCTTACCTTATTTAAAATTTCGCATTGATCGGACTATTATTGCGACCTACTGAGCCGCTACAAAATTGGATAAATATTATGTTTTTGGTCCATTTCACCCGCCAAATATTTCACGAACATCACCAATTAAAATAGCGATCTATTCTGATGTGAAACCGACCTCCATACTAAATTTCGTGACGATCGGTCCATAATTGCGGACTGGAGTTTGATTACAATTTATAATGGACAGACGGACACACATCTCAAAATCGTTTTATCTCGCTGAGATATGAAGATTGGTATACCACATTTGGGGCCTCCGACGAGTATTTCGCGGTGTTACATGAATTTTTAACAAAACAAACTTATAATACCCTTCCCACATAGTGGTGTAGGGTATAAAAATTGTTTGGGACCTGCAGGTACATAGTTATACAGTTATACATAGTTATCAATCCCACGGCAGCGGGTTCTTACGTACCGGATTGACCCGAAACCAAAAGTGTTTCGGCCAGCGGCTGCCAACCCAGCATTATATGCTGCTACAACAACAACAACAACAACATAGTTATATAGCAATAAATTTTCAAAAATTATTATTTTTGAAAATTTTTTTTATTGTGTAGTATGCTAAGTCGACTTAGCATGTTTTCAAGTACTTTACATTTTTATATTTAACGCCCTTCAACTTTAATTCTGTCAAATTTTGGTAATGATCGGACAATCCGAACAGAAGTTATAAACAAATATTTATTTAGCATAGTACTGAAGGTCAAATAAATTTCCAAACTTTTAGAGCTTGTCCTGCAAAACTAGCTTTTCAGAATTAGCAAACTATTATTTGGAGGTATCGAACGTCCTTTAACTTAAATTCTGTCTAATTTTGGTAATGATCGGTCAATCCGAACAGAAGTTATAAGCAAATATTGACTTAGCATAGTACTGAAGTTCAAAAAAATTTCCAAACTTTGAGAGCTTCTCCTGCAAAACTCACTTTTTAGACTTAGCATACTATTATTTGGAGGTGTCGATATCATTGAGCTAATATGAATCGGGGTGCACTCATTGATATGAGAGAAGTCTCCCCTGTCCCGCCTGGGATGTTTGTGGAACAATTATTTATATTATTATACTTTTGTTAAATGGAGCGTAACTACAAAGGTTCTCTAATGTCCAGTCCAATTATTTTTCTACAAATTAAATTGGACTTCCTAGATTCCAATATATCAACTTTTGGCTGCAAATAGCCGCAACTCTTGCTGATAAATACATGGAAAATGTAGCTTAAATCCTCAAAATACCAAATATCGGGCGGTACAGTTTTATGTGGCCTATATCAAAACATTGACTTATGTTCACAATTTTGGGTGGAGAAGATGTATAACCAACGAAAGGATTGTTTAATTCCTCAAAATACCGAATATCAGGAGGTACCGTTATATGGGGACTATAACAAAATATTAGACGATGTTGTTCATATTTAGTCCATTATTACCCACGGACACATACTACGTTTGTGCCAAATTTCAAAAAGATATCTGCATTCTTTTGCAAGTTATTAATTTCGCGCCGCTAGATCATGATTTCGATCACTGTGGGAACTGGCGATAATCCGTTTTATACAGATCGAAATATTCGTTGGAGGCCCTATAATATATATACTAGGGTTATGACTTTTTTACAACCTCATATCCCTGTATCATAGCGTGATGAGTTTTGCCATAAGATTACATAAAATCTTAATTATAAGGTGATTCTGTGAAAAAACCTCACGCACAAAATGATTTTAAAATTTGAATTAATCAAAATAATGGACAATTTTTTGAAGTCACTGAAAACGGATATATAATTGAAAATAAACTTTAGAGCCACATGAGATAATTAAAATGACATAGAATTTATTTCTCACTATTTTTCTTCAATTCTGAGAATCGTAAAAATGTCGTAAACGCTTTTATTCAAAAATATAATTTTCTAACAAAAAACAAAAAATTTAAAATTTTTTCAAAGTGACTTTTTTCGCGACTTTTTTAATATTTGAATGAAATAAACGTTATTATAGTTATTAGTAGGATTATATTTATTCATTCGTGAAACAAAAAATAATTTTTTGAAAAATTTTTTTTTTTCATTTCATATATTTTTCCAAAAAATTATTTTTACAAAAATCGATTTGTGCGTGAACTTTTTTTATATTTCAATGGAATAAACGATAGCATAGTGATTTATAGGCAAAAGTTCATTCATCCCTGCTACAGGAAATCATTTTTAAGGAAAAATGTCAAAAAGTCATAACCCTAGTGTTGATATATCCCCATAGACCGGTACCGAACGATTTTCGTCATTTTTAGGGTTTTAGCCTCATTATCCTACTGAAATGGCTTCAATTTAGTATTTTTGCAAATGGACTATATTGGTACACGTGTTTATATAGCCCCATAGAACGGTACCGCCCGATTTTCGGTATTTTTCTTTTAGGATTTTAGCCTCATTATCACACCGAAATGACTGAAAATTGGTATTTAATCTTCCTTAGGGCTACAAAACGTTTCGCCAGATATTTGTCAGGGTCCACATTTTCATTGTCTTCTTTGGGACCGCTAAAGTTTTCCTCAAAAGTTCCCCAGAAAATTTGTTAGTACGGTACGTCCGACTTTCTGTATTTTCAGGATGTTAGTCGCATTATCGTACAGAAATGGATGCAATTCAGTACTTAGTCTTCTTTGGGGCTTCAAGCTCTTCCCCCAGAAATTTGGGTCTATAGATTTACGTTTTGATATGGCCCATATAGAACGGTACCGCCCGATTTTCAGTATCAGTTTCAGACAATTTGGAGTCGATTTAGCTATGTCCGTCCATAGGTCCGTATGTCTACCTGGCTGGTACTCACGATAACTCTCGAACGGATGAACCGATTTGGTCCTTCGTAATGTTTTGTCCAAACTTAGTTTAAGTTCGCAGATGGGCAATATCGGTCATCTCCTTAAGGTACCTCCCCCACAAAAGTTCGAAAATGTTCGAAAAAGTTTGCGAACGATAACTCTTAAGAAATGGCTGCAATACAGTACTTAGTCTACTTTGGGGCTTCAAGCCCTTCCCCCAGAAATTTGGGTCTATAGATTTACGTTTTGATATGGCCCATATAGAACGGTACCGCCCGATTTTCAGTATCAGTTTCAGACAATTTGGAGTCGATTTAGCTATGTCCGTCCATCGGTCCGTCTGTCTACCTGGCTGGTGCGCACGATAACTCTCGAACGGATGAACCAAATTGGTCCTTCGTAATATTTAGTCCAAACTTAGTTTAAGTTCGAAGATGGGCCATATCGGTCCACTCTTTAAGGTACCTCCCCCACAAAAGTTCGAAAATATTCGAAAAAGTTTGCGAACGATAACCAATTTGGTCCATACTTTACACATCATGAAATCTCTACCAGACATAGATGACGTTCCAATATGGACTCTATCGCACGCAGAGAAAAAATATTTTTCGCTTTTGTTGGAACAAAAATATATGTTTTGGTTCCAAAAATGTATTTGTTTTGTTCAAACATTGTAATCCAAATCCAAAAATACCATCTTTTGTTCCGAACATAGAAAACAAAAACAACTTTCGAATTTCCGCAATATTGTTAGAATCGTTAACAATACCGATTATAGGAACTATCATAATCTAATTTTGTTTACAAAAAGTATTGTCAATACAGAAAACCAGCCCAGAAATTATTGATTTGAGTGCATATACTTCTCATATACACTTTTCGCATAACTTGGATATAAATGTCGTGTATAATATTGCAATCAGTGATGAACACAATACATGGTTTGCTGCATTGGCTGACAACAAAGACAAACAAAAAGCCACAAGAACCCACCACAACATAAGGAATAATTAAACACCATAACAAACATGAAAAGGAAAGAAGAATGAAACAAAACAGAAACAAATAAAAACAAGAGTCTCACAAGTACATACACACAAAAACAAAGGTAAAGGCAGCATGTCATACAAACACACCACAACTCACCAAAATTGTTTTTTCAACACGGCATCGAATAGCGAGAGAAGAGAAACAAATTTTCGAAGAAAAGAGAGAAATATTGTTCAGTTGACACAAACTATTTTTGGATTTACAATACTACATGAGGAATCCAACAATATGTTAACAATACATATTTTGCTCTTGGAATATTGTTGGATCAAACATATTTTTTTCTCTGCGTGCGGTTTACTCCTTCGTGTACCTCCCACACAAAATTTCGTATAAGTTCAGTTTAGGACCTGCTCTCGAATCGCTTTTTTGTTGTAGCAAATTGCATTTGCTGCCCTCCATATGACGGTACAAGTTTCATCAGGGGCAAGTATATACTTACTCAGAAAATAGCCTGAACGTTGCAAAAAAAAAAAAAAAAACACCGTGTGTAGTAGTTGGAGCACAAGATAACTCTCAAACGGATCTGCCAATTCAGTCCAACATTTGGCCTTCATAATATTTTTTCCAAACTTGGTTAAGGTTCGAAGATAAGCCATATCGGTCCACTCCTTCAGGTACCTCCCCCACAAGAGGTTAAAAAATTCGAAAAATATATTTGTTCACTCCTTCGGGTACCTCACACGAAAAATTTTGGATACGTTGACTTTAAGACCTGTTCTATAATCACTTTGATTTTTGTTGAAGCAACTTGTATTCGCTGCCTCAATTACGACAGTACAATTTTGTTCAGGTGCAAGTCCATACTTCTTGAGAAGACAGCCCGAAAGGTGTAAAAATCCCTATGGCACCATATGTAGTGACTTAAGAGCACTATATACTGTAACTGATCAACCGATTTGATCTAAAATGTGGGCTTCGTCATATTTTGTCCAAACTTAGTTTCATTTCGAAGATGGGCAATACCGGTCCATAACATACGGTACTTCCCCAAATATTTAAAAAAAATCACTAAAATGGTATACACGATATCACTTGAAAGAGGCAACTGATTCTGTCCAAACTTTGGATCTCCTAATATTTTGTCCAAATTTAGTTCAACTTCTAAAATGGACCAAATCGGTCCTCTCCTTAGGGTACATCCCTTACAAAAGTTCAACATTTGTGGATATGTGCAGTTTAGGGTCTGTTCGAAGATAATTTGGAAATGTATACCGGCTCTGTTCGTTGTGGTCCTGTTTACAGCAATATTATGTTTTCCATGGACAAGTGCATGCTTTCTGGCATACTGGTCCAAAAGTTATACGATGGCCCACTAATATGACTAGTGGGCGCGATATCTATTGAAAGGATATGACTCCCAAAATAATATACACTTCCATAGCGGACTATGTGGGTCGATTCCTTCAAGTACCTCCTCGGCAACAATTTTGAACTTTAATCCTAATCTACATTTTTTTTGTCGGCAATTTCAAATGTCAAAAAAGGCCACAAAATACTGAAAATATCCTAAATACATTCGATGTTTCCGTACACGCAGAGAAAAAAATATGTTTGATCCAACAATATTCCAAGAGCAAAATATGTATTGTTAACATATTGTTGGATTCCTCATGTAGTATTGTAAATCCAAAAATAGTTTGTGTCAACTGAACAATATTTCTCTCTTTTCTTCGAAAATTTGTTTCTCTTCTCTCGCTATTCGATGCCGTGTTGAAAAAACAATTTTGGTGAGTTGTGGTGTGTTTGTATGACATGCTGCCTTTACCTTTGTTTTTGTGTGTATGTACTTGTGAGACTCTTGTTTTTATTTGTTTCTGTTTTGTTTCATTCTTCTTTCCTTTTCATGTTTGTTATGGTGTTTAATTATTCCTTATGTTGTGGTGGGTTCTTGTGGCTTTTTGTTTGTCTTTGTTGTCAGCCAATGCAGCAAACCATGTATTGTGTTCATCACTGATTGCAATATTATACACGACATTTATATCCAAGTTATGCGAAAAGTGTATATGAGAAGTATATGCACTCAAATCAATAATTTCTGGGCTGGTTTTCTGTATTGACAATACTTTTTGTAAACAAAATTAGATTATGATAGTTCCTATAATCGGTATTGTTAACGATTCTAACAATATTGCGGAAATTCGAAAGTTGTTTTTGTTTTCTATGTTCGGAACAAAAGATGGTATTTTTGGATTTGGATTACAATGTTTGAACAAAACAAATACATTTTTGGAACCAAAACATATATTTTTGTTCCAACAAAAGCGAAAAATATTTTTTCTCTGCGTGTAGATGAAAGTTTCAATTCACATAGGCTGAGGGTATATGTCTGTCGGCAAAACCGACTGTACTTTTTTATTTCTATTATGTAAAGTTACCACAATATATCACGTGAGTATCCTATAAAACTTCCTTTTTCGCTAAATCAACATATGTGAATTCTAAAGAAAAAAAAAAAACACAAAATCCCAAGAAAATGTTCATAAAATCATTAAGTAATGATGCATCATCAAAATATTCCAATAGCTGGATGATTGATTGAAATTACGTCAGCTTTGTATTGTATTTTCACAGCGATTCTCTAGTTTATGGTATTTAAACCGCTTAAGGTCATTTCGTTGCAACTTATTTGCATTTGGAATTTTCTTAAGACATATCTTTTCCATTCTATTTGAATATTCCTAAAGGTAAAAGTTTATTTGGTCTCCTTGGCCTATAAAAAGGAAAAGAGTTTAAAAATTACCCCTTTTATTCTTTGTGGGATTTAACAATGCAATCCTTTCACCACTAAGCATTGTTTTGGTATGTAAGTCACGAAATGGCACAGACAATCACCAGACAGACAAATCTACAGCAAGGGTAAGACATATGCGGTGTGTGTGCGTGTCTGTCCCTGACAATCAAGCAGGCAAAGTGGAAGACTCTATGTGTCAAATAGAAGATCACCCCTCATCAATCTCCTATTTCTTGTTAGCATAGCATTCTCATTTGCATAAAAAGGACCTCCAAAGAAAGGATAGCAAAAGAAAGAAAAGTGTGTTTATGTGTTGATGAAACCTTTTGTTGTCTGGCTCCTGGGAAACAATGATTCCCTTTCGCATCACCATCGATCGATCTGTCCTGATCGTTTTGTGTTTGACATCAATATTTATTGAATAAATATAATAAAGTTATTAATTGACACTTAACAAACAATCAAGGTGAACAAATGAAATTGAAATGGAGAATCGGTTAAAATTTTTGAATATTCTTTAAATTGAGGTTTTGTTTATTTTTGACCTTTGTATTGATTGATATTGATATTTTTATTCAAATGTAATGAGTCCTTATTTATCAATATTATGGAAATATATAAGTTCAACACAATTTTGAATGTTAAGTCGATCGAAAAATCTTGTGTACGAAGAAAACCCTAAAAAACTTAATTCCGTGACAGCCATTTATTTATAGATAAATGCGGAAGAATACTTGCCTCTTAGATTGAGAAGAGAGACGCATGTTTTAAAAATCCACGCCTATGCTCGTCTTTGAGGACAGCTAGAAATCTTTTAAAAATCCACGCCTATGCTTGTCTTTGAGGACAGCTAGAAATCTTTTAAAAATCCACGCCTATGCTCGTCTTTGAGGACAGCTAGAAATCTTTTAAAAATCCACGCCTATGCTCGTCTTTGAGGACAGCTAGAAATCTTTTAAAAATCCACGCCTATGCTTGTCTTTGAGGACAGCTAGAAATCTTTTAAAAATCCACGCCTATGCTTGTCTTTGAGGACAGCTAGAAATCTTTTAAAAATCCACGCCTATGCTTGTCTTTGAGGACAGCTAGAAATCTTTTAAAAATCCACGCCTATGCTTGTCTTTGAGGACAGCTAGAAATCTTTTAAAAATCCACGCCTATGCTTGTCTTTGAGGACAGCTAGAAATCTTTTAAAAATCCACGCCTATGCTTGTCTTTGAGGACAGCTAGAAATCTTTTAAAAATCCACGCCTATGCTTGTCTTTGAGGACAGCTAGAAATCTTTTAAAAATCCACGCCTATGCTTGTCTTTGAGGACAGCTAGAAATCTTTTAAAAATCCACGCCTATGCTCGTCTTTGAGGACAGCTAGAAATCTTTTAAAAATCCACGCCTATGCTTGTCTTTGAGGACAGCTAGAAATCTTTTAAAAATCCACGCCTATGCTTGTCTTTGAGGACAGCTAGAAATCTTTTAAAAATCCACGCCTATGCTTGTCTTTGAGGACAGCTAGAAATCTTTTAAAAATCCACGCCTATGCTTGTCTTTGAGGACAGCTAGAAATCTTTTAAAAATCCACGCCTATGCTTGTCTTTGAGGACAGCTAGAAATCTTTTAAAAATCCACGCCTATGCTTGTCTTTGAGGACAGCTAGAAATCTTTTAAAAATCCACGCCTATGCTTGTCTTTGAGGACAGCTAGAAATCTTTTAAAAATCCACGCCTATGCTTGTCTTTGAGGACAGCTAGAAATCTTTTAAAAATCCACGCCTATGCTTGTCTTTGAGGACAGCTAGAAATCTTTTAAAAATCCACGCCTATGCTTGTCTTTGAGGACAGCTAGAAATCTTTTAAAAATCCACGCCTATGCTTGTCTTTGAGGACAGCTAGAAATCTTTTAAAAATCCACGCCTATGCTTGTCTTTGAGGACAGCTAGAAATCTTTTAAAAATCCACGCCTATGCTTGTCTTTGAGGACAGCTAGAAATCTTTTAAAAATCCACGCCTATGCTTGTCTTTGAGGACAGCTAGAAATCTTTTAAAAATCCACGCCTATGCTTGTCTTTGAGGACAGCTAGAAATCTTTTAAAAATCCACGCCTATGCTTGTCTTTGAGGACAGCTAGAAATCTTTTAAAAATCCACGCCTATGCTTGTCTTTGAGGACAGCTAGAAATCTTTTAAAAATCCACGCCTATGCTTGTCTTTGAGGACAGCTAGAAATCTTTTAAAAATCCACGCCTATGCTTGTCTTTGAGGACAGCTAGAAATCTTTTAAAAATCCACGCCTATGCTTGTCTTTGAGGACAGCTAGAAATCTTTTAAAAATCCACGCCTATGCTTGTCTTTGAGGACAGCTAGAAATCTTTTAAAAATCCACGCCTATGCTTGTCTTTGAGGACAGCTAGAAATCTTTTAAAAATCCACGCCTATGCTTGTCTTTGAGGACAGCTAGAAATCTTTTAAAAATCCACGCCTATGCTTGTCTTTGAGGACAGCTAGAAATCTTTTAAAAATCCACGCCTATGCTTGTCTTTGAGGACAGCTAGAAATCTTTTAAAAATCCACGCCTATGCTTGTCTTTGAGGACAGCTAGAAATCTTTTAAAAATCCACGCCTATGCTTGTCTTTGAGGACAGCTAGAAATCTTTTAAAAATCCACGCCTATGCTTGTCTTTGAGGACAGCTAGAAATCTTTTAAAAATCCACGCCTATGCTTGTCTTTGAGGACAGCTAGAAATCTTTTAAAAATCCACGCCTATGCTTGTCTTTGAGGACAGCTAGAAATCTTTTAAAAATCCACGCCTATGCTTGTCTTTGAGGACAGCTAGAAATCTTTTAAAAATCCACGCCTATGCTTGTCTTTGAGGACAGCTAGAAATCTTTTAAAAATCCACGCCTATGCTTGTCTTTGAGGACAGCTAGAAATCTTTTAAAAATCCACGCCTATGCTTGTCTTTGAGGACAGCTAGAAATCTTTTAAAAATCCACGCCTATGCTTGTCTTTGAGGACAGCTAGAAATCTTTTAAAAATCCACGCCTATGCTTGTCTTTGAGGACAGCTAGAAATCTTTTAAAAATCCACGCCTATGCTTGTCTTTGAGGACAGCTAGAAATCTTTTAAAAATCCACGCCTATGCTTGTCTTTGAGGACAGCTAGAAATCTTTTAAAAATCCACGCCTATGCTTGTCTTTGAGGACAGCTAGAAATCTTTTAAAAATCCACGCCTATGCTTGTCTTTGAGGACAGCTAGAAATCTTTTAAAAATCCACGCCTATGCTTGTCTTTGAGGACAGCTAGAAATCTTTTAAAAATCCACGCCTATGCTTGTCTTTGAGGACAGCTAGAAATCTTTTAAAAATCCACGCCTATGCTTGTCTTTGAGGACAGCTAGAAATCTTTTAAAAATCCACGCCTATGCTTGTCTTTGAGGACAGCTAGAAATCTTTTAAAAATCCACGCCTATGCTTGTCTTTGAGGACAGCTAGAAATCTTTTAAAAATCCACGCCTATGCTTGTCTTTGAGGACAGCTAGAAATCTTTTAAAAATCCACGCCTATGCTTGTCTTTGAGGACAGCTAGAAATCTTTTAAAAATCCACGCCTATGCTTGTCTTTGAGGACAGCTAGAAATCTTTTAAAAATCCACGCCTATGCTTGTCTTTGAGGACAGCTAGAAATCTTTTAAAAATCCACGCCTATGCTTGTCTTTGAGGACAGCTAGAAATCTTTTAAAAATCCACGCCTATGCTTGTCTTTGAGGACAGCTAGAAATCTTTTAAAAATCCACGCCTATGCTTGTCTTTGAGGACAGCTAGAAATCTTTTAAAAATCCACGCCTATGCTTGTCTTTGAGGACAGCTAGAAATCTTTTAAAAATCCACGCCTATGCTTGTCTTTGAGGACAGCTAGAAATCTTTTAAAAATCCACGCCTATGCTTGTCTTTGAGGACAGCTAGAAATCTTTTAAAAATCCACGCCTATGCTTGTCTTTGAGGACAGCTAGAAATCTTTTAAAAATCCACGCCTATGCTTGTCTTTGAGGACAGCTAGAAATCTTTTAAAAATCCACGCCTATGCTTGTCTTTG
Organism: Musca autumnalis; assembly: GCF_047663935.1. NCBI lineage: Eukaryota > Metazoa > Arthropoda > Insecta > Diptera > Muscidae > Musca > Musca autumnalis. The sequence goes on along the minus strand of NW_027411977.1, from coordinate 111,900,376 downwards.
AGGACAGCTAGAAATCTTTTAAAAATCCACGCCTATGCTTGTCTTTGAGGACAGCTAGAAATCTTTTAAAAATCCACGCCTATGCTTGTCTTTGAGGACAGCTAGAAATCTTTTAAAAATCCACGCCTATGCTTGTCTTTGAGGACAGCTAGAAATCTTTTAAAAATCCACGCCTATGCTTGTCTTTGAGGACAGCTAGAAATCTTTTAAAAATCCACGCCTATGCTTGTCTTTGAGGACAGCTAGAAATCTTTTAAAAATCCACGCCTATGCTTGTCTTTGAGGACAGCTAGAAATCTTTTAAAAATCCACGCCTATGCTTGTCTTTGAGGACAGCTAGAAATCTTTTAAAAATCCACGCCTATGCTTGTCTTTGAGGACAGCTAGAAATCTTTTAAAAATCCACGCCTATGCTTGTCTTTGAGGACAGCTAGAAATCTTTTAAAAATCCACGCCTATGCTTGTCTTTGAGGACAGCTAGAAATCTTTTAAAAATCCACGCCTATGCTTGTCTTTGAGGACAGCTAGAAATCTTTTAAAAATCCACGCCTATGCTTGTCTTTGAGGACAGCTAGAAATCTTTTAAAAATCCACGCCTATGCTTGTCTTTGAGGACAGCTAGAAATCTTTTAAAAATCCACGCCTATGCTTGTCTTTGAGGACAGCTAGAAATCTTTTAAAAATCCACGCCTATGCTTGTCTTTGAGGACAGCTAGAAATCTTTTAAAAATCCACGCCTATGCTTGTCTTTGAGGACAGCTAGAAATCTTTTAAAAATCCACGCCAATGCTTGTCTTTGAGGACAGCTAGAAATCTTTTAAAAATCCACGCCTATGCTTGTCTTTGAGGACAGCTAGAAATCTTTTAAAAATCCACGCCTATGCTTGTCTTTGAGGACAGCTAGAAATCTTTTAAAAATCCACGCCTATGCTTGTCTTTGAGGACAGCTAGAAATCTTTTAAAAATCCACGCCTATGCTTGTCTTTGAGGACAGCTAGAAATCTTTTAAAAATCCACGCCTATGCTTGTCTTTGAGGACAGCTAGAAATCTTTTAAAAATCCACGCCTATGCTTGTCTTTGAGGACAGCTAGAAATCTTTTAAAAATCCACGCCTATGCTTGTCTTTGAGGACAGCTAGAAATCTTTTAAAAATCCACGCCTATGCTTGTCTTTGAGGACAGCTAGAAATCTTTTAAAAATCCACGCCTATGCTTGTCTTTGAGGACAGCTAGAAATCTTTTAAAAATCCACGCCTATGCTTGTCTTTGAGGACAGCTAGAAATCTTTTAAAAATCCACGCCTATGCTTGTCTTTGAGGACAGCTAGAAATCTTTTAAAAATCCACGCCTATGCTTGTCTTTGAGGACAGCTAGAAATCTTTTAAAAATCCACGCCTATGCTTGTCTTTGAGGACAGCTAGAAATCTTTTAAAAATCCACGCCTATGCTTGTCTTTGAGGACAGCTAGAAATCTTTTAAAAATCCACGCCTATGCTTGTCTTTGAGGACAGCTAGAAATCTTTTAAAAATCCACGCCTATGCTTGTCTTTGAGGACAGCTAGAAATCTTTTAAAAATCCACGCCTATGCTTGTCTTTGAGGACAGCTAGAAATCTTTTAAAAATCCACGCCTATGCTTGTCTTTGAGGACAGCTAGAAATCTTTTAAAAATCCACGCCTATGCTTGTCTTTGAGGACAGCTAGAAATCTTTTAAAAATCCACGCCTATGCTTGTCTTTGAGGACAGCTAGAAATCTTTTAAAAATCCACGCCTATGCTTGTCTTTGAGGACAGCTAGAAATCTTTTAAAAATCCACGCCTATGCTTGTCTTTGAGGACAGCTAGAAATCTTTTAAAAATCCACGCCTATGCTTGTCTTTGAGGACAGCTAGAAATCTTTTAAAAATCCACGCCTATGCTTGTCTTTGAGGACAGCTAGAAATCTTTTAAAAATCCACGCCTATGCTTGTCTTTGAGGACAGCTAGAAATCTTTTAAAAATCCACGCCTATGCTTGTCTTTGAGGACAGCTAGAAATCTTTTAAAAATCCACGCCTATGCTTGTCTTTGAGGACAGCTAGAAATCTTTTAAAAATCCACGCCTATGCTTGTCTTTGAGGACAGCTAGAAATCTTTTAAAAATCCACGCCTATGCTTGTCTTTGAGGACAGCTAGAAATCTTTTAAAAATCCACGCCTATGCTTGTCTTTGAGGACAGCTAGAAATCTTTTAAAAATCCACGCCAATGCTTGTCTTTGAGGACAGCTAGAAATCTTTTAAAAATCCACGCCTATGCTTGTCTTTGAGGACAGCTAGAAATCTTTTAAAAATCCACGCCTATGCTTGTCTTTGAGGACAGCTAGAAATCTTTTAAAAATCCACGCCTATGCTTGTCTTTGAGGACAGCTAGAAATCTTTTAAAAATCCACGCCTATGCTTGTCTTTGAGGACAGCTAGAAATCTTTTAAAAATCCACGCCTATGCTTGTCTTTGAGGACAGCTAGAAATCTTTTAAAAATCCACGCCTATGCTTGTCTTTGAGGACAGCTAGAAATCTTTTAAAAATCCACGCCTATGCTTGTCTTTGAGGACAGCTAGAAATCTTTTAAAAATCCACGCCTATGCTTGTCTTTGAGGACAGCTAGAAATCTTTTAAAAATCCACGCCTATGCTTGTCTTTGAGGACAGCTAGAAATCTTTTAAAAATCCACGCCTATGCTTGTCTTTGAGGACAGCTAGAAATCTTTTAAAAATCCACGCCTATGCTTGTCTTTGAGGACAGCTAGAAATCTTTTAAAAATCCACGCCTATGCTTGTCTTTGAGGACAGCTAGAAATCTTTTAAAAATCCACGCCTATGCTTGTCTTTGAGGACAGCTAGAAATCTTTTAAAAATCCACGCCTATGCTTGTCTTTGAGGACAGCTAGAAATCTTTTAAAAATCCACGCCTATGCTTGTCTTTGAGGACAGCTAGAAATCTTTTAAAAATCCACGCCTATGCTTGTCTTTGAGGACAGCTAGAAATCTTTTAAAAATCCACGCCTATGCTTGTCTTTGAGGACAGCTAGAAATCTTTTAAAAATCCACGCCTATGCTTGTCTTTGAGGACAGCTAGAAATCTTTTAAAAATCCACGCCTATGCTTGTCTTTGAGGACAGCTAGAAATCTTTTAAAAATCCACGCCTATGCTTGTCTTTGAGGACAGCTAGAAATCTTTTAAAAATCCACGCCTATGCTTGTCTTTGAGGACAGCTAGAAATCTTTTAAAAATCCACGCCTATGCTTGTCTTTGAGGACAGCTAGAAATCTTTTAAAAATCCACGCCTATGCTTGTCTTTGAGGACAGCTAGAAATCTTTTAAAAATCCACGCCTATGCTTGTCTTTGAGGACAGCTAGAAATCTTTTAAAAATCCACGCCTATGCTTGTCTTTGAGGACAGCTAGAAATCTTTTAAAAATCCACGCCTATGCTTGTCTTTGAGGACAGCTAGAAATCTTTTAAAAATCCACGCCTATGCTTGTCTTTGAGGACAGCTAGAAATCTTTTAAAAATCCACGCCTATGCTTGTCTTTGAGGACAGCTAGAAATCTTTTAAAAATCCACGCCTATGCTTGTCTTTGAGGACAGCTAGAAATCTTTTAAAAATCCACGCCTATGCTTGTCTTTGAGGACAGCTAGAAATCTTTTAAAAATCCACGCCTATGCTTGTCTTTGAGGACAGCTAGAAATCTTTTAAAAATCCACGCCTATGCTTGTCTTTGAGGACAGCTAGAAATCTTTTAAAAATCCACGCCTATGCTTGTCTTTGAGGACAGCTAGAAATCTTTTAAAAATCCACGCCTATGCTTGTCTTTGAGGACAGCTAGAAATCTTTTAAAAATCCACGCCTATGCTTGTCTTTGAGGACAGCTAGAAATCTTTTAAAAATCCACGCCTATGCTTGTCTTTGAGGACAGCTAGAAATCTTTTAAAAATCCACGCCTATGCTTGTCTTTGAGGACAGCTAGAAATCTTTTAAAAATCCACGCCTATGCTTGTCTTTGAGGACAGCTAGAAATCTTTTAAAAATCCACGCCTATGCTTGTCTTTGAGGACAGCTAGAAATCTTTTAAAAATCCACGCCTATGCTTGTCTTTGAGGACAGCTAGAAATCTTTTAAAAATCCACGCCTATGCTTGTCTTTGAGGACAGCTAGAAATCTTTTAAAAATCCACGCCTATGCTTGTCTTTGAGGACAGCTAGAAATCTTTTAAAAATCCACGCCTATGCTTGTCTTTGAGGACAGCTAGAAATCTTTTAAAAATCCACGCCTATGCTTGTCTTTGAGGACAGCTAGAAATCTTTTAAAAATCCACGCCTATGCTTGTCTTTGAGGACAGCTAGAAATCTTTTAAAAATCCACGCCTATGCTTGTCTTTGAGGACAGCTAGAAATCTTTTAAAAATCCACGCCTATGCTTGTCTTTGAGGACAGCTAGAAATCTTTTAAAAATCCACGCCTATGCTTGTCTTTGAGGACAGCTAGAAATCTTTTAAAAATCCACGCCTATGCTTGTCTTTGAGGACAGCTAGAAATCTTTTAAAAATCCACGCCTATGCTTGTCTTTGAGGACAGCTAGAAATCTTTTAAAAATCCACGCCTATGCTTGTCTTTGAGGACAGCTAGAAATCTTTTAAAAATCCACGCCTATGCTTGTCTTTGAGGACAGCTAGAAATCTTTTAAAAATCCACGCCTATGCTTGTCTTTGAGGACAGCTAGAAATCTTTTAAAAATCCACGCCTATGCTTGTCTTTGAGGACAGCTAGAAATCTTTTAAAAATCCACGCCTATGCTTGTCTTTGAGGACAGCTAGAAATCTTTTAAAAATCCACGCCTATGCTTGTCTTTGAGGACAGCTAGAAATCTTTTAAAAATCCACGCCTATGCTTGTCTTTGAGGACAGCTAGAAATCTTTTAAAAATCCACGCCTATGCTTGTCTTTGAGGACAGCTAGAAATCTTTTAAAAATCCACGCCTATGCTTGTCTTTGAGGACAGCTAGAAATCTTTTAAAAATCCACGCCTATGCTTGTCTTTGAGGACAGCTAGAAATCTTTTAAAAATCCACGCCTATGCTTGTCTTTGAGGACAGCTAGAAATCTTTTAAAAATCCACGCCTATGCTTGTCTTTGAGGACAGCTAGAAATCTTTTAAAAATCCACGCCTATGCTTGTCTTTGAGGACAGCTAGAAATCTTTTAAAAATCCACGCCTATGCTTGTCTTTGAGGACAGCTAGAAATCTTTTAAAAATCCACGCCTATGCTTGTCTTTGAGGACAGCTAGAAATCTTTTAAAAATCCACGCCTATGCTTGTCTTTGAGGACAGCTAGAAATCTTTTAAAAATCCACGCCTATGCTTGTCTTTGAGGACAGCTAGAAATCTTTTAAAAATCCACGCCTATGCTTGTCTTTGAGGACAGCTAGAAATCTTTTAAAAATCCACGCCTATGCTTGTCTTTGAGGACAGCTAGAAATCTTTTAAAAATCCACGCCTATGCTTGTCTTTGAGGACAGCTAGAAATCTTTTAAAAATCCACGCCTATGCTTGTCTTTGAGGACAGCTAGAAATCTTTTAAAAATCCACGCCTATGCTTGTCTTTGAGGACAGCTAGAAATCTTTTAAAAATCCACGCCTATGCTTGTCTTTAAGGACAGCTAGAAATCTTTTAAAAATCCACGCCTATGCTTGTCTTTGAGGACAGCTAGAAATCTTTTAAAAATCCACGCCTATGCTTGTCTTTGAGGACAGCTAGAAATCTTTTAAAAATCCACGCCTATGCTTGTCTTTGAGGACAGCTAGAAATCTTTTAAAAATCCACGCCTATGCTTGTCTTTGAGGACAGCTAGAAATCTTTTAAAAATCCACGCCTATGCTTGTCTTTGAGGACAGCTAGAAATCTTTTAAAAATCCACGCCTATGCTTGTCTTTGAGGACAGCTAGAAATCTTTTAAAAATCCACGCCTATGCTTGTCTTTGAGGACACCTAGAAATCTTTTAAAAATCCACGCCTATTTTTGTCTTTAAGGACACCTAGAAATCTTTTAAAAATCCACGCCTATGCTTGTCTTTGAGGACACCAAGAAATCTTTTAAAAATCCACGCCTATTTTTGTCTTTAAGGACACCTAGAAATCTTTTAAAAATCCACGCCTATTTTTGTCTTTAAGGACACCTAGAAATCTTTTAAAAATCCACGCCTATTTTTGTCTTTAAGGACACCTAGAAATCTTTTAAAAATCCACGCCTATTTTTGTCCTTAAGGACACCTAGAAATCTTTTAAAAATCCACGCCTATTTTTGTCTTTAAGGACACCTAGAAATCTTTTAAAAATCCACGCCTATTTTTGTCTTTAAGGACACCTAGAAATCTTTTAAAAATCCACGCCTATTTTTGTCTTTAAGGACACCTAGAAATCTTTTAAAAATCCACGCCTATTTTTGTCTTTAAGGACACCTAGAAATCTTTTAAAAATCCACGCCTATTTTTGTCTTTAAGGACACCTAGAAATCTTTTAAAAATCCACGCCTATTTTTGTCTTTAAGGACACCTAGAAATCTTTTAAAAATCCACGCCTATTTTCGTCTTTAAGGACACCTAGAAATCTTTTAAAAATCCACGCCTATTTTTGTCTTTAAGGACACCTAGAAATCTTTTAAAAATCCACGCCTATTTTTGTCTTTAAGGACACCTAGAAATCTTTTAAAAATCCACGCCTATTTCTGTCTTTAAGGACACCTAGAAATCTTTTAAAAATACACGCCTATTTTTGTCTTTAAGGACACCTAGAAATCTTTTAAAAATCCACGCCTATTTTTGTCTTTAAGGACACCTAGAAATCTTTTAAAAATCCACGCCTATTTTTGTCCTTAAGGACACCTAGAAATCTTTTAAAAATCCACGCCTATTTTTGTCTTTAAGGACACCTAGAAATCTTTTAAAAATCCACGCCTATTTTTGTCTTTAAGGACACCTAGAAATCTTTTAAAAATCCACGCCTATTTTTGTCTTTAAGGACACCTAGAAATCTTTTAAAAATCCACGCCTATTTTTGTCTTTAAGGACACCTAGAATTCTTTTAAAAATCCACGCCTATTTTTGTCTTTAAGGACACCTAGAATTCTTTTAAAAATCCACGCCTATTTTTGTCTTTAAGGACACCTAGAAATCTTTTAAAAATCTACGCCTATTTTTGTCTTTAAGGACACCTAGAAATCTTTTAAAAATCCACGCCTATTTTTGTCTTTAAGGTCACCTAGAAATCTTTTAAAAATCCACGCCTATTTTTGTCTTTAAGGACACCTAGAAATCTTTTAAAAATCCACGCCTATTTTTGTCTTTAAGGACACCTAGAAATCTTTTAAAAATCCACGCTTATTTTTGTCTTTAAGGACACCTAGAAATCTTTTAAAAATCCACGCCTATTTTTGTCTTTAAGGACACCTAGAAATCTTTTAAAAATCCACGCCTATTTTTGTCTTTAAGGACACCTAGAAATCTTTTAAAAATCCACGCCTATTTTTGTCTTTAAGGACACCTAGAAATCTTTTAAAAATCCACGTCTATTTTTGTCTTTAAGGACACCTAGAAATCTTTTAAAAATCCACGCCTATTTTTGTCTTTAAGGACACCTAGAAATCTTTTAAAAATCCACGCCTATTTTTGTCTTTAAGGACACCTAGAAATCTTTTAAAAATCCACGCCTATTTTTGTCTTTAAGGACACCTAGAAATCTTTTAAAAATCCACGCCTATTTTTGTCTTTAAGGACACCTAGAAATCTTTTAAAAATCTACGCCTATTTTTGTCTTTAAGGACACCTAGAAATCTTTTAAAAATCCACGCCTATTTTTGTCTTTAAGGTCACCTAGAAATCTTTTAAAAATCCACGCCTATTTTTGTCTTTAAGGACACCTAGAAATCTTTTAAAAATCCACGCCTATTTTTGTCTTTAAGGACACCTAGAAATCTTTTAAAAATCCACGCCTATTTTTGTCTTTAAGGACACCTAGAAATCTTTTAAAAATCCACGCCTATGCTTGTCTTTGAGGACAGCTAGAAATCTTTTAAAAATCCACGCCTATGCTTGTCTTTGAGGACAGCTAGAAATCTTTTAAAAATCCACGCCTATGCTTGTCTTTGAGGACAGCTAGAAATCTTTTAAAAATCCACGCCTATGCTTGTCTTTGAGGACAGCTAGAAATCTTTTAAAAATCCACGCCTATGCTTGTCTTTGAGGACAGCTAGAAATCTTTTAAAAATCCACGCCTATGCTTGTCTTTGAGGACAGCTAGAAATCTTTTAAAAATCCACGCCTATGCTTGTCTTTGAGGACAGCTAGAAATCTTTTAAAAATCCACGCCTATGCTTGTCTTTGAGGACACCTAGAAATCTTTTAAAAATCCACGCCTATTTTTGTCTTTAAGGACACCTAGAAATCTTTTAAAAATCCACGCCTATGCTTGTCTTTGAGGACACCAAGAAATCTTTTAAAAATCCACGCCTATTTTTGTCTTTAAGGACACCTAGAAATCTTTTAAAAATCCACGCCTATTTTTGTCTTTAAGGACACCTAGAAATCTTTTAAAAATCCACGCCTATTTTTGTCTTTAAGGACACCTAGAAATCTTTTAAAAATCCACGCCTATTTTTGTCCTTAAGGACACCTAGAAATCTTTTAAAAATCCACGCCTATTTTTGTCTTTAAGGACACCTAGAAATCTTTTAAAAATCCACGCCTATTTTTGTCTTTAAGGACACCTAGAAATCTTTTAAAAATCCACGCCTATTTTTGTCTTTAAGGACACCTAGAAATCTTTTAAAAATCCACGCCTATTTTTGTCCTTAAGGACACCTAGAAATCTTTTAAAAATCCACGCCTATTTTTGTCTTTAAGGACACCTAGAAATCTTTTAAAAATCCACGCCTATTTTTGTCTTTAAGGACACCTAGAAATCTTTTAAAAATCCACGCCTATTTTTGTCTTTAAGGACACCTAGAAATCTTTTAAAAATCCACGCCTATTTTTGTCTTTAAGGACACCTAGAAATCTTTTAAAAATCCACGCCTATTTTCGTCTTTAAGGACACCTAGAAATCTTTTAAAAATCCACGCCTATTTTTGTCTTTAAGGACACCTAGAAATCTTTTAAAAATCCACGCCTATTTTTGTCTTTAAGGACACCTAGAAATCTTTTAAAAATCCACGCCTATTTCTGTCTTTAAGGACACCTAGAAATCTTTTAAAAATACACGCCTATTTTTGTCTTTAAGGACACCTAGAAATCTTTTAAAAATCCACGCCTATTTTTGTCTTTAAGGACACCTAGAAATCTTTTAAAAATCCACGCCTATTTTTGTCCTTAAGGACACCTAGAAATCTTTTAAAAATCCACGCCTATTTTTGTCTTTAAGGACACCTAGAAATCTTTTAAAAATCCACGCCTATTTTTGTCTTTAAGGACACCTAGAAATCTTTTAAAAATCCACGCCTATTTTTGTCTTTAAGGACACCTAGAAATCTTTTAAAAATCCACGCCTATTTTTGTCTTTAAGGACACCTAGAAATCTTTTAAAAATCCACGCCTATTTTTGTCTTTAAGGACACCTAGAAATCTTTTAAAAATCCACGCCTATTTTTGTCTTTAAGGACACCTAGAAATCTTTTAAAAATCCACGCCTATTTTTGTCTTTAAGGACACCTAGAAATCTTTTAAAAATCCACGCCTATTTTTGTCTTTAAGGACACCTAGAATTCTTTTAAAAATCCACGCCTATTTTTGTCTTTAAGGACACCTAGAATTCTTTTAAAAATCCACGCCTATTTTTGTCTTTAAGGACACCTAGAAATCTTTTAAAAATCTACGCCTATTTTTGTCTTTAAGGACACCTAGAAATCTTTTAAAAATCCACGCCTATTTTTGTCTTTAAGGTCACCTAGAAATCTTTTAAAAATCCACGCCTATTTTTGTCTTTAAGGACACCTAGAAATCTTTTAAAAATCCACGCCTATTTTTGTCTTTAAGGACACCTAGAAATCTTTTAAAAATCCACGCTTATTTTTGTCTTTAAGGACACCTAGAAATCTTTTAAAAATCCACGCCTATTTTTGTCTTTAAGGACACCTAGAAATCTTTTAAAAATCCACGCCTATTTTTGTCTTTAAGGACACCTAGAAATCTTTTAAAAATCCACGCCTATTTTTGTCTTTAAGGACACCTAGAAATCTTTTAAAAATCCACGTCTATTTTTGTCTTTAAGGACACCTAGAAATCTTTTAAAAATCCACGCCTATTTTTGTCTTTAAGGACACCTAGAAATCTTTTAAAAATCCACGCCTATTTTTGTCTTTAAGGACACCTAGAAATCTTTTAAAAATCCACGCCTATTTTTGTCTTTAAGGACACCTAGAAATCTTTTAAAAATCCACGCCTATTTTTGTCTTTAAGGACACCTAGAAATCTTTTAAAAATCTACGCCTATTTTTGTCTTTAAGGACACCTAGAAATCTTTTAAAAATCCACGCCTATTTTTGTCTTTAAGGTCACCTAGAAATCTTTTAAAAATCCACGCCTATTTTTGTCTTTAAGGACACCTAGAAATCTTTTAAAAATCCACGCCTATTTTTGTCTTTAAGGACACCTAGAAATCTTTTAAAAATCCACGCCTATTTTTGTCTTTAAGGACACCTAGAAATCTTTTAAAAATCCACGCCTATTTTTGTCTTTAAGGACACCTAGAAATCTTTTAAAAATCCACGCCTATTTTTGTCTTTAAGGACACCTAGAAATCTTTTAAAAATCCACGCCTATTTTTGTCTTTAAGGACACCTAGAAATCTTTTAAAAATCCACGTCTATTTTTGTCTTTAAGGACACCTAGAAATCTTTTAAAAATCCACGCCTATTTTTGTCTTTAAGGACACCTAGAAATCTTTTAAAAATCCACGCCTATTTTTGTCTTTAAGGACACCTAGAAATCTTTTAAAAATCCACGCCTATTTTTGTCTTTAAGGACACCTAGAAATCTTTTAAAAATCTACGCCTATTTTTGTCTTTAAGGACACCTAGAAATCTTTTAAAAATCCACGCCTATTTTTGTCTTTAAGGACACCTAGAAATCTTTTAAAAATCCACGCCTATTTTTGTCTTTAAGGACACCTAGAAATCTTTTAAAAATCCACGCCTATTTTTGTCTTTAAGGACACCTAGAAATCTTTTAAAAATCCACGCCTATTTTTGTCTTTAAGGACACCTAGAAATCTTTTAAAAATCTACGCCTATTTTTGTCTTTAAGGACACCTAGAAATCTTTTAAAAATCCACGCCTATTTTTGTCTTTAAGGTCACCTAGAAATCTTTTAAAAATCCACGCCTATTTTTGTCTTTAAGGACACCTAGAAATCTTTTAAAAATCCACGCCTATTTTTGTCTTTAAGGACACCTAGAAATCTTTTAAAAATCCACGCCTATTTTTGTCTTTAAGGACACCTAGAAATCTTTTAAAAATCCACGCCTATTTTTGTCTTTAAGGACACCTAGAAATCTTTTAAAAATCTACGCCTATTTTTGTCTTTAAGGACACCTAGAAATCTTTTAAAAATCTACGCCTATTTTTGTCTTTAAGGACACCTAGAAATCTTTTAAAAATCCACGCCTATTTTTGTCTTTAAGGACACCTAGAAATCTTTTAAAAATCCACGCCTATTTTTGTCTTTAAGGACACCTAGAAATCTTTTAAAAATCCACGCCTATTTTTGTCTTTAAGGACACCTAGAAATCTTTTAAAAATCCACGCCTATTTTTGTCTTTAAGGACACCTAGAAATCTTTTAAAAATCCACGCCTATTTTTGTCTTTAAGGACACCTAGAAATCTTTTAAAAATCCACGCCTATTTTTGTCTTTAAGGACACCTAGAAATCTTTTAAAAATCCACGCCTATTTTTGTCTTTAAGGACACCTAGAAATCTTTTAAAAATCTACGCCTATTTTTGTCTTTAAGGACACCTAGAAATCTTTTAAAAATCCACGCCTATTTTTGTCTTTAAGGACACCTAGAAATCTTTTAAAAATCCACGCCTATTTTTGTCCTTAAGGACACCTAGAAATCTTTTAAAAATCCACGCCTATTTTTGTCTTTAAGGACACCTAGAAATCTTTTAAAAATCCACGCCTATTTTTGTCCTTAAGGACACCTAGAAATCTTTTAAAAATCCACGCCTATTTTTGTCTTTAAGGACACCTAGAAATCTTTTAAAAATCCACGCCTATTTTTGTCTTTAAGGACACCTAGAAATCTTTTAAAAATCTACGCCTATTTTTGTCTTTAAGGACACCTAGAAATCTTTTAAAAATCCACGCCTATTTTTGTCTTTAAGGACACCTAGAAATCTTTTAAAAATCCACGCCTATTTTTGTCTTTAAGGACACCTAGAAATCTTTTAAAAATCCACGCCTATTTTTGTCTTTAAGGACACCTAGAAATCTTTTAAAAATCCACGCCTATTTTTGTCTTTAAGGACACCTAGAAATCTTTTAAAAATCTACGCCTATTTTTGTCTTTAAGGACACCTAGAAATCTTTTAAAAATCCACGCCTATTTTTGTCATTAAGGTCACCTAGAAATCTTTTAAAAATCCACGCCTATTTTTGTCTTTAAGGACACCTACAAATCTTTTAAAAATCTACGCCTATTTTTGTCTTTAAGGACACCTAGAAATCTTTTAAAAATCCACGCCTATTTTTGTCTTTAAGGACACCTAGAAATCTTTTAAAAATCCACGCCTATTTTTGTCTTTAAGGACACCTAGAAATCTTTTAAAAATCTACGCCTATTTTTGTCTTTAAGGACACCTAGAAATCTTTTAAAAATCCACGCCTATTTTTGTCTTTAAGGACACCTAGAAATCTTTTAAAAATCCTCGCCTATTTTTGTCTTTAAGGACATCTAGAAATCTTTTAAAAATCCACACAAGAAAAACTCATAATGACTTTTTATAACTTCCGCCTTTAAGCAAATGAAGGTATATACACTTTGATACCATAACAAGTAAAAAGGTATCAGTATAATATATACACAGGAGGGTAGTGAAGTGAAAATTTCATCTATTAACAATATCGAATCGAATACCGACTACGCAACCCAAATCCTTTTCCCCAATAATTATGTATTGGAGGTTTTCAGAGTTTGTGGCTCTTTTTGGAAGTATGAACTTGCTGACAAAACTATTTTTGGATTAAAGCTGAGAAGTGTTACGGAAGAGATACCGGAATGAATGCATCGGCATAGTCCATTTTGGAAGTGGATCATATTTTGGGAGTATTTTCTTTTCGATAGATAAGGCGCCCTTTAGTCATTTCAGTTGGTCACCGTATAACTTAGAGGTTTTGGACCACTATGTCAGGAAGCATGGACTTGGCCACGAAGATCATAATATCGCTGTAAACAAGTCCAGTTTTTAATTTATCCATTATCTTGTGGACACCCTTTTTAGTGGGGATTTTCACAACGCATTGTGTTTATTTTGCTTCAGATTAGGATTCAGGGTCGCTGTGGGAGATAGTTTGCTCACGATCGCTTGATGACGACGAGAAGTGACTCACAGGCAGATCACTAGTTCTTGCCCGGCATAGGGTTATTTAAACCCTGCACCGTTACTTTAATTTTGTTTCATCATCTTCCATTTTCTGTTCTTTATTTTAGGTTACACCCCCATAGTAAGTTTTTTTTTTGCCTGCGGGAAACTAAAAGGTTTCGAGAGGCAGGTTATGGTACTACTCTACTTGAAACAGGTTATATTACATGTGATTTCCCTCGTTCAGATCAGAGTAGTACTATAATCCACTCGCCGCCCTGTAGTTAAACGACACACAGACCTCTACTTAAATAAACTCAAAGTACGAAAAATAAATCACATGCCATTGTCGCCTTACCCTTATCATGACACAATCACATTTGATCGCCACAACAATAATTACGAGAAATCATTTGTTTTATTCCCCTGTGCAAATATTTGGCAAACATATCGTTCTCAATCTTCATTTTTGTTTTGTAACACTTTGAATTGATGTGGGTCCTTAAAATTGCTGATAACAATAAAACACCAATAAATTGTTAGCATTGTAATCTTTCCAACTGTTGATTTTCCACACAAAGGCCACACTCCGAACATTTGTCAATATCCTTGATATACAAAGTTGCGAAAAGTCAAGGGAGTTGTGTGATCTTTAAGATTTGCAATTGTGCAAAGCAATTCGGCAAATAAGGGTGGTTTTGTTGATATCACAACAACAATTTAAGCTTATAGTTTTTATAAACCCTAGTATATGTTTATCCCTTGTACGAATCGTATAGTTTCCAACATGTTATGGATGTGTGTATTGATTGTTCGGAACACATTCGGAATAAGGTTTAAAATGCAAAAAAAAAGATTTTTTCTCTTCAAGACTATGCAAGGTGCAGTGAAGCGCTTTAAAATAAGAATGCGAAAACCCTCTTTTTTCGGGATTTAGTAAATCCCGAATCTGGGGATTTATTTCTTTCGGGTCCCGGGATTTTCGAAGTTACTCATTTCTGGAGTTCTATTCACATATGGAAAAATAATCATCTGTAAAATGAGTTGTTGAAAATGTAATTAATTGATCAATTACACCACGAAGGTTATAATTTTAAATACATTTAGAACATGTTCAGTAAATGAATATGTCAAAAGAGAATTTCTTAAAAAAATAGTATAAGTTTGGATGAAAATTGTATTTTTCAAAAAAAAGAAAATATAAACGCTACTATTAGTCAATATTTACATTAGGCAATTTTCCTTGCGGCAATTGTCAGTTTGAAGTTGTGAGAGGGTATTAAGGGGCAAAGGGTAACCAAATGTCTCACCCATCAAACTTACAATTGCCGCAAGGAAAATTGCCTAATGTAAATATGGACTAATAAATACTTCAAAGCAATTCGAATCTAAGACATTCATTAAAGCATGCCATTTTAAATACCATACGGAAGTGATCCGAGTTATACCCCTAGAACTCGTTTTGCATCGTTAATGTGTTTCAAAAAACTGCGGCTAAAAGTGAAACGACGCAAAGTGTCCACAAGGAACATCGGAAATCTAACGACACACAGTGAAAATGGGTGCTAACATACATAGTTACTTAAATAACACAAAGGTCTTAGTGTACTCGTAATAAGAAACAGCTTACGAATTAGCTTTTTTGGAAAGGAAGTAATTTCTCAGGATTCGTTGGCTACAGTTTTATTTTTCATATTATTACCTCATTTTTTATTTAAATGCCGTTTTATTTTTATTAATTTATTTCATTTTTCAATGAAAATTTAATATTTTGCTTTACAAAGTATTTCTATAGCGGCAAATTCCGCAGTCTCGAAATTGCCCCGAAAAATTCCGAAATCCCGAATCACGGGATTTTTATACCCTACACCACTATATGGGGAGGGTATTATAAGTTGGTTTTGGCCAAAAAGTTTGTAACGCATCGAAATAATGGTCCTAGACCCATACTTACATATATATACCAAAATGAATGTCTCGACGAGCTGAGTCGATCTGGCTATGTGTGTCCGTCCGTCAGTCCGTCCGTCCGTCCGTCTGTCCGTCTGTCCATCTAAACCTTGTAATCACGCTACAGGTCGCAATTTTGATCGGATCGTCACGAAATTTTGGATGTTGATGGGGGTCCCGGAGGGGAAGAAGCCTATTGATTTTGGTGATGGTCGGATAATATTTAGGGGTAGGAATGAGCAAAAAACGTATGTGGATAAAAAGACAACGTTTTTTTCCAAAGCGAATATCTCAGCTTCTATACGGGGTATACCAAAAGCAAAACCTGACAATAAAAGTAGAAAATATCACCTTTCTAATGATGTAAAGTAGGTTCACGTAGGTGATCAAACAACGAAGATATCACAATAGTCGCAAATAAAACCCAAATTTTCATTTTTGCGATTTTAATTATAATGACGAATATCACAGCTTTGGTTGGAGACATTCCAAAAGCAAAGCCTGGCTATGAAAGTTGAAGATCCCATCTTTACAATGATGTAAACTAGGTCGGAGTAGGTGACCAAATAACGGAGATATCGCAATAGTCGGTAATACATCCCACTTTTCCACTTTTTTGAAAATCACGCTACAGGTCTCAATTTTGATCGGATCGTCACGAAATTTTGAGGGTTAATGGGGGTCACACAGATGAAGAAGCCTATTGATTTTGGTGATGGTCGGATAATATTTAGGGATCGTAATGGGCAAAAAACTTATTTGGAGAAAAAGACAACGTTTTTTTTCCTAAGCGAATATCTCAGCTTCAATATGGGGTATTCCAAAAGCAGAACCTGGCCATGAAAGTAGAAAATATCGCCTTTCTAATGATGTAAAGCAGGTTCTCGTAGGTGATCAAACAACGAATATATCGCAATAGCCTCTAATAGAACCCAACTTTTTATTTTTGCGATTTTAATAATAATGACGAATATCACAGCTTCGGTTGGGGATCTTCCAAAAACAAAGTCTGACTATGAAAGTAGAAAATCCCATCTTTACAGTGATGCAAAGTAGGTTGGCATAGGTGGCCACATAACGGAGATATCACAATAGTCGGCAATACCTCCCATTTTTTCATTATTTTGTAATCACGCTACAGGTCGCAATTTTGATCGTCACGAAATTTTGAGGGCTAATGGGGATCCTACAGAGAAAGAAGCCTACTGATTTTGGTGATGGTCGGATAATATTCAGGGGTCGGAATGGGCAAAAAACTTATTTGGAGAAAAAAATCAACGTTTTATTTCAAAGCGAATATCTCCGCTTCTAAAAGGGGTATATCAAAAGCAAAACCTGCTAATGAAAGTAGAAAATATCACCTTTGAAACGATGTGAATTAGGTTGTCGTAGGTGGTCAAACAACGAAGATATTGCAAAAGCCGCCAATAGAACACAACTTTTCATTTTTGCGATTTTAATAATAATGACGAATATCACAGCTTTGGTTCGGGACCTTCCAAAAGCAAAGTCTGACAATGAAAGTAAAAAATCCCATCATTACAATGATGTAAAGCAGGTTGGCGTAGGTATCCAAATAACGGAGATATCGCAATAGTCGGTAAGTTATTTGGGGTCCCACAGAGGAAAAACCCTTTTGATTTTTGATAATGGTCGGATATTATTCAGGGGTCGGAATGTGACAAAAAAAATATTTGGAAAAAGACCAACGTTTTATTTCAAAGTTAATATCTCTCTTCTGTAGGAGGTATATCGAAAGCAAAACCTGGCAAGGAAAGTAGAAAATATCACCTTTACAACGATGTGAAGTAGGTTGTCATAGGTGGTCAAAAAACAGAGATATCGCAATAGTCGGTAATGCATCCCTTTTTCCATTTTTGTGCAATAACACTACGAAATTTTGATCGGATCCTCACGAAATTTTGGGAGTTGATGGGGGTCTAACAGAGAAAGAAGCCTATTGATGGTTGGTATACCTCCCTTTTTTTTCCATTTTTTATTTGCGTTGTACTGTAGATGCACTTAAATGCGTTTCAAAAAAATTGACCTGTGTTAATGAAGACATTCAGAGCAAAGGCGCCAAGCTATTCCAATTTTAATATTTTGAATTTTATTAGTCAAAAGCTTATGAACAGGGGTAGTGGTGTAGGGTATCACATAGTCGGCCCCGACCCGACTATAGCCTTGGCTCACTTGTTAAAAAATGTCCCGTTCGACATTCCTACTTTAAACTGTGTAACGAGTAGAATAGGTATGAACTACAGAAGCTAAAATTAAGGGGTGTTTACTAGGGTTATGACTTTTTGACTTTTTTTCTCAAAAATGATTTCCTGTAGTGAGCATGGTACAATAATTAGCATGATTTGATTTTGTCGTAATACGAATATTAAGTGGACAAATTCAACTTACAATCCTTTTATAAAGGAAAACCCAAAAAGTTAAAACGCAAAAAATGCCATAACTCACGCATTTTTCAACCGATTTTATTGGTTTTCCCCATTTTGTATAGCTAACTAAATTTCCTTCTTGATAAAAAATTACGCAGTATGGTGTCTCTACGCAGCCTAGAGCACAAGGAAAAGCATTTTCCTGTTTTTTAATGCTTTTTTGTCACACTTAAATTACTATAACTTAACAATTTGTTACCCGATTTTTAAACATTAAATTCATGGTACAATAAGAAAAGGTAGCAGCAATACACAGCTGACTGAACTGGGTTGTAACATTAGTGTCAAATTTCATATGACATTTTATACATGTACATATTTCTATTTCGATGTACATTAGGGACATATATTTTTTTTGAGAAAAAAAAATATATCATTCGGAAAAAACAATTTCCCAGAAAGACTTCTTCATATCAATGATATGTAATCTCCTCCAAGTTCGAGCGATAAGCCGCGCAGTAAATCCCCGCTTGTAGAGGCGATACAACGTTTGTTAATATGTGAGGTATTTTGTTAAAATTTAAAAAAATAAAGCCATAATAAACATGTGCTTCTTTGATTTCTAAAACAAAACACTGAAACAGCTTCTCCTTTTTCTACTTTCTGCGAGAATTTATGCATTTAGTGGAATGATGTGGAAACATAAAAATTGAAAATGTAACGAATTTTCATTCATGTTTTCCAAAATATTCAACCAAATGTGAAAAATTATTAGTTTTTTAAATTCCAATAATTTATAGACATTTCCTTGTTTTGTTTACAAATACAACTGGCAGTAACGTTACAAACAAAAACAAATTCCTCTGTGGTTGTTGTTCGAGTTATATTTGTTGTAGTATTTACTTTACCTTATATTTGTTCTACCATGCATTAAATTAAATTTCCGTTGTGGAAAAAAGAAGTTATGTCCGTTTTAAGCCGAAAATCCAAGAAACCCCGTTTTTCACTACATTTACCGTTATAAAATCAAACAAGTGGGAAAAGCGTTAAGTTCGGTCGGGCCGAACTTTTTATACCCTCCACCACAAATTTCAGCCATTTCGGTGGATTAATGTGGCCACAACCTTCAAAATACCGAAAGTCGGAAGGTACTGTTCTATGGGGGCTATATGATGGCGTGGACCTATACCTACGAATTTCTGGGGGAAAGTTTTATACCCCAAAACGAAGACTAAATACCAAATTTCAGCCATTTCGGTGTGATAATGAGGCTAAAACGTTCAAAATGTCGAAAATCGGGAGATATTGTATTATGGGGGTTATATCAACACATGGACCTATATAAATATTTTATCGTAGAAATGTTTCATAGCCTCTGGAAACACAAAATACAAAGTTACAACCGATTCTTTGGTCAAATGGGTCTAATACATTCAAAATATATTAAAATGACGCGTACTTTATATGGGGCCTTATATGGGGGCCATACCAAAACGTGGACCTATATAACCCAACTTTGGTAGGAATGTTTTCTGGCCTCTGAAGACACAAAATACCAAATTACAATCAATTCTGTGGTCAAATGGGTCTAATACATTCAAAATATATTAAAATGACGCGTACTTTATATGGGGCCTTATATGGGGGCTATACCAAAACGTGGACCTATATAACCCAACTTTGGTAGGAATATTTTTTGGCATCTGGAGACACAAAGTACCAAATTACAACCAATTCGGTGGTAAAATGGGCCAAATATCTTAAAAATTCCTTAAAACGACGACGCGTCATTTTGTATGGGGGCTATACGAAAGCGTGGACCTACATAGCCCGCTTTCAATACCAAAAGTCCTACGTAAATATAACATATTTTCCCAAAATTTCATCAACCTACGTCAATCCGTTCGGACGCTAGAGTGATTTCCACAGACGGACAGAAGGACGGACATGGCTATATCGATGTAGAATTGCAGGCTGATCAAGAATATATACATATACTTTGTGGGGTCTACAATGATTATTTCGAGTACATAGTTACAAACGTAGTGAGACACTTAATATACCCCCATTAGGCCGGGGCGATTTGAAAACCTTTTCGAAAAATGTCGATAAATGACACTGTGCTACAAAAGTTGACCAGAAAAATATTCAAGTGTTCTGATGCAAAATTATATCGTGTTGGGATCCATGGACAACGACAATGCCTTTAGTTCGTTGGGATCACTTCGTTTTATTTTTTATAACGGTAAAAGTAGTGAAAATCTGGGTTTCTTACATTTTCAAATTTAAACGGACATATCTTCTTTTTTTCACAACGGATTTCCAGTGATCCTTCTTCCTTTTAAAGGAATGAATAATATCTTTAGAACAAGTTATTATTTGTTTAAATCTGTTAACAAATGGCTAAGTTATAGTGGTTTAAGTCTTAAAACCCCCTCAAAAAAACTATAACTGAATTTCTCATAATTTTGAAAATAATAATTGAACAAAACACAAAACATTATATTTTTGAAAATTATGAGAAATTCAGTTATAGTTTTTTTTTTAGAACACTTTGCACAACAAATCGGAGTTAAAATATTTTCAAAACAATTGATCTATTATTAATCACATAAATTTTTGAGGGTATCATTTATTTGATTCAAATCAAATCAAAACCCCCATCAGAATGCTTCCGAAGTAGATTATAACTCACAATTAAAGTATAGAGGTATCATTAAAAAATATATTCAAAAATAATGTTTCTTACAAATATTTATTTCAGCACATAGAACATAGCCTAGGCATTCGTAGTGCTACCTACCTCACAAAAGTTCAAAATTTCGTTTTCAATTTTCCATTCTAATTATATTGAGTAATTTATGGTAATTTATGATCTATATAGAGGGAATGATGGAACAACATGGCCTCCACTTGTATTTTGTTTGTATTGACAGGTAGAATTAGTGATGATTAAAAGTGATGAGGAAAAACGTCGGGTACGTGTCCTCTTTTTTTGGTCGGTGTTATTATGATTTCGATATAAAAATTCTAGCGCCATTACGTGGGTTTGTTAATAGACCAATTCTGGGGCCCAATCGTGGGTATGTAGTTATAACCCTATCATAATGAAATGTTGGTGCCCAATCGTACATCTTATCATAACGTATTTCTGAAGGCCAATAGTGGTTTTGTTGATAGAGAACTAATGCTGAGCAATAGTAAGTCTATCCATAATGAAATTCTAGTGCCCAATAGTGGTTTTGTTAATGACAAATTCTGTCGTTCAACTGCATCTGTCAGACGACTAATTTTGCCGTGCATTCGTCGGTCTTTTCTTAGAGAAATGGCGAGTTTTCTAATAAACCAGCAACCAGCTTTGAATTATTTTATAATAAAATACTGGCGCCCAATCAAAGGTCTACACATTTAAATATATAAAAAGTCTTAAGACGTGTAAAGAATTCTTCTTTTGGCAAAAACCCATGAAAAATCCAGGGCCCCTCCTCTGGCTACGTCGCACAATGTCGCGAGTTCGTATTAACTGTGGCCAAAAATAGAAGGAGTTGTCGTAGGTGCATCAATTTTGGTACACGTACCTATTATTGACTTACAATCTTCAGGACAAAAAATTGGGTTGGTCGGTCCACGTTTTGATATAGCCCCATAGAACCGTACCTCCCGATTTTCGGTATTTTGAATGTTTTAGACACAATGACCAACCGAAAGTATTCAAATTTTGTGGTTAGTCTTCGGCAGAGGTATCAAACATTCCAACAGAGAATTGTGGGCTTAGGTCCACTTTTTGATATAGCCCCCATACAACGCTACCTCCCGATTTTCGGTATTTTGAAGATTTTAGCCACATTATTACACCGAAATTTCTGAAATTTGGTAATTAGTCTTCGTAGGGGGCATTATACCTTCACCTTGAAATTTGTCTGCATAGGTCCACGCCCTCATATAGCCCCCATAGGACGGTACCTCCCGATTTTCGGTATTTTGGACGTTTTAGCCTGATTATCACACCGAAATGGCTGAAAATTGGTATAAAGTCTCCGTTGGGGGGCTTATAACCTTCCACCAGAAATATGTCGGTATAGGTCCTCGTCTTCCTATAGCCCCTATAGAACCGTGCCTCCTCATTTTCGGTATTTTAAGTGTTGTGGCCTCAATATCCACCCGATATGACTGAAATTTGGCGTTTAGTCTTCATATTGTTTGTGAGCATATTGAATATATCAAACTCTTGTCTTTATATATGAGCAATTTCCTTTAAAAAAACGGTAAATTTTTTGTAAAAAATCGAATTTTGATTTACGCTGTTCACATTTTTTTTTAAAAAAATTGATATTTTAAAAATTCTCTCGTTTTAAAGCAAGATTATTAGGTACTTAATAAGCCCACAAAAATATATGATGATCGGTTCATTCGTTTTCGCTCTATAGCCAACACCGCAAAACGATTTGTTAAAAAGGGGGTATCCTCTCAGTGAGGTGGTCGCTGAAAAAAAGAAATGACATATTCGTCTGCAAACCTCTGCAGCTGGGACCTTTATATATTTAAAGTAATCACTATTTACTACTCATACAGCAAAAAATATCCATATACACTTTTATACCATTTTTTCCCACTCCACTCAATTTAAAATTTGCTTCAGAAAATTAATAAACTTAGTAATACATGTTTGGGTAAATGTAAACACCATATGATTAATATTTACATGCAAACAAAAGTGTAGCCAAGTTTATTACATCCCAAGAGAACTTAGGAACCATTTTTGCAGCGACCGTTACTTTTAAATTCTAAATATTAACTCATAATATAATTTATAATTTAAAAAAAAAAAACACAAAAATACGTATTAACTAAAATTGTCGGATTTAAATCCTCATATAGCAAAAACTACTTCACGTATCGGTACCAAACTTCAGATTCTTCTTAATTAATATGTTTTCTATCACTCCCCATCAGCAAATTTGTTCAACGAAGTATTTAGTTTTTACCATTTTTGGCCACGGTCGTGACACTGTGCGTCGGTGACTTGTTTTTTGTATTTTATTGTATTGTATTTTACGTTTTTTCCAGACTGGTGTTATCATTGAACACCTAAAATATTGCATTGATGTTTTTCATCACGAATTCGCCCAAAAGATGTTGTGCGATCCATTTATACAATTCGTTAAATATTTATGGTGAATATACATATATTTGAGAAATATAGAAAATCCAGATGTAAAATTGCGTATTTTTAGTACCATTCATGATTTTCCACTGCCGAAAATGTCCATGTTCTGGTTGGGGATTGAACCGCAGACCTTGGTTGGGGATTGAACCGCAGACCACAGATTGAACCGCAGACCTTCATAAATTGATATTTTGAAGCAGAAACTACGTACATATTTTTATTGTACTCCCTTTGCAGTTTATGTGAATTATGTGAAATCTCTTAACCAACTAGAAACCTCCTCATTGTTTATTGCATGTTGGAGGGCTTACCCTTTGTCGTCAAGAGTTCAATTTACGCTTATTATATCAGAATGTAAATGCTTTTTTCCATAATGCAAAGTATTTTGTTAAAAAAAATTTATTAAGAAAGAGGGATATGTTTGAAAAATTCTCACGCTAAAAAGTGAAATAGTTTTTTCTTCTTTGAGCACTTTTTTCTAAAAAAAACTAACCCAACATTTATTAGAAATTTTATCTTGGGTTACTTGTGTTTTTGTCTATTTTTTATAAATAAGATAAATTATTCGAAAAAAATCAACGACTATTTTAATGATCCAAACAAACCCCTTGGTTCAATCGAATGACAAACAAAAGACGCTTGTGCTTCCATCATTCTTCTGTTCACTTTCATTTGCATATGATGAGGTCGAAAAAGGTCCTTAAGGATGATGCTCATAGAAAAAGGAGATGCTACCACCACCAACAAGAAGAAGATCGCTAAGAAATTAACTAGCCCTAAGGGTAGCTGAGATGGCAAAGGGATATATCTGTCAATGAGTTTAAGGTAAAGGTTTGTCTAATGCATATAAAATATTTTTTTTTATTTTTTTTACCTCTTCATCTAAAAAAAAAATACATTCAATTTTCATTAGGTTTATTCAAAATTTCCTTTATCGTATTTGCTTACAAGGAAAATTGAAAAAAAGAGCGAAGGAAGACTTTAGGTCCTGAGAACTTTAAAATACTTTTATCAAAACAATATTGTTGGACAATCTGTAGTCTGTTTCAGTGTTCACAGCTGGATTGCTTACTTTGAATTAGATCTCATAGCTACATATATATGTATATCATTAGACAATGAATAAGTTACATCCCGAAGTAATAATTTACAGTAGTTTTGACTAAGCTGCCAAAACAAGTTTTGTGGCATAAAAATGAATATCGCACTTTTCTTTAATGTTTTTAGCTTCTAAAGTGACAGTTGTACATTTCGCATACCTGCAATATGTCTATGAAAACATGATATTATAAGAGGGCACAGTGGGAAAAATTGAGATCTATCGTGCAGAAAATAAAAAAGAAAAAGGCGAATAAAATCTATGAATGTGAAAATCTAAGGTTTGCTATTTTTGTCGGCGAGGTCTTGTTACAATATCGCGTGTTTTTAACCAATCACTTAACCCCTTTGTAATTGGTGTTGAAACTATCCCTTTAGGACAATGAGATCTAAGTTCTTATCTAGTAGTGTGTGTGAAGCGTTTGCTATGAAAGTGATTAACAATACTTTTGGTGTTTACCTAGAGGATCTTGATTGATATTATGAAAAAACAAAGGATTAGCGGTATTACGCAAATATCTTTTGTAAAGAGACAATGTAATTTTTGGTATTAACGATTGATATTGCATTTGAATATCATTCAGAGAACTTAAGAGAATTGGGTATCCGAGGAATTGAGTATCCAACTTGGTCATAGCTTTGCTTATCGTAAAATTTCTGTCAAGCGTACACAAAGTTCCTAGAATGTCTATATCGGACAAAATCTTCGAGTACCCCCTAAAAATGTTCAAAAATTTTAAGGCTTGTTCGAAGATTGCTTTGAAATATTTGCCAAGGTAATCTTGTGCCGTTGTATACAACAATTATAATTTTTATACCCTCAGCATTTATGATAATGAGGGTTTACACTAGGGTTATGGCGTTTTTACAACCTCATATCCCTGTATCAAAGCGTGATGAGTTTCTACATAAGATTACATAAAATCTTAATTATAAAGTGATTCTATAAGAAAAGCTTCCGCACAAAAAGCTTTTAAAGTTTTTATTTTCAGAACTTTTGATCATTTTTTGAAGTCACTATAAGCAGATATTTAACAAGAAAACAAGGTATAGGGGTACACGACATAACCGAAATGACATAACCGTTAGTTTTTCACTATTTTATCGTCGTATTATTAAATATAGCATTTTATATTTTATATAACATTATTTCATATATCATAAAAATTAAAAGTGGTTTGTGCGGGACCTTTTTCAAAATTTATGTGAAATAACAGTTAGTTTAGTCATTAATAGGCAAAACGTCATTCATTCGTGCAGCAGGAAATAATTTTTTGAGACTTTTTTTCATTTCATAGTATTTTTTTTCAAAAAAAAAAAGAAAAAAAGAACAAGTAAAAAAGTTTCAGTCGGCTTTGCAGACAGAGATATACCCTCAGCCTGTTGAAACAATTTTTTCCCAAAAACACATGTATTTAGGGAGTTTTAAAAATTTTGGGCGTTTGAACCGACAAAATGTTGATTAGGATTAAAGATCAAAAGTTTTGCCGAGGAGATACTAAAAAGAATGGATCTCCAGCCACTACATATGGTACCTTAGGGGGTTTTTACACCCTTCGGGCTGTTTGAGGCAGCGAATGCAAGATGCTTCAACAAAAATCCAAGTGATTCCATATCAGGTCTTAAAGTGAACTTATCTGAAATTTTGTGTGGAATATAGTCCATATTTGAACCTGATCTATATCTGATAGATATATTAGGATGTGTAAAGTATGGACCAATTCGGCCGCTCCCTTCAACAGTTACCGTACGAACAATTTACCGAACATGTTTGAACTTTTGTGGGGAAGGCACCTGAAGAAGTGGGCCGATATGGCTTATCTTCGAACTTAAACTATGTTTGGACAAAATATTACTAAGGCCAAATTTTGGAGCGAATGTTGGCTTAGTGATTCATCTTTGCTACAGGAAATCATTTTTGAGAAAAAATGTTGAAAAGCCATAACCCTATTTCATATAGTAATATTTCTTCAAATGTTAAATAAAATTCGAAGGTGCTGCTTATAAGTCCACTCCTTCCAAATCTCATAAACGGAGCAAACGATTTGGTCCAAACTTTGGATCACGAAATACTTCGCCAAAACTTAGTTTATGTTCAAAAGTGAGACCCTATTGGTCCACTAATTTGGGTACCACCCTCACAAATATTCAAGATTTTTGTTTAATTGTGGTTAAGGGTCTGTTCGAGGGTCCTTTGAAAATTTTTAGCGAAGGTACTCCTAGTGCCTCTGTTTACAGCGATATTATGTTTTTCGTAGGAAAGTACATGGTTCCTGATATAACGGCCCCAAAGCTCTAAATTATATGGTGACCAACTGAAATGACAGGTGGACGCGATATCTATCGAGAGAAATTACTCCCAAAATAAGACCCACTTCCAAAATGGACTATGTGGGTCCATTCTTTTAGGTACTTCCATTGCAAAACTTATGAGCTTTAATCCAAATACATGTTCACGCGCCCAATTCAATTCTGAAAGTATATCTCTGTCGGAAAAAACGACTGATACTTTTTTACTTGTTTTAAGTTTCTTATTCCGTTTGTAATGCATTAAAATGATCACATGCGACCCTATAATATTCCTGAAAAAAATCAGAGTCTATCTATGAATATCCGAACTTCAGTGGTAATCACTGTAGCATCCACATGAAAGATGCTATTTTTGTTTGCAGGATGGCCAAGTTCGAAGATAAGGTACATCGGTTCACGGCTTGGAATAGTCCTCATATAAAGGTACCATCCGATTTGAAGTTTTTGGCTACATTTTCATACCAAATTTGCTACAATTTGGCATTTAGGTGGTCGAAGTGGTCAAAAATCTTTACCACCAAAAATTGTGGCCATAGGTCCATGCCCTCTTATAACGGCACCATCCGATTTCAGATATTTTGAAGATTTTATTTAAATTTTCCGTCTAAACTGGCTGTAATTCAGCACTAAGGGTTCGTAGGGATAAAAAAACGTCTCCATCAAAAGTACGCCCCACTTAAGGAATTTGGATGTCATTTGGCATTTAGGGTTCAAAGGGGTTATATATTCATGGCAGTCTATCCGTCTGTTGTACTCTCCACTCTAGCCTCCGATTGCACTTGAGTGTCTATGTATGTATGTTTATACGAAATTCGTTTTAGCCACGTCCGTCCAACTGTCTGTCAGTATGGCTGGTGCGCACGATAACTCTCGAACGGATCAATGGATTCGAACCAAATATTGGGTATGGTAATATTTTGTCCATACATAGTTTAAGTTCGAAAATGGGCCACTCCTTCCGGTACCTCCCCCACAAAAGCAAACTTTTCCTGTAAAATGATGTGAACGATAACTCTTGAAGGGAGCAATTGATTTGGTCCAAACTTTGCACATCGTATTATTCCTTCCTGATATAGACCGGTACACTCCAATTTTTTTTCAGGAGTAAGTCAATACTTTCTGACTACTAAAATAGTTATATGGCAGAATTATTGTGTTTGGTTTGGTTTTGTTATACCCTCCACCATATGGAGGGTATAATTAAATTTGTCATTCCGTTTGTAACACATCGAAATATTCGTCGGAGACCCTATAAAGTATATATATTATTGATCAGCATAAAATTCTATGTCGATTTGACAATGTCCGTCTGTCCGTCCGTCAGTCCGTCCGTCTGTCTGTTGAAATCAAGATACAGCTCGCAATTTTAAAGATAGAAAGTCAAAATTTGGTACAGAAGTTTTTATTACTTGCAGGATGGTTAGTATTGAAAATGGGATATATTGGTCCACGTTTTGCTATAGCCCCCATAGAACGGTACCTCCCGATTTTCGGTATTTTTAAGGTTTTAGCTTCATTATCCTACCAAAATGGCTGAAGTTTGGTACGTAGTCTTCTTTAGGGGTATAAAACCTTCCCCCCAGAATTTTGTCGGCATCGGTCCACACCTTCATATAGCCCCCATAGAACGGTACCTCCCGATTTTCGGTATTTTGAAGGTTTTAGCTTCATTATCCTACCAAAATGGCTGAAATTTGGTACATAGTCTTCTTTAGGGGTATAAAACTTTCCCCAAGAATTTTGTCGGTAAAACCTTCAAAATACCGAAAATCGGGAGGTACCGTTCTATGGGGGCTATATGAAGGTGTGGACCGCTTCATATAGCCCCCATAGAACGGTACCTCCCGATTTTCGGTATTTTGAAGGTTTTAGCTTCATTATCACACCGAAATGGCTGAAATTTGGTACTTAGTCTACGTTGGTGGTATAAAACTTTCCCCCAAAACTCTGTCGGTATCGGTCCATGCCTTCATATAGCCCCCATAGAACGGTACCTCCCGATTTTCGGTATTTTGAACGTTGTGGCCTCAATATTCCACCGAAATGGCTGAAATTTGGTATTTAGACTTCGTTGGGGGTACTCAAACTTCTCCTTTAAATTTGTCGGTATAGGTCCACGCCTTCATATAGCCCCCATGGAAAGGTACCTCCCGATTTTTCGTATTTTGAAGGTTGTGTCTTCAATATTCCACCAAAAATGGCTGAAATTTGGTATTTAGTCTTCAATGTCATATAAAACTGTTCGCCAGAAATATGTCTGTACAGGTCCACGCTTTCATATTTCCCCATTTCCGACTAAAATTCGTCGGTATAGGTCCACGTTTCGATATAGCCCCCATAGAACGGTACCTCCCGATTTTCGTAATACTGAAGATTGTGACGTCAATATCCAACCGAAATGGCTGAAATTCGTTATTTCGTCTTCCAAGAGTTATAAAATATTCCAGAAGAGTATTATCAGTATAGGTCCACGTCTTCCTATATCCCCATAGAAGCGTACTTCTTGATTTTCGGTATTTTTTAAGTTTTAGCCACATTCTCTTACCGAAATATAGGAAATTTGGTATTTAGTCTTCCTTGAGCCGAAAAACTTTCCGTCAGAAATTTGTCGGTATAGATCGACGTTTTGAAATAGCCCCCATAGAATGGTGCCTCACATTGTTTTACCGAAATTGCTGAAATTTAGCATTAAGTCTTCTTTATACACGAAAGGAAACTAATTATTCCATTTTACTTCAATACAACTTGTGGTGGAGGGTATAACAAGTTCGGCCCGGCCGAACTTAACGCCGTTCTTACTTGTTTTTTTTTTTGTCCCCGTTAGCACGGTTGACTGATACTTTCTTACTTGTTTTTGACAAAATTTAGACATCCGTGGTTGAACAATTATTTTTTTTTTCAGAGGCTGAGGGTATATCTACAGATGACTGATACATTCTTACTTGTTAAAATTCAATTTCGTGATATCTATTTCTATTTTCTTGGCATCTCAACATTACGTCAAGAACTCATTACAATTGTTTACAAACTTGAAAATGGACTTATAATGATTTTGTAAATCTTAAAACCTTTCTACAAGAGCAAAATATGCAATAATTTTCCTTGCATATGAAATTAGGAATTGAATATGCAAATATTTTTAAATCGCATTTTGATTTAGCACGAAGGGCAAAATTTGCATAATGCCACTAATCTTTTGCATTTGCAAAAAAGGAAAAATGCTTAAGGATTACACTCGTACATCAACAAGATCATTATTCACGTTTCTTTGGCAATAATCCAACCACTTAACAAGAGTCGGAATCTTGTCTTTGAACAACCACCAATCGCTGCGGGTTAAATAGCTGCACACTATACATTCCACATAACGAGAGAAGCAGAAAACAAAGACAAACCTCAATTTGGCACCTTATCTTGTGCCAATTGAAATTGGCAATCGATCGATGATCCTTTGTGTTCTCTTCATGCAGATTGAGGGGTTATTGCAAAATCAATATGCTTTGTGTTGAAAGTGTAGTATGTTTACATAATGCACACTATTAGATTATGATTTGTGATAAAAAAGCTGTCTTATTAGTTGACACAGCCTCAATAAATTGCCTATCCAAATATTTGTTCTGGATGTTGTTATTGTGGTTGTACACGGAGGAAAAAAATTCCTCTCTAACATATGTCTCAAACATATTTTTCAGCAAACATATATTTCTTTGCAATCATTCCCAAACATAACATATGTTTGGGTCCTGCAAAAAAAAAAAAAATACAAACCCAAAATCCACAAAAACACATACACATATACCAGAGTAAGGCAATGGGTCTCTCGTGAGCGTAAATTTAATCTCGTTCACAACCTCTGTGGACCATAGATGAACAAGATAAACACTCGCCCTTAGGTTAGGTTAGGTTAGGTTAAAGGACGCGCAGCTGTCGTGTTGGACAGCCACTCCACTCGGAGACCTTATGGTCCATTGTGTTCATCCTAAAGTAAGGGTAGGAGAAAAGAAAAGAAATAATAGCATATCGAGTTTAGAAATAGGAAAAAGGAATAATTAAGTAAGTTATAGGATAGTTGAGAATGATTAAGTAAGTGCTATGGATTGAAAGATTATTTGTAAGGAGAGAGAGAGAGAGAGAGAGCGAGTAAGGAGGTTAGCAGTATTACAAAGTTGTAATTTGCTCGTTTTGAAGCCACTTCAGACCCTTGGCGAGAAGAAGCAGTGTTGTCGGCTCGGCTTGGCAGAGTGTTGTCAGAGATGATAATGTGTGTTCACCCATTGTTTGAACTCTCCTGGTCCTGAGCATTGGACAACGGCATAATAAGTGCTCAATCGTCTCTGTTTCTTCTTCGTCTTCGCATAATCTGCAGTAGTCCGTGGGGTCTTCTCTATCCCATTTGCAGGTCATTGATCTTATCCTGCAGTGTCCCGTGATAACTCCAATCATTAGTTTTAGATCGGGTTTTCTCATAGAGAGTAGGGAAGTGGTCTTCCTTTTAGAGAGGTTGGGCCAGATTGCCTTTGATACCTTGCAGCCAGGTTCGTTATTCCAGATCTGACCAGCCTTCTCCCTGTATGTTTGTTCTAGGAGCCGCATGAAGTGACACAGGGGTGGCCTGATTGAGTTATCGATTTCGATGTCGCTTGACTCAGATCCGCGACGTGCCAGTTCATCCGCCTTTTCATTTCCCTCGATGTCGCAATGCCCCGGGACCCAGCACAAGGTAACGATTGATCGTAGGGCCTCCAAAGCTTTCCTGCAGTGCAAGACCGCAGCAGATTTGATTGAATGGGATCTAAGTGATTTTAGGGCCGCTTGGCTATCCACATAGATAGTCACCGGTCCGGCTATATCCCCTTCCATGTTTTTAATCAATTCTGCTGCTTTCGTGACCGCAAAGATTTCGGCTTGGAAGACGCTACAATTTTCGCTTAGCTTGTACGAGATCCGTAAGTTGAGGGTATCGCTGTAGACGCCCGCTCCTGTTCCCTTTTCCATCTTGGATCCGTCGGTATAAATCTCTATACCGGGTAGAGGTAGGGAGTTGTGGGTCCAGGCTTCTCTGTCAGGTATCCGAACTTCAATGTCGTCGAAGTGTAATTGTGGTGATATATAGTCACTGATTACCTCCAAACCCACCGATAGTCCAGATTGTCGTAAGATAGCAGCATGGCCGTAGTCGAAGTTACGCCATGAATTTAACTCCTTGAGTCGGAGAGCACTCTTTGCTGCCAACTCCTGTACTACGAGATTCATCGGATGAAGATCCAGTAATACATTGAGAGCAGCCTGTGGAGTGCTTTTCATGGCACCGGTAATTAGAAGAGATGCCGCTCTTTGAACGACATTAATCTTGCGGAGAAGGGATGTCTTATTCAAAGCATTCCACCATACCAATGAACCATAAGTTAGAATGGGGCGAACTATGGCCGTAAAAATCCAGTGTATGACCTGTGGTTTCAAACCCCAACTCTTACCAATAGAGTTCTTGCAAGAATAAAGGGCTATAAGTCCTCTCTTGGCACGTTCCTCGACATTCCTTTTCCACGTTAGTTGGTGGTCCAGGATAATGCCAAGGTACTTGGCCTCTAGGGAGAGCTTTAGGGCCACTCCATCCAGCGTTGGTAGGGGGAATGGTTTGACTTTTCTCTTGTTCGTAAATAGAACCAGCTCTGTCTTAGATGGGTTCACCCCAAGTCCATTGTTGTGTGCCCATCTTGATAGTTTGTCCAGAGCTCCTTTCATGAGTTCCGATAGCGTTTGTGGGAACTTCCCGGTGATCATTATGACCACGTCATCAGCATAAGCTACAGTCTTTATACGTAGTTGGTCAAATTCCTTAAGTATTTCGTTAATCACCAGGAGCCACAGCAGTGGTGATAATACACCTCCTTGTGGTGTGCCCCTGGTGACAGACTTCCGAATGGAGGTCTCACCGATATTTGAATTGATTATCCTGCCGCTAAGCATTCCATCGATCCAATTGATCAGTGTAGTGGAAACACCTGAGTTCAAGAGTGAATTGTGGATGGATTCGAGTTTGACGTTATTAAAGGCGCCTTCTATATCTAGAAACGCTGCTAACGTATAGTTTGAGCCCATCATATTCCTCTCGATTAAACCAACGACTTCATTAAGTGCAGTCTCCACCGATCTGCCTTTGATGTAGGCGTGTTGGGCAGGACTAATAACACTGTTTCCAAGTTTGGACCTTATTCCTAGGTCAAGCAATCTTTCTAACGTTTTCAATAGAAAGGAAGATAGGCTGATTGGTCTGTAGTCTTTGGGAAGCGTGTGACTTGACTTCCCCGCTTTGGGGATGTATGTCACCGTGACCTCCCTCCACAGAACCGGTGTGAACGATAGACGTAGACAGGCCCTATAAATATGGTCCAGGTGTGGTATCAACAACTCCAATGCATTTTGTAGCATAGCAGGGAAGATACTATCTGGACCAGGTGATTTAAAGGGCTTAAAAGTGTTTATCGCCCAAGCTATCTTTGTGTGACTTATGATCTCCTCGATGACACTCACTTCCCCTGTGGCTTGGTTACACATTGGTGGATCGGCTGAGCGATCTGGTGCATCCATGCAGTTGGGAAAGTGGGTTTTGGCCAGGAGATCCAGAGTTTCTAGACCGGAGTTAGTCCATGTGCCATCATCCCGCTTGATACTGCCGATGGATTTAGGGTCCTTCGACAGTACTCTACGAAACCTGGCTACATCCTTTACTCCCTCTATAGACTCGCTAAAGCAGACCCAAGATCTGCGTTTAGCCTTCTTTATTTCGCTGTTGTACTTATTGAAAGATACCTTGTAGTTCTCCCAATCTGTGGACAACTTCGTTTTGTTGGCTTTATTGTAGAGCCTTCTGCTAATCTTCCTGAGATTAGCCAGATCTTTCGACCACCAGACCGGTTGACATCTTCTGCCTGGGTAAGTGAGTGGGCAGGCGGTCTCATAGCTGTCCACCAAAACCTCTGTCACGTGATTCACTGCACTATTAACCTCTGTGGCTGTTTGGGGGTATCGTGACACTCCCAGCTTGGAGCTTACTAGTTCATTGAATTTGTTCCAGTCGGTTTTCCGTGGATTTCTAAATGGTGGCTGTCGAATGCCATTAACAGAGACTTGGAAGAATATCTTCCGATGATCCGAAAAGGAGCATTCCACTCGCCCTTACGTTTTCGTACGATTCACCATACAAATGCCCTCTTCGTGTTCACCATTTGTGCAGACTCTAACAGGTGGTGACAGAGAGTAAATTTACGCTCACGGGAGACCCATTGCCTTACTCCGCCATACACACCATGGCATGGAGGGTGTATTAAGTTTGTTTTTCCGTTTGTAACGCATTGAAATAATCATTTGCTACCCTACAAATATATATATTCTCGATCAGTGTAAAATTCTGAGTCGATTTGTGCTTGTCCGTCCGTCCATCTGTGGTAATCACTCTAGGATCCAGAAAAATGGAGATAGGACGCTGAAATATAGGGAAGATGCGTCTTTTGTTTGCAGACAGGTCAAGTTCGATGATGGGCTATATCGGTCCACATTTTGGTGTAGCTCCCATATAACGGTACCTACCGATTTTCGATATTTTGAGGATTTTAGCTACAATAATTTGACATTTGAGGTCCTCTGTTGGCGCAAAACTTTTCCACCCAAAATCGTCCATGTTTTGGTATTACTCCCGTATAACGGTACCACCCGATTTTCGGTATTTTAAGGGTTTTAGCTAAAATTTTTAACCAAAATAACTGTAATTTGCATTAGAGGTTCCCAGTTGCGCTGACATTTTAGAAAGAAGTGTATTTAGTTTGCAGGCAGGTCAAGTTCGAAGGTGGCCTATATCGGTCCATGTTTAGGTATATTTTTGGCTACATGTTCAGACCGAATTAACTATGATTTGGCATTTAAGGTTCCAAAAGCTTCACCTCCAAAAATTATAGGCTGATTTAAAATACCATTTGGGCTTAAACTGGTTAAAATGTTTCCACGATAAACATTTCGGTATGGACCCATACAACGGCTCCGCCAAATTCAGTTTTTTTAGTTTTTTTTTCACATTTTCGGGCAAAATTGGATGTCATTTGGTATTTATAGTTCACAGTAGTTAAAATTTTGGGGTTTCCAGTGGTCAAAAAACTTTTCCACCTAAAAAACTTTGGTACTTTTGGAACAAAAAGAAGAAAGAAATTATTCCGTATTAGTTCAGAATATTTCATGGCGGAGGCTATAAAAAGTTCGGCACGTCCAAATTTAACGCTTTTCATTTTTTTATTTCAATTTGTTTTTTCACAATTTCATTCCTTTAACCCCTTGCTTTTGTAACTAATTTTTGATCGTTTGTCTAGGTATGTTCGCAATAATTTAGGCATCGATAGCTCAGCCATTAGATGACATAGAGGCTTAATACTTCGTGGACGCATTGTTTAACGTTCTTTTGAGCTGTTCAAACAACTGTTCTATTGAGGAAAAAAGGGCTCTCTAACATATGTATGTCCCAAACATATTTTGCGGCAAACATATATTTGTTTGCAATCAGTCTCAAACATTACATACGTTTGGGTCCTGATAACAAATATATGTTTGGGTGCAAAATATATGTTTGGGTGCGAGCAAATTATATGTTTGGGTGCAAACAAATATTTGTTTGGGTGCAAACAAATACAAACCCCAAAACACATGCACCAGTGTGCGCTTACCGAGAGCAAGGGAGCGTAAAATTCAATGTAAAACACATTGAAATGTATGCTTACATGCTCTCAGTAAGCGCTCACTGGCTATCTCTAACATATACACACATTTATAAATGGTGGTGGTTCATTGAAAGGCATATAAATGCCAAACAACAGACACATACATAGGTACATAAAAAATTCCAAGGAAATACATAATAGACTTTAAGTCCATATTTACATTAGGCAAATTTCCTTGCGGTAATTGTAAGTTTGATGGTGAGAGAGGTGAGGCATATGGTAACCAGAGATCCGCAAAATGCATATAAAAGGCACACTCTCATGCTTTTTCCAAATAGCGAATAGTGCAGTGCCTTGCCTATAAAAATATGATTGTGCCAAAAAGCAGATTCACCCCTAAAAAAGATTCACTGCTTTAGTGCGTGCAGTGCTTGCTTTTACATTTGTATTCGCATGATTCGCAAATGCAGTATGCACAGTAGAGTGGGGCGATTTGAACATCATCACGGGCGCCTGGAGTTTCTGATTCTTAGGATTGTACTGAGCAAAAAAGTCAACTAGACCATATGTCTACGGTGAAAATCGAGCCCCCGGATTTTCACTTGAAGCTTTTTTTTCAAGGATTTTCGGATATTTTGGCATATAACAACCAAACCACTGATATTTTCGATACAACACACAGACAACAATTGCAGCCAAGACAATAATAAAGAACTCTCTAGTACATCGCAAAAGCATTGGAACGCTCCTTCAGGCAGTTATGGCCTCGAGAAGGTGCACATTTTTCGGAAAATATCGACAAATGACACTGTGCTACAAAATGGGACTCAAATTCAGTGGGTGGAAAATCCCTTTCGGAGATGAAAGCCCTTGGTGAGTGTACTAAGAACCCAAAAGGAAATTTTCACCATAGGTCAAGTTTCCGAGATATCGCGTGATTAATGGTTTAATTTTGGCCCCTTAATTTGCGAGAAAATAGCTTTATATCTCTGTTAAGCGTTATTGTAGCTTAATTTTGAGATTACATGTCTTCAGTCAAATCGAGTGGTGAATCTTTGTGTAGAATATTTCATCCCTCTAACTCCATTCCTTTTATGTCCTTTTCGTCCTTTATTTTTTGAACCGTAGTAAAAGTACAACAAGAGGAGATTTTACAGCATCCAAATATTCTACAAAAATGTTGTTCAGAAGATTTTAGGTACGGTTCTCATTGATGACCAATCGATATTTCCCCGTTTTCATAGTCCTTTTTGACATTTACCCGTATTTTGTTGAGAAAACTACGTTTTGTTTTTATGTATATTCGTTATTGGTCTGTGGTGCATCTGAAATACTTACCATAAATAGCTCTTGTAAAGACGAACACGTTAATAACAAATTTTATTGAAGGATAGATCCGGTTATCTAAACTTTTGAACCGGATATTCTGATATCAAAACCGATTTTGGAATCGGTTCTAAGTAACCGATTAATCGTATATGTATATCATTGGAAAGCTAATAAAATGGTCAATCAAATGACAGCAAGTAGCTGATTACAACTTTCTTGGTTCCGATGCTAGAATAAAAAACCGCTTTCTTAAACCTATTTTGATGTAAAATATCACTGGGTTGAAAAATTTGTTTTTGGCGATGAAAGCCGATTAATGCCCGTAATTTCAACGTCTGGGTAAACGGGTACGTAGCTACCTATTAGTTATCTTTACCTACGCGTTTGGTAATTTCTACATTCCATTTACCGAGGGGTGTAAATTTTGAAATCATGTGGTAATATTGGTGATTTTCATTTATGATTTCGCAAAATCATTGCCACATAGAAGTGTTTTACAACTTTTAACACATTGGCAACGATTAACCAGGTAAAATCCTTGGTGTAAGTAACACGGCCGTTTTTGACTCGGTAACGTTACCTATGCGTTGAAATTATAAAATGTTGCTTACACGGGAGATATCTGTGAACTCATAGATAGCTACGTGTTGAAATTACGGGCATAAGATATTTTATAAATCTGGAAAGACAGTTATGCCATAGGTCAAACTTCTGAGTTATTGTGAGATGAATTTGTGTTATGTTGTTTTGTTATCATGCACTTAAAGTTCATCAAGAATGAATTAATTTCGCCATAACTCAGAAGTTTGAACCACGTCAATCCAGTGATTGATTTGATTGACCATTTTATTAGCTTTCCAATGATATACATATACGATTAATCGGTTACTTAAAACCGGTTCCAAAATCGGTTTTGATATCAGAATATGCGGTTCAAAAGTTTAGATAACCGGATCTATCCTTCAATAAAATTTGTTATTAACGTGTTCGTCATTACAAGAGCTATTTGTGGTAAGTATTTCAGATGCACCACAGACCAATAACGAATATACATAAAAACAAAACATATTTTTCTCAACAAAATACGGGTAAATGTCAAAAAGGACCATGAAAACGGGGAAATATCGATTGGTCATCAATGAGAACCGTACCTAAAATCTTCTGAACAACATTTTTGTAGAATATTTGGATGCTGTAAAACCTCGTCTTGTTGTACTTTTACTACGGTTCAAAGGACGAAAAGGACATAAAAGGAATGGAGTTAGAGGGATAAAATATTCTACAAAAAGATTCACCACTCGATTTGACTGAAGACATGTAATCTCAAAATGAAGCTACAATAACACTTAACAGAGATATAAAGCTATTTTCTCGCAAATTAAGGTGCCAAAATTAAACCATTAATCACGCGATATCTCGGAAACTTGACCTATGGTGAAAATTTCCTTTTGGGTTCTTAGTACACTCACCAAGGGCTTTCATCTCCGAAAGGGATTTTCCACCCACTGAATTTGAGTCCCATTTTGTAGCACAGTGTCATTTGTCGATATTTTCCAAAAAATGTGCACTTCTCGAGGCCATAACTGCCTGAAGGAGCGTTCCAATGCTTTTGCGATGTACTAGAGAGTTCTTTATTATTGTCTTGGCTACAATTGTTGTTTGTGTGTTGGATCGAAAATATCAGTGGTTTGGTTGTTATATGCCAAAATATCCGAAAATCCTTGAAAAAAAGCTTCAAGTGAAAATCCGGGGGCTCGATTTTCGCCGTAGACATATGGTCTAGTTGACTTTTTTGCTCAGTACAATCCCAAGAATCAGAAACTCCAGGCGCCCGATAACACTTTTTTCCTTCCACACAAATCGCCCCGGCCTAATGCACAGTACTGCTTTCCAAATTATCGTCACCCACAAAACCACCACCACATACGCGCGAGCAGCACAGATGACTGGCCGCTCTGCTGGCCATCACAAAATGATAAATTAAACAAATTAAATGCGTTGACACATGTTTTTGTTTCATTTTTTAATTAGTTAATACATCAAATCAAATATATTGTACCAATGAAAACAATTTTATTCAAAATTATTGAAAACTGAATACTTTAAATATAAAAATTTTATAAGTCAACAACTGAAAACGGACGAGAATCCTCAATAACCCATTGCGAATAGCCACCAAGAATTTTTGTTTATCTTCGTTGCTACCGACATTTAAAGGAGCATTTCGTTGTTGTCAAACGTAGCATTTGTGGCGAACTAGGTTTGATGTCTGCCTCCCATTATATTTTAAAATACGTTTACATTGTACACAAATAACAACATTTTCAATTATTTTATCATTTTCTGTTTGAATAAATGAATACATTTTCCAAATTTAGCTTCTTTTTTAGTTTGTTTAACAATACGATAAACACCATCGTTAATACATATATGTTTTTATTGTCTCAATCTTAATTTCTACTTGTATATTAACATCTAAATCCGACTAGAAATATTTACTGCTTATTTTACTGCAGCGTGCTTGTGCGAATGCATTATCAAAACAAAAAGGCAATGAGCTCTTTTAGTGTGGTGACTGTCACTGCTACCATTTCGAGTGAATGTGCCAATTGCACACTCTCACGAAAGAAAAGACACAACAAGAATTATCAATAAAGTGTGATGTCAACAGCAAGCAATAAAAAAGGCACGAAAACGTGAATATGCATAAAAAGCGAGTGGCATTTTGCGGACCTCTGATGGTAACCTTTTGCCCCTCAACACCCTCTCTCACCAATAAACTGACAATTGCCGCAAGGAAAATTGCCTAATGTAAATATGGACTAATAAAAGAAAAACTGAATGAAATAATTTATAAAAAGTCACACTTTTAAAAAGAAAAATATATAGAAACATCGTTCAACGCTTCTCCTTAGTTGTGAAATAAAACACATTTTTCTCAAAGTTGAAACCCTCAGCATTTATGCTAACGAGGTTATATACACTTTCATACGGGCAAAATGTGCCGCATCGAAATAATGGTTTTAGACTCCAAGTATGTTTGGACCAAATGTGTTTCAGACAATTTGGAGTCGATTGAGCAATGTCAGTCCGTCTGTCTGTCTGGCTGGCTGGAGCGCACGATAACTCTCGAACGGATCAACCAATTCGATCCAAAATTTGGCTTTGGTAATATTTTGTCCAAACATAGTTTAAATTTGAAGATAAGCCATATCGGTCCACTCCTTCATGTACCTCCCCAACAAAAGTTCAAAAATGTTCGGAAAAATTGTGAGCACGATAACTCTTGAAGGGAGTGACCGATGTAATCCATACTTTGCACATCCTAATATATCTACCAGATATAGATCAGGTTCGAATATGTACTATATTTGTCTACTCCTTCTGGTACCTCTCACACACAATTTCGGATAAGTTCACTTTAAGACCTGCTCTCGAATCAGTTTGATTTTTGTTGAAGCGATTTGCATTCGCTACCTCCATTACGACGGTAACAATTTTTTCAAGGGCAAGTCCATATTTCTTGGGAAAACAGCCCGAAAGATGTAAAAAATCCCTATGTCACCATATGTGTCTGTCGGAGAGCACGATAATTCTAGAACTGTTCAACCGGTTTGGTCCAACATTTAGTCTTCGTCATATTACATCCAAACTGCGTTTCATGGGGCAATACTGGTCCACAACCTCCGGTACTTCTCGCCAATATTTAAAAAATGTCACTAAATTGCTAGGACGATATCACTTGAATGGGGCAACCAATTTGGTCCAAACTTTGGATATCCTTATATTTTGTCAAAATTTAGTTTAACTTCTAATATCAGGACCATATCGGTCCTCCCTATTGGTACCTCCCACACAAAGGTTCAACATTTGTGTCTTACTGCAGTTAATTCCTAATCCACATTTCTGTCGGCAAGTTCAAATGTCCAAAAAGGACCACAAAATTCTGAAGAGACCTTTAATACATTCGATCTGTCCGTAGGTGAAAGTTTCACTTCACGTTGGCTGAGGGTATATATCTGTCGGCAAAGCCGACTGACACTTCTTTACTTGTTTTCATTCAATTATAAAATGTATTGGGCATTTAATTTACTAAAAAGCACCACTTCTTTAAGAAAACACAAAACACTGATTTATTCACTCACTTTACCGTCTTTACTCAACGATTGTATTTAGAAAACTGAAGAAAAAATAACAACATAATACAATTTTTTCTTTTCCTCTTCGCTTGCTACGGTGGTTAACAACAACCAAGCAAGAAACACACGTGTTTCGCCGTATACACATCACCAAAGCTTCTGCGTCTCCTAGCTCTTTATTATAAAACAGCATTCCACACTCTTTTACAAAAATGCTCTCTCCACCCATATAAAATATGTTCTAACATAAAAAATATGTTGGTCCCTAGACAAATAAAATTGAGATATGTTGCAAACATATATTTGTTTGGACCCAAACAAATTACGAAAATATTTGTTTGCAATCAGTTCTAAACAAATATTTGTTTGGATTCAAATATATTTCTAACATATATTTTTTCTGGATGTATATATGTATAAAAGTGGCTTATTCCTCCATCAGTCGTGAGAATATTTTTAAACCTCCAATTTGAAATACCTAGATTACTTGTTTTTCCCAAAAGACTGACGATGTTGAATATCGAAAATCATCACATCGCCAAGAGAAGACAAATGCCTGAATTCGTCTTCTTGTTAATTGTCGGGTACATACATATGTATATTACAAACCCGAGGCCACTACCACAATTTTTTGACGTTCTTAAATTACTTTCGTTAGTGGATGTTAAAAGAAGGTTCCCAGATGATATCACAGAAAGGTATATATGTACTTACTTACTTACTTAGCTGGCCTTTTACAGAACATTTGTTCCATAAGCCGAACTAAGAAGAAATCTCCAATCCTCTCTGTTTGCTGCTGTATTTTCCCAATCTGGGATATGTAGCTTTGTGATATCTCGTTTCACTTGTTCGCTCCAACGAAGCTTTGGCCTTCCAGATCTGCGAGAACCTCCATGCGGCCCGTATTTATACGCCTTTTTAGCGGGTTCATCATCACTCATTCTTATAACATGGCCTAGCCATCGCAATCGTTGTATCTCGATTCGTTCAACTATATTGATGTCATTGTATAGTTGATACAGCTCGATGTTCATACGACGCCGATATTCGCCGTCAACCCAGATTGGCCCGTAGTCCTTTACGACGAAGTCCTTTACTACCTCAAAATTATAGGTACCAACATTCACAGATGGTGCTGTGTTTATGGACATATTACGCGTCGATACCATCAACTTGGTTTTTACGCCGTTTACTGCCAGACCAACTTTAGCAGATTCTCTTTCGACTTTTGCAAAGGTGTCAGTTACTTCCTTTACCGATCGACCCATGATGTCAATGTCGTCGGCATAAGCCAGTAACATGTGGCTGTTCGTGTATATCGTTCCATTTCTTTTGACCTTCGCGTCTCGTATGACCTTTTCTAGCAGGATGTTGAATAGATCACACGACAGGCCGTCTCCTTGTCTGAAACCTCTTTTGGTAGTAAACTCTTCGGAGAGGTTCTTTCCAATTTTAACTGAGGATCTCGTCTCAGTTAATGTCATTCTACAAAGTCGAATGAGCTTTGCAGGAATACCAAAATCAGACATGGCTTGGAACACCTTTGAACGTATAGGGCTGTCGAA
Organism: Musca autumnalis; assembly: GCF_047663935.1. Lineage (NCBI taxonomy): Eukaryota > Metazoa > Arthropoda > Insecta > Diptera > Muscidae > Musca > Musca autumnalis. The sequence continues at coordinate 111,858,122 of NW_027411977.1, read as the reverse complement.
TGCTGCTTTATAATCGACGAAAAGATGGAAGGTGTCGATCTGCATTTCTTGGGTCTTTTCCAGGATTTGTCTCAAGGTAAATATCTGGTCAATGGTGGATTTGCCAGGTCTAAAGCCGCACTGATAGGGTCCAATAATTTCATTGATCCTAGGCTTTAGTCTCTCACACGATATGCCAGATACTATCTTATATGCAATAGGGAGCAGACTTATGCCCCTATAATTGGAGCACACAGTCTTATCACCCTTCTTGTGGACTGGACATAGGATGCTCACGTTCCAATCGTCGGGTACGCGTTCTCTCTGCCAGATGGTGCTAACTAGCTGATGCATACACCTTATCAGCGTGTCGCCTCCGGTTTTGAACAGCTCGGCTGGTAGGCCATCTGCTCCTGCCGCCTTATTATTCTTCAGCCGGTTTATTGCTGTCCTTACCTCATCTTGGCTGGGCGGTATACATTCAATACCATCATCTGGGATTGGATCTGTGGTATCTTCGCCGTCTTCACTGCTATCGGATACCAACAGTTTGGAAAAATGTTCTTTCCATATCCTGAGCACACTATCTGTATCAGTTACCAAATTACCTTGTTGATCTCTACAGGAGGATATTCCTGTACCAAAGCCATCAGTTTGATGCTTCACTCTTTGGTAGAATTTTCGGACTTCGTTCTGTCTCCTGTACATCTCCATTTGTTCACACTCCCTCTTTTCCATTTCTTTCTTTTTCCTGCGGAAAACACGTTTCTCCTCTCTCCTTTTCTCCCGATACCTCTCTCGTGGGCTACGCGTTGCTACTGATTGTAAAGTAGCCCTATATGCCGCATTTTTTTCTTCGGTAGCAGCACGGCACTCCTGGTCATACGACGGATTCTTTGGTGGAGGTCTCTGGTATCCAAGTACTGATTTTGCGGCTGTTTGCATGGAGTGGGCAATATTTTGCCATTGTGCTGATATGTTATCGGGACGAGAAGCGCTATCATTAAGCAATTGGGTCAGTTGAGTGGAATATGCTGTGGCTATCTGTTGTGTTTGCAGCTTGGCGATGTCCAACTTTCGTGTTGTGTCTGTCCGTGCTTTATTTGCAACGTTTAGACGTGTACGTACCTTTGCTGCAACGAGGTAATGGTCCTAATCTATGTTTGATCCTCGGAACGATCGTACATCCAACACGCTCGATGAATGTCTTCCATCTATCACAACGTGATCAATTTGATTTATTGTTCTTTGGTCTGTAGACAGCCAAGTGCCCTTATGAATATCGAGATGATTAAATCTGGTACTGCTAACTACCATGTTTTTTGCCGCTGCGAAGTCTATCAGCCTCATTCCATTGTCTGATGTTTCACTATGTAGACTGAATTTCCCAACTGTTTGTCCAAAGATATTCTCCTTTCCAATTTTGGCATTAAAATCGCCTAGAACAATTTTAATGTCATGGGCAGGACAACGGTCATATGTTTCTTCTAAGCTCTCGTAGAATATATCTTTGGTCTGTTCGTCCTTGTATTCGGTTGGGGCATGAGCGCAGATAAAGCTGATGTTGAAGAATTTTGCTTTAAATCGAATTGTAGCAAGTCTTTCATTCACTGGGGTGAAGCTGGAGACCAGATGTTTTAACCTCCGACCAACTACAAAACCGCAACCAAACTCATGCTTTGTGTCATGGCAGCTATAATACAGTGCGTCACCTTTAGGTGTTGTTGTGACATCTTTCCCAGTCCATCGTATTTCCTGTATAGCAGTAATATCGGCTTTGTACTTTCCAAGTACGTCTGCCAATGCGAAGACTGCACCTTCTCTATAAAGAGTGCGAACATTCCAGGTGCAGATTCGCAGATCATGGTCCTTAAAACGTTTGCGGGGTTCGTCAACTTTAGAGGGGTTTGTTTTTCTTTTCTTTCGTTTTTTCATAGTAGGCTGTTTCTTCTAGGGGAGGGTTACTAACCCGACGCCCAAACCCAAGTTTTTAACGTTCTTATGGGTGAACGCGCGGCACATGTTAGCTCACTACCTTTAAAGGGTGTTAAAGGCAGTTCCCCAGGTGACACCACGGGCAGGTCAGTGTCCACTTGAGATGAAAGAGGGACCAAGATAAATCCTGGGCTTTGCCATGTTAAAACCGGTCAGGACCATTCCTTGGTATCTTCCATCCCCTACGTCACCCAAGGTATATATTTATGTACTTAATATATGTATGTGAGCGACCAAGACAGACCGATCGGAATCGGTTCTTGGTAATAATCATCATCTACGTTACACAACACATTAGATCTGTATAGTAATATAAATACAAAGATAAGAAATAACAAAGCTTCAACAGAATATAATAATCTCGTATCCATGTCTGGTTGATTATAATTCTCGCAATCATTTGGTTGTTGCCCCCTTGATTGTTTGCTAAGTGTCAATTAATAACTTTATTATATTTGTTCAATAGATATTTGATGTCATACAAAAAAAGTGATCAGGACAAACTAACAATGGTGATGCGAAACACAAGCATTGTTTCCCAGGGACCAAGCGACAAAAGGTTTCATCAACACATAAACACACTTTTCTTTCATATGCTATCCTTTTTTCGTGAGTCCTTTCTTATGCAAATGAGAATGGCATGCTAACAAGAAGCTGCATGGTTGTTTAAAAAGGTAGATAGGCTCACACACAACTTACATATGTATGGATGTGTTACTCTTGCTGCAAATCTGCCTGTCTGACGGTGGTCTGTCCCAGTCCGTGACTTACATACCAAAACAATGCTTAGTGGTGAAAGGATTGCATTGTTTAACCCCACAAACGCAATTTCAATAGTTTTCTTTTAGTTATCGTCCTTTTTATAGAAGACGATGTAGAATGAGTGATTATTCTTCTTAAAGAAAATTCAAATTGGCCGGCTGCAATGCCTAAAGAAAATTCCAAATGCAAATGTGTTGCAAGGAAATGACCTTAAGCGGTTTTAATGCCATAAAGTAGACAATTGCTGACTGAATATTGTCCAAAGCTGTGGCAATTTCAATCAATCATCCAGCAATTTGAATATGTTGATGATGCATCATTACTTGATGATTTTTGAAAACGTTTGGGATTTTGATTTCCCGAATTGTTACAGGCACTCGCAATCGGTATATTAAGAGAAAATAGAAAATTTATAAAATATTCACGTAAAGGAATTTCGAAAATTTCCCACAAAAACTCATTTTTAAAAATTGTGTACAGTATCGACGATAGGATATATTGCCGCTACCATGGTGAAGGAAATGCTAACAAACAAATAATAGTTTAGGTGATGGTCTCTGCTCGAAGATTCCTCCGAGTTAATCCGGTTCATAGAACCAGTCGCCGTGGGATTGCATATTTATTGTATATCTCTGCAAATAATTCGCATGTCCCTTGTTTTCTCAGTTTTGTTGTTTTTCTTGTAGCAACTAGTGAAATGAGAACACAATGACTAGATATAGAATTACTTTGAGATCTCAAAATTTTTGTTAACAATCAAAAATCAATAAATTATTGACATTCTAATCGTTCAATCTGTTGATTCAACACAATTGCCACACTCCAAATATTTGTCAATAACCCCAATAAGATTGCAAAAATAAAAAAAGAGTTGTGCAGTTTTCAGGATTTGCAATTCAGAGGGTATTTTGGTAAATAGGGGTGGTTCTGTTGATACGTATTGCAAAAACAAAATGAGAATGTAATGTTTGCTATTAGGGGTTTTAAAGCCGAGTATGTTGTCACCTCTTGTGCCCATTGTATAATTTCCAATAATAAATAGTTCATTTGGCAACACGTTCTGTGAAAGCTTGGCAATGCAAAAGAATTCGCTATGATATGTACATATCGGAGACTTTATACTAACACAATAAAAACCATCAGAAATTACAACAGAGTAATTTCAGACTTAAACAGTTCATGCCTGTTTGAAGGAATTCAGAAAATTGACAAAAAACTGCATAATTTGGAAAATGATTGATTGAAATTCTGGCAGCAAAATTTGGAGAAAAAAATTCCGTATAAACTTTCTATAAACCGCTTAAGGTCATTTGTCATGAATTAAAATTTTCTCCTTAAGCCATGGCAGAACTGTGTCTTACTGAGAGAAATTTACATATTCTTAAAGGTGAACCCCTCACCCCTTTTGTGTGTAAGTAAGGACACCGTGCAACACCCTTAGACGACACATAAGCATCTATTCGGTATGCAAGTCATATCGAGGATAGGCCGATTTATCATTACCCACGAATATTAATGATCATCAATGATTTGTGGATGCAAGCGGATCAAACTCCTTATGGACACGTTGAGGTAAACATTTGCATAATAAAAATTTAGGGTTTGGCTGTCACCGGGTAAATTATTTTTAAACTGGATGTCATGGGAACAAAGGCCACATTGTAAACGGAACAATGCTAAATAGAATCAATATTTGATCAAACAAAAATAATATAATAAACTTATTAATTGACACTTAGCAAACAATGCATGGAAGAAGATAATGTAAAGAATTCAATATTTGTTACAAAACTCTTTTCTCTAGGAAATGAGTGAGTGGCCAGTATTAAACCGCACCCATTGGGAAATTCTGTTGTAACTTATTTTTGGTTAAAGACGAAACATTTCGAATGAAATTTCTAAATAAAATCCGATATCACTAGGCGGCAGGGATCTGCGGCCACTTTATTTTTGTCCCACCAAAATAAGAAAAAACAAGTAAGAAAAGTCTATAGTCGGACGGAGCCGACCATGGGATACCCTATACCACTATCCCTGGACAATCGCTCTCCACGGAACTTCTTTTCAATGATTGTGAAAATTTAATTATCAAATATCAGAGATGTAACGTATAATACTTATGACCAAAAGCAAAAAGTTATCTAGCATGACAAAGACATTTTTGCAGCAGGAAAGGAAAATTTAGTTCACGTAAAATGTAATGAAACCCACTTATGTAGTACTACTACTACTTCCGTTGTTTAACCGCTACGTTATTGAAATTTTTACCAATTTCACACAAAAGTTTTAGTCCATTTAACCCGCTAAGTACTATCTGATCTTCACCTTGCACAGTGGATCCACCCATTAGCCAAAAATAAAAAATGGATGTCAGAATTTTTTTTACAACATCTGGCAACTCTGACAGCTATGACATGGACCTTTTTAAAAATATATTAATTTTTGTTTCATTCGAACGCGATCTTCTTAAGAATAGCTCAAAAGTCGGAACATTTACTAATATTTTTTGTTGTGAATACAACCTATACTTTAAGTGTAAGTAAATATGTATATTCAAAATATCGCGAAACTAATACGTATAGCAAAATATTATAGGGTATTTTGAAGGAGAAGGTAATAGCTTAATTTTCGTTAAAAAAATAGTGTTTTAGCGTGTTGTGGAATTCTAGTTAGCTGCATATTTTCTTAGTGTATTTTGTAATGCCAATTCGATCATATACTTAGTTTTGACCGAAGGTTTTAGTCATGATGCCCACCAGTGCCCACCTCGGCAATAATTTTCCAAAGTAGTTCATGGGTTCAAGATTATTCAATATTTTGTTTTTCAAAATAGTCAGGCTTAATCCCATAGTCGTTGTTTTAATATTTTATTAAAACAACTTTAATTTATTAGTGGGAAAAAATTGGCGATGTTTACCAAGGGGTAAGGCAGGGTGACGTAGGGGATGGAAGATACCAAGGAACGGTCCTGACCGGTTTTAACATGGCAAAGCCCAGGATTTATCTTGGTCCCTCTTTCATCCCAAGTGGACACTGACCTCCCCGTGGTGTCACCTGGGGAACTGCCTTTAACACCCGTTAAAGGTAGTGAGCTAACATGTGCCGCGCGTTCACCCATAAGAACGTTAAAAACTTGGGTTTGGGCGTCGGGTTAGTAACCCTCCCCTAGAAGAAACAGCCTACTATGAAAAAACGAAAGAAAAGAAAAACAAACCCCTCTAAAGTTGACGAACCCCGCAAACGTTTTAAGGACCATGATCTGCGAATCTGCACCTGGAATGTTCGCACTCTTTATAGAGAAGGTGCAGTCTTCGCATTGGCAGACGTACTTGAAAAGTACAAGACCGATATTACTGCCATACAGGAAATACGATGGATTGGGAAAGGCGTCACAACAACACCTAAAGGTGACGCACTGTATTATAGCTGCCATGACGTAAAGCATGAGTTTGGTTGTGGATTCGTAGTTAGTCGGAGACTAAAACATCTTGTATCCAGCTTCACTCCAGTGAATGAAAGACTTGCTGCAATTCGAATAAAAGCTAAATTCTTCAACATCAGCTTTATCTGCGCTCATGCTCCCACTGAAGAAAAGGATGAACAGACCAAAGATATATTTTACGAGCGCTTAGAAGAAACATATGACCGTTGCCCTGCCCATGACATTAAAATCATTCTAGGCGATTTTAATGCCAAAATTGGAAAGGAGAATATCTTTGGCCCAACAGTCGGGAAATTCAGTCTCCACAGTGAAACATCTGACAATGGTATGAGACTGATAGACTTTGCAGCTGCAAAAAACATGGTAGTTAGCAGTACCAGATTTAATCATCTCGATATTCATAAGGGCACCTGGCTGTCTCCAGATCAGAAAACAAGAAACCAAATTGATCATGTTGTGATAGATGGAAGACATTCATCGAGCGTGTTGGATGTACGATCGTTCCGAGGCGCAAACATTGATTCGGACCACTACCTTGTTGCAGCAAAGGTACGCACCCGCTTAAACGTAGCAAACAAAGTACGAACAGACACAACACGAAAGTTAGACATCGGTAAGCTGCAATCACAACAGATAGCCACAGCATATTCCACTCAACTATCCCAATTGCTTAATCAAAGCCCTCCTCATCCCGATAACATATCAGCGCAATGGCAAAGCATTGCCCACTCCATGCAAACAGCCGCAAAATCCATACTTGGATACCAGAGACCTCCACCAAGGAATCCATGGTATGATGAGGAGTGTCGTGCTGCCACCGAAGAGAAAAATGCGGCATATAAGGCTACTTTACAATCCGTAGCAACGCGTAGCGCACGAGAGAGATACAGGGAGAAATAGAGAGAGGAGAAACGTCTTTTCCGCAGGAAAAAGAGAGAGATGGAAAAGCGGGAGTGAAGAATGAAGTCCGAAAATTCTACCAAAGAGTCAAGCATCAAACTGATGGCTTTGGTACAGGCACATCCTCCTGTAGAGACCAGCAAGGTAATTTGGTAACTGATACAGATAGTGTACTCAGGATATGGAAAGAACATTTTTCAAATCTGTTGGTATCCAATAGCAGCGAAGACGACGAAGATACCACAGTCCCAATCCCAGAAGATGGTATTGAATGTATACCGCCCAGCCAAGATGAGGTAAAGACAGCAATAAATCGGCTGAAGAATAATAAGGCAGCAGGGGCCGATGGCTTACCAGCCGAGCTGTTCAAAACCGGAGGCGACACGCTGATAAGGTGTATTCATCAGCTAGTTAGCACCATCTGGCAGGAAGAACGAGTACCCGACGATTGGAACCTGAGTATCCTGTGCCCCGTCCACAAGAAGGGAGATAAGACTGTATGCTCTAACTATAGGGGCATAAGTCTACTCCCTATTGCCTACAAGATCGTGTCAGGGATATTGTGCGAACGACTAAAGCCAATGGTCAACGAGATTATTGGACCATACCAATGCGGCTTTAGACCTGGCAAGTCCACCATTGACCAGATATTTACCCTGCGGCAAATCCTGGAGAAGACCCAAGAGATGCAGATCGACACCTACCACCTTTATGTCGATTATAAAGCAGCCTTCGACAGTCCGCTGCGCTCAAAGGTATTCCAAGCCATGTCTGAATTTGGTATTCCCGCAAAGCTCATCCGGCTTTGTAAAATGACTTTAACTGACACGAGGTCCTCAGTTAAAATAGGAAAGAACCTCTCCGAAGAGTTTGGTACCAAAAGAGGTTTCAGACAAGGAGACAGCCTTTCGTGTGACCTCTTCAACATCCTGCTAGAAAAGGTTATACGAGAGGCAAACGTCAAAAGAAGTGGCACAATCTACACCAACAGTCACATGTTACTTGCTTATGCTGATGATATAGACATCATGGGTCGATCAGTAAAAGAAGTAACTGATACCTTTATAAAGGTCGAAGGAGAATCTGCTAAAGTGGGTCTGGCGGTAAACGGTGAGAAGACCAAGTTGATGGTGTCGACGCGCAATGCGTCCATTGAGCTCGGACCGACTGTGGAAGTTGGTTCCTATAATATTGAGGTAGTAAAAGACTTCGTCTACCTCGGCACCTCCGTCAACACAACAAACGACATCAGTTGTGAAATAAAAAGAAGAATTGTATTGGCCAACAGATGCTACTTTGGATTAAGTAAGCAGTTTAAAAACAAAGCCACATCTCGTCAAACAAAAATAACGCTCTACAAAACACTGATACTACCCGTGCTGATGTATGGCTCCGAAGCCTGGGTACTTGCGCAAGCAGACATGGCAGTGCTTGGTGTGTTTGAGAGAAAAATTCTTCGAAAGATCTATGGACCAATCTGCGTTGACGGTGAATATCGACGTCGCATGAACCACGAGCTGTATCTGCTATACAACGACATGAATATTGTTAAACGTATCGAGATGCAGCGATTGCGTTGGCTAGGCCATATCATAAGAATGAGCGATGATGAACCCGCAAAAAAGGCGTATGTACACTACCGCTCACTTGAATAGAACCCCCCTGCAAAATTTTTTTCAACCTCCATTTTTTCCAAATTATACAAGATATGAAATTATTAACTTTTATTATATTTTGCTTCATGTGTTTTGAGTAAACTTAGTCATTCATTTGCATTCAAATCCAATTTGTATAAGAATTATGCAAGGAAAACAAAATAAAGTCAAAAATTTAAGTAAAAAAAATTGGCTCATTTGAATAGAACCCCCCTTTAAAACTTGGGAATACAGAAAGATTGTAGTAGAATATAGATGCATATTTACTCTATATTGAAAACGAAGTACTTTCAGTAATATTCAGTAAAAGTATATCCCTCCTGATTAAGGATACACCCGTATATCCTGCTTTGACAAGGATTCTTTAAATAATCGGGTTTAATGCCCAACAAAGCTTGCTTTTTTCATTCAACAAGTTTATTTTTGGAAGCGTGCTGTCTCCTTTAGTCGTACATTTTACGCATAAATCAATCCCATACATTTTAGATAATATTTTCCACTCTAGAATATGGCGGTCCCCCAAGGACATCCGCATTTCTTTTCAAAATTTTAGGTTTTTATGACTCGAAGTGCACAAACGTTTATAAAATCGTGATGAAATTTCCACCCGGGATATCCAAAAATGTTACTCACTACTGGATATGTCTGTTTCAGAACTCCTTTGTAAATTGTCGTGCGCATTTAGGGCGAAAGAAATTGACGCCCAAGTCCTTCATAATTAGTAAGGACTATCCTTATTAAGTAAACAATTGCGTAACTACAGAACTAATTTTTTCGCGTCTTTGAATGGAAGACCATCTTCTAAATTGTTTCTGTAGCGATGAATGTGCTTTTATGGTGCTGGAAGGCATTACTAATTATTGAGGACATGAGCGTCAATTTACTTCACCTTAATGCGTACGACAATTTATAAAGGAGTTCTGAAACAGACATATCCAGTAGTGAGTAACATTTTTGGATATCCCGTGTGGAAATTTCATCACGATTTTATAAACTTTTGTACACTTCGAATCATAACAACATAAAATTTTGAAAAGAAATGCGAAAATCCTTGCGGGTCCGCCATATTCTACAGTGGTAAATATTCTCTAAAATGTATGGGAATGATTTATGCGTAAAATATACGACTATAGGAGACAGCACGCTTCCAAAAATAAACTTGTTGAATGAAAAAAGCAAGCTTTGTTGGGCATTACACCCGATTATTTAAAGAATCCTTGCCAAAGCAGGATATACGGGTGTATCCTTAATCAGGAGGGATATACTTTTACTGAATATTACTGAAAGTACTTCGTTTTCAATATAGAGTAAATATGCATCGATATTTTACTACAATTTTTCTGTATTCCCAAGTTTTAAAGGGGGGTTCTATTCAAATGAGCCAATTTTTTTACTTCAAATATTGACTTTATTTTGTTTTCCTTGCTTAATTCTTATAAAAATTGGATTTGAATGCAAATGAATGACTATGTTTACTCCAAACACATGAAGCAAAATATAATAAAACTTAAACATTTCATATCTTGTATAATTCGGAAAAAATGGAGGTTGAAAAAAATTTTGCAGGGGGGTTCTATTCAAGTGAGCGGTAGTGTATACATGCCACATGGCGGTGCACGCAGAATTGGCAGGCCAAGGAATAGATGGCGCAAACAAGTGGATGATGAGATGACAAGGCGCGGTATTCCAGTGTGCAAAGCAACAAATAGAGAGGAATGGAGATCTCTTCTTAGTTCGGCCTATAGAACAAATGTTCTGTAATGGGCCAGCTAAGTAAGTAAGTAAGTAAGGCAGGGAATACTATAGTTTCAGATCTCGCCACAGATCTTCATCAGTTCCCTTATTTCTTGTTTTTCAACAAGAAACTTTTTATACCCAAGTGTCAATTGCCCTTGGTAAACATCGCCAATTTTTTCCCACTAATAAATTAAAGTTGTTTTAATAAAATATTAAAACAACGACTATGGGATTAAGCCTGACTATTTTGAAAAACAAAATAGAAGTCGTCATCCCAAACAAAAAACGCCAACCCTCCTAATTGTGAGACCGGGTACCGTCAAAATGTTGTTTATTGCTGTAGTATGCAATACCAACAAATTAGTTATGTGCTTTTTCGTCGAGAATCGACGAACGCATAGCAGTGGGAAAAATTTGGTTTTGTTTGCAAGTTAAGTTGCTAGAGTTTAGGTAGTGCGAAAGAAATTCTCGATCAGAGTGTTTCTTTGCGCACGTATCTATTTGAGCTAGCAATTGACACTTGGGTATAAAAAGTTTCTTGTTGAAAAACAAGAAATTAGGGAACTGATGAAGATCTGTGGCGAGATCTGAAACTATAATCTAATCCTAAATTGGTTGGATTTTATGTTGTTTTGGAGATTGTTTTGTTTCTCCAAGCCTATTTTTGCATCATAAGATAATCGGGACCTTTGCTCATGTCGTTCTGTATTAACAGCATAAAACAATTCTTACCGCATATCCCCTCCAGATGGGAATGGGGGGAGAACGTTACGCTCGTGGTTTCTTAAAACACTCTTCCAGCAGCACAAAGCTGTAACTGGAGCAGTGGCGTGATTTTTACATATTTTTGGCCACTTTCTCCATACAAGTGGATCCACTGTGCCTTGGTTTGTACGCTTCTACTTCATCATAAACTCAAACTTTGTTTACAATTTTGGGGGTTATTATTTTGACCTACAGAGCCGCTACAAAATTGGTTAAAATTTTGTTTTTGGTCCATTTCATCCCCTGAACATTTCACGATCACCACCAAAAACTAATCATTTCTATTCTGGCCCGAACCCAACCTCCTTAAAAAATTTTTATGGACGGACACACATCGCTAAATCGCTTTATCTCGTCGAGATATGAATTTCGGCATACCAGATAAGGGATCTAGGACGAATATTTCGTGGTGTTACATAAACTTTTGGAGAGATAATAAGTAGCATGGGATAAAAATGTGGTTCTCTACACAGAACCCATTATATATTAGGCAGTGGGTCCGTTATCTAGCAAACAATTTATTGCAATTTACATCAGAGGAAAGGTCAGTAGTTTTTTTTTCCATATGTAGGCTACTTTGCGAAATATATATGTCCTCAAGGAATTTAAATATCGACCAAAAATATTTTTTTTATATTTTTCATACAAAAGTAATGGTCCATTTCACCCGCTAAAGAATATCAGATCATCATTCAAAATTGTAGGCATCTTTTTCGACCTATACTCTTACCCGGTGCAAAATTTCGTGACTATTGATGTATAATTGCGACTTCTAGCGAGTTTATTATTACACTACAAACAAATAACGAATTTTTTAGGCTGTAACTCTGTTATCTGATCATGCACACCAACATAATTGACATCAATTGAAAGGTCAAGCGTTCCACTTTCAAGTATATCTCACTTGTCCGGAATGTCACTTCCAGGAATTAAGATATAAGCTGTATATTAAAAATTTTCACAATTTTCACACAAAAGTTTTGGTCCATTTAACCCTCTAAATATTATCCGATCGCCATCTCAAATTGCAAGCTTTTCCTTTGTGATATACTCTTACCTTGTTTAAAATTACGAGTTGATCGGACTATTATTGAGACCTACAGAGCCGCTAGAAAATTGGATAAATATTATGTTTTTGGTCCATTTCACCCGCTAAATATTTCACGATCATCACCAATAAGAATAGGGATCTATTCTGATCTGAACCCGACCTCCATACAAAATTTCGTGACGATCGGTCCATAATTGCGGCCTGGAGCGTGTTTACAATTTATAATGGACAGACGGACGGACGGACAGACACACATCTCAAAATCGCTTTATCTCGTCGAGATATGAAGATTGGTATACCACATTGGGGGTCTCCGACGAATATTTCGCGGTGTTACATGAATTTTTACCAAAACAAACTTATAATACCCTTTTCCACATTGTGGTATAGGGTATAATAAAATGTTTACTCAAAAATATATGTCCAATTCACGTTGACTTATTCTTTCAAAAATTCCCACGATCTTTCAACTTTTTTTGGTAAAAATTACAAAAAATCCAAAGAGGTTTTTTGGCGAGTTTTTATGAATATCCTTAACATATAAAAAAAAATATCAATTTTTTAAGGATCATAAAAGAAGAATCTACCCTCTCCAAAGTTGAGCAAATTGTCTTTAACAAAACAAAAAAAGACAAACAGACATTATGGGCACATTTGCATATGGACGTCTTTAGGACATCAATGCGTCAGTGTACAAACCACCACCGTAATCGCTAGGAAAAGTAATAGTATTAAATCCTTTTATTTATTAACAGGCACAGTAAGGTATCGATAGGAACGTGTTTAGCATAAAAAACTGATTTTTTATAAGAAAATGTGGAAGATTTTTTTCTTGGTTAATCCCAATTTATTCAAATTGATTGCATCGTGAGAAGAAATTTTCATATCGGGGAATAGAAAATGAAATGTTCTGTGGTTGTTATTGAAGATGCTGCTAAGGACACCACATCTGCTGGATTGTTTACGCGAAATACTGGAACAAATTGAAAAGAAAGTGTTGTAAATTATTTGTGTACCCAGATGTTTTGAGAATTTTTTGATTATAATGTTTAAGATTTTTAGTAAAAAAAAACAAGTAAGAACGACGGACCGAAATTTTTTACCAGCAAGAACAATTAATTTCCTTTCGTTTCTTTCCTTCACGCGAATTCCTTGGAAAATCCCTTTATATTTACTAGCAAAATGCCCGCTACTTCATATGCGGAAAGGGAATAATATACGAATAAACAATATTTAATACGAAAATGGTGGACACTGAAAATTTTAATTGATATTTCATTTAAATACAGTTCGAATGCCTTTAGTTCGAAATTCCAAAAACGACCTTATCGCACCGCTGCACATCGACAGCAACCCACATTTTATATTTCAGTCCACGTTTTATTAGAACGGTACGAATATTTTAATGATTTATCCACATTTTCCAACCGAAGTAGCTGTTATTTCGGAATTTGTGATATCAAAATGTAGGAAACCTTTATTCAAAAAATGTTACTTAATGTGCACGTTTTGACCTGCCCCCTATAAAACAATTAATTTTTTGAGACATTTTAATTTAGGCCTCTTTGTTCTCAGGGGATAAAAACCTTCTTGTAAAACATAGATTTACGTTTTCGAATATACCTTCTAAAATGTCAAGAATAAAAAAATTGTTCAAAATATACTTTGAATTTTTGATTTCAGTGCATTACTTAACTAATTGCCCAAACTACATCAATCCTATACTCCAACAGTAATCTTTATTCCAAATTTCAGAATTCCACCTCTGTCCATTCATACAAATCCAAATTGTACCAAGTTTAGTACCATTTACCACTTTTAGTACACATAAGTACGAATTTACAAAAGTACCCCCATATCTCTATCTTACACTTCCACAGCAATCTTAATTCCAAATTTCAGGTTTCCAGCTCTATCTGTTCACCCAAATCCAGGTTGTACTAAATTTAGTACCATTTAGAACTTTTCGTACACATGAGCACGAATTTCCAAAACCAGTTCCTTTTATAAACACCACTTCCCAGCCTTGATTTCCATGCCAAATTCCAAGATTCTAGCTCTATCCGTTGAAAATATACAATTGGTACTAAATTTAGTAACTTTTCGTACACTTATGGGTCGAAATTCCAAAAACATTTTGGTACACCTTTCTAACTCTCCATGAGTTACCCTCATTTCAAATTTCAGAATTCTAGCTCATCCCGTTTGCCTAATACAAAGGGAACCATATTTAGTACCTTTTAGTACTTTTCGTACCCTTCTAGGTAGAATTTCCAAAAACCCAGCCTTATCTCACCCCTACACACCGACAGCAACCCACAGTCAAAATTTCAGTTTTCTAGCTTCAGCGGTTTCGTCTGGGCGATGATATACATGTCACTCACTTATCACTAAGCTCTTTTATATATTTAGATAGTTACAGTGTCGGCCAAAACTAAAGCACCCTTTCAGTAAATTTTCTAAAATGATATTTTTTTTAAGAAAACAATGTTGTAGATTTTTTGTATTTTTCTGTTTATTTATTTATATCTTTTTTTTTCGGACAAAACTAAAGAGTTACAAAAAAACTATTGAAATCAATATTTCGTTGCGTATCCATTATTCTGGATGACACAAGCACATTTTTATTCATAGAGGATATTAAATTATTATTTATTGGAGGCTACTTTTTCGGATTCAAATAAATTTTCTTTGGTTTTGCATTTTTTTAGAATAATTTATGAGTTAACGATTTGTTAACAAGTCTCAATTGAGAGCTATGGTCAGGGGATTGGGCAGGCCAATGTAGAACTTCTGTTAAATTGTTTTGGAATGACTTCTTAAGCACTTTCGATACATGCTTTTGCTCGTTATCTTTCTGGAATGTCCATTTAAGTGGCATCTCTTCCTCAGCATAAGGCAACATCACGTCTTTTAATACATTACGATACTTGAAACGATCCATTATTCCATTAATTTTATGAATTGGTTCAATCCCTTGTCCCGAGAAAAATCCAAGACCATTATGTTCCACCTCCTTGTTTTACAGGATTTAACCGTGAATCCTGAATCCTTTAAATTAAACTTAGATTCATCAGAAAACAGTTCAGTTCGGATGGGTCTTGCCGATATCCAGTCTGGCTTTTTCATTTCTTTTGTCTATATGACAGGTTTTTTTGCTGGTCGTCGACTGAATAAGCCGGCGTCTACCGCTCTTCTGTGAATCATTCTTTTGCTAATTTTTATATTTAATCGATTTCGTATTTGACCAAAAGATGCTGTAGCATCATTTTTGGACGAATTTTTGAGCAATATCGGGTGATGTTTTGGTATAGCCCCCTTATAGCGGTACCTTCCGATTTTCGGTATTTTGAGGATTTAAGGCACATTTTCCTACTAAATTAGCTGTATTTTGGTAATGATGAAATTTTGGTGGAAAAGTTTTGTGACCCCTAGGAACCTAAGTACCAAAATACAGCTAATTTAGTAGGAAAATGTGCCTTAAATCCTCAAAATACCAAAAATTGGAAGGTACCGCTATAAGGGGCTATACCAAAACCGATATTGCTCATATTCATCCAAAAATGATGCTACATCATCTTCTGGTCAAATACAAAATCGCTTAAATTTAAAAATTACCAATACCCCAAAATATTATCTCATAATCATGTTAAATTGCAAGGTTCCTCTATGTCATAACCTCAACCGCTACAAAAGTAAAAATTTTGTTGTTGGTCCATTTCAATTACAATATATGTCTGTTCTGGTCTGAAGCTAACCTCCATACAAAATTTCGTGACGATCGGTCCATAATTGCGGCCTGGAGTTTGATTACAATTACAGACGGACGGACATACGGATACACATCGCTAAATTGATTTATCTCGTCGAGATATGAATTTTAGTATACCACATTTGGGGTCTATTTCGCGGTATTACATGAATTATATGGAAAAATCAAAAACTTCATCGCGCGATATCTCAGAAAATTGACCTGTGGCGAAAATTTCCTTTGGGTTCTTAGTACACTCATCAAGGGCTTTCATCTCCTAAAGAAATTTTCCACCCCCCCAAACTTTGAGTTCCATTTTGTGTTACAGTGTAAGTAAACCAAAAAGAAATATTATAATTACCAAAATATGCAATAACAAGTAAGAAAAGCGTTAAGTTCGGTCGGGCCGAACTTTTTATACCCTCCACCACAAATTTCAGCCATTTCGGTGGATTAATGTGGCCACAACCTTCAAAATACCGAAATTCGGAAGGTACCGTTCTATGGGGGCTATATGATGGCGTGGACCTATACCTACAAATTTCTGGGGGAAAGTTTTATACGCCTAAAGAAGACTTAATACCAAATTTCAGCCATCTCGGTGTGATAATGAGGCTAAAACGTTCAAAATATCGAAAATCGGGAGATATTGTATTATGGGGGTTATATCAACACGTGGACCTATATAAACATTTTATGGTAGAAATGTTTCTTAGCCTCTGGAAACACAAAATACCAAATTACAACCAATTCTGTGGTCAAATGGGTCTAATACATTCAAAATATATTAAAATGACGCGTACTTTATATGAGGGCTATACCAAAACGTGGACCTATATAACCCAACTTTGGTAGGAATATTTTTTGGACTCTGGAGACACAAAGTACCAAATTACAACCAATTCGGTGGTAAAATGGGCCAAATATCTTAAAAATTCCTTAAAACGACGACGCGTCATGCGTCATTTTGTATGGGGGCTATACGAAAGCGTGGACCTACATAGCCCGCTTTCAATACCAAAAGTCCTACGTAAATATAACATATTTTCCCAAAATTTCATCAACCTACGTCAATCCGTTCGGACGCTAGAGTGATTTCCACAGACGGACAGACGGACGGACATGGCTATATCGATGTAGAATTGCACGCTGATCAAGAATATATATATTTTGTGGGGTCTACAATGATTATTTCGAGTAGTTACAAACCTAGTGACAAACTTAATATACCCCCATCCTATGGTGGAGGGTATAAAAACAAGCGTTTGAACTTCTAATTTTATTTCATTTTCAGTCCATTAAAAGTTCCTATAGTTGTTAACAATGCATCGTAACACTATTAAAGAATATTGATATAATGTTTGTATCCGAATTATTAATGTTCCTGTTGTTATTATAATTTTCGGGGCTACACCTGGCAGGGTACAATTTGCCCTATTCAAAAATTGCATCTTCGTGCAACTGAAAACGCCAAACATAAATTTGCATATGATCATCATTTCTATTTATTCTCTTGGCATCTCAACATGATGTCAAGAACTCATTACAATTGTTTACAAACTTGCAAATGGCCTTATAATGAAGTTGTAAATCCTAAACCCTTTTTGCGATAATGCCAAAATATGCAAAAATGTGCCTTCCATAGGATATTAGGATTTGAATATGCAAATATTCGTAAATCGTATTTGAATTTCGCACGAAGGGCGAAATTTGCATAATGCAACTAATCTTTTGTATTTGCAAAAACAAAGGAAAACATCCTTTAAGGATTACGCTCGTACACCAACAAGATCATTAATAACATTCCTTAACAAGAGTCGGAATTTTGTCTTTGAACAACCACCAATCGCAGGGGGTTAAATAGCTTCACACAATAGATTTTACTCAACGAGAGTAACAGCAAACAAAGACAAACCTCAATTTGGCACCTTCCTTAGTGCCAATTCACATTGGCAATCGATCGATGATCATTTCGTTGTTGCAAAATCAATATCGCATGTGTTGAATAGGATTATGACTTTTTGACATTTTTTTTATCAAAAATGATTTCCTGTAGTAAGAATGAATAACATTTTGCCTATAAATGCCTAAAATAACATTCATTTTATTTTATTATAAAAAAAGTTTCCGTACAAACCATTTTTTTCCAAAAAAATATATTTCCTGTTGCACGATTGAATGACCTTTTTTGTCTATTAATGACTAAAATAACTTTTATTCCATTTAGATATTGAAGAAGGCCCCGCACGAACCACTTTTAATTTTTATGATATAAAGTTATATATAAGTTAAAATGTTATATATAATAATACGATATTATGTTGTTTTTGTTGTTGTAACAGTGTTTTTGTTATGTTTATTTGTTCGTTCCTCTGTTCAATCTGGCTCTGGGTCTATCTCCAGTCCCAGAAAAGTGGCTGCTTCGATGGGATGTAGCCACAGATCCACTGGAGTTAGATGGGTAGGTTTGGCGGGGCAGTTAAAAAGGTGTTGTGTGTCGTGCGGGCCCATGCCGCATACTGGGCATATGTCTTGCACGGCGCGATCGATTTCCGCCCAATACGAATTTAGGCGACTGCAATATCCCGAGCGTAGTTGAGCCAAAACTACTCTGGTTTGTCGTGGCAGCTGACGCTCCTCAGCTGCGATAGATGGAGGATGTACTCCGAGTACTTTATTCACACTATAATTGCTTAAGGCCTTGGCAACTGCGTCCGTGTGAATGCTATTCAATCCTGCTTGATATGCTTGTTGATCTAGGGTTTCTCTCCTGTATCGTTGGACCTCTCCCTCTAGAGCATGGATATCCTTCCTGATCTCCATGAATGGGCCGGGCCTACCCACAAGATGGTGATTGGGATGGCTCACACGATAACATCCAAGCAGGTACTGCAACGAAAGCATCTCATTGTGTTGATTTACAGGAAGAATTTTTGTCTCCTCATGTAGATGTCGCTGTTCTCAGGCCGGCATTCTGGCAAGTTCGAATCTTTTTCCAGTTTGAATCACACAATCTCGGGGACCAGACTGGAGCCGCATAGCTTACCACAGACCGACCTATCGCGTTATACGTGGCCAACAAGGTTTCTTTATCTGCACCCCAAGTGCTGCCGGCCAGGGACTTGAGGACCTTGTTCCTACTATTCAACTTGTCGCAGATAGCTGTGGTGTGTGCGCACGACGTGAATGTAGTGTCGAATGTGACCCCTAAAATTTTAGGGCAGTTTATGGTCGGAATTCTGCTACCGTCGACCACGACATTCAACTCACGTCCAAACTGCGCTGTCCATGTGGTGAACAGAGTGGCTGTAGATTTTGTGGGGGAAATCTGCATATTCCTCGAATGGAACAAGGTGGTAAGATTGGTTAATTAGTTGTTCAGTCTCTCACAGATGTCATCAGGATAGGTACCCGGCGCCAGGATCGTGCAATCATCCGCATACGTCACGATCTCAATGCCGTCTGGAGGGGGTGGAATACAGGAGAGGTAGAGGTTAAACAGTTCCGGAGATATCACCCCACCTTGGGGAACTCCCTGTTTCATTCTACGGGGTTTGGACTTCTTATTCCTGAATTCCACGTACGACTGGCGTCCACACATATAGTTGACTATCCAACGTTTCAAGCTTGGCCGGAGGGTTGTCTGATCAATGTCCTCAAACAGCGTGGAGTGCCTGACTGTATCAAAGGCTTTTGATAAGTCTAGCGCCACCATCACTGTTCTATCGCACGGCCGTCTCTGGTTGAGTCCTTTACAGATATATGTGGTAATGGCGTGTAGCGCTGTTGTCGTGCTGTGCTGCTTACGGAATCCATGTTGATGATCGGCAACTTGATAGCTATTTCTGATACTGGAAGGAGCAAGGCCTCAAGTGTCTTTGCTACGGGCGACAAAAGCGAAATCGGTCTGTACGATTCACTTTTGCTGGCATCCTTGCCTGGCTTCCGTAGTGGGACCACCCTGCCCATTTTCCAGACTTCGGGAACAACGAGGGTGTCTAGCGACAAGTTGAAGACTTTGGTGAGATACTCGACTCCCGGCTCATCCAGCTGCTTCAACATTACCATGGAGATTCCATCAGGTCCCAACGCTTTGGATGATTTAGCGTTCCTGATGGCATTGGCAACATCATCCATTGTAAATTGTGGTGGTTCATCCTCGGCAGGAAGAGATCTGACGTAATACTCTTCTCTTCGCCCTGTCACTCTCGGGATGCTCGACAAACTGTCGATTGAAATTACTTGCGCACCTCTTCGGGTCAGTCAACGTAACGTCGCCAAACGTACTGAGGTCCTATCTTCCCTTCTTCCAGGGTTCGAGAGTGACTTAACCGTTGCCCACAATTCACCTATACCGGCTCCAATGTTGCAGCTCTTCAGATGATTTAACCATTTAACGATGTTATCATCTTAACTAGTGAGAAACAAACGGTTATATAATTTTGTTCATGTCGTGTGACCCTATACCTTGGTTTCAGTTAAATATCAGCTTACAGTGACTTCAAAAAAGTTTGCAAAAGTTCTGAAAAATGCAATTCATTCTTGATCTTGCACAGAAATTTAGCTGTTTGGAAAATAGGTCCAAGTAGTTATTTTAGTTTTTGTGCAACAATATTTTAAGGGGCAAATTTCATTTGCCAACTTAAAACGCGTTTTTCTCGAAAGTGGATTTTTTGAAATGTGTCACTCTTTGAGTCAGTAACCGCTACTTTCACATATTTTGAAGGACAGGAAATTTGTTTGTATTTTCAAGGACTTGGCCAAATTGTTAACAGAATCACCAGTACGCCTTGCTTTTGTAATTATCTGTGGACAGGAAAACTCCTCTTAAACTATTGTTGTTATTGGTCCATGTTTAGTTTAAACACATATGTATATGAGCATGCCTAGCGGCTTTAGTTATTGCCTGTGAATTGTCATTTCGAGTGTTCTATGGACAGGAATTATGCGTGTCAAATTTTGCAGTAAACTTATATACTTTTCCATAATAATATAAATTAGGGCGCATTACATTTCTATGAAAATATCAGTATCAAGAAACTCAACGGATAATCAAGTATTCGACATCACTGTCGGGTAGATAGATTTTCGCATTCAATTGGTTGCTTTAATTGTTTGTTAAGTGTCAATTAATAACTTTATTATATTTATTTAATAAATATTGATTTCATACACAATGCTATCAGGACAAACCGATCGATGGTGCTTCGAAACTAAAGCATTGTTTTCCAGAAGTCTGGCGGCAACACGTTTCCCTTTTCTTTCTTTACTATACTTTCGTGGAGAGTCCTTTTTTATGCAAATCGGAATTCTGCGCTAACAAGAAGCTGAGGCTGATGGGTAATAATTTATTATATGTCACACTGATAGAGTTTCCATATTGCCTGCTTGGTTATTAGAGATCGACAGGCACACACACACACCATACATACGCTTGCTGTAGATCCGTCTGTCTTGCCGTCCGTCGTCTGTCCCATTTCGTGACTTACATACCAAAACAATGCTTAGTGGTGAAAGGATTGCATTGTTTAACCCACCCCACAAAAGATAATAGGGATAGTTTTTTTTAATTCTAGCCAGAAGAAGAAGTAGTGGATACTTATTTCCCTTAAAGAAAATTCAAATTAGACGGATGAAATACCTGAAGATAATTTCAAATGCAAATGAGTTGCTACGATATGACCTTAAGCGGTTTAAATGCCATAAATTAGAGAATTGCCGATGGAATATGGCTCAAAGCTGTAGTAACTTCAATCAATCATTTAGCAATCGAAACAGTTTGATGATGCATCCTTTCGTTTGATGATGATTTCTTTTCGTTCCTATAGAGCTCACACATGTTCTCACCACGCCTGTAGTGGGATTTTCTAACGCATTTTTTGGTTATCGACAAAAATCGTTAAAATTAAAACCCAAAACTATAAAGGAAATATATGAATAAAAGTTGGCAACACTGTTGCTATCGGTGGGACTTAGCGGCAACTTTATTTTGGTTTCTAACTTATCGACAAACTTCGTTAATTATCGAAATTAATTGCAGTGACGTAGGGGATGAGAGATATCAAGGGACGGTCCTGACCGGCTTTAACATGGCAAAGTCCAGGATTTATCTTGGTCCCTCTCTCATCTCAAGTGGACACTGAACTCCCCTTGGTGTCACCTGGGGAGCTGCCTTTAACACCCGTTAAAGGTAGTGAACTAACATGTGCGTTCACCCATAAGAAAGTTTGAAACTTCGGTTTGGGCGACCGGTTAGTAACCCTCCCCTAGAAAAAGCAGCCTACTATGAAAAAACAAAAGAAAAGGAAAACAAACCCCTCTAAAGTTGACGACCCCGCAAACATTTTAAGGACCTTGATCTGCGAATCTGCACCTGGAATGTTCGCACACTTTATAGTACAGTTGGCAGATGTACATTGGCAGATGTACTTGAAAAGTACAATGCCGACATCACTGTCATACAGGAAATACTATGGAACGGGAAAGACGTCACAGCAACACCTAAAGGTGACGCACTGTATTATAGCTGCCATGACGTAAAGCATGAGTTTGGGTGCCGATTTGTAGTTGGTCGGAGGTTAAAACACCTGGTCTCCAGCTTTTCACACCCGTGAATGAAAGACTTGCTACAATTCGAATAAAAGCAAAATTCTTCAACATCAGCTTTATTTGCGCTCATGCTCCCACTGAAGACAAGGACGAACAGGCCAAAGATATATTTTATGAGCGCTTAGAAGAAACATATGACCGTTGTCCTGCCCATGACATTAAAAATATTTTAGGCGATTTTAATGCCAAAATTGGAAAGGAAAATATCTTTGGCCCAACAGTCGGAAATTTCAGTCTCCACAATGAAACATCTGACAATGGCATGAGGCTGAAGACTTCGTAGTGGCAAAAAACATGATAGTAGCACCAGATTTAAACATCTCGACATCCATAAGGTAACCTGGCTGTTTCCAGATCAGAAAACAAGAAATCAAATTGATCACGTTGTGATAGATGGAATACATTCATCGAGCGTGTTGGATGTGCGCTCGTTCCGAGGAGCAAACATAGACTCGGACCACTACCTAGTTGCAGCAAAGGTACTCACCCGGTTAAACGTAGCAAACGAAGTACGAACAGACACAACACGAAAGTTAGACATCGGTAAGTTGCAATCACAACAGATAGCCACAGCATATTCAACTCAACTAGCCCAATTGCTTGATCAAAGCACTCCTCATCCCGATAATATATAAGCGCAGTGGCAAAGTATGGCCCACTCCTTGCAAACAGCCGCAAAATCCATACTTGGATACCAGAGACATCCACCTAGAAATCCATGGTATGATCAGGAGTGCTGCTACCGAAGAGAAGAATGCGGCATATAGGGCTACTTTACAATCCGTTGCAACGCGTAGCGCACGTGTGAGATACAGGGAGAAAAGGAGAGAGGAGAAACGTCTTTTTCCGCAGGAAAAAGAGAGAGATAGAAAAGCGGGAGTGTGAAAACATCAAGATGTACAGGAGCCAGAATGAAGTCCGAAAATTCAACCAAAGAGTGAAGCATCAAACTGATGGCTTTGGTTCAGGCACCTCCTCCTGTAGATACCAGCAAGGTAATTTGGTAACTGATAACGATAGTGTGCTCAGAATATGGAAAGAGCTTTTTTCAAACCTGTTGGTATCCAGCGAAGACGACGAAGATACCACAGATCCAATCCCAGAAGATGGTATTGAATGTATACCGCCCACCCAAGATGAGGTAAAGACAGCAATAAACCGGCTGAAGAATAATAAGACAGCAGGAGCCGATGGCTTACCAGCCGAGCTGTTCAAAACCAGAGGCGATACGCTATTAAGGTGTATTCATCAGCTAGTTAGCACCATCTGG
This sequence comes from Musca autumnalis, assembly GCF_047663935.1. Lineage (NCBI taxonomy): Eukaryota > Metazoa > Arthropoda > Insecta > Diptera > Muscidae > Musca > Musca autumnalis. The sequence continues at coordinate 111,834,206 of NW_027411977.1, read as the reverse complement.
CAGGAAGAACAAGTACCCGAGGATTGGAACCTGAGTATCCTGTGCCCCGTCCATAAGAAAGGAGATAAGACTGTATGCTCTAACTATAGGGGCATAAGTCTACTCCCGATTGCCTACAAGATCGTTTCAGGGATATTGTGCGAACGACTAAAACCTATGGTCAACGAGATAATTGGGTCATACCAATGCGGCTTTAGACCTGGCAAGTACACCTGGGGATGACCCAAGAGATGCAGTTCGACACCTACCACCTATGTGTTGATTATAAAGCAGCCTTCGACAGCCAACTACGTTCAAAGGTATTGCAGGCCATTTCTGAATTTGGTATCCCCGCAAAGCTCATTCGGCTTTGTAAAATAACTTTAACTGACACGAGATCCTCAGTTAAAATAGGAAAGAACCTCTCCGAAGAATTTTGTACCAAAAGGTCCCATATATATAATTCGGATAGATAGCGAGCGCTCTATAGCAATACTGACTTATTAAAATTAGTTATGATTACTAAGATAGAAATCCTTCCGATTCAGGTGTATATAAATTTTCTTTCATATTAAATTAGCTCATAAGTCGTTACATATTCCGAAAACATGAAAGGCGGCCAATAAATCCACTATTTTACTCCTCCGCGGAAAATGGCATGACGGGACAGTGGATCTAAGTACTTTCATTACTGAAGGGAAATTATGTAATTATTCCACGTTGTATACATTAGGGTTATGACTTTTTGAAATTTTTTCTCAAAAATGAAATATATCTTCGTTGTCCATGAACTCCAACACGATAGAATTTTTGCATAAGAACGCTTGAATATTTTTCTGGACAACTTTTGTAGCTCAGTGTCATATCAAATGTGAACTGTCTCAAAGCCAAAACTGCCTGAATGAGCGTTCCAATAATGTACTTGAGAGTTCTTAGTTATTGTCTCATCGAAATAATGGTTTTAGACCCCAAGTATGTTTGGACGAAATGTGTTTCAGACCATTTGGAGTCGTCCGTCTGTCTGTCTGGCTGGCTGGAGCGCACGATAACTCTCGAACGGATAAACCGATTCGGCTCAAATTTTGGTTTTCGTAATATTTTACCCAAACTTAACTTTAAGTTCGAAGATGGGCTACATCGGTCCACTCCATCCGGTACCTCCCCCACAAAAGTTCGAAAATGTTCGGAAAATTTGTGCGCACGATAACTCTTGAAGGGAGTAACCAATTTGGCCCATACTTTGCCCATCGTGAAATGTGTACCAAACTTAGATAAGGTTTCAATATGAACTCAATCGGTCCACTCCTTCGAGTACCTCCCACACAAAATTTCGGAAAAGTTCAGTTTAGGGCCATCTCTCGAATCGCTTTGATTTTTGTTTTAGCGACTTGTATTCACTGCCCTCCATACGATGGTACAAGTTTCATCAGGGGCAAGTCCATACTTCCTGAGAAAATAGCCCGAAAGTGTCAAAAAATCCCTATGACCCGTGTGAGGTGGTTGGAACGCAAGATAACTCTCGAACGGATCTGCCGATTCGGTCCAAAATTTAGCCTTAGTATTATCTTGTCCAAACATAGTTTAAGTTTGAAGATAAGCCATATCGCTCCACTCCTTCAGGTACCTCCCCCACAAAAAAATTCAAAAATGTTCGGAAAAATTGTTCGTACTCTGGAAGGGAGTGGCCGAATTGGTCTATACTTTACACATTCTAATATATCTACCAGATATAGATCAGGTTGAAATATAGACTATATTTGTCCACTCCATCCGGTACCTCCCACACAAAATTTCGGATAAGTTAACTTTAAGACCTGATATCGAATCACTTCGATTTTTGTTGAATCAACTTGCATTCGCTGCCTCAAACCCCCTAGCACCATATGTTGTGGCTGGAGATCCATACGAACATTTTCCAAATGTCATCAAAATTGGACACAATTTGAGTTTTTCGTGCACCAAATACCTCAAATTGGGCGAACATATATGTATATGGGAGCTATATTCAAATATGAACAGATTTCAATATAATTTGGCAGACTTATTTTTTGTCCGAATTTATCGAATTAAAAGTGAACCGAATTTTCGTGTTTGGTGCACTAAATACCTCAAATCGGGCGAATATACATATATACTGGAGATATATCAGAATCTGAACCGATTTAAATATAATTTGGCAAACTTTTTTCTAGTCCCAATTCGGTGACATTTTCCAAATTTCATAGAAATTGGACAGAGTTTGCATGTTTGGTGCACCAAATACCTCAAATCGGGGGAAAATATATACGGCAACTATATCCAAATCGAACCGAACCGATTTCCAGTAAAAGCAATAGCGTTCTTCCTATGGCTAAAAAACATGATCTTCCCCAATTTTCAGCCTCCTTCCTTTCGGGATCAATAAAAACGGATTTTGTTTTTTGACATCGTCACCATGGGTTTATGATATCTACACCTTTTTCAGATGTAATTCGAAACATTTTAGTTGTAATTCGTAACTTTTCATTTGTAATTCGAGAATTCTATATGTAATTCGTAACATTTCATTTGTTATTCGAATTTTTCCATTTGTAATTCGAAATATTTCATTTGTAATTCGAATTACTCTATTTGTAATTCGAATTATTATATTTGTAATTCGAATTATTCCATTTGAAATTCGTATTATTCCATTTGTAATTCGAATGATTCCATTTGAAATTCGAATTTTTCCATTTGTAATTCGAATTATTTCATTTGTAATTCGAATTATTCCATTTGTAATTAGAATTATTTTATTTGAAATTACACATGAAGTAAACATTTTTTAAGAACAATACACATTTTTTAAGAACATACGAACTCTGTCGAAATGGTCGCTTTAATGTTTAATGATTTATATCCTATTTTAGAAGATATGAACCTGACAAAATGATCCCTTTTGACATCAAGGCCTCAAGTCTTTTGGGGCCCATAACCGCGAAAGTCAAAGTAACAGGGTAAAACGCCGGTACACGTGTATTCTTATTTTTTATCTTCCATTAGGCTGCGGTGCCAGAATATGGTTAATTTTTTCGAGTCGCACAGTGTTATCAAAAGACAAATCATTTCACTTCTGGCGCTGTTATTGCCGCCTTACCCTAATCATGCCACAATCACATTTCAACAACACAATTATTAAAATACATTCTTTATATTTAATTCCCTCGCTTGTGCAAATATTTCGCATGTCTGTCGTTTTCAATACGAATTACGGTTTTGACTTTTTCCGTGCAGCACATAACAAAAGAAAAACACAATAATGTCGTATTAAATTACTTCAGGGTTTTCGAGTTTCTGATAACAATCAAAGATCAATAAATTGCTATGATCTCCCGATCTGTTGATTCAACACACAAATGCCACACGCCAATTATTGTCAATATCCTCGATAAGGTTGCAAAATATAGTAAAACCTTTAAGAATTGCAATTGTGTAGAGGGGCATTTCGGTAAATAGGGGTGGTTTTCTTGATATTGCAATAACAATTTGCAAGGGGACTGTTTGCCAATATTTTTAACAAAACCCCGTATGTATACATCGTATGCCATGATCATATAATTTGCAAAAAATAATTGATGTGTTTTTGATTGTTTTAAAACAGCGTTCAGTGTGAGGTTGGAATTAAAAACAATTTGCAAATGTGGCAAGTTGTGATGAAAAACCGATACGTTTTTTAGTTATAGAGTTTGATCATTATACCGTCTGATTTATATTTAGACATACTACGGGATGTATCCTTTTTAAAAACATTTTCTTTGTTTCGCGAAAATGAGCATCGAACTCGCAATCCTCGAATTGGTATTCGGACACACACTCAGACACAATGTGAAGTATTGTATCAAAAATTCCAAAGAATGTTTTTGAATTCAACATTTTCTTAATTAAAAATGCACAATTTTGAAAATGATTGATTGAAATTCTGGTGGCATGATTTGCAGAAACAATCCCGTATAAATTGTTCATAAACCGCTTAAGGTCATTTGTTATAAATCTAAATTTACTCCTTTACCCAAAGCCGAGCTGTGTCTTACTACGGAAACAATTTACATATTCTTAAAGGTAAAGCTCTCACCCCTTGGTAAGGACACAGGGTAATATCCCAAGTCGACAGATAAGTATCGGTTCGGTATGTAAGTCACGTCAAGGGTAGACAGTGTTTTATTACCCCCGAATATTAATGATCATCACTGATTTTGTGGATGCAAGCGGGTTAAACTTCTTATGGGAATGTTGGGTATACATTTGCATAGAAAATTTTAGAACGGGGTAGCTGACTATTACAAGAAGTAAATTATTTTTTAAACTTGATACCTTGCGAACAAAGGTTGCATTGTAAATGGAAACAATGCTAAATTGAATCAATATTTGATAAAACAAAAATAAAAAATAAACTTATTAATTGACACTTAGAAAACAAAGAATGGGTAATGATAATGGAAGGAATTCAAGACGATGCACATTGGTCTCAAAAGTGAATTCTTTGGCCAATTCATTTGGACATTCTTCTTTTGAGTTTTTTCTTCGCAATATGGAAGTAAACACTCCAAAACAACAAAAACAAAGATTGTTTATTCCAAATTTGCATTTACCGTTAGACGAGAAGGAGTCAAAATAGAGATTTTTTTACTGTGTTATTTATCGAGTTAAGTGTGCAGTATTTTGTGATAATTTGTGGGTTATAAAATCGCAATAAGTAAAAATGTAAAGGTAAAACTTAAATATGGAGAAGAAAAGCGAATGTAAATAAATTAATTTTTCAAAAAGAACAGAAGAAAAATTCGGTCTAAGAACAAAGTTATCAACATATTTCGGGAACACTCTCAAATTCTTACATTTTGTTTCAATGGTAAAATAGTTCTGGACCTAACTAATTTTGATCGCTAGTGGTCGATGTTAGAAAAAAAATCAAAAATACTTTGATGTGTATATTTTAATAAAAAATCATGTCAAGGTGGGATTCGTTGCGATAAAGGATGCACAATTTTTTCAGGCTACATCAAATTCCGAAATATTTCATATTCGGCTGGTACAAATTTAATTCTAAGAAACACAATTTTGGACCGATTTTCCTGAAAACTTGGTATTTTTATTTTGAGAGTCCAGAGAATATTTTAACCAAAAATTGTCGACCTATGTCCACATTGTGGTATAGCCCCCAATTTAAAATAAGTTGACAATTTTAGCCATATTTTTAAGCCGATTTAGCTGTAAATTTGGATTTTGATTTCTTAGAATATATGAACCCTTCGCACCAAAAACTATAAACATAGGTCGAAGTTTTAGTTTAGACCTCATACAATGGGGTCACACTGTTTAATATATTTTAACGTTTTTTTGGAAATTCAGGATGAAAATAAGTCTGAATTAATATTTTGTGACAGGAATTATAAATAAAACTAAATATCAATACAAAAAGGACGTACAATTAGTTTTGGCCAATAAAATTGGATTTCAGAATAGTGTGCGATGGAATGAAAAAATATGAAATAAAAAATAATTAAAAAATTAAGTTTCAGTGTTTTATTTATAAATGCACTTAAAACTAGAAAATAATTTGTCGCTTAGGCTCAATAAGTATATAAGGAAGACCTCATGATGGAATCTCTCAAATAAAACGCTTGCCGTTTAATTTTGCCACCATTATTAATTTAAATGCAAGCGTTCTATTTGAGAGATTCAATCTTACTTACTTAGCTGACCCATTACAGAACATTTGGTCCATAGACCAAACTATGAAAAGATCTCCATTTCTCTCTGTCTATTGCTTCGCTATCTGGAATACCGCGTCTTGTCATCTCCTCATCCATTTGCTTGCGCCATCTATTCTTTGGCCTGCCAATTCTGCGTGCACCGCCATGTGGCTCGAATTGAAACGCCTTTTTAGCGGGTTCATCATCGCTCATTCTTATGATATGGCCCAGCCAACGCAATCGCTGCATCTCGATACGTTTAAATATACTGATGTCGTTGTATAGCTGATACAGCTTGTGGTTCATGCGACGTAGATATTCACCGTTAACGCAGATTGGTCCGTAGATCTTTCGAAGAAATTTTCTCTCAAATACGCCTAGCACTGCCTTATCTGCTTGTGCAAGTACCCAAGCTTCGGAACCATACATCAGCACGGGTAGTATCAGTGTTTTGTAAAGCGTTATTTTTGTTTGACGGGTTGTGGTTTTGTTTTTAATTTGCTTACTTAAGCCAAAGTAGCATCTGTTGGCCAAAACAATTCTTCTTTTTATTTCACAACTGATGTCGTTTGTTGTATTTACGGCGGTGCAGAGGTATACGAATTCTTTCACTACCTCAAAATTATAGGAACCAACTTCAACAGCTGGTCCGAGCTCAATGGACGCATTTCGCGTCGATACCATCAGGTTGGTCTTCTCGCCGTTAACCGCCAGACCCACTTTAGCAGATTCTCCTTCGACCTTCATAAAGGTATCGGTTACTGATCGTCCCATGATGTCTTATCATCAGCATAAGCAAGTAACATGTGGCTATTGGTGTAGATTGTGTCACTTCTTTTGACGTTTGCCTCTCGTATAACCTTTTCAAGCAGGATGTTGAAAAGATCACACGAAAGGCTGTCTCCTTGCCTGAAACCTCTTTTGGCACAAAACTCTTTAGATAGGTTCTTTCCTATTTTAACTGAAGATCTTGTTTCAGTTAGAGTCATTTTACAAAGCTGAATGAGCTTTGCGGGGATACCAAATTCAGACATTGCTTGGAATACCTTTGAACGTAGCGGACCGTCGAAGGCTGCTTTATAATCGACAAAAAGGTGATAGGTGTCGATCTGCATCTCTTGGGTCTTCTCCAGGATTTGCCGCAGGGTAAATATCTGGTCGATGGTGGACTTGCCAGGTCTAAAGCCGCATTGGTAAGGTCGAATTATTTCATTGACCATGGTCTTTAGTCGTTCGCATAATATCCCTGACTCTATCTTGTAGGCGATAGGGAGAAGACTTATGCCCCTATAGTTGGAGCACAAAGCCTTATCTCCTTTCTTATGGACGGGACACAGGATGTTCAGGTTCCAATCGTCGGTACTCGTTCTTCCTGCCAGATGGAGTTAACTATCTGATGCATACACCTTATCAGCGTGTCGCCTCCGGTTTTAAACAGCTCGGCTGGTAGGCCATCAGCTCCTGCTGCCTTATTATTCTTCAGCCGGTTTATATCTGTCTTTACCTCATCTTGACCGGGTGGTATACATTCAATACCATCTTCTAGGGTTGGAACTGTGGTATCTTCGTTGACTTCGCTACTATTGGATACCAACAGTGTGGAAAAATGCTCCTTCCATGTCCTTAGCACACTATCTGTATCAGTTACCAAATTACCATTCTGGTCCCTACAGGAGGATGTGCCATTGCCAAAGCCATCAGTTTGATGTTTCACTCTTTGGTAGAATTTTCGAACTTCATTCTGTCTCGTGTACATCTCGATTTGTTCACAGTCCCGCTTTTCCATCTCTCTCTTTTTCTTGCAGAAAAGACGTTACTCCTCTCTCCTTTTCTCCCGATACCTCTCTCGTGCGCTACGCATTGATACTGATTGTAAAGTAGCCCTATATGCCGCATTTTTCTCTTCGGTAGCAGCACGACACTCCTGGTCATACCATGGATTCCATGGTCTCTGTTAACCAAGTACTGATTTTACGGCTGTTTGCATGAAGTGGGCCATTGGTTGCCATTGTCCTGATATGTTATGGGGGCGAGGAGTGCTTTGATAAAGCATTTGGGCCAGTTGAGTGGAATATGCTGTGGCTATCTGTTGTGATTGCAATCTCCGTGTTGTGTCCGTTCGCAATTTATTTCCTACGTTTAATCTGGTACGTACCTTTGCTGCAACAAGGTAGTGGTCCGAGTCTATGTTTGCTCTTCGTAACGATCGTACATCCAACACGCTCGATGCATGTCGTCCATCTATCACAACGTGATTAATTTGATTTCTTGTTCTTTGATCTGGCGACAGCCAGGTGCCCTTATGAATATCGAGATGCTTAAATCTGGTACTGCTAACTACCATGTTTTTTGCAGCTGCAAAGTCTATCAGCCTCATACCATTCAGATGTCAGATTTTTTACTGTGGAGACTGAATTTCCAGACTGTTGGGCCAAAGATATTCTCCTTTCCAATTTTGGCATTAAAACCGCCTAGTATATTTTAATGTCATGGACAAGGCAACGGTCATAAGTTCCTTCTAGGCGCTCGTAAAATATATCTTTGGTCTGTTCATCCTTGTCTTTAGTGGGGGCATGAGCCCAAATAAAGCTGATGTTGAAGAATTCAGTTTTTAAGCGAATTGCAGCAAGTCTTTCATTCACTGGGGTGTAGCTGGATACAAGATGTTTTAGTCTCCTACTAACAACAAATCCGCAACCAAACTCAGCTTTAATATAGTGCGACACCTTTAGGTGTTGTTGTGACGCCTTTCCCAATCCATCGTATTTCCTGTATGGCGGTAATGTCGGCCTTGTACTTTTCAAGTACATCTGCCAATGCGTAAACTGCACCTTCTCTGTAAAGAGTGCGAACATTCCAGGTGCGGATTCGCAGATCATGGTTCTTAAAACGTTTGCGGGGTTCGTCAACTTTAGAGGGATTTGTTTTTCTTTTCTTTCGTTTTTTCATAGTAGACTGTTTTTTTCTAGGGGAGGGTTACTAGCCCGGCGCCCAAATCCAAGTTTTTAACGTTCATATGGGTGAACGCGCGGCGCATTTTAGCTCACTACCTTTACGGGTGTTAAAGGCAGCTACCCCAGGTGACACCAAGGGGAGGTCAGTGTCCACTTGAGATGAGAGAGAGAGACAAAGATAAATCCTGGACTTTGCCATGTTAAAACCGGTCAGAACTATTCCTTGGTATCTTTCATCCCCTACGTCACCCGAGAGATTCCATCATGAGGAAGAATATACTTATTGAGGCTAAGCGACAAATTATTTTCTAGTTTTAAGTGCATTTATAAATAAAAAACTTAATTTTTTAATTATTTTTTATTTTTAACTGTTTAGTAAATACATTTTTTGACCACTGAGAAGTCCATAACCAAATTACAGTCAATGTCCACAATTTTTGGTGGGGGAGTTTCTGTAAAATTGGGAACTCCAAATGCCAAGTTACAGCCAATTCGGACTAAAAATTAAGACAAAATCCTCAAAATACCTGAAATCGGGTGGTACCGCTGGTTTTGGTGTCATATCCATGTATTGTCATCCAAATCTGAAAAGTGTGCAATGTTTCAGTTCGATTGGTCAACTGCAACTGTGTTAAAAATCAGTTACTAGATTTGAACTAAACGGATAGGAAAGCAAGGTAAATAAAACACTGTAAAAAGAATATTGTTTTACAAAACCATTTTCTCTAAGAAACGTTTGCCCAATATTAAACAGCTCCAGTTATGAAATTCTGTAACTTATTTCTGGTTAAAGATTTTGATGAATGAAATTGTCCCACCTGACAAAATTTTGAAAGTTCATGTTAGCGAAAATTTCTTATTTAGCAAAGATGTAAACCTTATTTTAGACTTATTCTACTGATGAAATAATTTTCATTACTATTTTTAATTCAAATGCTATTTTTAAAAAGACTTCTGGGCCAATTTTATCTTATTTTTAGAACTTTTTTGACAATATGTCAGTTATTATATGGTCAAAACAATGAATATATTAATAATCCCATATATTTTTGGGCGTATCATTTATCAAATAATTCACAACTACAGTAAATGTTATGAAATTCAGTGATATCACTTCGATAAGACCAAAAGAAAGCAAATACCTTAGAAATATCATAACATTTAATTTTCAAATATTTTAACATTATAATTTTCAAAAATATGCAAAAATCCGATGTCTACTTATCACAAAGAATGTTTTAATGCCGAGACCTAATGCTGAGCAATAGTTAGTCTATCCATCAAGAAATTCTAGCACCTAATCGCGGTTATGTAAATGACAAATTCTGTCGCCATAACGTGCATCTGACAATAGCTAACTTAGGCGTCCAATCGTCGGACTTCACTTATAGAAATTCTGGATCTTCTCATAAATTGATCAGGAACAAGGGAAACTCTGGAATCCAGTCTTAACTTCTTTTAAAATGAAATTATGTCGCCCAATCCAAGGTCTATACATGTATACATTCTTTTCGCAAAAATCCATAAACACAATTTTTCCCAATCTACATTTTTTATATTCTCAGCCTTTAGCCAAAATGTGTCTCATCGAAATAATGGCTTTAGGGCCAGAAAACTTGGAGTCGACTTAGCTCTGTCCGTTCGTCTGGGCAGCCGCCTGGAGAGCACGATAATTCTCAAACAGATCAAGCAATTCGGTCCAAAAGTTGGCCTTCGTGATATTTTGATCAACTTCGAAGATGGGCCATATCGATCTACTCTTTCGGCAAACTTCCTCAGAGTATTTCAAAAATTATCAACGAAGTGCAGTTAAAGACCTCTCTGGATAAGCTGTGTTAGCTTAAGACATCAATGATCATGACTTCACTTCCTTTATGCTAATAATTTAGTTATAAGTAAAAATATGAAATTAATAAATAAAAAGAACTCTCTGGAAACGCTTTGCTTTTTTGCAAAAAGTGTTCTCGGGGCCCCTATTACTACCGTACAAGTTTTTCAGAGGCAAGTCTATACTTCCAGAGCAATTGGCACGAAAGCTGTAAAGAACACCTAAGGCAATCATGTGTAGTGGCTGCTGCGGACGACATCTTTCGAACCGGATACTGCGTTGGTCCAAACTTTGTTTATCGCAATATTTCAGCGAGCCTTATATATACAAAATTCGAAGATGGTGCTTTTCGGTCTACTTCTTCTGATATTTCCCCCCCCCAAATTTCAAGAGTTTTAGCTTAAGTGGTTTTCTTGAACGGAGCAACAGAATTGGTCCAAACTTTGGAATTAGTAATATTTTTTCCAAACTTAGTTTTTGCTCGAAAATGGGCCATACTGGGATACCTCCCTCACAAACCTTCGAAATAGTTGTTTAAGTGCAGTTTAAGGTCTATTTGAGGATCTTTAGAAATTTTTACTGAAGGTATTCCTTGTGTTTTGAGCGGTATTATGTTTTTCGTGGGCAAGTCCATATTTCCTGACGAAAGAGTCAAAAGGTGATAGTTATACTGTGACGAACTGAAATGACTGGTGGGCGCAATATCTTTTAAAAGGAATGACTCCCAAAATAAGATCTATTGCCAAAATGAACTATGAAAGTCCGGTCAATTTCTCCATAACTCCATACCTCCTCCGCAACATTTGTGACCAATGATACAAATCCATATTTTGTTTGCAAGTTCATACGTCCGAAAATGGCTACAAATTTCTGAAAATCTCCTAATGCATAGTTTTTGGGTTTAAGAATTTTGGCTGAGTAGAAGTTTTTAGATTTCGTTTGTCGTCACAAGGTCCTTTACAGAAGGAGGAAAAATTAACATTTCTAGAAATGTGCATCCATTGAAAGTACTTCCCAAAATACAATTGCTGTGGGTTTCTATGGCGTTTTCTTCTGGTTTTAATCGACAGAAAAATCCATGAAGATGAAATTCATTGTAATTTTGAAATATTGGAAATAATACATATGTAATAAATCAATATATAAAGTAGAAAAATGTTTGTACGTTTGTTTGTTTGAAGTTTGTGGACTCAAAAACCGCTGAACCGATCTTCCTGAAATTTTCAGAGTATATCACTACATGGCCTAAGAGTAACATAGGCTATAATTTCGCGTTGATCCGGTTTAGATTTTTTATGCAAATATCTATAGAATGGTAACAGATAATGTCTCCAAATTATGGATGTGTGCAGGAATTTGGGGTAGCGAAGCGCACCGGGTTCAGCTAGTAAAATATAAACATTGACCTCAAGCTCAAAAATCTTGATTTTATTAACATTCGAAAGGTCGAACAAAACATAAAAATTCGGCAGAAAAATCCTTTTGTCCAATAGACATTTACGACACTGCGGTGGAACAGAAATTATATCAAAAAAATTGTTGATGTACATAGTTTTTTTATTGCGAATTTCAAACATAATAAAGAATTTGTAATTGTTATGAATTTCAAAATAGTTCATTATAAAAACGTATTAGAGAAAATATACAAACACATAAAACCACAAAGATTAAGCAACGGTTTTACCTTTTATTGTTGAATTGCTCTTATAAAAAATTTCAAAAACAAAATATCGCAAAAATGTTTTTTTTTCTGGATGCTGTTTATAAGCCAAAGTATTGGGCGTAATATGTTACAAACTTTCAATAAATACAAATAAACGTATTGTTCTGAACTCAGTAACACTTACAGTCAGCCTAAAATTCCGATTAAACGCTTAAACAACACCTTCATTATTTTTATATTTTCAAATATGTTGGACAATAAATATACCAATGTAGTTAAATAATTCTCTGTAATGCTTCCAACTACTTAACATATTTGTTGAACAATTTAAAACAGTTTAAAATTTTACTCAAAAATTAAAAAAAAATGTTTAACATAAGCTGATATCCTATGGGAAATAAAATCAAAACCCGCCCCCCCCCCCCCCCCCCCTGGCTACGTCGGTGGTCTAATCATTCTCGAGTTTGCTTGTTAATTTTTTTCATTAGGATGGTAATAGTAAGAATGCTAACATTTTTTTTCTTTCTGTAATAAAAACGAGTATTTTGAACAGAAGATTACCAAAATAAGAAAACAATTAAAGTTTTCCTCAAAAATATATATATAAGACATTCACGTCTCCGCATCATTTAAAAATTCCCACGATCTTTAATTTTTTTTTGGTAAAAAATTACAAAAAATCGAAAGGGTTTTTGGTGAGTTTTTATGAATATCGTTAAAATATAAGAAACAAATTCGATTCGTCTTTAAGGATCCCGAAAAGAAGAATACAAAAACAGGCAAATCATTCTGGGTACATTTGCATACGATCGTCTTTAGGACACAATTTAGCTATCCTACAAACCACCACCGTGATAACAAAGAAAAGTAAAAGGATTTCATCCGTTTATCTATTAACAGGCACAGAAAGGTATCGTTAGGGACATGTTTAGCATAAAAAACTGATTTTTTTATAAGAAAAAGTGAACGATTTTTTTTTTTGGTTAATCCCAATTTATTCAAATTGATTGCATCGTGCGAAGAAGTATTCATATCGTGGGATAGAAAATGAAATGGGCTGAAGATGTTACTGAAGATGCTGTTAAGGACACTACATCTGCTTATTTGGTGATATACTGAAACAAATTAAAAAGAATGTGTTGTGAATTATTTGTAACCTACAAATTTTGAGAAATTTTTAGGATACTTTTTTCATACAAATTAAAAAAAATGTTTGCTGAATTCCAAAGGTTAGTCTAAAGGGTTGATTGGAAGCTTTAGTCTTTTGGTTTTGCTGTGTATTGTAGAATAACAGGTACCTATATCTTTCTGCCTGCAACACTTTTTATGCAAAAATAGAGATGGGAAAGATTAGGAGAACAAATTTCGGTTGTGTAGAGGATATTCGATCCGATTAACCACACCCACTTTGTTAAATGATCATGCTCTGGCTAAATAGTTACATTATGACCTGTGACAAATAATCTAGCCAGACAGCCAATAACTTCGTAAATTGTTTTATAAAATAGGTTGTGGCAGGCATCTAAGGCCGTTACAAAATTTTATAAAAATGGATCGATTTTTTTCTAAATAATGTTTTTTCATTTACTTAAGAAAAGGGTTATCTTCAAAATTTTCTCACGCTAAAAAGTGAAATTATTTGTTCTTCCTTTAGCAATTTTTTGTAAATTAAACCCAAAATTTATTAGAATTTTTATCTTGGGTTACTTATGTGTTTTGTCTATTTTTTATAAATAACAAAAAGTATTAGAAAAAAATCAACGAATTCTTTAAAGATCTAAACAAGCCTCTTTCACCATCATTTCGTTCAAACTCATTTGCATATGACGATGTGTAAGAATATCTTTAGGGATGATGCTGAAATAAAAAGGAGATGCTACCATCACCAACAAGAAAAAGGCAGCTAGGAAACAAGACATAGCCTTAAAGGGTAAGTGGCAAAGAGAATTACATGTTGTTGTGTTTACGGCAATGGTTTGCTTATAACATATGAAATTATTTTTTTATCATTTTTTTTACTTCTTCATTCTCAGAAATACTTTCGTTTTTCATTACATTTGTTAATTGTTTTTAGGTTTTCGCTTACATGTAGGTAAACAGCAAAGGTTCTGGGAACTGCAAAACTGTTTTTATTGAAACAATATTTTTGGACAATTTATCTATTTGAGTGTTCACAGCTGGTAAACAACACCATCATGGATTCCACTTTCATAACTGTTTGCTATACCTTCACCGGATCAATAATTTGCATATTCGAGTATTTAAAATCACATTTTTATTTTATTAAAAGAAAAATTTGCCTAATTCGGCAATTTATCTTTGAGGTCTGCTTGAAAAAAAATTGCCTCTTATTGGGAATAGCATGTATCGTCTGATAAGCAAAAACAGCTCGTAAGTCCATTTTTAGAAAATTTTCAGTTAGAAGAAAAAACATTGCACCGAATTCTGTATTAATTTTATTATGGTGGTAAAAGCAGTATTCTTCGTTTATTTATCCAGCTTCAATAGCTGCACTTTGTTTGATCAACTTCCGTCACGTTTGGGAGATAATTTGTATTTTTGCTGGGACTTACGAACTTTTCTTTTAATTTACGGATTTTTTAAAGTAAAATATTTATATTTTGCTCAACAATGAGGAAATGGGAATTATAAGCTTGTTTTGTCCAATATATCCCCCTTGCCATTTTTTATATCTCAGCGAAACAAAGCGATCGTACTATATGTGTCCGTCGGTCCATTAAAATTTTTTGTATGCAAATACTTTCTGACGAATGAAAAGCGGTGTAGGCGAAAATATATTTTAAAAAACCCGTGAAATTTTTTACAAAAATATTTTGACTTTTTAAGAAAATAAAAAGTATGCAAATACTTTCTGAAAAACGAAAAGGGCCACAGGCGCTATTTATGAAAATAAAACGTGTTTGTAAAATATGCAAATACCTTCTTAAAAACAGAAACTGCCCCAGGCGAAAATATTTTTAAAAAAAATCGTGCGATTTAATAAAAAAAAATGTTGTCTAAAAGTATGCAAATACTTTCTGAAGGTATATTTACATGTCTATATTAAAAAAAAAACAAGTGAGCAAAGGCTATAGTCGGGACGGGGCCGACCATGTGATACCCTACACCACTACCTATGTGCATAAGCTTTTCACTGGTAAACATTTCTTTAAGGGAATATAATCCGACTACCACCAAAAAGAGAAAGAGAGAGAGAGGGACCCCCATAAGCAACCAAAATTTTGTGCCCATCCGATCAAAATTACGACCTGTAGCTTGACTGCAAAAAATGGATGAATTGGATGCATTACCGACTATTGTGGTATCTCCCTAGTTTGACCACCTTCGCCAACCTGCTTTACACCAATGTAAAGGTAATATTTTCTTCTTCCATTGACACGTTTTGCCGTTGGAATACCCTACTAGAAGCCGATATATTCACAAAGTATAAAACTTTGAATTTGTCTCCAAATGAGTTTTTCCCCATTCCGCCCCTTAAATATTATCCGTCTATCACCAAAATCAATAGGCTTCTTCTTGTGTGGGGCCCCCATCTACCCCCAAAATTTCGTCACTATCCGATCAAAATTCCAACTTGTAGCGTGATTACAAAAAATGGAAAAATTGGGTATATTATTGAATTTTGCAATATCTCGGCTTGCTCACTTACGCCAACATACTTTGCATCAATATAAACGAGATCTTTTCTTCTTCCATTGACGGGTATTCCTTTTGGAATACTAATCCGCTTCTGGGATATATTCGCATAAGAAAAAAACGTTGGCTTTTATCCACATAAGCTTTTCGCTTATTCCGACTCCTGAATATTATCCGACCATCACCAAACTAAATAGGCTTCTTCCTCTGTGGGACCCGCATCCACTCCCTAAAATTTCGTGACGATCCGATCAAAATTGCGACCTGTAGCGTGATTACAAAAAAATCGGAAAATGGGATGCTTTATCGACTATTGCCATATCTCTGCTATTTGACCACCTACGACAACCTACTTAACATCGTTGTAAAGGTGATATTTTCTACTTTCCTTGCCAGGTTTCGCTTTAGATATACCTCTTAAAGAAACAGAGATATTGGCTTTGAAATAAAATGTTGACTTTTCTCCAAATAAGTGTTTGCCCATTCCGACCCCTAAATATTATCCGACCATCACAAAAATCAATAGGCTTCTTCATCTGTGAGACCCCCCATTAACCCTCAAATTTTCGTGACGATTCGATCTGTAGCGTGATTTCCAAAAAAATAGAAAAATGGGATGTATTACCGACTATTCCGATATCTCCGTTGTTTGGTTACCTACACCGACCTAGTTTGCATTATTGTAAAGACGGGATCTTCTACTTTCATAGTCAGGCTTTGCTTTTAGAAAAGCTTCTACCAAAGCTGTGATATTCGTCAATACAATTAAAATCGCAAAAATGAAAATTGGGGTTTTATTTGCTACTATTGTGATATCTTCGTTGTTTGCTCACCTTCGAGCACCTACTTTACATCATTAGAAAGGTGATATTTTCTACTTTCATTGTTTTTTTGCTTTTGATAATCCCCATACAGAAGCTGAGATATTCGCTTTGGAAAAAAACGTTGTCTTTTTATCCACCTAAGTCTTTTTATCCACCTAAATATTATACCAGATCGACTCAGCTCGTCGAGACATTCATTTTGGTATATATAAGTATGGGTCTACGACCATTATTTCGATGCGTTACAAAATTTTTGGCCAAAACCAACTTATAATACCCTCCCCACATAGTGGTGTAGGGTATAATAATAAATAAGATGTATACGAAATGCCTTCGTCGAATACCATAGTTTGGTAAAACTTCTCCGAACTGATACTGACATAATTTCATAAATTAAAAAAAAAAAAATTAATTATTTAAGTTTATTTTATTGCAATTTCTAGTCCATTAAAAGTTCCCATGTCAAGGCAACAGCTGCCTCAGGACAATTCGCCCTATTCAAAAATTGCATCTTCGTGCAACGTCAAACAAAAATTTGCATAAGATGATCATCTCCGTTTCTATTCTCTTGACATCTCTACATGATGTCAAGAACTCATTACAATTGTTTACAAACTTGTAAATGGCTTTATAATGAAGTTGTAAATCTTAAATCCTTTTTGCAAGAATACCAAAATATGTAAAAATGTGTCTGGCCTAGGAATTGAATATGCAAATATTCTTAAGTCGCATTTGAATTTCGCGCAAAGGGCAACATTTGCAAAAAAGGAAAACCCCTTAAAGATTACACTGGAACATCAACAGGACCATTAATCACTTTTCTTTGCCAATAATCCAACCACTTGCCTTTGAACAACCACCAATCGCTGGGGTTTAAATAACTTCACACCATACATTTCACAAACAAAGGCTGTAATCAATTTGTGCCAATTCATATTGGCAATCGATCGATGATAATTTCAGTGTGTTTATTTACCGATCTAAGGGTTCTTGCAAAATCAGTATATATGTATGTATGTGCATCTTATTAGGATTATTTGTTGAAAAAACATCAAAAGATTACTTCTTCAATTGTGAGAATGTATTTAAACTTCCAATTGGAAAAGCCTGAATCACTTATTATATAGATAAGACTTCCCTTGAATATTGGAATTTTGCACAATTTCTCTCAAAAGTTTTCACTACAAGCAGTTGGCTTTCCTGCTTAAGTTATTTCTGACAAATGGCAAATGTTTATGTATCTAGACGTTAAGGCCTGTATTTTCTTCCAGTGTCACTTCGTAAATGTGCTTTGCATATTGTTTTTAGTAGGGGGTGGTTTACTTACTTACACGACGCGCAGTGCGATATATGGGAAGTTTAGTGGAACTTTAAGGAATTTTGAAAGTACATAAAATTAATTAAATTTTTATTGAATTTGTTAGCTATGTACATACTCCACTGCAAATGACCCATACTCAGTTAGGCGATTTACTACGCGAAACGACTTAAAAATGCACTTAAAGTTGCACTTTTGCTTCGTAATTTTTTCTAAGAAATATAATTTGGTTTCATTAAAAAATAGCGTGGCGCGGACAAATGGTAAGTCAGTATGCCATGATTTATTTTTCTTAATAGTTTACAAAACAATTATGATATTTTACTCTTTAAAAATGAAAAAAAAAAAACTCTTATTGTTTTTGTGCAATTTTAATCGGAGAGAAGTGATTTTTTTGAGGTTTTCAAAATTATTTTTATACCCTCAGCCTTTAGGCTATGAAGGGTATATACACAAAATGTGCCTCATCGAAATAATGGTTTTAGACCCCAAGTATGTTTGGACGAAATGTGTTTCAGACAATTTGGAGTCGATTGAGCAATGTCCGTCCGTCTGTCTGTCTGTCTGGCTGGCTGGAGCGCACGATAACACTCGAAGGGTTGAACCGATACGGTTCAAATTTTGGCTTTCGTAATATTTTGTCCAAACTTAGTTTAAGTTCGAAGATGAGCTATATCGGTCCACTCCTTCCGGTACCTCCCCCACAGAAGTTCGAAAATGTTCGGAAAATTTGTACGCACGATAACCCTCGAAGGGTGTAACCGATTTGGTCCATACTTTGCCCATCGTGGAGCGTGTACCAGACTTAGATCAGGTTTTAATATGGACTCAATCGGTCCACTCCGTCGGGTACCTCCCACACAAAATTTTGGAAAAGTTCAGTTTAGGAACATCTCTCGAATCGCTTTGATTTTTGCTTTAGCAACTTGTATTCACTGCCCTCCATACGACGGTATAAGTTTCATCAGGGGCAAGTCCATCCTGAGAAAATAGCCTGAAAGTTGCAAAAAACCCCTATGACACCGTGTGAGGAGGTTGGAGGGCAAAATAACTCTCGAACAGGTCTGCCGATTCGGTCCAAAGTTTGGCCTTAGTAATATTTTGTCCAAACATAGTTTAAGTTCGAAGATAAGCCATATCGGTCCACTCCTTCAGGTACCTCCCCCACAAAAGTTCAAAAATGTTCGGAAAAATTGTGCGTACGATAACTCTTGAAGAGAGTGGCCGAATTGGTCCATACTTTACACATCCTAATATATCTACCAGATATAGATCAGGTTCAAATATGGACTATATTTGTTCACTCCATCCGGTACCTCCCACTCAAAATTTCGGATACATGTTCATCTTAAGACCTGCTTTCGAATCACTTTGATTTTTGTTGAAGCAACTTGCATTGCTGCCTCAATTGCGATGGTAAAAGTTGTTTCAGGGGCAAGTTCATACTTCTTGAGCAAACATCCCTGAAGTTCTAAAAAACCCCTATGGTACCACATGTAGTGGCTGGAGATCCATTCTTTTTAGCATCTCCTCCGCAAAACTTTTGATATTGAATCCTAATCAACATTTTTGTCAGTTCAAACGCCCAAAATTTTTAAAACTCCCTAAATACATGGGTTTTTTGGAAAAAAATTGTTTCAATATACACAGGCTGAGGGTATATCTCTGTCGGCAAAGCCGACTGATACTTTTTTACTTGTTTTTTATTTTCCGTGGATATTTCAAAAGTGAGTCCCGTACATTCATTCCAGTGTTAAGATATATATGATCTGAAAGATTGGGGTCTCCTCTGTTCGCAAAGCCATAAAACGTGCGATCTTCGGAAAAATTGAAGTTTTTTTTAAATGCCTTCGGAAATTTCATTTAATTGCATTTTCCAAAGTGGAAGGTAAACGCGGCAATGAACGCAATTGTTGACTGGGTTTTGATGAAATGGACTCACTAATTCTAACAAATGATGATTTTTGTTAAATTAAGAATCCTCTTGCAATTTTTCGTAGTTTTGACCTGTAAATGTTGGTGATTTATATATAGTGCAACATTTTTGGATGCTGTGGTGCAAATACCAAAATACGTTAAAAAATTTAAAGCAGTTCCAACCTGAACTTGATCTGAGAGAGTTTATAAATAAAATTAATGATACAAACCTACTAAATAGACCAATAAACATTATATTTACAAATGAAACAATTATAGACATTTTACTCCTTAATGGATGTGTAGGCTTGTGGGGCTTCACCCAGAAGTGGACCTATGTTGACAGATTTTATGTGAGGAGGATTTTTATTCGCTAAGATCTTAAAATTTACATTTGCATCAAAATCGGTTGCAATTTTTGTCTTCAACATTTCAAATACCTAATATGAGGGAACCCGTCATATGGGGGCGCGTACCTACGATGCGTTGGAAAATGTGTCTGTAACATTTAAAATATGTCCCATCGACCGGTACCGTTCAATGGGGGCTAGACCTAAACGCGAACCTATATTGAAAATATTTTGTTCACAAGTTTTATATCCGCTGAAAACTGAATATACCAATTTGCAGCAAAATCGATTAAAAAACAAGTAAAAAATTATCAGTCGGCTTTGCCGACAGAGATATACTCTCAGCCTATGTGAGTTGAAACTTTCATCTACGGTCAGATCGAATGTACGAGTATTTATGGTATTTTCATTATTTTGTGGCATTTCTTGGACATTTGGATTAGAATTAAAGTTCAAAAATGTTGCAGAGGAGGTACTAAAAGGAATGGACCGACATAGTCCATTTTGGGATATATCGCCCACTAGTCATTTCAGTGGGCCATCGTATAACTTATGGACCAGTATGCCAGGAAGCATGGACGACACGTCCACGGAAAATATAATACCGTTGTAAGCAGGGCAACAACAAACAGCATCGGCATACAGTTTCAAAGGATCTTCTAACAGACCTTAAACTGCACTTAAAAACAAATTGTGAACTTTTGTTGACATTTTTTGACATTTTTTAAATATTCGGGTGAATTACCGGAAGTTGTGGGCCGATATTGCCTATCATCGAACTGAAAGTATGACAAAATATTAAGAAGGCCAAATGTTGGACCAAATCGATTAGTTCGAGAGTCATCGTGCTCTCCACCCACTACATATGGTGGCATAGGGGTTTTTACACCTTTCGTGCTGTTTTCTCAAGAAGTATGGACTTGACCCTGAACTTTTGTGGGGGAGGTACCTGAAGGAGTGGACCGATATGGCTTATGATGGAACTTAAACTATGTTTGGACAAAATATTATGAATGCCAAAATTTGGACCAAATCGGTTGATCCGTTCGAGAGTTATCTTGTGCTCCAACCACTACACACGGTGTCATAGGGGTTTTTGTAACTTTCAGGCTATTTTCTCAGGAAGTATGGACTTGCCCTTAATGACACATGTACCGTCGTAAGCGGTACAAAATTCAAAGAGATTCGAGAACAGGTCCTAAACTGAACTTTTCCGAAATTTTGTGTTGGAGGCACCCGAAGGAGTGGACCTTTGGATTCCATACTAGAACCTCATATAAGTCTCGTAGAAATTTCACGATGTGCAAAGTGTGGACCCTTTAAGAGTTATAGTTTGCACAAATTTTCCGAACATTTCCGAACTTTTGAGGGGGGCGTACCGGAAGGAGTGGACCGATATAACCCATCTTCGAACTTAAACTAAGTTTGGACAGAATATTACGAAAGCCAAATTTTGGGCCAAATCGGTTCACCCGTTCGAGAGTTATCGTGCGCACCAGCCAGCCAGACAGACGGACATAGCTAAATCGACTCCAAATTGTCTGAAACACATTTCGTCCAAACATGCTTGGGGTCTAAAACCATTATTTCGATGAGGCACATTTTGCCCGTATGAAAGTGTATATACCCTCGTTAGCATAAATGCTGAGGGTATAAAAAAAACCTTAAACTATACATGTTACAAATTTTGTGTGGGAGATACCCTAAGGAGTGGTAAGATGTAGACAAAATTTTGATGTATTCAATAAACTCACAAAAATATATGAAGATTGAACACCAAATTTCTTAATTTTGGGTGGATAATGTAGCTAAAACCTTAAAACCCCGAAAATTGGGCGGTACCTTTGCACGGGGGTTATACCAAAACGTGAACCAATAATAACAATTCTCTGTAAAAATATTTCGCAAGACCTGGTGAAGACTAAATACCACATTGGTTGTTTAATGTGGCTAAAACCTTGAAAATACCGAAAATCGGGCGATACTGTTCTATTGGAGCTATATCAAAACGTGGACCTATGTACATAATTTTTATCAGAAAAGTTTTTTGGTCCCTTGGGAACCCTCAATGCAAAATTTCGGCGTATTTGGGCGTGAAACATATGTAAAATCTTCAAAATTCCGAAAATCGGCAAGTACCGTTATATGGGGTCTATATCAAAACGGGGACCTATGTCCATAATTTTTATCGGAAAATTTTTTGTAATGTGAAAACCCCGCATATCAAAATTCAACCAATTTGGTTGATAAGTTTAGCTAAAACATTCAAAATTCCGAAAATCGGCAGGTACCGTTATATGGGGTCTATATCAAAACGTGGACCTACTCGTATGTCCATAATTTTTATCGGAATTTTTTTTTTTTTTGTAATGTGAAAACCCCGCCTCTCAAAATTCAACCAATTTGGACCGATATAATCCAGGAACATGAGCACGGACAACGGCTCTTAAATTATATCTACCACATCGCAATGTACTACAACCACGGGCAGGGACGACAGCCCGGGGCTCGACTTGTTTAATGACAGTCTGAGGAAAAATGTTCCCCACTCAGCAGAGTGGAAGGCAAACAGATTGACTATATGAACGACTTAACTCTGATCAATAAGGATGAAATAATGGACATTACCATTGTTCCCTTCCCCGGTAGAACTGAGTCGCCACATTCGTCCGAAAAGGTTGCAGTTCCAACCTGCCCGGACGAATCCGATAAACCACAGCTTCTTAGACAGGCTGCGCTGGAAGAGACTGTCGGTGAGTGTGAGAAAACAAGCTTTGGACAGAAAAGATTATTGGAATGCGATCTGGTATTGCATGTTTATTATTATGTCAAAAAAGACCCCAAAAACATAACCGATATTGAATTTAAATTGAATCGGAAGAACCTAAAGTTTATGGACAAGTTCGAAAGGAAATTTCCTCACATAGCGGTAGGGGACTTCCCAATCAATGAAATTCCCGCCTCGAGTGATATGGGGAGCCCTGTCTAATCTCCTATAGAAGTGACGACAATCTCTCATCAAATCAGGCTAAATCACAGCCCGAACAGGCTGTGAAAAAGCAAAAAAGTCAAAAATTAAACCTAAAAAACCAAAGGTGGCTGCCTATCCAAACCCTTCTGCTGTCCCTTCATCAAAACCTTTAAATAAAGGGAAGCAATCTCTTAAAGTCGGTGCGAAGGCGAACAGACCAGGTGGTGATGGCGTTGGTCTTTCCAAAGGTTGGTGATCCCTCGTCAACCAAATCGGCTGAACCTATAATCGTGAAGAGAATGGGGTCCTCAGAAGAGCAACCTTCGGCTGCGATCAACGCTGTCACGGACGGTCAACTCTTCTGTCTCGTCTGCTTACATGATGATCAAGGGTAGTGCGGAAGATAGCGGAAGTGTAGTTAAAACATCCCCAGCTGCCCCTTCGCATAAACCTTGCGAACCAGCGAGGAAGATTAAAATAACTTTTTTAAAGGCTATTGTAAAAGTATTGTTTTGGTTCACTGGGAAACCAAATCGAAATGTTTAGGAGTGTCACATTACTTATTGTTTGTCCGTAAATAAAAATTAGAAATTTAGGAGAAAAGGCTGGTCCAGGGCTTCTTCTTGAAATTAGTAAGAAATCATAAATCACGTCTAAGTTCTAAATCTAATTTTGAAGTCTGGTAGATGTAATAATAATATGTACATAGCTTGACATTCGTCCTTTTGGAATCAATCAACATGGGCTGATGGTATCTAGTACTTTTACTTAATTAATTTATTTTTTTTTCCTGGGGTCGATCTATTAGCCATTTTGTATATTTACATTGGGTAAAGTTTTTGAATATCAGTGACCACTTGCAATGAAAGAGTGAGCAACATACATAAGTCCTGGACTTTGACATCTTAAAGCCAAATCAAAATCATTCCATGTGTCATATGTATATTAGGGTGGGGTGATTTGTGTGGAAGGAAAAAAACCTTAATGAGCCCTTCGCGTTTCTGATTCCTGCGATTGAACTGAGCAAAAAAGTCCTCTGGACCATATATCTACCGTGAAAATCGAGCCTCCCGATTTTGACTTTAAGTTTTTTATTGAAGTTTTTTGGATATTTTGGCATATAACAGCCAAACCATTGAGATTTTCGATTCAACACAAAGACAAAAATTATAGCCAAGACAGTAATTGAAAACTCCCTTATGCATTGCAAAAGCATTGGAACGCTCCTTCAGGCAGTTTTGGCCTTAAAAATGTGCAAACTTTTCGGAAAATGTCGATAAATGACACTGTGCTACAAAAGTTGACCAGAAAAATATTCAAGTGTTCTGATGCAAAATTATATCGTGTTGGGATCCATGGACAACGACAATTCCTTTAGTTCGTTGGGGTCACTTCGTTTTATTTTTTTATAACAGTAAAAGTAGTGAAAATCTGGGTTTCTTACATTTTCAAATTTAAACTGATAGAGATATGTATCTTCTTTTTCACAACGGATTTCTAATGATCCTTCTTCCTTTTAAAGGGGTGAATAATATCTTTAGAACAAGTTATTATTTTTTTAAATCGGTTAACAAATGGCTAAGTTATAGTGGTTTAAGTCTGAAAACCCCCTCAAAAAAACTATAACTGAATTTCTCATAATTTTGAAAATAATTATTGAACAAAACAAAAAAACATTATATTTTTGAAAATTATGAGAAATTCAGTTATAGTTTTTTGAGGGGGTTTTCAGACATAAACCACTATAACTTAGCCATTTGCTAACCGATTTAAACAAATAATAACTTGTTTTAAAGATATTATTCACCCCTTTAAAAGGAAGAAGGATCATTAGAAATCCGTTGTGAAAAAGAAGATACATATCTCTATCAGTTTAAATTTGAAAATGTAAGAAACCCAGATTTTCACTACTTTTACCGTTATAAAAAAATAAAACGAAGTGACCCCAACGAACTAAAGGAATTGTCGTTGTCCATGGATCCCAACACGATATAATTTTGCATCAGAACACTTGAATATTTTTCTGGTCAACTTTTGTAGCACAGTGTCATTTATCGACATTTTCCGAAAAGTTTGCACATCTTTAAGGCCAAAACTGCCTGAAGGAGCGTTCCAATGCTTTTGCGATGCATTAGGGAGTTTTCAATTACTGTCTTGGCTATAATTTTTGTCTTTGTGTTGGATCGAAAATCTCAATGGTTTGGCTGTTATATGCCAAAATATCCAAAAAACGTCAATAAAAAACTTAAAGTCAAAATCGGGAGGCTCGATTTTCACGGTAGATATATGGTCCAGTGGACTTTTTTGCTCAGTTCAATCCCAGGAATCAGAAACGCGAAGGGCTCATTAAGGTTTTCAAATCGCCCCGGCCTAATGTATATCATTAGCTACTTCAACCATTTTTATATTTTAGAAATCCATACCTTCGCAGATCGATACCTCTACCTGATTAACAACAAATTACCAAAAAAGCATCTCATTTCACTTATGGCGCCGTTTTTATTGTCTTACCCTAATCATGCCACAGCCACACTTCAACACCACAACTATTAGAATATATTCTTTTTATTTAATTCCCCTTCCTGTGCAAATATTTCACATGTTTGTCGTTTACAATACGAGTTATGGTTTTGACTTTTTCTGTGCAGCAAATAACAAAAGGAAAACACAATAATGACATATTAAATTACTTCGGGGTCTTCAAATTTCTGATAACAATCAAAGATCAATAAATTTCTGTGATGTGTGTTGATTCAACACACAAATGCCACACGCCAATTACGAGTATTGGCAATATTCTCGATAAGGTTGCAAAATGTAAGAGTTGTGAAATCTTTCAGAATTGCAATTCTATAGAGAATCATTTCGGTAAATAAGGGTGGTTTTTTGATATTTTAGAACTACAATTTGCAATGGGATTGTTTGCTAATATTTTTAATAAACCCCTGTACATATCCACCGCTAGCAGAGATTGTATAATTTGCAAGCAAATAATTAATGTGTGTTTTGATTGTGTTAAAATGTTCAGTGTAAGGTTGAAATTAAGAACAATTCGCAATTGTGCCAAGATATTCGTTCGTTATTGGGATTGATCATGATATGTTCTAAGTTTATCGTTAACACCCTACACGATGTGTCACTGTTAAGAACATTTTGTTTGTTTTTCTACGCTGAGTCTCGAACTCACAATCCTCGATTTTATAGTCGGACACACACTCAGACACAATATGGAATATTGTATTAGAAATTCCAAAGAAAGTTATTGAATTTTCGTAATAAAAAATGCACAATTTTGAAAATGATTGATTGAAATTCTGGTGGCATTTTTTGAAGAAACAATCCCGTATAAACAGTCTATAAACCGCTTAAGGTCATTTGTTATAAATCTAAATATGCTCCCAAAGCCAAAGCTGAGCTGTGTCTTACTACGAAAAAATTTACATATTCTTAAAGGTAACCTTTTCATCCCTTTTGTGTGTAGGTAAGGACACAGAGTAACACCCTAAGACGGCAGATAAGTATCGGTTCGGTATGTAAGTCACGCCAAGGGTAGACAGTGTTATCATTACCCAGGAATATTAATGATCATCACTGATTTTGTGGATGCAAGCGGGTTAAACTTCTTATGGGAACGCTGAGGCATAAATTTGCATAAAAATGTAAGGATTGGCGGCCGTAGGACTATTAGACGGGGAAACATTTTTTAAAGATTATGTCATGGTAACAATGGTCGCATTGTAAACGAAACAATGCTAAATTGAATCAATATTTGATCAAACAAAAATAATATAATAAACCTATTAATTGACACTTGGCAAACAAAGAATGGATGAATATAATGGTAAGAATTCAGGACGAAGGAATTCCACCTTGAAAAAACGAAAAAGGAATATTTGCAAAACCATTCTATCTAAGAAACGGTTATCAAAATGAAATGTTGTGGAATTTTTTGGTAAATGAAATTGAATGAAATTTCTAAATTAAAAATTAAAAATTTTCTCTGCAAAGAGGAAAGTGATGAAATTAAGCCAATGGGGGAATACTCCAGACTTAAACAAATTCAACTTGAAACTTCAACTAAAACAGAACAAACAAAAAACAGCGAAGGCACGCGCAAAAAGGAATTTTGTAAATAAAATTCCAACAACATACTCACAGGTAACTGTGCTGATGTTATTTCAACTTAACAGAAATCGATGATTTCTTAGTTGAATCGTGCTGTCAGCTTGCAAATATTTTGGTCTGGTGTTTTTTTTTGGGAAAGCCGAAAAGTGAGCACCATTCTCATTAACATGAGAATACTCGATGCTTATAGAGTTCAGGTTTTCAGTAAAAAATCATCATTTCAAAAACTGAAAAACCAATTGATAATTCCCTTCGCCGGGATGAAATCATGATATTGGTAGCGATCAGTAAATTTTGCAAGCTGTCAGTGCGTTTTGTAAACATTTTTCTCTGCAAAGAGGAAAGTGATGAAGTTAAGCCAATGGGGGAATACTCCAGACTTAAACAATCATTTCTAAATTATAATTCTTCAGGAGATTTGTTTGGCTCGAGGTCATGTAATAAAACAATGAAAGTTTTGTTTTATTATTTTATTTTCTTCTTCCAATATTTCGACCATCTTTGTCGATCATCATCAGGGATTTCTGACATTAAACAAAACATAAAAACATTAATCTATATATATAAAATTGAAATTTGTTTGTCTGTTTGTTTGTTTGTTTGTGCCTTATAGACTCGAAAACCGCTGAACAGATCTTACTGAAATGTTTAGGGTATATTGCTACTACATTGCTACGATTTTCCGCATTTGATGTACCAAACACGCTATATAATTCCAATTAAGCTGAAATTTGGAATGTGTAATGGAATTTGGTCTAGGCATAAATGTGCCGAATTATATCGAAAACGGTTCAGATTTGGATATAGCTCCAATATATATTTTCGGCCGATTTTCCACAATTGATGCACCAAACACGCTATATTTGTTCAATTTCGCTGAAATTTGTAGGGTCTGACGGAATTTGTTCTAGAAATAAATGTGCGAAATTATATAGAGATCGGTTCAGATTTGAATATAGCTCCCATATATATTTTCGGCCGATTTCCTGTATTTTATGCACCAAGCACGCTATATAGGTCCAATTTCGCTGAAATTTGGAATGTGTAACGGAATTTGGCCTAGACATAAATGTGCCAAATTATATCGAAACCGGTTCAGATTTGGATATTGCTTCTATATATATTTTCGGCCGATTTTCTGTATTTGATGCATCACACACTCTATATATATATCCAATTTCGCTTAAATTTGGAATGCGTGACGGGACACATTATATCGAAATCGGTTCAGATTTGAATATAGCTCCCATACATATTTCCGACTGATTTCCTGTATTTTATGCACCAAACACTGCATGTATGTCCAATTTCAATGAAATCTGATATGTATAACGGAATTTGGTCTACAAATTATTGTGCCAAATTATTTTGAGATCGGTTCATATCGGAATATAGCTCCCATATACATTTTCGGTCGATTTCATGTTTTTGTTACGTATGTCCAATTTCAATGAAATTTTGAAGTAGTCAATAGAAGTCATCATTATATACACAAGTACTTATATTTGGGAAGGAATTGACCAGGGCTACAGCTGTGAAATATCAAATCTTTGAGAGTTTTCTTATGAGGGATATTTTATTATGATATATCTAAAGCATTATTGGATTAAAAATTGTAAATACAAGTGTAATTTAAGGTATCACAATAGGTTAATATGTATATGAATTGGAAAAAATAAGTCCCATGTATAAAATAAATTACAACTTTCCTCAACTTTAAGGTTCTCAAAACTGGTTCTATTCTTAATTTTATTAAATTTGTAGATCTAAATCCAATCTGTCGAATTAAAGAAAAATTAATAGTGTAAGAGTATTTATCCTACGTAGGGATACTTATAGTCGAAACACACAAAAATACTATAGTAGCTTCATAATAGCCCTGAATGGGTAGAGACCGCCTTCATATAGTCTATATTTATACGTTAAAATTTTAGAAAGTTAATATAATTATATCATTCCATTATATTTTATTTTAGTCGGGGTAGCAAATCGCAACGGATTCAGCTATTATACATAAAAGTGGGAGTTATCCTACAAATACAAGAAATTAAAACTATACTCAAACTTAAGGTTTTCAAACCTGGTTCTATTCTTAAACTAATTCAGTCAGGTAGATCTAAATCCAATCTGTAGAAATAAAGAGAAATTAACTGTGTAAGATTATAAGGCTTTAGGAGGAGTGTTATCCACAAAACTACCATAGTAGCTCCATCCCAGCCTCCTATATTTATACGTTAAAATATAAAAAAGTTTATATAATTATAGCATTCCACTATATTTTATCTTAGTCGGGGTAGCGAAGCTCACCGGGTTTAGCTAGTTACATATATAAGTGATAACAAAAAGACTGTAAATGGTAATTGCATTCAATAACAACTTCACTTTTTTCTAAATAATAGTTGACATCACTACGCGAATGGGATTTGCGGCCACTTTATTTTGATCTCTAACTCACCAAACATTTGTACTAATTGTCCATTTTATGGGCAAATTTAAATACAAAACCACACTACAGAAGCTTTTTTCCCTCACATTTTTAATGGTAAAAAGAGAAAACTGTAAAAATTGCTCTCTCATGACCACTTTTACCAAAAAAATTAAGGAACGGAAAAATGGTAGATCTGGTAGCAACGTCAAAAAGTTTCATTAAAAATTTAATTTTCTTCCTTTATTTCAATGTTTTTAATTTTGTTTTGTCAGTGTTCGCATTTTTCTTTTGTTTTGTTAATTTGTTCTTCATTGCCAAATATTCGTCAAACAAATATCGAAAAATCAGTTCTACCATTTTTTGCCCGAAGAAATTTGTCTGGTAGCCTGTTGTAGAAGAGAACGCCATTTTTGTTCTGCCTCTCTTAAAAATTGCATCCAGTTTTATCACTTTTTGGGACTAAGGAATGCTTTGCAGGTTAAGAATGGTAAGAAATGGTAAAAATGTTAACCTCTGGGTATATAAAAGAAACACAACTACAGCTAGACAAAAGGGATGCTATTGAATCATGGGTGCAAGTGATCTGGCATGTCACTCATGAATTTTATATGAGCGTGACAACCGTGACATTCATTTTCGGATCTTAAGATGACATTCATTGTCGGATGCTAAGCATGTCATTTTGACCAATGCTTTGACATGTCATTTTCACCAACTCTTTGGCATGACATTTTCATGTCTTGTTTGGAAAATGGTAAATTCTGTATTGAAATATGATTTTCATGACAAACCAAACTCTTTATTAATTCAAACTAATTCATGAAATAACTTGAACTAATTTATCAGCGTAAACTTTAAACCCAAAATTTCAATTTAATCACCGCCGCTACACCGCAACAGAGTTTACTTCATCCACTCACAGCCACTGATTTTGTTTCATCTTACAAAAGCTTTTCTATTATCTTCTCATCACCAGTTCAGATTTCGACATGGACTCCAACAGCACTCCTTTAGGAATTTCTAGTTCGTGAATCTACATTTAATTTGTAGTTTTGTAATTTTATAAAAAAAAAAAATTTTGGAAATGTATACTCTTTTGTTTTGATGTCACTACTTGTAGGGATGTACAAATCGACTTGTTTGTTTATAGTGATCTGTACAAATGATTCAAATGTTGATGAAAAGATCGGATCTTTCACGACTTCCTTTGCATTGGTTTAAATGCTAATGAAAAGATCGGATCTTTCACGACTTGCTTTGAACTAATGAAAAATATGCCATGAAATCACGTCATCGCATAGAACCCCTTCCTTCAAATTTTGCTGGGATAATAGCTGTATGGTAGATTTTAAATATAGTGTATTTCCCGTTGGTTTATTTGGGATGGAAAATTGGAAGTGTTAAATTGTATTGTATCTGTAGTACAATCGAGCATTAATGCTTAAACAGAACATTTCAAAAATAAGAAAAAATAAAAAATTCCCTTAAAATACCATTGAAGTGGCTGTATTTTTTCAAAAATTCTCACGGTTTTTTAATTTTTTCTGTAAAAACTAAAAAAAAATCGAAGAGGTTTTTTGGTAAGTTTTTTTTTTTTATGAATAATGTTAAATATAAGAAAAAAACAAGCATCATCATCAATTCGCTCTTAGGAGATCGAAGAAAAGATTCTTCCCTCCCCAAAGTTGAAATGAATATCTTCAAAAAAAAAAAAAAAAACAGACAAATCATTCTGGGCACATTTGCATATGAACGTCTTTAGGACACCAGTGAGCCAGCCTACAAACCACCACCATGATCACAAAGAAAAGTAAAAGGATTTAATCTGTTTATCTATAAACAGGCATAGAAAGGTATCGGTAGCGACATGTTTAACATAAAAAACTGATTTTTTATAAAAAAAAAAAAGTGGAAGATTTTTTCTTGGTTAATCCCAATTTTATTCAAATTGATTGCATTGTGAGAAGAAGTATTCATATCGGGGGATAGAAAATGAAATGGGCTAAAGATGTTAATGAGGATGCTGCTAAGGACACTACATCTGCTGGCTTGATGATATACTGGAACAAATTGAAAAGATTATTATTTGAAAATATTATTATTTGTGACTCACACATTTTGTTAATTTTTTAGGATAATTTTTAAGATTTTCACTTATTTCTAAAAAAACGACAGAGATATACCCTCAGCCTATGTGAATTGAAATTTTCATCTAGGTACAGATCGATGTATTTAGGGTCTTTTCAGAATTTTGAGGCCCTTTTTGGACATTTAAACTTTAAAGTTCAAAAGTGTTGCGGAGGAGGTACTCGAAGGAATGGACCGACATAGTCCATTATGGAAGTGTATCTTAGATAGATAGATATGACTCCTAAATATCTTTTCGATAGGTATCGTGCCCACTAGTCATTTCAATGGGTCATCGTATAACTTTTGGACCAGTATGCCAGGAGGCGTGGGCTTGTCCACGGAAAACATAATATCGCTGTCAACAGGACCACAACGAATCGCATCGGTATGCATTTCCAAAGGATCTTTGAACGGTCCCAAAGCTGCACTTAAACAAAAATGTTGAACTTTTGTGGGGGAGGTATCCGATATTGGCCATTTCAGAAGTTAAACTAAATTTGCAAAAAAAAAAAAATATTAGGAGATCCAAATTTTGGACCAAATTGGTTGGTTCAAGAGAAATCGTGACATTTTTAAATATTAGGGGGGAAGTACCGGAAGTTGTCCATCTTCGAACTGAAATTAAGTTTGGACAAAATATGATGAAGGCCAAATTGGGCCAATCGGTTGATCAGTTCGAGAGTTATAGTG
Source organism: Musca autumnalis (assembly GCF_047663935.1). NCBI lineage: Eukaryota > Metazoa > Arthropoda > Insecta > Diptera > Muscidae > Musca > Musca autumnalis. The sequence continues at coordinate 111,801,661 of NW_027411977.1, read as the reverse complement.
CTCTACAGTCACTACATGTGGCACCACATTAAATTAGGATTTTTTCACCTATCGGACTGCTTTCTCAAGAAGTATGGACTTGGCCTGGAAAAAAACGTTTACCGTCGTAATGGTCTTAAAGTGAATTTATCCGAAAGTTTGTGTGGTAGGGACCCGAAAGAGTAGATATATACATATATATCTGGTTGATATATTAGAATGTGTAAAGTGTGGACGAAATCGGTCACTCACTTCAAGAGTTATCGTGCACACAATTGTTCGGAACGTTTTTGAACTTTTGTGGGGGAGGTACTTGAAGGAGCGGGCGGATGTGGATTATCTTCGAACTTAAACTAAGTTTGGACAGAATATTACGAATTCAAAAGTTTGGACCGAATAGGCAAATCCGTTCGAAAGTTATCTTGCGCTCCAACCACTACACACGGTGTCATAGGATTTTTGCAACGTCAGGCTATTTGCTCAGGAAGTATGGACTTGCTCCTGATGAAACTTATACCGTTGTATGCGATGCAGTAAATACAAGTTGTTACAACAAAAATCAAAGCGATTCGATAGCAGGTCCTAAACTTAAATTTTGTGTGTGAGGTACCCGCTTGAGTCCATATTGGAACCTCATCTAAGTCTGGTAGAAGTTTCCGAATGACTAAGTTTGGACAAAATATTACGAAAGCCAAATTCTGGACCGAATCGGTTGATCCGTTCGAGATTTGTCGTGCGGTCCAGCCAGCCAGACAGACGGACGGACATGACTAAACCAACACCAAATTGTCTGAAACGGATTTCGTCTAAGCATGCTTGGGGTCTGAAACCATTAAGGCCTGGGTACATAAGCTACCTCGCCTGCTTTCCTTTCCTACTTAGTCTTCGTTGGGGGTATACAACTTTCCCCAGAGTTTCGTTTGTATAGGTCAACCCCTTCATATAGCCCCCATAGAACTATACCTCCCAATTTTCTATATTTTGAAGGTTGTGGCCTCAATATTCCACCGAAATGGCTGAAATGTGGTATTAAGTTTTCATTTGGAGTATAAAACTTTCGCCCAGAATTTTGTTGGTATAGGTCCACGCCTTCATTTAGAGACCATAGAACGGTATCTCCCGATTTTCGGTATTTTGAAGGTTGTGGCCTCAACATTCCTCCGAAATTTCTAACATTTGAGTATCCACGTCTTCCTTTATCCCCCTAGAAGCATACCTCTTAATTTTTTGTATTTTTTAGGTTTTAGCCCATTATCTTATCGAAATATCGGAAATTGGGTAATTAGTCTTCTTTGAGTCTAAAAACTTTCCGCAGGCATTTGTCGGTATAAATCAACGAAATTTGCTGAAATTTGGTAATTAGTCTTCTTCATAAACGAAAGGAAACTAATTGTTCCATTTTTACTTCAATATAACTCGTGGTGGAGGGTATAACAAGTTCGGCCCGGCCGAACTTATCGCCCTTCTTACTTGTTATCGAATCACTTTATTATTAAGATTTTATGTAATCTTAAGTAAAAACTCATCAAAATATCATACAGGGATACTAGGTTGTAAAAAAGTCATAACCCTACTCAACACCCTCTGTCACGTACAAACTGACAATTGCCGCAAGGAAAATTGCCTAATGTAAATATGGATTTAGCAAGTTGTTCTGTACATTCTTCCAAGAACTTTAAAATAACTTTATGTAAATATGTTGCAGCAGTCATTGATTTTTTCTAAATAACGTTTTTTCTCATTTACTTAAGAAAAAGAAATTTCTTCAAAATATTCTCACGCTGAAAAGTGAAATTTTTTGTCTTCCTTGAGCATTTTTTTGTAATTAAAATCCAAAATTTATTTGAAATTTTATCTTGGGTTACCTGTGTGTGTTTTTTTTTTTCTATTTTTTATAAATAACAAAAATTATTAGAAAAAAATCAACGAATTCTTTAATGATCCAAACAAACCCCTTTGTACAATCGAATGATAAACAAAGGACGTCTGTGCCTCCCTCCATCATTTCGTTGAAACTCATTTGCATATGACGAGGTGAAAGATGGTCTTTAAGGATGATGCTGAAATAAAAAAGGAGATGCTTCCATTCACCATCAAAGAAAATGTTTGCTTGGAAACTAGAACTAGCCTTAAAGGGTAAGTGGCAAAGGGAGTTATCTGTTTTTGTTAAAGGTTTGCTTATAGCATATAAAATGATTTTTTTTTTTGCTTTTTCATCTCAAAAAATACTTTCGCTTTTCATTACATTTATCCAATTTTGTTACGGTTTTCAATGTTACAATTTATCTATTTTATATATATTTCAAACTGGTAGTTTTATTTCATTATACTGTTAAAGGGGTGTTTACACTAGCCATCAATGTCATATGACCTGAAATTTTCCATCATTTTACAGCCGCTAATGTGCGCAATATGGGGGATTTTACTTACGTCATTTACTTTTTGCGTCCACACCAGCAAAATGCAGTGAAATTACGTCTCCACATTGTCTGTGTGGGCAGATATGGAATATTTTTGTTTCGGGTCATATGACATTGATGGCTAGTGTAATCACCCCTTAAACAACACCAGCATGGATTTTGCTTTCATAGCTCTGTGCTATATCTGAAGGGGATCAATACTTTGCATATTCAATTATTTAAAATCACATTTTTATTTTATTAAAAGTAAATAAATTTTATGCTGCGGCTTATCTCTGACGTATGTTTGCGAAAACTGCCTCTTATTGAGATAAGCATATTTTATTTTGGGTGACGTAGGGGATGGAAGACACCAAGGAACGGTCCTGACCGGCCTTTACATGGCAAAGTCCAGGATTTATCTTGGTCCCTCTTTCATCTCAAGTGGACACTGACCTCCCCGTGGTGTCACCTGGGGAACTGCCTTTAACATCCGTTAAAGGTAGTGAGCTAACATGTGCCGCGCGTTCACCCATAAGAACGTTAAAAACTCGGGTTTGGGCGTCGGGCTAGTAACCCTCCCCTAGAAAAAACAGCCTACTATGAAAAAACGAAAGAAAGGAAAAACAAACCCCTCAAAAGTTGACGAACCCCGCAAACGTTTTAAGAACCATGATCTGCGAATCTGCACCGGGAATGTTCGCACTCTTTATAGAGAAGGTGCAGTCTTCGCATTGGCAGACGTACTTGAAAAGTACAAGGCCGATATTACTGCCATACAGGAAATACGATGGATTGGGAAAGGCGTCACAACAACACCTAAAGGTGACGCACTGTATTATAGCTGCCATGACGTAAAGCATGAGTTTGGTTGCGGATTCGTAGTTAGTCGGAGACTAAAACATCTGGTAACCAGCTTCACCCCAGTGAATGAAAGGCTTGCTGCAATTCGAATAAAAGCAAAATTCTTCAACATCAGCTTTACTTGCGCTCATGCTCCCACTGAAGAAAAGGACGAACAGACCAAAGATTTATTTTACGAGCGCTTAGAAGAAACATATGACCGTTGCCCTGCCCATGACATTAAAATCATTCTAGGCGATTTTAATGCCAAGATTGGAAAGGAGAATATCTTTGGCCCAACAGTCTCCACAGTGAAACATCTGACAATGGTATGAGGCTGATAGACTTTGCAGCTGCAAAAAACATGGTAGTTAGCAGTACCAGATTTAATCATCTCGATATTCATAAGTGCACCTGGCTGTCTCCAGATCAAAGAACAAGTAATCAAATTGATCATGTTGTGATAGATGGAAGCCATTCATCCAGCGTGTTGGATGTACGATCGTTCCGAGGCGCAAACATTGATTCGGACCACTACCTTGTTGCAGCAAAGGTACGTACCCGTCTAAACGTTGCAAATAAAGCACGAACAGACTCAACGCGGAAGTTGGACATCGATAAGCTGCAAACACAACAGATAGCCACAGCATATTCCACTCAACTAGCCCAATTGCTTAACGCGAGCACTCCTTGTCCCGATAACATAACAACACAATGGCAGCATATTGCCCACTCCATGCAAACAGCCGCAAAATCCTCACTTGGATTCCAGAGACCTCCACAAAGGAATTCATGGTATGACCAGGAGTGTCGTGCTGCTACCGAAGAGAAAAATGCGGCATATAGAGCTACTTTACAATCAGTAGCAACGCGTAGCGCACGAGAGAGATATGGGGAGAAAAGGAGAGAAGAGAAACGGCTTTTCCGCAAGAAAAAGAGAGAAATGGATAAGCGGGAGTGTGAAAAAATCGAGATGTACAGGAGACAGAATGAAGTCCGAAAATTCTACCAAAGAGTGAAACATCAAACAGATGGCTTTGGTACAGGCACATCCTCCTGTAGAGACCAGCAAGGTAATCTGGTAACAGATACAGATAGCGTGCTCAGGATATGGAAGGAACATTTCTCCAATCTGCTGGTATCCAATAGTAGCGAAGACGATGATACCACAGATCCAATCCCAGAAGATGGTATAGAATGTATACCGCTCGGCCAAGATGAGGTAAAAACAGCAATCAACCGGCTGAAGAATAATAAAGCAGCAGGAGCCGATGGCTTACCAGCCGAGCTGTTTAAGACCGGAGGCGACGCGCTGATAAGGTGTATGCATCAGCTAGTTAGCACCATCTGGCAGGAAGAACGCGTACCCGACGATTTTAACCTGAGCATCCTATGTCCCGTCCACAAGAAAGGAGATAAGACTGTATGCTCCAACTATAGGGGCATAAGTCTTCTCCCTATTGCCTATAAGATAGTGTCAGGGATGGACAACGAAATAATTGGACCATACCAATGTGGCTTTAGACCTGGCAAGTCCACCATTGACCAGATATTTACGCTGCGGCAAATCCTAGAGAAGACCCAAGAGATGCAGATCGACACATATCACCTTTTTGTCGATTATAAAGCAGCATTCGACAGTCCCCTCCGATCAAAGGTATTCCATGCAATGTCTGAATTTGGTATCCCCGCAAAGCTCATCCGGCTTTGTAAGATGACATTAACTGATACTAAGTCCTCAGTTAAAATTGGAAAGAACCTCTCCGAAGAATTTTGTACCAAAAGAGGTTTCAGACAAGGAGACAGCCTTTCGTGTGACCTATTCAACATTTTGCTGGAAAAGGTAATACGAGATGCAAATGTCAAAAGAAATGGCACAATTTACACCAATAGCCACATGTTACTTGCTTATGCTGATGACATAGACATCTTGGGACGATCAGTAAAGGAAGTAACTGATACCTTTATGAAGGTCGAAGCAGAATCTGCGAAAGTGGGTCTGGCAGTAAACGACGAAAAGACCAAATTGATGGTGTCGACGCGCAAAGCGTCCATAGAGCTCGGACCAACTGTGGAAGTTGGTACCTACAATTTTGAGGTAGTTAAAGACTTCGTCTACCTCGGCACTGCCATAAACACAACAAACAACATCAGTTGTGAAATAAGAAGAAGAATTGTATTGGCCAACAGATGCTACTATGGTTTAAGTAAGCAATTTAAAAACAAAGCCACATTTCGTCAAACAAAAATAACACTATACAAAACGCTGATACTACCCCTGCTAATGTATGGCTCCGAAGCATGGGTACTTGCGCAAGCAGATAAGGCAGTGCTTAGTGTGTTTGATAGGAAAATTCTTCGAAAGATATACGGGCTGATATGAGTTGACGGTGAATATCGACGTCGTATGAACCACGAGCTATATAAGCTATACAAAGACATGAATATAGTTAAACGTATCGAGATGCAACGATTGCGTTGGCTAGGCCATATCATAAGAATGAGCGATGATGAACCCGCTTAAAAGGCGTATGAATACATGCCACATGGCGGTGCACGCAGAATCGGCAGGCCTAAGCTTCGATGGAGCATACAAGTAGATGAAGAAATGAAAAGGCGCGGTATTCCAAAAAGTCAAGCGAAAAATAGAGAGGAATGGAGATCTTTTCTTAGTTCGGTCTATGGAACAAATGTTCTGTAATGGGCCAACTAAGTAAGTAAGTAAATAATATTTTTGCAATGATTCGATTGGTGTCAACAAATAAATTTTTCTCGGCAAGGGTTGTTTCCAAGTAACCAACGACTTTATTGGCAATGTTCCACACTTTTACTTTAAGAATATTGGGCAGTCGAAGGCGACGTTGTAGTCAACGAACGTGTGGAATGTGGAATAATCCCGCTAAAGGTCGGAGATATCGTGGAAGTAGCCAACCCATCCCAATTATCCATTTTTAGATTTTTAATTGCAGTGACAAATATCCCTGTATTGCTTTGTTGTATTTTAATAAAAATGGCCAATTTTATATATCCATTCAACAAAGAAAGAAGATACTTTCGAAAGAAAAACTAATGCTTTCCTGTTGTGAGAGTGTATGTCACTTTTTCCTCTTTCCACAGGAATTGTCGTCATGTTATGCCATTTGAAATTTTTGTATTACTTTTACAGGTTCTGTGAACAAAACGAACGTACTTCCAATAAACACACTTCTTCATTGTCTGCTTTCTCTTCAGAATTGTTCTTTTCATCCAAACTGACAAAGGAAATTTACGTTTATATCCGAATGTAAATGCTTTATTCAAATAGACTGCAGTAGTCGCTCAAGACCGTTACAAAATTCTAATAAAATGCATAGATTTTTTCAATCAAAAAATATTTTCGTTCTTTAATTAAGAAAAGGGGTATCTTCGAAAAATTCTCACGGTAAAAAGTGAAATTTTTTATATTTTTGATTTCACTATTTTTTTTTTTTTGTAAAAAACTAACCCAAAATTTATTTGAATTTTTATCTTGAATTACTTGTGTGTTTGTCTATTTTTTATAAATAACAAAACTTATTAGAAAAAAAACAAGGAATCCTTTAATGATCAAAACAAACCCTTTTGTTCAATCGGATAACAAACAAAAGACGGTCGGTTGTGCGTCCATCATTCTTCTGTTCACATTCATTTGCATATGACGATGTAGAAGAAGGTCTTTAAGGATGATGATGAATTAAAAGAAGAGATGCTACCACCACCAAAAAGAAGAAGATCGCTGAGATGTTAAAAGACTTTGTCTGTCGTCTATTGCACACCATTTTTTTACTATTTTTGATAACATTTGTTTCCCAAATTCTTTTCATCCCAAAAAGTACTTTCATTTTTTATTAGATTACTATTTACGGCATTCCCATAAAATCAAGTAATAAAAAATGTGGTAAGGGAAATTATTTGTGCTGGGAACTTTGAAATAGTTTTTTATTGAAACAATATTTTCGGCCAATTTATCTATTTGAGTGTTCACAGCAGGAAGGTTTATTTCAATATTCTGGTAAACGAAATCAGCACGGACATTGAATTCATAGCTCTTTGCTATTTCTTCACAACATTATTAATTTGCATGTTCGAGTATTTAAAATCGCATTTTCTTTTTCATTAATAACAAAATTTGCATAATGCTAAAATTCTCCTGTTTGCGAAAATTCTCCCTTTTTAGAAATTAGTAGAAGATCATTCATTTCCACAACATATTTTTCTATAATCATTGATAAAAATCAAACAAACAAATAGAAATGCACAATATAAGAAAATAGCTGCCGAAGTGCAATTCCTGTATTTAAAAATCGTATCTTGGTGCAACAGAGAACGCCAAACACAAATTTGCATATTATTATAATCTGTATTTCGATTCTCTTGACATCACAACATGTTGTCAAGGACTCATTACAATTGTTTACAATCTAGTAAATGGCTTAATAATGAACTTGTAAATCTTAAACCCTTTTTGCAAGAACACCAAATATGCAAAAATGTGCCTTGCATACGGAATTAGGAATTGAATATGCAAATAATCTTTAATCACATCGGAATTTCGCACGAAGGGCAAGATTTGCATAATGCAACTAATCATTTTTAGTTGAAAAAATTCTTTAAGGATTACATTCGCAAACCCACAAGATCATTAATCACTTTTCTTTGCTAATAATTCAACCACTCAACAAGGAGTCAACATCTTGTTGTTGAGGAATCACCAATTATTGGGGGTTAAATAGCATCACACAAACCATGCGATTTACCAAGACTAGTAGTAAACAAAAAAACAGACCTTTGACTTGATAAATCATATTTGCAATCGATCGATGATCATTTCGGTGTGTTTTGCCAATTGAGAAGTTGTAGAAAAAACAGTATTCTTTGTAGTTAAAGGGTTTGTTGGTACCAAATCAGAAAATTACTGGGTTGTAGTCATTAACAATGGCAAAAGCCTCCATAATATGGCGGGTATAATTAAATTTGTCATACCGTATGTAACACATCGAATTACTCTTCGGAGACCCTATAAAGTATATATATATATATATATATATATATATATATATATATATATATATATATATATATATATATATATATATATATATTCTTGATCAGGGTATAATTCAAAGTCGATATAACCATGTCCGCCTGTTGAAATCAAGGTACAGCTCGCAATTTTTAAGATAGAGCTTTGTAATTTAGTATAAATCCCAGCAAAATTTGACAGAAGGGGTTCTTTGCGATGACGTGATTTCATGTCATCTTTTGCATTGGTTCAAAGGAAGTCGTGAAAGATCTGATCTTTTAATTAGGATTTGAACCAATACAAAGGAAGTCGTGAAAGATCCGATCTTTTCATCAGCATTTGTACCCATTCCATCGATCCAATAGAGATGATGTTTGTGTTTTTATTTACACACCTGTTTATTTTCATTTTGGTATGTTCCAGTACTGCAAAAATCTACTAATTTTTACTATTTTTTTCCGATAACATAAAGGAAAAATTGTTATCGTAGTAAAAATAAGTAGATTCTTGCAGTTTCTGGAACAGACCAAAGTTGTTAGAACTGTCGTCGTGATGTTGTCTTACATTTCCTGCATATCAAACAACTAAAACTTCTAAACAATTTGTATTATATGAAGTCCCAACCATCGAGCTTAAAATAGAATCGGACTGCACACATTGCTATTTTAAAAGTTCCCTTGTCTGTTCTAAATCTGACATAGAATGAAATCAATCAAATCTCGTTTCTTGGAATTTGAAAAAAAGTCCGAAACGAAAAGGAACAAGAATCTGAAAATAAAGAAGAAAATACTTTTGGAAAGAAACAATTAAAAATAAATTAATTAAGCATAAATGGTATTTTCCATAAAAAGTCTCTCCTCTCCGTTCGTTACATTTTGTTCTTAGAGATCCCTAAAGCAAGACGGGTTGTAGGTCCCTACATATTTCCGTCACTAAACAGAAGAGTATAAATTACCAAAATGTTGTTATAAAATAACAAAATTATAAAATAAAAGTAATTTACGAAATAAAAATACTTAAAGGAGTGCATTTGGAGTCCATGTTGAAATCTGAACTGGTGATGGGAAGATTATTGAAAAAACCTTTTGTAAGATGAAAGAATATCAGTTGCGGAGAACGGAGGAAGTAATCTTTTGCGTTGCAGCGGTGGTGATTACATTGCAATTTTGGATGTAAACTTTTGAAAAACTAAACTGATAAATTAATTGTAGCTATTTCATGAATTCGTTTGAATTAATAAAGAGTTTTGTTTTTCATGAAAACCATATTTCAATACAGCATTTCCATTTTCCAAACAAGACATGAAAATTTCATGCCAAGGGGTTGGTGAAAATGACATGCCAAAGCATTGGTTAAAATGACATGTCAAAGCATGGGTGAAATGACGTGTCAAAGCATTGGTGAAAATGACATGTCAAATCATTGGTGGAAATGACATGCCAAAGCATTGGTGGAAATGACATGTCAACGCATTGGTTAAAATGACATGCTTAGGATCCAGAAAAGAACGTCATCTTTTGGGGTCCACGCTCATATAAAATACATCGATGAAGATGCTAAAAAGATGACATGCTAGATCACTTGCACCCATGATTGAATGTCATCTTTGGCATCGAACATTTTGCTGGGAATGTTTATATTACTCCTAGGATGTTTGGTATTGCAAAATTGCTATATCGGTCCACGTTTTGATATAGCCCCCATACAGGGACGTACGCAGGATTTAATTTCTGGGGGGGGGGGTGGTGGTGTTAACTTGACCAAAAATCATGAAAATTGGAAATGGTGTGTAGCGTTACGTAAACCTTTTTTAAGGTTTTGTTGTTGGTTTTATATGAAATACTGACACAAAGTATATACATAAAATCAGTATAGAAAGCTCACAATATTTAGGATACAATTTTAACTTTTTACAGAGTATAAAATATACGTTCTCGGATATTTAGAGTTGAAAATAAACCATATCGAACCACGTTCGGTATAGTCGCCATATAAAAGTTGCGCCCCGTTTTCAGTATTTTGGACATATATGATTAAAAAATATAAGTCCACGTTATGGTATATCCCAGAATTTTTTAAGTAGAGTGAATTGCCATTCTTTCTGCTATCACAAGATTTTCAGTATTTCAAAGCTCTTAATCTAATTTTTAGAATATCAGCGGTAATACAGATTTTGGCATTCCTTTTTGTTGAAGAGCCTCCATACAGAAAGTGGTTAAAATATATCCACGTTTTAATGCAATCCCTACATAACTATATTCGCGAGTAGGACGAATTTAGTTATACAGGAGTTATTGGGTATATGGGTATAGTTCAACCCGAACATAACGCCTCATTTTTTTAATTACATATCGAGATAACTTTACGACGTCTATAAAGTAAATACCTTTAAAAAGAAGAATAACTCGAATCCGCGAGCACAGATTGAGATTAAGAATAAAATATTCTTTAATGCCATAAAACGCCAAATTTGATTTCTTACCAGAAGTGATAGAGTCTGTGTAAGCCAATTAAAAACTTAAGAAATTAAAAAACGGACGATACAGACTACGATTCATAGACTCCGAATACTTCTCGGAGTACAAATATCTCAGACACAAATATCAGAAACCAATCGGCAAACTCCAGCTAAGTCGTGACAAAATAATATAAGTCGAAAATGTTCATGATTGTTGTTCCGGCTGCATTCTTTACATTTGGTATAATGTTAATGAAGAACACGGTGCGCCTTAACTAACTTTAAATGAAAGGTGCTTACACCTGGGAAGTTTTTGTGGACTTTGAAACTTCAATGTTCATAGATGAGAAAAATAAAAAAAAAACAAAAAAAAATCGCCGGAGGGATTTTAAAATAAATCGCAGTCAAAGTTTATATTTTTTGGGTGTTTTTAGGTTTTAACGATTTTGCGTGGGAATGGCAAGTTCTATCGAAATGGGACTAAAAATGTTGTAGCTTTAAAAATTCTCTACCATATTGGCATTTACTACTTTTTCATAACTTTTACCATTTTTGAGATATTGAAGTTCAAATTGGGACAATGCACTGACTGTATCGCCTCCTTATAAAACAATGTCATGTACGGTGTCCTTAACTAACTTTAGATGAAAACGGCTTACACCAGAGATTTTTTTGTGGATTCTAAAACAGCATTGTTCATAGATGATAAAAATCTAAAAACAACAAAAAACCGCTGGAGGGATTTTTAAATAAATTGCGGTAAAAGTTCACATTTTTTAGGTTCATTTTAGATTTTTAGGATTTTGCTGGGAAGCGACAAGTCCTATCGATAGGCGACTAACAGCGTGTTTTTGTAAAAATGCTTGCCTGTTACACGAACCGTTCGTACTAAAACGTATACTTTCAAAATGTGGTTCTTGTAAAATTTTACGAACCATTCGTTTTTATCTAAAAGCTTTCGTCTATTTCAGAAAAGCTTTCATATTTCAGGGTTTCCATGATACTTATTTTGTGAATTTTGCATAGGCATCTGCACGTAATAAATATGACAAACAAAAAATAAGAAAAAAATGTAATTAAATTTGTCTAAAAATAATTGTGATAATATGAAGAAACGGATGTACATATACGCGTGTGCTTCTATGGAAAAAATAAAATTGCATTCCCTTCCACTTTTCGTGTGTTTTGTGCCTTTTATTACTCAAATTATTTAATTTTCATTCAAAACGATGGGTCTTTTCCTTTCGTTTATTTTTGACGTATTCGTTCGTCTGATTTTGTTACGAAAACCAAAAAAAAAAAAACGAAAATAAAAAGCTTTCATTTGTTTGTCACACGAATACAAACGCCCACCGCTATGTAAACCAAATTGTGCCTTCGTACATGAAATCGACGAACGAATGGGCAAAAACTTTTTACAAAAACAAGGTGTAAGGAAAATGTTGTAGCAGTGAAAATCATCTACAATTATATTTTGTTGATGATAGGGAAAAAATGCAAGTGGGTAAGCTACCTATAGCAGATTATAGCAGTTTTTGACGCACATAAATTAATTTTTCTTCATTATTTTCTCCCCTTGTTTAGCAACAAAAAAAAATTTTGGTGAAGACAGCGAAACAAATTTGTAATTGGCTTTCAATATACATATATAATCCACGTAGAACCCCACGGTGCTCTTGAAACAATTTTAAATGGAAGGTGCTTACACCTCGGAAGTTTTTGCGGATTCTGAAACTACAATGTTTATAGATGAGAAAAATCAAAAAACAAAAAAATCGCCGGAGCGCTTTTTAAATAAATCGCGATTAAGGTTGACATTTTTATGGGTTGTTTAGGTTTTCACGATTTTGCTTAGAAACCGCAAGTGCTATCAAACTGGAACTAAAGACCTTTATGGTATTCTTATCGGTTTTACCGTTTTAGAGATATAGAAGTTCAAATTGGGACAATTCAATTCTGTATCGCCCCCTAATAAAACAATGTCATGACTGCAAATTCCCAACTTAAACTTATATATCTAAAAAAATTGTACAACTTAGGATAAGTTCCTTAAGCCAGTCTTGTATAGAATTTTCACAGCTTTAAGATTTTCTCAGGTCCCATATCGGTAGGACTTACCGTATTCAAACAAAATCGCGAAACCCTAACAAAAAAAACCTAAACATGTAAACTGAGCTTCTTTATCTCAAAAATGGTACAAGCTGGGAACAAATGATCGTCAATCCTCTAGAGAATTTTCACAGCTACACCATTATCTTTAGCTCCATTTCGATTGGGCTTGCAGTTTCCAAGCAAAATCGTGAAACCCTAAAAAACACCCAAAAATGTGAATTTTGACCGCGATTTATTTAAAAATCCCTACAGCGATTTTTTCCTTTTTTTAGATTTTGCTCATCTATGAACATTGCTGTTTCAGAATACTCAAAAAATTCCCCTGTGTAAGCGGTTTTCATCAAAAGTTAGTTGAATATTACATAACAAATATGGAGTATATTCATTACGGAATTCGTATTTAATAGTGGAATGATTTGATATGAACAAGAAATTCAGATTTCATTAGAAGTGTCTTCCAAAAAGGGTATACAAACATAAAATTTGAAAAAAATCGTACAAAACTTGCTAATGATCTACATTTTCTGTACATAAACTTCAGAAAAATATATGTTTTCATTTGATCAATATTCATCAGAAGTGGTTGAATTTTGGTATATAGTCTTCGTTGGGGGTAAACAAATTTTCCCCCCAGAATTTTGTCAGTATGGATCATTATCACGCAAAGAACGGTACCTCCCGATTTTCGTAATAGTGAAAGATGTGACATCAATATCCCACGGAAATAACAGAAATTTGTTTTTAGTCTTTCATGGGGTTATAAAATGTTCCAGAAAAAATTATCAATAAATATCACCGTCTTCATATATCCCCCATAGAAGCGTCCCCCTTGATTTACTGTATTTTTAGGTTTTAACCACATTATCTTACTGAAATGTCGGAAATTTGATATTTAGTCGTCTTTTAGTCTAAAAACTTTAGTGCCCATAGAACGGTACCTCCCGAAGTTAGCAACATTGTTTTACGGAAATTGCTGAAATTTGGTACTAAGTCTTCTTCATAAACGAAATGGAACTAATTGTTCCATTTTACTTAAATACCACTCGTGGTGGAGGGTATAACAAGTTCGGCCCGGCCGAACTTAAAGCCGTTCTTACTTGTCTGCATCTTCACCTAATCGGTTGCATATAGGTTCACATTTTGGAATAGGTTCCATGAAACGGTACCGCCCGATTTCTGGTATTTAGATGTTTCTATCTAAATTTTCTGACCTAATAAGATATAATTTGAAAAATTATACTAAAAATGTGGATGAAGAAAACTAATTATTCCATATTAGTTCAGAATATTTTCACGGTGGAGGGTATAATAGTTCGGCCCCGTCCAAACTATAGACTTTTCTTACTTGTTTATTTTGATATTTTTTTCTTGTGAAGTATTGGTCTAAGATGACGCCTAATCAGTGTTGCCGAATTTGACGATTTATCGTATCGGAAACTCTCATCTGGTGAAAGCTTTTAATGGCGGTAAAAAAGAAGAAAAATGAATTTTTATGTTTATTTTTGACATTGTTACCAGATCTCACATTTTCCGTTCCTTTACTTTTCTGGTAGAACTGGCCACGAGAGAGCAATTTTGACAGTTTTCTCTTTTATCACTTTTATCATTAAAAATGTAAAGGAACAAATTTTTTACTGCTGCGGGTTGTATGTCTTACGTAATCAGTCTCATTGTCACAACTATAAGCGAAAAATTCACATTAAGCGGAAACCAAACCTACTTTTGGACTATTTTGACGATTTTTGACGATTTTCCAAATTTTATTGACGATTTGACGATTTTTTTGACGATTTCTGATCAAAAACTGTCGGCAACGCTGCGCCTAATGCCAAGTTTTGCACCTTTGATAGGGTTCAACATGTTGCGACTCACATGACCTTGTTTTCCCACATGACATAGGATGAAGAATACCAAAAAAGTTTTTCTTTTAAAGTAAGCAATGCATATGTATATGTATGCCCTACAATCACGACTGCAGTTTCTTATAGCATTTGTAGCCAAATTATCGCATGGCTTAAACTTTTGTTAAAAAAAAAAACAAAAAACAAAAAAAAGTTCCCTAAGAAACTCCAACCTTTACTTACACTTTTTTTTCTCATATAGTGAAAAATTATTCGATAAAAACCCTAACTATTCAATCATTTAATGATCAAAAACAAACCATTCTTTAAGGAACATTGCACCAAAGACATTTTCATGCATAAATTTGCATACGACACACACAACATATTAGGATACGCCAAGATGCTCAGTATAAATCAACCACCATTGTAATGTATGTATTTTTGACGAGCAGAGTGGCCTCAGGCTGTGCAGCCGTTAAAGGATTTATCTATTTGCCTAGGTGTTTGTCATGAAAAATAATTTTTTTTAATGTAAAAAATTCATTTCGATTTTTTATACAACTTTCATTTTTTTGGTTACAAAATATTATTATTCACAATGATGCTATAAGGGAAGGAAAATAGGAGACAGTATCTTCTGTCACTTCTGTTTTTGTTAAAATAGCCCAAGGGTTCAGATGCATCGTGGGAAAGTCTAATGAAATGATAAACTTTGTATGACATTAGCTCATTTACCCAACAATACATATTTTTGTAATTTGTCAATATATATATTTATGGACATAAAAACGCAGCGATTGACAAATCAAATCGATTAGCATGTGTATTCATATGTACAATTGCTTTTCACGGTGCTCTTGAATCAAATTTAAATGGAAGGTGCTGGGATTTTTTGCGGATTCTGAAACTACAGTGTTCATAGGTGACAAAAATCAAAAAAAAAAAAAAAAACAAAAAAAATCGCCGGAGCGCTTTTTAAATAAATCGGAATTCAAGTTGAAATTTTTAGGGGTTGTTTAGGTTTTCACGATTTTGCTTAGAAACCGCAAGTCCTATAAAAATGAAATGTTGTAGCTATGAAAATTTTCTACAAGATTGACCTTTACAGTATTTTCGTAGGTTTTACCATTTTTGAGATATTGAAGTTTAAATTGGGACAATGCACTGACTGTATCGCCCCCTTATAAAATGATGTCATGAAAGGTGTGCCATAACTAACTTTTAATGAAAACCGTTAACACAGGGAAAGTTTTTGTGAATTCTGAAACAACAATGTTCCTAGATGAGAAAAATCCAAAAACAAGAAAAACCCGCTGGAGGGATTTTTAAATAAATCTCGGTCAAAATTCACATTTGTAGGTGTTTTTTTAGGTTTTCACGATTTTGCTTGGAAACCGCAAGTCCAATCGAAATGGAGCTAAAGAAAATGTTTTCTCAGGCTGTACCATTTTTGAGATAAAGAAGCTCAGTTTACATTCTTAGGTTTTTTTGTTAGGGTTTCGCGATTTTGCTTGAATACGGCAAATCTTATAGCTGCGAAAATTCTGTACAAGTCTGGCTTATGTAATTTTTCCTAGGTTGTACCATTTTTTTAGATATATAAGTTTAAGTTGGGAAATTGCAGTCATGACATTGTTTTATAAGAAGACGATACAGAATTGAATTTAAATTGTCCCAATTTTAACTTCTATATCTCAAAAGTTGTAAAACCTACGAAAATATCATTAAGGTCAATCTTGTAGAGAATTTTGATAGCTAAAAAATTCCCATTCCCATTTTGATATGACTTGCGGTTTCCAAGCAAAATCGCAAAAACCTAAACAACCCCAACTTGAATCGCGATTTATTTAAAAAGCCCTCCGGCGATTTTTTTGTTTTTTGATTTTTCTCTTCTATGAACATTGTAGTTTCAGAACCCGAAAAAACTTCCCAGGGGTAAGCACTAGGGTTTAGAGTTGTATAGTTCATGAACGAACTAGTTCAATTGAACGATTCATTGTATAGAGCGTATGAACTAGATCAGTCGATATAGTTCATTATAGTTCAATAGTTCACTGAACTATAATCAGTCGGCGACCGTACGATCAACGAACGAACGATTCACAATCTAGTTCAACATGTCGTTCACATATGCCTAAAGTTACGCCGTCGTCAGTGTTAAGTGATGCCTTCGTAATGTGATGACTTTGTTTACGTTTTGGATCGAGGTACAATGAATAGCTGTTTGAAAGTGAAGAGTTCTTCAAAAACACAACAAATTCCACATATTCCCAAATTGTTTCCTTGTTCTGGGGCTCAATTCTGTTTCTATGAAAATGTGAAATGAAAACTTTTATAAAGGAAAAAACTGTCAAATAAAAAATATTATAAAGAAAATATTTTTCATCTCAATTTTTCATAGAACAAGAACCCAGCCCCTGGATATAAAAAAATAAAAAGAAACACAAACGCACAAAGCTTTTTCGCATTGACAGTTTCTACACACACACAACAGAACATGTTTGCTATTGTTTGTTTGAATTGATTGAACGATTATGATCCGAATGAATAAACTGGATAGTGAACTATGAACTAGATTACTGAACTAGTTCAGTTAAAAGAGCTGAACTATTGAACTAGATCTTTCAAATGAACTAGATTGTACAACTCTACTAGGGTTATGACTTTTTGACCTTTTTTCTCAAAAATGATTTCCTGTAGCGAGAAGGAATGAACTTTTGCCTATAAATGCCAAAAATAACATTCATTCCATTTAATTATTAAAAAAGGTCACGCACAAACCACTTTGAAAAAAAATGATTTTTTGGAAAATCCTATGAAATGAAAAAAAAAATGTTTCTCAAAAAAACAAAAATATTTCCTGTTGCATAAACGAATGACCCTTGACCTATTAATAACTAAAATAACTTTTATTCCATTTATATATTAAAAAAGGTCACGCACAAACCACTTTCAATTTATATGATATATGGAATAAATTTATGTATGATATAAAATGATATATATGTTATGATTTGGCCATAAAATTGGTGAGAAACAAAAGCTAATGCCATTTTGGTTATGTCGTGTGGCTTTAAAGCTTTTCTTGAGCCATATATGTGCTTAAAGTGACTCCAAATTTTTTTGAACAAAGCTCATATATGAAAACTTTGAAAGATTTTTGTGCGTGAGCTTTTTTTTGTCGAATCAACTTATAATTAAGATTTTATCTAATCTTAGGCAAAAGTTCATCAAAATATCATACAGGGATATGAGGTAGTAAAAAAGTCATAACCCTAGTAAGCACCTTCCATTTAAATTTGATTCAAGAGCACCGTGTTTTATGTAAATAATTGACAGAATTCTATTTGTTTATTTTTCTTTCCATAAGTTGATCTGTTTTACTTACTTTCGAACTTACCAAGTTCATTTGAATCGTACACCAGTAGTGGAATTTAGCTCGTCATTTTAGGCATGTATAATATGCATTACCATCAGACAAGCAAATGCCCGCTACTTCGTATGCGGGTAGGGAATAATATACAAATAAACAATAATTAATATGGAAATGGTTAACACTGGAAGTTTTGTTGTACTAACGGCTATTTAAATTTCGAATTTTCAATACTGTGACCTCATATCACAGATACACACCAACAATGACTCACATTGCAGATTTCAGAATTCTGGTTTTCCCCTTTACTAACACAGCATTACTACTATTCTCTCCCTTTCGATTTTACAAATACGAAGCCTTATCCCACCCGCTTTATACCAACAATAAGACACATTAAAAATTTAAGGAACTAGCTTCCGCAGTTACGCCAATAACCGAAATAGGTCGGTATTCAAAATGGCCATAGAAATTCACGTGTTCGCATATCTCCATATAACGGTACCCCTCGATTTATAGAATATAACAAATCTTCATTGTCCTATTGTCTTTAACTTTGGAACTTGAATTCTCAGAGGACATAAAAACTTTATTTAAAAAAAATCACGCCAATCCACGTTTATTATTAGAACATATCGCTCATTTACTTAAAGAGTGACACATATCAAAAAAAATGTTTCGAGAAAAACGCGTTTTAAGTTGGCGATTGAAATTTGACTTCCCAACTTAAGAAGATTATTTCACAAAAACTAAAAGAAGTACTTGGACCATACTTTGCAAACAGCTAGCCAGATATCACTACTAAATTTCTGTGCAAGATCAAGCATGATTGGTAGTGTTTTAGTGCTTCATAAACTCAAAAAACATTTTTGTTGAATTATGCCAAAATCTTAGTAAATGAGCTGCAACTCATTGAGTTTTAGAGATATCAACATGAAAATTTGACACAAGATAAAATGGAAGTCGTAGACAAAATAGAAATTGCTAGCTCAGAAAACGCATTTTTTGAGTTATGCGCGATATGTTTTGAGTAAATGAGCGATATGTTTTGTAGTAGCTGTAATTTCGGAATTTGTGGCATCGAAGGGTAGAAAAAGTTTTTCAAAAAAAATTTACCTAATTAGCATGCTTTGACATACACCTCTATATAATGGTAACCTGTTTTTGGAGGCATTTCAATATAGGCCTTTTGTCGTCAGGGGGTGAAAACCTTCTTGTAAAAGAAATTCACACATGCCCACTTTTTCAAATTACCAAAAAAAAAAAAAAAAACGTTCAGATCAAATAGAATTAATATTTAAATTAATTAAAAAACATTTTGTTGAAAATATATTTATTTAAATACATTTTTTAGAAACCGCCTTCGCGTTAGCATAAAATCATTGAAACAATATTCAGTACAATTTTTCAAACTCAGGACCTTATCTCAAATTTTAGTACTTCTTGTGCACTTATTGTATGACCGACAATACTAAATATATTGCCCTTTGGTATTTTTCGTACACTAATAGCATAATTCCAGCTTTATTCCTACACCCATCACCAAATTTCGTAGGTATTTCCAACACCACTTCCATTACTCAGCCCTCAGTCACCTCTATACAAAATTTAAGTTTTTTACGCATTTCAAAAAATGCGTTAACTAAACACAAACTGACTGACCCTAGTACAAAAATTCCAAATTCCAGCCCAATTTACACAATAAAAAAATTGTAACAAATGTTGTACTTTTCGTACACATAGGTATAGGTCTCAAAAAGTAACTCCTTATATCCAACCTATGTGTATCCCAACCGGCGTTGCCGACAGTTTTTCGTCAGAAATCGTCATAAAAATCGTCAACAAAATTTGGAATATAGTTTGGATGATTATCTGGTTGCGCGCCCTAATTATAATAATAATTCAAAAAAATCAATCAAAACTTCAAAATGCACAGGCACAGATTTTAGAGGGTTACAGTCCATATATCGAAAAATCATACATTAGAACCATGTTTCCCGAGTGGTATTCTTTAATTCTTTCTTTGAGTACAGGTCCGAATGTTGCGTAGTTTTGCTAGAAATCAAGAAGGAACACAATATTTTTTTCCAACACATTTTTGCCCATATTTTTGTATTACTACCAACACAGCTTCCACTTAAATTATTTGCTATGGTCCATATTATGAGATCGTGGCTAGAAGACTTCAATTAACACACGCAGAAAAATTTATGTTAGAAATATGTTTGGATCCAAACAAATATATGTTTGGGACCGGTTGCAAACAAATATATGTTTGGATCCAAACATAATATGTTTGGGTCCAAACAAATATATGTTTGGGTCCAAACAAATATATGTTTGCAACATTTTGTAACATATCTCAATTTGATATGTTTGGGTAAAACATATTTTTTATGTTAGAACATTTTTTTCATGGGTGGAGAGAGGATGTTTGTCAACGAGAGTAATAACAGTGCTCTCGCGGCTGTGGAATGCTGTTTTATAATAATGAGTTGTGTGTATTGTATAATAGAAGACGTAGAAGCGAAGAAGGGGGCTTTGGTGGCATGTATGCGTCAAACTCGTGTGTTTCTTGTTTTGTTGTTGTTAACCAACTTAGCCGGCGGAGAAGAAAAGAAGAAATGATATGAATTATATTTTTTTTTCTTCGGTGTTTTAGTTGCCTTTGTAGAGTCAAGACGGTAACGTGAGTGAATAAATCAGTGCTTTGTGTTTTCTTAAAGAAATTGTGGTTTTTAGTAAATTAAATGCCCAATACATTTTATAATTGAATCGGAAAGTTGAATGGAATTATTTTATTGGACAAGGAAGAAATCGCATTTAATATTGGTAATTACATACATACTTATGTATATTTGAAATATGGCATATCCATATTTATTTATTACATTACATAATCATTTGATTCTAGATGCCGATTCCCCGCTGATGATTTCAACTATGAGGACAATTTGTTTTATTTCACAACTAAGGAGAAGCGTTCAACTACGTTTCTATATATTTTTCCTTTTTAAAAGTGTGATTATTTACAAATTATTTCAATCAGTTTTACTTTTATTAAAGTGTGTTATGTATTTCTTTGGAATTTTGTATGTACCTATGTGTTTGTTGTTATTTTGCCTATCAATAAAAAACCTCAACATTTGTGTGTATACTATAGGGCACTGATGGGCAAATTGCGAGAGACTCATGTATTTTTTACACTTTTGTGTGTGAGGGAGAGCATTTCTGCCCATCAATGCTATAGGGATAGCCAGTGAGTTCTTACTGAGAGCAAGTGAGCACACATTTTAAAGTGTTTTACATTGAATTTTATGCTCCCTTGCTCTCAGTAAGCGCCCACTGGTGCATGTGTTTGTTTTTTTTGTGCCTTTTGGGTTTGTATTTTTTTGCACCCAAACATATAAAATGTTTGCACCCAAACATAAAATTGTTTCCACCCAAACATATCTTTGTTTGCACCCAAACATATATATCTTTGCACCCAAACATAAATATCTTTGCACCTAAACATATATATGTTTGCACCCAAACATATATTTGTTTCCACCCAAACATTTATTTGTTTGCAGACCCAAACATATATTATGTTTGGGACTGTTGCAAACATATATATGTTTGCTGCAAAATATGTTTGGGACATATGTTAGAGAGGCCGTTTTTTTTTTGCGTGCAGAAATATATGCATATTGTATAACATATACAGTGCCTTGCATAATTATTTTGACATGTTTAAAAAATGATGTGTTTGGTTTTTTACCGGATTAGTCTTCTACGAAATATAAAAAATTATTCTGGCTAATCCTTTACTAGAGTACTTAAAATTAGTAATACATTTTATCAATTCAAATAGACGCTTGCACTTTTGTAAAGGAAATAAAATTTCACTGCTTGGCATAAGTATTTTGACAAAATTGTTCAATTGATTTTTAGAACTCAACACTTAAAAATGTCTTATTTATATTTTTGATTGTTATCAGTTACGGTAAAAATAATATATTTTACGCACATCTGTTTTATTATGGACCCATTTACTGATCGATATTTCAAGGATATAAGGATATTCAAGAGATTTATCTTTAAACAACATTTTTCATGGTTTTCTCACATTATATCGGAATATTTTTTCTCTTACAAATGTGATATTTCAAGGAAATAACTTTACTCGTAAGTTAGTTTTACCATAGTATCAGCGTTCTGCAAATAAATACATAACACTTCGATATGTTTATTACAGTGTTGTATTAAAAATCGTTCAAAGTGCCAATATATGCATTATAGTTCACAGCATTAACGATAACAATTAAATTTCGCAGTATTATAAATGGCGGCTCAGACTATTCTGATGCCTGGGTACATTTGGGCATGGAAATGGCATCAGAAGGACATTTATTTCGTAAAGATACATACCCACATTTTTGGCGGTTTTTTTACTCAGGCTTACTGAAAAGTGTATTTTAAGATGAATTGTGTTCAACTATATTTTTATCAGTCCACAATATACTCTGCCACAATGATTGTGAGGGGGTAAATTATTTTTATTGAAAATCTAATTGACAATTTTTGTAGCTATGCCTTATCACTCTTGTGGAATAGCAAAATACGATTTCAAATTATTTCTTTTTCTAATGCCTAGAGGCTCTAGTCTTAACAGAGAACTTGTTTTGGCATCGAAATTGTTCATAAAATAAGGATTTGTGTGCATAAGTAAGATTATATTTCTAATTCTGCTCTATTTACCAGAGAGCAACGTCTGTAATTTCACATCAACGTCTGTAATTTCGTTATCAGTATTTAGATATTTATCCGTTACAAAATAAACAGATAACTGCAGCAATATCTTATAATTAGCTACATTTATCACCGAAACTGTCATTTTAAATTTCGTTACAACTTTTGACACCAACATTCCCTATTTTAATTTAAAATCAATGACTGTCAACTACATTTTTACTTAAATGTTAATAATTTAGCTAAAGCAATTAATTTTGGTACCAAAAGGTACGATTAAGTACCAAAAGTAACATAATGATGACGTTCAAAATACTTATTCCGTTTTGCGTTTGCCTCCCCATACAAACATGCGCCTACCTAATAAGAAATTAAGCTGGAATTTCTTTGATCGATTAATTTTTATTTTGTTGAGAGGTCAAAGAAAACCCCTAAGCTGTTAATATCCCGTTTTATGAATGCTGACAATAATTATATGCCTTTTAAGACAAACGTAGATTTTGTCAAAATAATTATGCCGGGCACTGTATGTATTTACCGTTCGCAATTTATTAAATGGTAAACCTCAACTTCAACGATTGTAAAACTTTTTTAAACCCTCCACCATAGGATGGGGGGTATATTAAGTTTGTCACTCCGTTTGTAACTACTTGAAATAATCATTGTAGACCCCACAAACTATATATATTCTTGATCAGCGTGCAATTCTACATCGATATAGCCATGTCCGTTCGTCTGTCCGTCTGTGGAAATCACTCTAGCTTCCGAACGGATTGAAGTAGGTGGATGAAATTTTGGTAAAATCTATAATATGTATGTAGGACTTTTGGTATTGAAAGCGGGCTATGTAGGTCCACGTTTTCGTATAGCCCCCATACAAAGTGACGCGTGACGCGTCGTCGTTTTAAGAAAATTTTAGGATATTTGTCCCATTTGACTACCGAATTGGTTGCAATTTGGAATTTTGTGTCTCCAGAGGCTAAAAAATATTTCTACCAAATTTTGTTTATATAGGTCCACGTTTTGGTATAGCCCCCATATAAGGCCCCATATATCGACACCTCCAAATAATAGTATGCTAAGTCTAAAAAGTGAGTTTTGCAGGAGAAGCTTTCAAAGTTTGGAAATTTTTTGAACTTCAGTACTATGCTAAGTCAATATTTGTTTATAACTTCTGTTCGGATTGTCCGATCATTACCAAAATTTGACAGAATTTAAGTTAAAGGACGTTAAATATAAAAATGTAAAGAACTTGAAAACATGCTAAGTCGACTTAGCATACTATTGTTTGGAGGCGTCGATATAGTACGCGTCATTTTAAGATATTTTGAATGTATTAGTCCTATTTGACCACAGAATCGGTTGTAACTTTGCATTTTGCGTTTCAAGAGGCTAAGATACATATCTACCATAAAATGTTTACATAGGTCCACGTTTTGGTATAGACCCCATATAACGCCCCATATATAGTACGCGTCATTTTAAGATATTTTGAATGTATTAGTCCCATTTGTCCACAGAATCGGTTGTAAGTTTGTATTTCCACAGGCTTGGAAATATTTCTACCATAAAATGTTTATATAGGTCCAGGTTTTGATATAGACCCCATAAGACAATATCTCCCGATTTTCCGTATTTTTAAGGTTTTAGCCTCATTATCGCAGCGAAATGACTGAAATTTGGTATTTAGTCTTCGTTGGGTGTATACAACTTTCCCCCGGAAATTTTTAGTTATAGGTCCACGCCTTCATATAGCCCCCATAGGACGGTACCTCCCGATTCGGTATTTTGAAGGTTGTGGCCTCAATATTCCACCGAGATGGCTGAAATTTGGTGGTTACTCTTCATTTGGTGTATAAAATATTCCATATGAAATTTGTCGGTATAGGTCTACGCCTTCATATAGCACCCATAGAACGGTACCTCTCGATTTTCGGCATTTTAATGGTTGTGGCCTTAATATTCCACCGAAATGGCTGATATTTGGTTGTTAGTCTTCACTTGGGGTATAAAACATTCCATATGAAATTTGTCGGTATAGGTCACACGCCCTCATATAGTCCCCATAGAACGGTATATCCCAATTTTCGGTATATTGAAGGTTTTAGCCTGATTATAACACGGAAATGACTGCAAGATGGTACTTAGTCTTCGTTGAGGGTATAAAACTTTTCATCTGAAATTTGTCGGTATAGGTCCATGTCTTCATATAACCCCAATAGAACGGTACCTCCCGATTTTCTACATATAGCTCATTCTCCAACAAAATAGCTGATATTTGGTATTAAGTTTTTGATAGAGGTATGAAACATTCCAGCCGAAATGTGCCGGTATAGGTCGACGTCCTCAAATACCCTCATAGTTGTGGCCTCAATATACCACCGATATGACTGAAATTTAGTTGCAGAAGAGAAGTACCAGTATAAGCCCTTTTCTTAAAATAACCCCATAGAAGCGTACTTTCCGATTTTCGATATTTTAAGGTTGTGTCATCAATATCCCATCGAAACGGATGAAATATAATATTTAATCTCCGTTGGTGGTATAAAACTTCCCACCTGAAAATTTCCGGTATTGTTCCATGTTTTTATATAGCCCCCATAGAAAGTTCCCTCCCAATTTTCGGTATTATGAATGTTTTAGCCACAATATTCAATGGGAATAACTGAAATTTGGTATTTAGTCTTCGTTGGAGTTACGAAATTTTCCTCCAGAAATTTATCGGTACAGGTTAACGTTTTATACAACCTCCATAGAACGGCGCTCCCGATGTTGTTAACTATCCAAATCCAGAATATACAGGTTTAGCTCTAGTCGGTTTTGCCCAGTTTTATGTATTTCGCTTAATTCGGAAAATTGTAAATATTGACCCATGTGTTGGAAACAACAAAAATGTCGCCCCATATTAGCTGTTTTGAAGGGAGTATTATCAGTTCAGATATACAGTGGCTCCAAGCGAAAGTCGTACACGTTATGGAATTTTTTTAATTGACTTATATCTCCGGCACAAAAAGAGATATGAAGAAAGTATTTACGCAGCCTTTTAGTGCATTTAGTCGACAATTTAGAAACACGATATAATAAAACAATCAACCCGTTTACATTGTTGACAAATTAAATTAGCTAAAATACTAAGAACTTTAGCACCAAGCGAAAGTCGTACAGCAATTATAAAAACAAAGTATTTGTTAATATAATTAATTCTAGTACATGTTCCTGTTTTTCGTTAAATCCTACGATCGATTTAGTGTAACATCAGTGCTTCTTTACAATTGAGAGGGTCAATTCTGGAAACTTGTATCAGATTAAATGGGAAAGAAGCGTAAAAATGAAATAAAAATTATTTTTATGAAACCACATGAGAAAATGGTTTATTCAACTTTACAAAAACAATTTTTTTTGATTCAGCAGATATCGAAAATTAAAACTGCAAAGCTATTCAATACTTTGATATATACTAATAGGAAAAAAAACACATATGAAATATTTAAAATAACTCACACATTAAATAAATAATATTTTCTTGTGGATAGTTTAATACACGAAGTGCAAAATGAGTTGATTTTTAGTGTCCCGACACTCTAATCGATTGAGAAAAATATTTGGAAGCTTATTTTTCCAATGTGCAGTCAAATTTTTATAACATAAATACCTTATCAATCGGTGATAAAAAAGGCGTAAAAAATCTATACATAAATTTATCCAAGAGCGATATTTAGAATATCAAAACAATAGCGATGAGTGCATAACTGTTCTTAAAAAAGTGCAATTTTCATAGATGCAACAATTTCTGTGCGAAACCTGACATTACATTGTGAAAAATCCCACAAATTGTTTCATGCCTAATACACCATAACAGAACATAATGTAAAAGTGTATCTGTGAGTGTGTGGGGCTTATCTTTCAGATTTGAATCTTTGTTTTATAATTTTTTTGGAGTCATTGGGAATCGAACTTTGAGATTTTATAATTAAAATGAGTTCTTACTACCTGGCGAATAATGTATCGGTCAAGGTAAGCGTTGTTCTTTCTGCCAAAACTCTGACTTCAATCATAAAAGCTTATTATTTGTGACCACTGGTATTAAATAATTGTTTAAATAACATGGGTTGGATGGACTGTAGTGCAAGCTTAAACAATAAATCGTCTATAGTGGTTCTATAAATAGAAAATATCTCCAGACGACTTATACTTCCAGACATCCTTATAGGAGAGATTTTCAAAGCTAGCGGCGACATATTTTACACTACAGCTGTACAAAACTGGTCAAAAATATTCTAAATCGATTGCAGAATTCAACTGAAACCAGAAATATGCAGAAGGATTATTTATATTAATAAATATTTTGTCTTTATAATCGCTGTACGACTTTCGCTTGGTGCTAAAATTCTTAGTATTTTAGATATTTTAGTTTTATAACAATGTAAACGGGTTGATTATTTTATTATATTGAGTTTCTAAATTGTTGTTTTAATGCACTATTAAGCTGCGTAAATACTTTCTTCATATCCGTTTTTGTGTCGGAGATATAAGTCAATTAAAAATATTTCATTAGGTGTACGACTTTCGCTTGGAGCCACTGTATGTACTACTCCTGCAATAAAAGGAAGAGTTTAGTTCATTCATAATCGATATAAAACTAATTCTTCCTATTCACTTCAATACAGTTCGTGTTGGAGGATATAAAAAGTTCGGCCCGGCCGAACTTAACGCTTTTCTTACTTGTTGAATATTACCATATACCCCAGTTAGCATAAATAGACATCGGATTTTGGCATATTTTTGCAAATTATAATGCAAGTAATTCATTTATTAAACAATAGAATCTAAATAAATATGAAATCAAATTTATAAAGATTGGGTATATAAATACGATCAATGAAAAAAACTCTACCAGGGCATTATTGTGTCTAAAAACGATTTCTGCAAAAAATTTTGAAATTAGGAGCAGATTTTGTTATAGCTCCAATATGAATATTTGGCCAATTTTGGGTATCAAAATCCGATACGATTTTCAAATTTTTTGGTAGAAATCGCTTTTTAGCCACAATAATGAACTGGTAAAGTAATCGATCGGAACATACTTTTGGCATATAGAGAAATTTCGTGAAAATGCACCTTTGGTCCCATACAAATTACGATGGAAACAAAGATCGATAGGTTGGCACGGGTTAACCTTAACTGATCACCATTAGATATCGTACATGTATAAGGTTTTTGGATCAAATGGAAAAGATTTGGGGTAGGAGGTTTAACAATTAAAATTTTTGTTTTTTGGGTCACTCTAATGTTCATGCATATACCTACACGGAGCAGTCTTAAATATATGTTAAACTTATCCATAATTTGATTTGAGAATCCCCGTCTCTATACACAAAATCTGAATGTCCAATCCCAGCAAGTGAGTCATAAGCCAGTATTTTACATTTTCTGAGTGTAAATCAGAGATGAAAACGAAGACATCATTTGTATACAGTATCGTAATTTAATTCAAAGGCGCGTGCACTCCTTTTTCATCTCTCGTGTAATAATGCAATCTTTGATATGGATGAAGTCTTTCTTTGTACCTTTTCAGATGTTTGCTAAAAATAGTATAAAAACATCACAACCTATCTTTTCCCTTATTGGATTTGTAAAGAACAACAAAATATTCACCTACCAACTCTCCTTTAATTTCTTTACATTGCAATGTATAAACCTTAACATTGCAAAAGTTTCCTAAGAAATTTAAAAATGACATTCCCTTATTTGTTACCTGTTCAGCACTACAAAGAATTCCGTGGATTCTTATTGCTGGCATTATTGCAGTTTGTACAAGCCCAAAACAGGTGTTATTTCCCATAAGAATTTGCCAATCAAAGATGTCATAAATATGCAATAAACAGCTTAAGCTTCCATATGTTCGTATGCCTCCGAAAAAAAATCCTACCACACATTTGAAAAAGAAAAGAAAAATTGATTAGAAACAATAAAGGGTAACAGAGAATTTATGATAAGCCACATTCAAAGAGCCCCTCCATGGCGTAACCGGACAGGTAAATAAATAAGCACAGGCTCAATAGCATCGCAAAGTAGCATAAATCCCAGAAAGAAGGTAATAAAATGTTGATCTTGGTAAATCGTATCGAACGAAAAAAAGAGAAGAAGCAACAACAAACATGAAATTATTTTGTTGCCGATGAATAGGTGGCTGGATGGATGAATGACTTGAATTGAATGATGTTGATAATAATGTTGTTGTTGTTGTTGCTGTTGCCCCGGCTTTCCGACAAGTTAGGGGTAGTTTACACTATATGTAAATGTCATATGACATGAACTTTTCCATCGTTATATATTCGCTAATATGTGCAATATTGGAGATTTTCCTTGCGCAATTTACTCTGTGCGTCCACACCAGCAATAATATAATAAAACTACGTCTCCACATTGCCTCCGTGGGTAGATATGGAATGATTTTATTTTGTGTCATATGACATTTACATATAGTGTAAACTACCCCTTAACTTGTCTTGTGTTGTGTCGTTTGTCTACCTCAATTATGACCAAACCCACCTGCTGCCGCTTTCCGATGCTGCTGCTGCCGCCGTTCTGCCTGTGCCATAAAATGTTGCTGTTGTTACTGCTGCCGCTTTGGCTGTTGTTGCTGTTGGCAATGTAAAATTGAAAAGAATGTACAAGAAATCGAAAGAAATGGCCGCATTACTAGACCATTGGTAATAGTGGACAATTCAGTTTAGTAAGAGCTTTCGTTGGCACAACACCATCCAAACGGGTAAAACGGAAAGGAATACGCGTCGTGGAATAAAGAAAAAATATAATTTTTTAATTGCCAAGAAAAGAAAAAAACATAATAGATTTTTTTTAAATATATTATACAATTCAAAAAGGTATTAAATAATATTTGTTATTGAATGAAATGTGTGTTATTGTTGCTGAAATAAATACCAAGAAATGAAACTATGGAAAATTAAAGAAAACAAAGCTAAAAATTCACAACAAAACAAAATGTTGAATTTTATAAAGAAAAAACCAAACATATTTATTTTAATAAAATGTGTAAAGAAAATATAAAAATATTTTCAAAGGAAGTGATGCTACACCAAACTTAAGATTTTGTGAATATGAACAAAAACTTTCAAAACAATAAATTGAAAATTTTCTAGAAATTTACAGTGCTGGAAATACATATCTTGTAAAACTCTTGTTCGAGTAGCAAAGGAACAAACAAAGGAAAAACAAAAACTCAATATAAATGATTTATCGTGTAATGAAAAACTTTATTAAATTTGTGTGTTCCTGTAAAAACTTGTACCTAAACTGCAATATTTTTTATACTAGTTTTTGTACAAAAGTAAACCAGTAAACCAAATGTCGGATGTCCGACACATCCGAACAATTTCGGAAGCAAAATAGTTCAGATTTGATTCCGATTTCTATACGATTTTTCGTAGGGGAATTCGTTCAGATTTCGTTCCGATTTCGGAGAGAATTTTTGAAGTAAATTTCCCTTCGAATATACCAATGTTTTTCTTCCGATTTCAGTACGAATACGGAGCGAAATATCGGAAACAAATTTCCCTTCGTACAAGAACCACCTTTCGTATGTATCTAACAGCATGGGATTGATTTCATTTTAGTTTGTTCTCTAAAAACAAAGTGGTTGGTTATAAAATTCGCATAAACAATTTTTAAATGTTCCAGTGCTGATAGACTTCACACAAAATTTACATTGTTCTACTATAACTACAAAAACCAAAAAAAAAAATCATTTGAAAAGTTTAAAATTACAACCTTCCAATAAAAAAGCATAACAAGGAAAAATGGATCAATAAAGAGGGTGTCAGAGAAATTTTTTTTCCTTCGATATTCATACGACATTATTCCGAAATCGTTCAGAAATCTTTACGAAGATTCGATAGGTACATCCGATTTTCATACGACATTGTTCCAAAATCGTTCAGAAATCTGTACGAGGATTCGGAAGAAAAAATTCCACTTCCGAATTTCCCAAGGACTTTCTTTCGATATAGTTCTGAAATCGGATGTACATCATTCAGATTTCGCTCCGACATTTCGTTCCGAAGTTATGTCAACCACTTTATACAACTTTCGTTAAGATATCGGTACGATTTTCGATCCGACATTGGACGTAGCGTCCGATTTTAGTACCGATTTCGTTACGATGTCGGTACGAGTGATTTGCTGGTATATAACATACAAATATATTTAAATGAACGAATATTAATGTTTAAAAATCCTTACAACAGGACATTATACAACCAACCAACTTTTAATTATTGAAACATATTTGCCCAATGAGAGAATCAGATCAAAAAATTGCATCGTCAAATTATTGTCTTAGTTTCATAAAAGTTAGAGTCGATTTAACCACGTCCCACAGTGTCAAGACCGTGGCAAATTGGTCCTTTGGAATACAAATTTATTGATGGGAATAGAAAAAAACATTTCAATGTGAATGAATTTGCATTATGGTATTGATACTCTCTTAACAAAAACGGTGTCCACTAAATCTCGAGAAGGAGTGGAATGTTCATCCTATATATAGTGGTGAACTTATTTCGATTATTAACAAAAAATGTCAATCAAAAAATTCAAAAAAGAAAAAATAATCTTGTTTATAGACAATTGGCCTGTTCCCGTACATTATAAAGTGGTAAAAGTCGTAAAAGTTGTAAAAATCGTAAACGATTTTCATATAAATTTTGTGTACGGGAACGCAAATGTGTTAAAGTGGTAAAAATTGTAAAAACTTTTTAGTTCTAGAACAGAGCTAATATTTCGACTTTCTCAGCAAGGCCGAAAAATATGTACATTTATGTATGAGGACTAAACAAAAAATGTCAGTCATTTCCCACCATACCATTGCTGTCGAAAACGATATCGTTTTCGAATATTTTTCGATAGTTTTGCAGATATTTTGTTCGGGAACGACAAACGAGAATTAATTGAAAACGATTCATTCGTCGCTCAGTTTGTGGCATCAAAACCGTCGATTTCGAATATCGGCAATAATATGGAGATTTTATACAAACAACATAAAATTATTTTTTGAAACCAAAATAATTTCCAATTAAAAAATATTTCTCGAAAGAATTTTTCTTGTGAAGAAAAAACATTCACCAAACAAAATAAAATTATTTTTTGAAACAAAAAAGTTTTCAAAGTGAAAAATATTTCTCGAAACAATTTTTCTTGTGAGAAAAAACATTTACCAAATGCTCGAAAATGATATCGTTTTCGAACTTTTGACGAACAAAAGAACAACGTGCTTATGTACACACGAAAAACATGTGCCAAACATTCGAAAGTGATAGTCGTTTTTGAAAGTTGTGCCGAACATTCGAATAATATCATGGGGGGTTAGGTTGAATTATGTGGCTAAAACTTTCCAAATACCGAAAATCGGGCGGTGCCGTTCTATGGGGGGCTATATCAAAACGAGCACCTACTATTCTCCGTAGGAATAATATTATCTATTCCGGTTGGATATTGTGGCTAAAACCCAAACAGTTCTATGTGGGCTTTATCAAAACGTGGACCTTCCCACTTTATTGTCCTCGACATTGTAAGCCAACAATAAGTACTTGTACTAAAATTGATCCACCTTTCTACTAAACTCGCAATATAGTGTGTCCCTGTCCGCGATTTGATTTAAAATTTACATCAACTTCGAAGATGGACGGTAACACTCCACTCGTTACAAAGTTAAAAAATTATTTTTGAGGAAACCCGTAAGAGTCCCAAAAATTGCCAAAACTATGAAAAATGTTTTTTTTTTTTCATTAAAGTACAGGAAAATTTTATTTCGTTCATGCTCTATCTGGTGGCTACTATCAACATTAGGGAAACTTCTTGAATAGGTTCCAGATTTTTTTTGCATTTGGTATTCTTTGCGGTCTTGACTACAAAAATTATTTTTGGGAAGTTTATATTTCTCGAGACAATAGTCCTGAAAATTCCCAAAATCACCGGCACATAATGGTTAAGAAATCGATTTTCCTGTCCAAAACCCCCAATTTTTGTTGTCATCGATTGCACATTTCTATATGGAATTCGATAGTAAACATATTGAAGCTAAGGGAACCAAAAAATTAGGTCAAATTAATGGATGGTGTGGGTGTGGAGTGCTCCTAAAGACGAACATTTTTCCCATTTTTTGGAAAATACGTAATTTTTGCAAATTTCTGGAGAAAGAAATAGCTATGTCTCGGAAACTATAACAGATATTGTGTTCATTGTTTTTCTGTTAGGTAGATAGGGTTGTTTCTTTAAAGAACAATTTTAATAAATGACCGTAGTGTTGACATGAAATTAGCTACTTTATTTTTCCTCAGCTACTAAACTCCAACTTTAGTGGTATAGAACTTTGAAGGAACAGCATGGAACGGTGTTTTGTTTTTGCAGAATGATGTCTGATACATACCTTAGTACCCGTCCTGTTCGGTCCGTTTAAATTTTATAATTACACCTTTTTTTCAAAAATGGACATTTTTAACGTATATGAGTTTCATGAATACCCAAGAAGTACTTATTATTTTTTTATTTTAATTTTTTTTATTTCTTATTTTAATTTAAATTTTTTGAAAAAAAATTATCTTTTTCGTTTTTTAGGGTTTGTTTTTGATATTTGACCAATTTTGGTAGATTGAGAATATGAAAAACTCAAAAACACTAATACTTCACGGTGCGCCTGAACTAACATTGAATGAAGGCTGATTGCACCTGGGATGTTTTTGCGTATTCTGACACTTCCATGTTCATAAAAGAGAAAAATCAAAAAAACAAAAGAAATCGTCGGAGGGCCTTTTAAATAAATCGCAGTCAAAGTTGACATTTTAGGGTTTTTTAAATTTTCACGATTTAGCTTGAAAACCTCAAGTCCAATGGAAATGGGACTAAAGAAAATATTGTAGCAGTGAAAATTATATACCTTTATGATATTTTCGTAAGTTTTACCGTTTTTGAGATATAAAATTTCAAATTGGGATAATGCACTGACTGTATCGCTTCCTTAGAAAATAATGTCATGCACGGTGAGCCTTAACTAACTTTATATGAAAAGCCCTTACAGTTGTGAAGTTTTTCGGATTCTGAAACAGCAATGTTCATAGATGGGAAAGATTCAAAAACAAGACAAAAATGCTGGAGGGATTTCAGAATTTTGCTTCGAAACGAAATGGGCCTAAATACGTGATTTGAATGCAAAATATGAAAACACTTAAAATTTTAACTTTAAACTTGACCCCTGCAACTGCTAGGCCGAATTTGATAGTTTTTTTGATATACTGGAAAGCCGATTGTGTTATCTGTTGAACAAATAAAAATGATGAAAATATCTCTATCCGTTCAATAGTTACAGAAGTTTGGCCAGGAAAGAACGTTTCTGAACCATTGGGCGTCATCCAGTACCTACACCTAGAACAAAATCAACATATTTCTTTCTTGGAACAAGAGCATTGTAACAAAAAAAATATAGATTACTAGAGGAGTGGTCCTAACATTTCGGAGCCCATATGTCAGGACGTATTGGCTTCCACTAGTTATGGCGTTAACCAGCTATTTTAGTTGTTCGCTTTTAAGTCATCATGTCAAAAACATAAACTTTGTAATCAGAATCACGAGAACTACCTGCGATTTACCTTTTAAAGTAATGCTCGAACAACTCTTAAACAGGAATCCTCGAACGGTCAATAACTCCTTTCTATAGTTATCGTGCCCATCAGCTTTTTCAATTGGTTACCGTGTCAGGGAACATGGCCTTGGACCACAAAATGGGTACCTTCGATACAAATTTTAAAACGATCCGCACTTAACACAACTTTTGCGAGAGAAAAAAATTACGATGTGTAAAGTTTCGGCCAAATTCAATTCGCATACCAATTAAGGAAGTTAATTTCTTTGCCCAAGGGAC
Source organism: Musca autumnalis (assembly GCF_047663935.1). Taxonomy (NCBI): domain Eukaryota; kingdom Metazoa; phylum Arthropoda; class Insecta; order Diptera; family Muscidae; genus Musca; species Musca autumnalis. Next base: position 111,766,946 of record NW_027411977.1, on the reverse strand, counting down.
GAACTCTATTTATTTTGTTAAGAATCGGTTCAGATTTGGGTATAGCTTTCATATAGTTTTTCGGCCGATTTGAGGTATTTGATCCACCAAACACGCTATATTTGTTCAATTTTGATGACATTTTTAATGTTTGACCGAATTTGGTCCAGAAATAAATAAGCCAAATTATATTGAAATATGAATAGATTTGAATATAGCTCCCATATAAATTTTACACATGGCATCTGTTATCTACGAAATCATGGTTTTAGACCACAAGTATGTTTAGACCAAATTCGTTTCAGGCAATTTGGAGCCATGTTCATCCGTCTGTCTGCTGTCCTGATATTCGGTATTTTGAGGATTTAAGCAATCCTTTCTTTACACATAAGTTGCAATTTGGTACTTAGGGCTTCTAGTGGTCACTAAGTTTTTCCACCAAAAATTGTGGACATAGGTCCACGTTTGGTATAGCCCCCATTTTAGGTATCTCGCGATTTTCAGTATCTTAGGGAATTTAAGCTACATTTTCCGCCCAAATTAGGTGTAATTTGGTACTTGGAGTTCCCAGTGGCCACAAACATTGTGGACATAGGTTTACTTTTTGATATTGCCCCATATAACAGTACCTCCCAATATTTGGTATTTTGAGAATTTGTCGACATTTTCAGACCAAATAAGCTGAATTTTGGCATTGGAGGATCTCGTTGGTTATACATCTTCTCCACGAAAAATTGTGAACATAGGTCAACGTTTTGATATAGCCCCCATATAACTTTCCCCCCGATTTTTGGTATTTTGAGCCAAAGTTGAGTATTCGGAATCTAGTAAGTCAAGTTTAATTTGTCGAGAAAGAATTGAACTGGACATTAGATAAGTTTAAGAGCTTCTCTTGGCTCATTTTGACGTATTTTTCACTAGGTTGTCGTAGTGGTCCCCTTTACAAAAGCAATTTTTTTTTGAGTAAGTCCATATTTCCTGAGATAATGGTCTAAAAGTTTCAAAAAAAAAAAAGCTAGTGTGCAAGATAACTTTCAAAGTTTTTCAAAAATGTCTTCCAAACATACACAGAAAAAAATAATTACAGCATTTCAGGAATAGTGTTCATAAAGTCTTGCCAGGGTTCCAATTTCTGCATTTCATGAACGCCTTTCATAAAGCAAAAAAAAAATATTTTTTTTTCTGAGAGATTGAAAAAAAAAACAATTTTAGCTAGTTGCTGCTTTTGTTTTTATTGACTAACACCACCAAACGTTGGAACACTTTCTTTGTCAATGCCCAGCTTTCGAAAATATCAGGTCCCAGTCTTTAGGGACCGACACTATACCGGGACTTAATCAGATAACGGTAAATGATGTTAAACAGTTAAGGGATTTTGTTATTCCTAAAATTATAAAGATACCAAATATGACCCTTTCTTCAATTAGTCTAGAGTGCACAACAGGCCTATTCTGGCTTAAGTGTATGTCCATTGGACATGTGGCGACTTGCGCCCCTCTTTTCAACCTATCCTAACACCACCACACACCGCCAGTCACAAAGCAAAGACCAATTTTGATGCTTCTTATTAATTATAAATGTTTTTATTTTGTATTATTGTAATTTACCGTTTTTTCTAATGAATTTTCACTACTGTAGTTGTTATCATCTTGTGAGCATAGCAGAACAATACGAACCATATGTACATACATGTTGAGTCTATCAGCACTAGGTTGAGATATTAGATGTTGCCTTTATACTCGTATTAAAGAAATTAGAAATTTGTAGTTGCGAACTATATCATACAGCCAAACACTTTGTTGTTTGGTTTGTCAGTTAACTAACAACAAAATGGTTGCGACCTACAGTGGTAGTTTAGGAATGTTGTTGTGGTGTGTATGTGTGTGGTGTGGTTTGTTGATATAGTCTTAATGTGATGGTGAGACGATGGTGGGGGTTGTGTTGTGGTTTGTTGATGCATTGTCAATGCGATGGTGAGACGACGAGGCCATTCAAAAGAAAACTAGAACAAAGTTGAGATCATTTACTAAACAAGAGAGGAAATATGAGAGCAAATAGTGGAATATAGGGAAAAATAGGAAGGTGAATTTGCATCTTATGAAAATCTCACATATTTTGAAAAAATAGTGGCTTTCGGATGGAAGTAGGAAACTGCACATGTATCTTATGTGAGGTACCTGTACTACTCATCAAACTATCATACAGGGATACGAGGTTGTAAAATAGTCATAACCCTTCTTCTTCTTTATTGCTTATTCGATTTTCGAATGTTAGCGATCATATTACAATTGTCAAAAAAAATTACATATTTATGTTTTTTATAAATTATTAACAAAATAGGAAAATATATCTCTATTTCTCGCTATGCTTATTAGATTTTCGGCGTTCTGGAGTTCTGTCCATTGTTGGATATTTTGAATCCATGACATCTCTTTTCTTCCTCTGGTACGTCTTCCTTCTATGTTTGCTTGCAGTATTTCCTGGAGAATGATGTATTTACGGTTTCGCATAATGTGCCCTAGATATGCCGTTTTCCGTTTCTTTATGTTGTTTAATAATTCTCTTGTTGTATTCATTCTTCGCAATACTTCAGTATTTGATACATGCAGGACCCATGGTATTTTTAGTGCTCGACGGTACACCCACATCTCAAATGCTTCGAGTCGTTTGATATCTGCCGCTTTTAACGTCCACACTTCGACTGAATATAACAAGACTGGCCATATATACGCTTTTATTAAACGAGATTTTGTTGCAACATTTATATCATGGCTTATTAGAACTTTTTTATATTTATGAAATGCATCTCTTGCCATTTCTATGCGACATTTGATTTCTTTTGAGTAGTCCCATTGATCGTTTAGCAAAACTCCCAGATATTTGAAACTTTGTACCCTCTCAATATGGAAATTTTGTATTTTTAAAATCAACTCGTTGTGAGCGTTGTTCTTACTTATTATCATAAATTTTGTTTTGAGGGTGTTTATTTTTAGCCCATACAACTCACTACTTGATGTTAGTCTATCAACAAGATTTTGTAGGCCTGATATGCTGTCGGATATTAATGTAGTGTCATCAGCATATCTGATATTATTTATGTAATTGTTGTTTATCAATATATCAATAACCCTAATAAGCAGATATATAACTGAAAATAAGCATTGACGCCACGTGACATAACCAAAATAGCGAAACCTTTTGCTTCTCATTAAATTTGTCATCATATTAATTCATACATATATCATTTTATATCATATATTAGCTCTGTTCCTTTACGTGCAAGAATCTTCAGTGGTAAAACCACTTTTTACTCGAAAAGCGTTCCTTTACTTCTGACTACTTTTGCGGTTTTACCATTTTCCAAAGTAAAGAAACATACCAATTATTTTATTTCATATATCATATCACTTAAAATGGTTTGCGCGGGGCATTTTTCGATATTTAAATGGAATAAAAGTTATTATAGTCAATAATAGGCAAAAGGCCATTCATTCGTGCAACAGGAAAAATTTTCTTCATTTTTTTATTTTTGGATCATGTTAGCTCGATTAAAAATTCAATTAATTAAAAACTTTCTAACCCAGCAAAATTTGAAGAAAGGGGTTCCATGCGATGGCGTGATTTCATGGCATCTTTTGCATTGGTTCAAACGAAGTCGTGAAAGATCCGATCTTTTCATTAGCTTTTAAACCAATGCAAAGGAAGTCGTGAATGATCCGATCTTTTCAACGGCATTTGAACCCATGCAAAGGAAGTCGTGAAAAATCCGATCTTTTCATCAGCATTTGAACCCATTCCATCGATCCAATAGAGATGAATTTTGTGTTTTTATTTATATATATTTTTGTATAATAGGCTTATTTATAATAGGCTTGATGTTGTCGGAGACTTGAAATCACAACCAACGTTGTTAAAGCTCTCGTCGTAATGATAATGTCATTGCAAAGGGTTGGTAAAAATGACATGCCAAAGCATTGGTGGAAATGACATGCCAAAGCATTGATGAAAATGACATGTCAAAGCATTGGTGTAAATGACATGCTTTGGATCCAAAAATCAATTGCATCTTTTAGGGTCCACGCTCATATAAAATTCATCGATGAAGATGCCAAAAATATGACATGCTAGATCACGTTCACCCATGATTGAATGGCATCATTGGCATCGAACATTTTGTTGGGAAATAATTACCTTCGTCCTAATAAGACAACGGCTGAGATTTGAACCTGGGTCCTCTCCAACAAACAATGCCAATCTATCAATTCGCCGAAATGGAAGGCATTGCAATTCATGAAGAAAACCTATCTTTGATTGTAAAGGAGTATGTACCCAGGCAATAATTTTTTCCGAGGGCTCTGATTTCCGATTTTTTCTGACTCCTTAGGTCATGTTAGCTCGATTAAAAATTCAATTAATTAAAAGATTTAAAAAAAAGATTTGATTTGTGCGTAACCTTTTTTAATACTTAAATATAATAAACTTTATTTTAGTCATTAATAGGCAAAAGTTAATTCATTGCCCCTTCAGAAAATCATTTTTGAGGAGAAAGGTCAAACCGTCATACCCCAGGAGTATAAATCATGCTGGATAATACTTTTAACAACAATAAAACCTTTTTTGATGATAAACATTGGCGTTTTTATTATTAGGCCAGCAACATTTCTAGTAGCCTTCGTATTTGCATACTCTTCCGCTAAGCATAGCGTGCTATAGATAAATGCATCGCGTTGCAAACATTCAACAAATTGTCGTTTCTCTATGTGATGCTGATATGGACTTGAGGACCTTTTTCTTGCTTTCAAGATTGTCGATGATTTATACTTGAATCATGCTGATGTGTGTAATAATACACCTAAAATAAATGGAATACAGATACTAGTGCATTTATCCCATAAAGTAAATTGACCTCACATGTACAATAAGTTAATTTTGTAGGTTCCCCGGTGAAATTTCCTATTGGCCTAAAAAAGCGTTGAAACTAAGTTTTTTTTTGGTTAAAACAAACGTGATGTCATTTACTACTAACTGTGATTATTTTTTGATTCGTTCGACCACTGTGCTTACTCCACATACTTACTAAACAAACAAACAAAAATCCACACTCACTGTGTGTCTGTCTGTTGTTTGTCTGTCCATCAATAACCAACTGTTTTTGGTCTATCCATGGATGGGTATGTGCGATTTAATTTGGAAATTCTGATGAGTGTGCGTGTATGAGTTTTTGTCTATGTCGTCTTATAGCTTGATTGGGTAGTATAGCTTTCAGTAGTGACGGTTAGTCTTACTGCTCCGTTGCGCCCCATCCCGGCCCCAGCATGAGTGCTAAGACATTCATATTGAAAGCACGGACGTTTTTTTGTTGATGGCGTTCTTTCTCTGCGCTTCTGTGTCAACTTTTTTTATGCAGCTGACATACTTTCTGTTTTGGTTTTAATGTGCCGCTAAAACTCTGGTTTGTTGTTGTTATTGCTATGGAGTCGTTGCTTTGCCATCTTTATTCGGTTTTTTTTGTGTGAGTGTTTATTTTAGTTATTGCCAGTGGATATATTTTTTTGTAAGTGAGCTTTTGTTTGGTAGCGTTTTTGTTGTTGTTACTGATTGTCCACCTTCTTTAGTGAATGATTTGTTGGTCGAGATGTACAAAGTTAGCCTCTTTATTTGCGTATTAGCTGCTGGTGACGAGAATTTTTTTCGTAAAGTAATGGTGCTATGAAGGAACGCTTTATGTATTTTCATTTGCCAAACCGTTAACTCACGTATCGTATGTACGGTACAAAGCTTGTTTTTTTTGGATAAAAACTCAGTTTTTTGTCTTTGCAAAAAAGAAAGAGTATTGAGATGAAAAAAATGTGCAAATAATTTACACTTGTGTGCTCAATGAACGAACAATTGTTGATCGTTGCGTGTTGTTGGTCGATGGAATTCTCTGGAATGTTTAACTGTTCTACACAATTATGTGTTTTAATAAAACTTTCATTTCAGCGAGGTGATAAATTTCATAATTTTTCGTAACATAAAAAATAATGTGAAGCTTGAGCTATTCAAACAAAAGACTTAAGACACAAACATGTAATGTAGAAATCTACAAAAATAAACACTGTTAGAGGTTCTTAAAAATTGTTATGTGAGTGAATCACCTTTGTGTTCTTATTCTATTACATAATATGTTATTTTTGTGTGTCTTCATACCGTTTAATTTGGAATGGGTTTAATAATTCACTGATGTTGTTGTATTACAACAAATATTTCAACAGAAAAAATCCACTATTCCGCTTTATTAGTATCTGTTTTGTTTGCTTTGAAGATTACATTTTAAGATACATAACTGTTTACTGTTATACAAAAATTGCTAAATCATTTTTGTCAATTTGCTTTGGTTTTGATTTGAAACTAAAGACTTAAGACAAAAACCTAAAGCACTTCAAAAGAAAGAACTACTACTGGTCATTGACCCTCATGTGACAATATTGCTGTTACTTTTTTGTCATCAATATTTTGAATTTTATTGGCAAAATGTGGCTAAACAATTTGCACGAAATTACGTATAAAAACAATAACAGGAAATAACTTATCCCTGATTTTCCTACCCTCAGCCTTATGGCTAAATGTCATACAACGAAAATGTGCCTAATCGAAATAATGGTTTTAGACCCCGAGTATGTTTGGACGAAATCCATTTCAGACTATTTGAAGTCGAGTTTTGCCCTGTCCGTCCATCTGTCCATCTAGCTGGACCGCGCGATAATTCTCGAACGGATCAACTGATTGGTCCAAAATAATAAAATTTTGTTCAAACTTAGATCATGTTCGAATATGTGCCATATCGGTCCACTTCATTTAGTACCTCCCCTACAAACGTTTAAAATTGTTCGCTAAAATGATGCGCACGATAATCGATTGGGTCCAAACATTGCACGTCGTAATATTTCCTCTAGATGTAGATCGACTATAAATATGAATTATATCGGTCCACTCATTGGTGTACCTCCCACACAAATTTTAAAAATTTTTGGCGCAGGAGCAGTTTAGTTACTTTTGTCGATTTAGCATGAATTTTTTTGCAGCGGTCGTGATGCCGCCCTTTTTTCGGCGGTAAGACTATGCTTCCTGAGATAATGTCTCAAAAGCTCCAGCCTCAACTCAAATGACTGATGAAGACTAAAACTTATGAAATGAGTATCCGATTTGGCCGAAATATCTGTCTAACCCCATCTTTAAATTAGAGATCTAACCCTACAGCGACCCGTAATAAGTCCCACAGTTCTACGTTAGGAGATCACAGGCCAGATTGCTTTGGATATTCTACATTCTGGTTACATAAGCCATTTGCAGTGAGCCTTTTCAGGGTAGATCTCATAAAGTTTCCAATGTAGAAGGACATCGGTGACCTAATAGTTCCATCAATTGGTAAATCGATCGGCTTGGAGCCACCCCGCTAATTCGTTTCCCATTATATTACAATGTCCAGGAAACCAACAAAGTTTAACGATATATGATAGCTTTGAGAGCTTTTAGGACCGTCTGACTATCGATTTATTCCTGTCTCTTGTGAGACTGACAGCAAGAATTTTAGCTTAAAAGATGTAGACGTCTGCACCACTGCCTTCCTCCATCGTGGATTCATTTTTATATACAGTTTGTCAAGTAATTGTTTTCGAACCAAGAAAACTAACATTTTTCTGTAGTAATTTATGAAAAATGACTGATAATTGGGATAAAAATGTCGGGTTTTTTGCAAAAAATAGTTGGTAGACTTATTAAAGATAAGATAGGATGCATAAATAAAAAATTGACCCACGTAGTCCAACAAAAAATAAGGAAAACCCATAACTACATATAATTCAAGCTGTCAAATAAATGTTTTCGAAATTTAATGGAGGTTTTAAAATAACCCATATTTCTAGTAAATTCTTGAAAATAATGACATTTTATGAATGTTATTCTTAAAAAGAGTTAACTACTAACAAGTATTAACAATATTAGGCATAGAATATCCCTACTAGGAGGGTTACCATATGGAGCAAGGGAGTACCAGGTCATATTACATGTTAACAGGGTCCTATAGGTCTTATACCGGGAATATCTGAAAACTAAGGCATTTTAGTTCACCAGGATGGACTGCCATCAATTACAATAAATATTACCTACAGAATAACTAGATCAGGGGGATTGCCAGATCTACTAAAAGATGACAGTTTATATAAACAGTAAACGAGGCCGTCTGGATCCATAACCAGGGCTTAAAATTTGTTTATTTAACTCAAATTGAATTAAGGGATAAGAGAATTCTCCAACATAAACCAAAATACGACATAAAAGTACAAAAATCGCTTAAAAATGTATATATAAGATATTGTCAGTCTATGCTGATTTTTAATAGACCTCCGATTTCAACTGTTTATAGCGAGTTCAGAGGAATTCTGTAAGTTTTTTTGCTTCCATGCTAACACTGAAGCATTATTTACCCATCAACATAATTTTCCCCTTAAAAATGTACTACAGTAGTACTGCAGAGTACACGAAATGTGTCCAATAGGTCGAAGTATGCATTTCTGAAAATTGTCGAAACCTTTACCCAATACATTTCTAAGCAATATTGGTCACCTACTGCGATATTTCTGATTGTTTAAAGAAATGCCATTATCTCTTAATTAATTTTAAGTAAAAAAACAAAACTTCGGTGCCCTGTTTCGGGGCCCAGGTGGCCTCGTTCACTGTTTATATAACCTGGTAACTTTGTAGTCGATCTGGCAACCCTTCTGATCTAATTATGCTGTAGGTAATATTTATTGTACTTGATGGCAGTCCATCCTCGTGACCTAAAAACCTCATATAACGTCTTAGTTTTCAGATATTTCCGGTTTAAGACCTATAGGACCCTGCTTACATGTAATATGACCTGGTACTCCCTTGGTCCATATGGTAACCCTCCTAGTTGGAATATTCTATGCCTAATATTGTTGATACTTGTTAGTAGTTAACCCTTTTTAAAAATAACATTCATAAAATGTCATGATTTTCAAGAACTTACCAAAAATATGGGTTAGTTTGGAACCTCCATTAAATTTTGAAAACATTTATTTGACAGCGTGAATTATATTTATTTATGGGTTTTCGTTATTTTTTGTTGGACTACGTGGGTCAATTTATTATTTATGCATCCTATCTTGTCTTTAATAAGTCTACCAACTATTTTTTGCAAAAAACCCGACATTTTTATCCCAATTATCAGTCATTTTTCATAAATTAATACAGAAAAATGTTAGTTTTCTTGGTTCGAAAACAATTACTTGACAAACTGTATTTTCAAACCACACCTTCGCATTTCGAAAGTGTACAAATCGCCAAGTTTATGATTTTCGAAGATAAAAGCCATCCTACATACATATGTGTTCTCACAACATCTGCGAGAGGACAAGGGAGACTCCTCTCATATCAACGAGTGCACTCCGATTCATATTGGCTTAATGATATGGAACCTATTTCTAATCGGAGAGTCCGAACGGCATGTCTTACGACACCACTTTGTAGAAGTTTTCATGGCGGAAATGCTCAGAAATGTAAGCCAATATTACATTCAGGGGATTTGTCAGCCCCGAAAATGTTGATGTTCTGGTCAGAGAGTGAACCGCAGACTTTTTGAATGCTTACCACTGCACCACGGTGACTCCTGACCTAGCATCCTAACAGCTTAAAAATCCAAAGGTAGCCGATCACGTTCAGAGCAGAATTGACGCAGTCTTTTGCACACTTGATGGTTTTGACAGTAGTGTCTAATTCCCATGTGCCTATCACCAGTTAAGTCCACCATAGGTTAGGATGAAATTTGGTATTTAGTCTTCAATGGGGCTACCACACTTTCTCCCAGAAATTTGTCTGTACAGGTCCACGTTTTGATGTCGGCACCTCCCGATGTTCGGTATTTTCAAGGTTTTAGCCTCATTATCACACTTAAATTGCTGAATTGTCTTCCATGGGACTGCAACATTTTTTTCCGAAAATTAGTGAGTACAGGTCCACGTTTTGATATATCCCCCATAGAACTGTACCTCCGCTTTTCGGTAATTTCAAGTTTTTAGAATAATTATCACACCAAACAAGTAAAAAAGTATCAGTCGACAGAGAAATACCCTCAGCCTATGTGAATTGAAACGCTCATCTACAGACAGATCGAATGTATTCAGGGTCTTTTCAGAATTTTGTGGCCCTGTTTGGACACTTCAACTTGCCGACAAGAATGTGGATTAGGATTAAAGGTCAAAAGTGTTGCGAAGGAGGTACTTAAAGGAATGAATTGAAGTGGATCTTATTTTAGGAGTCATATCTTTTCGATAGATATCGCGCTCACTAGTTCATTTCATTTCAAACCATAATATCGCTGTTAACAAGGCCATAACGAACACCGAATACATTTCGTAATGATCTTCGAACAGACGCTAAACTCCACATAGACACAAATGTTGAACTTTTGTGGGTGAGGTACCCTAAGGAGAGGTCTGATATGAGTCATTTTAGAAGTCAAATTAAATTTGAACAAACTATTAGGAGATCCAAAGTTTGGTCTAAATTGGTTGACCAGTTCAAGGGACTTTTTTTAAATATTAGGGGGAAGTACCGGAAGTTGTGGACCGGTATTGCCCATCATCAAACTGAAAGTTTGCTCTTCAGCCACTGCAAATGGTGCTATAGGGTTTTTTACAACTTTCGGGCTGTTTTCTCAAGAAGTATGGACTTGCCCTGAAAAAAACGTTTACCGTCGTAACTGAAGCAGCGATTGCAAGTAGCTTCAACAAAAATCAATGTGATTCGAGAGCAGGTCTTAAAGAGAACTTTTCCAAAATTTTGTTCGGGAGGTACCCGAAGGAGTGGACCGATTGCGTCCGGATTGGAACCTCGTCTAAGCCTGATAGGAATTTCGCGATGTGCAAGGTATGGACCAAATCGGTCACTCCCTTCAAGAGTTATCGTGCGCACAACATTTTCCGAACATTTTCGATTTTTTGTGGTAGAGGTACCTGAAGGAGTGAACCTATATGGCTTATCTTCTAACTTAAACTAACCTTGCACAAAATATTACGAAGGCTCCAACCACTGCACACGCTGTCATGGGGGTTTTTGCACCTTTCAGGCTTTTTTCTCAGGAAGTATAGGCTTGCCCCTGACGAAGCTTGTACCGTAGTATGGGGGCAGTGAATACAAATTTTTACAACAAAAATCATAGCGATTCGAGATCAGGTCCTAATCGGAACTTTTGTGTGGGAGGTACCCGAAGGAGTGGGCCGATCGAGGTTATATTGGAACCTCATCCCATTACGAAAGCCAATTTTTGGACTGATTCGGATGATCCGTTCGAGAGTTATCGTGCGCTGCAGCCAGCCAGACAGACAGACGGACGGACATGGGTAAATCAACTCGAAATTTTCTGAAAAGGATTTCGCCCAAACATACTTGGGGTCTAAAACCAATGATTCACATTTTGCCCGCATGAAAGTGTATATACCGTCGTTAACATAAATGCTGAGGGTAAAGAGCTGAAATTTGATATTTAGTTTTCGCTGTGAGCGCTGAAGTTTTTGCCAGATATTTGTCAATACAGGTCCTGTTTTTATGTTGCCTCCATAGAACGGCACCGCCCGATTTTTGGTGTTTTCAGGATCACATTATCACACCGAAAGGGCTAAAATTTCGTATTTAGTTTTCGTTGGGAAGCCTTACCGCCAGAAATTTGTTATATAAGTCCATGTTTTGATATAACCCCCAAGGAACGTCAACTCCTGATTTTCTTCATTTTCAAAGTTTTACATTAATTATCACTCCGAAATGGATTAAATTTCGTATTTAGTCCTCGTTGGCAGCTTTAAATTTTTCCTCAGAAATCTATTGCTATAGATCCTAATTTTGATATACCCTCCATAGAACGATTTTTTTTTCTTTCGTTCGGAGCGAAGTGTGGCTAAAAAATGTTATTCAGGAAATTGTTAATACAGGGCAATGTTTTGTTTGGGACACCGTGGCGGAGGAGCTTAGTTCTTTCATAAATAACGACAAACAATTATAAAAAGTTTGTCCCGGTCGAACTTAACGCAATTTTATTTGTTCAGGGATTATGTAGTCATCTAGGAACTCTGAAATGAGAGATAATGACAAATGTAGGTCGTGAGTTGGAGCAAAAACAAAAAAATATAATATTTTTATATTAAGTCCTTCAAAGTTTCGGTAAGAAGGAGGTCCCATTTTATTGGGCAATGAAAAAAATGAATCGTGGTGAACTTTTCGAGTGGAAGGAGGTTCCTTATCATTGACCTAGCAATAACTGCACTTTTCGTTACGAAAGAAGTTTATCATTGTTAACTGTAAAACGTTCGTGAAATTTTTACTTGTTAGGAAGACCCTTAAAAATTTTTTTTGTAAAATAAAACCATTCGATTTGTTTTGGTGCATTAAAGAATGCAAAATTTATATGTGGATCATTTAAAGTTTTCACTTTATTTATAGTCTTGTGCGGTGTAGCGCCGAACTTTTATTGTTGTTTTTAATAGTAACCTATAAATATTGAACAAATAAATACTTACGTCAACTAGTGTTAATGCCAATTGGCATTAAATCAACAAAACTGATCGACAACAACAACAGCAACTACCAACCAAAAATGTAACCATAAAAATACATTTGAAATTGATGTGTTACAAACTGTGACTCAATCATAGGAGACAAAACCAAAAGAAAAAAATGAATTAAATAAATAAATAAAAAAAAATCAATAAAACTTGTTGTTGTGTGTGGGTATGTGTTGTTGTTATCAAACATGACATAAACATTTAAATACATTATTCGTCTAATTAGCCATATCAATGGACAGAAAGCCAAACTTTAATGTGGCTGAGTGAAAAATGAAAGTTTCGGCAATTAAACAAAGAAGAAGAAGACGTCTTATTTTTTATTAAGAAAGTTGACACTTGCCTGGCCATAGCAAATCTTCTTCATTTTGTTCAGACAATGCTGAAGCCACTTTATCTTGTTTATTGTTCAATTACAAATGAACAGCAGCTACAGCGTTATGTATGAGCGTTATTGCAGGTAATTGCCATTTAAATAAAATAAACAAAATACAACAGCCAACAATGAAAATTTGTTTTTGCTTAAAGATTTAAGATAACATCTGTCAGTTAGTATTTTGATTACTTTCGCTGTGTTTAGTGTTTGTCCTAATGGCAAAAGACCTGTGATTCTTTTCATTATTTTTTTGCTCAAGACTCCAGCTTTTACCGCACACATTTAACTTGACATTTGTGTATGAATGTATGTATAGAAATACGTGTTTGCAGGAATTTAAAAAAAATGTGTGACATATTCTGACCTAAATCCATTTATTAACAGGTTATTTGGGTTTATGACCATACCAGCCAAGCCAACTAACATACTTATTGTCTATTCCGTCTTGTGAGAATGTCAACAAAGAAAGACTTTGAAGGAATTCTAAATTGGAAATACAAAAAACAACAAACCTATGTCTATGTTTAGCCATCAGGAAGGGTGCCAAAGTGTTAACACAATTAATTAGCATTCAAAATGTATAACTTTCGTTCAACATTTTTTTTCGAGTTCCCCCATCTTCAAGAACACTTTTAGAGAAAACTAACACCGAACACCAAAAAGAAAAAAAACATGGAGAGAAAACAGAAATTCAAATATATTTTTAAACGCTTCAGGCCACCGCCATAAATACTTGATTTACAACTTTATAGCAATATATGGTTGTAAGCGTGTTTTCAATAGAATATACATATGAATATTCGGTGTAGAATTTGTTTGGTTAATTGAAAAAGTAGTACGCACATGTATTTCACATAGCAACAGCCAATTATAATCGTTAAGAGAGATTTGATCTATAAAAAACATTTATTACATTTACTAAATTTAGTACATAGAGCTATTATTCGCACACACGTAAACATTACACACTCTTATCATTTTTCTGGAAATGTCAAACTTTTGTATGCGTGTTTCCTGTTCTTGGGAATATGAAGTTTGCAATTGGGGCCAACTTAAGGGCGATCGATTTAGAGGTTCCTACTTTCTTTAAGGAAAAAAACACAGAAAATCAAATTGAAAGGATAATGTGTATTAACATTTGAAGGAACATTCGATGACATTTATTTTTGCAGATTACGTCTAACAAATATTTGCCGAGGCTACGTCTCGGACGGTCCATCCATTGAGACCAATTTTCAATGACACGTTCAAGCTTTTCGACTGGTAACTGGCAAATGGCACGTCTGATGTTTTCCTCCAAGACCGGAATCAAAGCGGCTTTATCCGCATACAATTTTGACTTTACATATTCTCACAGGAAAAAGTCTAACGGTGTGATATAAGACGATCTTGGTGGCCAATCGACTGGTCCAAAACGTGCTCACTTCTTTCAATAAATCCATTGATTGCGATGTATAGGAAGTGGCGCCGTTTTGTTGAAACCAAATGTCGCCGAGATTACGATCTTTAATTTCAGACATCAAATAGTCGGTTATCACGGCACAATAACGGTTGCCATCGACGATGAAGTCCTAACCGGCATCATTTTGAAGAAATAGGTTCCGACGATTCCACCGACCGACAAACCGTTTTTTTGGATAAAGTGGCAGCTCTTGAATCTTTATACCCTACACCACTATGTGGGGAGGGTATTATAAGATGATTTTGGCCAAAAAGTTTGTAACGCATCGAAATAATGGTCCTAGACTCATACTTATATATACCAAATTGAATATTTCGACGAGCTGAGTCGATCTGGCTATATGTGTCCGTCTGTTCGTCCGTCCGTCCGTCCGTCTGTCCATCTAAACCTTGTAATCACGCTACAGGTCGCAATTTTGATCGGATCGTCACGAAATTTTGGATGTTGAAGGGGGACCCGGAGGGGAAGAAGCCTATTGATTTTGGTGATGGTCGGGTAATATTTAGGGGTCGGAATGGGCAAAAAACGTATGTGGATAAAAAGACAACGTTTTTTCCAAAACGAATATATCAGATTCTGTATGAATTATACCAAAAGCAAAACCTGACAATGAAAGTAGAAAATATCTACTTTCCTATGATGTAAAGTAGGTTATCGTAGGTGATGAAACAACGAAAATATCACAGTAGTCGCAAATAAAACCCAAATTTTAATTTTTGCGATTATAATTATAATGACGAATATCACAGCTTTAGTTGGAGACTTTCCAAAAGCAAAGCCTGGCTATGAAAGTAGAAGCTTCCATCTTTACAATGATGCAAACTAGGTCGGCGTAGGTGACCAAATAACGGAGATATCGCAATAGTCGGTAATACATCCCACTTTTAAATTTTTTGGAAATCACGCTGCAGGTTGCAATTTTGATCGGATCGTCACGATATTTTGATTTATTTAAAATGACAACGTTTTTTTTTCAAACCAAATATCTCAGCGTCTATAAGGGGTATATAAAAAGCAAATTTGTTCAAGGCAAGGAAAGTAGAAAATATCACCTTTACAACGATGTAACGTAGGTTGTCGTAGGTGGTCGAACAACGATGATATCGCAATAGTCGCTAATAGAACCCAACTTTTCATTTTTGCGATTTTAATAATAATGACGAATATCAAAGCTTTGGTTGGGGACCATCTAACAGCAAAGCCAGCCTAAGAAAGTGGAAAATCCTATCTTTAAAATTATGCAAAGTAGGTTGTCGTAGGTGGTCAAATAATAGAGATATCGCAATAGTCGGTAATACATCCCTTTTTCTACTTTTTCTGCAATCACACTATAGGTCGAAATTTTGATCGGATCATCACGAAATTTTCTCACAGAGATAGAAGCATATTGATGTTGGTGATGTCGATAGTAGTCAAATATTTTGGTTCAGTTCCCCTTAAGCCATCTATATATATAAAATTGAAATTTGTTTGTCTGTCTGTTTGTTTGTTTGTGCCTTATAGACTCGAAAACCGCTGAACAGATCTTACTAAAATGTTTAGGGTACATTGCTACATGGCCTGGAATGAAAATAGGCTATATCATTTTTTGAAATTTCGCGTTGATCTGGAGATATAGCATCAAAACCGGAGGTACCTCCAAAAAATTTAGATTTTGTATGCAAATATCTTTAGAACTGTTACAGATACAATCTCCAAATTTTGTATGCGTGACGGAATTTGATGTAGACATAAATTTACCAAATTACATTCAAATCGGTTCAGATTTAGATATAGCTCCCACATACATATATTTTCGGCCGATTTCCTTATTTTATGTACCAAACATGCTATTTGTGTCCAATTTCAATGAAATTTGGAATGTGGGACGGAACTTGGTCTGGAAATAAATGTGCAAAATTATATCAAAATCGATTCAGATTTGGGTATAGCTCCTATACACATATATTTTCGGCCGACTTTCTTATTTTATGCACCAAACTCGCTATATATGTCCAACATCGCTGAAATTTTGAAATTCTCACGGAATTTGTTCTAGAAATAAATGTGCCAGACTATATTGAGATTGGTTCAGATTTGGATATAGCTCCCATACAAATATATTTTCGGCCGATTTCCTTATTTTATGCACTAAACACGCTATATATGTCCAATTTCGCTGAAATTTGGAATGTGTAACGGAATTTGGTCTAGGCGTAAATGTGCCGAATTATATCGAAATCGGTTCAGATTTGGATATAGCTCCCATATATATTTTCGGCACATTTTTCGCATTTGATGCACCAAACACGCTATATACGTCCAATTTCGCTGAAATTTGGAATGTATGACGGAACTTGGTCTGGAAATAAACGTGTCAAATTATATCAAAATCGGTTCAGATTTGGGTATAGCTCCCATACACATATATTTTCGGCCGACTTTTTTATTTTATGCACCAAACTCGCTATATATGTCCAATTTCGCTGAAATTTTGAAATTCTCACGGAATTTGGTTTAGACATAAATGTGCCGAATTATATCGAAATCGGTTCAGATTTGGATATAGCTCCCGTATATATTTTCAGCCGATTTCCTCTATTTTATGCACCAAGCACGCTATATATGTCCAATTTCGCTGAAATTTGAAATGTGTAACGGAATTTAGTCTGGACATAAATGTGGCGAATTTTATCGAAATCGGTTCAGATTTGGATATAGCTCCCATATATATTTTCGGCCGATTTTCCGCATTTGATGCACCAAACACGCTTTATACGTCCAATTTCGCTGAAATTTGGAATGTGTAATGGAATTTGGTCTAGGCACAAAAGTCCCGAATTATATCGAAAACGGTTCAGATTTGGATATTAGGGTTATGACTTTTTGACATTTTTCCTCAAAAATGATTTCCTGTAGCAGGGATGAAAGAACTTTTGCCTATTAATCACTATGCTATCGTTTATTCTATTGAAATATAAAAAAAGTTCACGCACAAATCGATTTAAAAAAAAATAATTTTTTGAAAAAATATATGAAATGAAAAAAATTTTTTTTTTCAAAAAATTATTTTTTGTTGCACGAATGAATAATTATAAGCCTACTTATAACTATAATAACGTTTATTTCATTCAAATATTAAAAAAGTCGCGAAAAAAGTAACTTTGAAAAAATTTTAAATTTTTTGTTTTTTGTTAAAAAATTATATTTTTGAATAAAAGCGTTTACGACATTTTTACGATTCTCAGAACTGAAGAAAAATAGTGAGAAATAAATTTTATGTCATTTTAATTATCTCATGTGGCTCTAAAGTTTATTTTAAATTATATATCTGTTTTCAGCGACTTCAAAAAATTGTCCATAATTTTGATAAATTCAAATTTTAAAATCATTTTGTGCGTGAGGTTTTTTCACCGAATCACCTTATAATTAAGATTTTATGTAATCTTATGGCAAAACTCATCACGCTATGATACAGGGATATGAGGTTGTAAAAAAGTCATAACCCTATTGGATATAGCTCCAATATATATTTTCGGCCGATTTTCCACATTTTATGCACCAAACACGCTGTATTTGTTCAATTTCGCTGATATTTGGAGGGTCTGACGGAATTTGTTCCAGAAATAAATGTGCTAACTTATATAGAGATCGGTTCAGATTTGAATATAGCTCCCATATATATTTTCGGCCGATTTTCTGTAGTTTATGCACCAAGCACGCTATATATGTCCAATTTCGTTGAAATTTGGAATGTGTTACAGAACTTGGTCTAGAAATAAATGTGCCAAATTATATCGAAATCGGTTCAGATTTGGATATAGCGCCTGTATATATTTTCGGCCGATTTCCTGTATTTTATGAACCAAACTCGCTATTTATGTCCAATTTCTGTGAAATTTGGAATGCGTAACGGGATTTGGTCTAGACATAAATTTGCCAAATCATATCGAAATCGGTTCAGATTTGGATATTGCTCCTATCTATATTTTAGGCCGATTTTCTGTATTTGATGCTCGAAACACGCTATATGTGTCCAATGTCGCTGAAATTTGGGATGTCTGACGGAATTTGTTCTAAATATAAATGTGCCAAATTCTATCGAGACCGGTTCAGATTTGGAAACACTACATATGTCCAAATTCACTGAAATTTGGAAGCGTGACGCAATTCGTTCTAGAAATAAATGGGACAAATTATACCGAAATCGGTTCAGATTAGAATATAGCTCCCATATATATTTTCGGCTGATTTTCCGTATTTTATGCACAAAATGTGAATGTAAGACGGGATTTGGTCTAAAAATAAATATGACAAATAATATCGAGAGCGGTTCATATAGGAATATAGCTTTTTTTGTTACGTATGTTTAATTTCAATGAAATTTTGAAGACTTAGCAGTCAGAAAAAGTCACCATTATTTACAAAAGTACTTATAGTTGGGAAGGAATTGACCAAGGCTGTTAAGTATCATATCTTTGAGAGACTTCTTAAGATTTATGTTTTATTATGATAGATCCAAATCATTAGGAATACTTATAGGCGGAAAGGCTTTCAAAGGAGTGTTACCTCCTGAAACTTAAAAAAATACCATAGTATCTCCATAACAACCCTGAATAGGTATATAACTCCTTCATATCTCCTATACTTATTCTTTAAAATATTAAAAACGTTAATATAATTATGGCATTCCATTATATTTTATCGTAGTCGGGGCAGCAAAGCGCGCCGGGTTCAGCTAGTTTGTTATAAAAGCCAGATAGGTGAAAACTTTCGTATCTCCATAAAGGAAATGATTTCGATTGAAACGATTATGCACAGAGGTAGTGGTATCGCATAGGCTATCGCATAGTCGGCCCCGTACCGACTATAGTCTTTTCTCACTTGTTGCTCTTCTTCCAAATTGTGGTAATTTTGCTTCTTTACATACCTATAAAGCCAGACATGTGCCTCAAACCATTAACAAAATTAGGCTCGAAACACACTCCCCACATAACGCGAATTTTCGTAATAAAGTTGAACGATTTGTAAACGTTGTAGAGGCGTAAACTTTTACATGATAAAAGGTCAAACAGTACTAAACAAAAATAAGATGAACAAATGACACGACTCATGCGTTATGTGTCAAAAAGTATGTAAAAGAGTACCTCTTGTTGGATCACCAGTTACAATACCAGCTATTTGTCATCACCAAGTTCTAAAATAGGGTTGAATTTCAATATTAGTCGTATTAAACCTATGATAGCTAAAACATAGATCAAACATATTTAAAGTTGTGGGCGTGGCGTGCTTCTGAAGACGAATATTCTATTTTAACTTAGAAGCAACGCACGCCTTGTGGAGGTTCTCTTCCTAAATTGAACAAAATTTATTGCCTATTTTCACCAGGGGTCATCCCTGTACATCCTCTTAAATTTTCAAGAAATCGGTGAAGCAGTTTTGGATTTATAACATATTGTTACGAATGTATCTGATAGGTTTAAGTTAATTTAGTTTAATTTCCGTTCATTTAAAAATTTCAATTGTAACTTAAAGTTTTATTAAGCAGTTACTTTACATAAGCAACAACAACTACCATGTAGAATTCTCTTTATCATTCTAGTTCTTACTTTACCTTTCGTTAATGTGCTTTTGTTTGTTTTGTCATAATCATGTACTTATTGTTTAGTTTGTTACTTCTTCATTTCTTGCATTTGTTTGTTGTTGTAATTACGTCATTTGTGTGTTTGTCCACTTGTGTTTATCTACGCCTATGTATGTGAGTCTGGTTGTTCCCTTAGTGCGAATGTACGTCTGTGTGTTCGATGCACAGATTCGAGGTGTTGCCAGACGTGTTCTAGAGGATTCTTGAACGAGGGAATTTTTAGATAAATTCAGGTGGAACTAGCAATGACGAGTTAGATGTGTATTAAGCGTTGAACTGAACAGATCGGTTAAAGAAGTGCTGCGTGCTAACTAGATACAAGCTGTGTGCTTAGTAATTAAAGTCGGTTCCGAATAAGTGTAATAAAATAAATAAAGCATTGTAGAAACGTAATCTAAAACGAACCCTGTTTTATTTGGAACTAATCGTAACGGGGAATAAAACAACGTCTACACGGAGATTAGATAAACCTAGTTCCGTAACAATATTCATATTTATACATATTGGTTGTGGTGGGGTCTAAAGCCCCAAATGAGCACCTAGGTTCAGAGATACAACAATCCATTGCCTCGCAAATTCTCACCAATACGTTCGTCAGTTTTGCTAAAATAGCGTTTTTAAAAAATATGGCATAAGGGAGGTATGGCATAGGGAAGGTATCCCTCTGAAATTCAACAAAATATATAAACTTTTTTCCACGGGTCTTCCCTGTACATTCTCTGAAATTTTCAGGAAAATCGGGTGAGTATTTTTGGATTTTAAAAAAATATTTGAAAAGTGGCCGTGCTAAAACAGAGTTTTTAAAAACTCGGGCATGGGGAAGGTACCCTATCCCCCTCGGAAATTCAGCCACTGGTCATCCCTATACATTATCTGAAATTTTAAAGAAAATCGATTAAGCTGTTTTGTATATAACATATGGTCAGAGACGCAACCACCATTGCCGCCCAAATTAATTTTCTCACCGATACGTTTTGCTAAATAGCTAAAATAGCGTTTTAAAAAAATAGGACATAGGGGAGGTACCTCGACCCCTCCGAGATTCAACAAGATATACAACCTTTTTCACCACAGTACTTCCCTGTACATTATCTGAAATTTTTAGGCAAATCGGTTCAGTAGTTTTGGACATATATATTTAATATATATATTTGTTCCACAAACATCCCATAAGGGACAAGGGAGACTTTGGACATATAACATATTTATAAGGTGGGCGTGCTAAAATAGCGATTTAAAAAAATCGGGCAAATTTATAGCCTATTTTCACCACATGTCCTCCCAGTACACTCTCTGAAATTTTCAATTTTTTAATTTTTTTCTTTGTATTATTTTTTCGAAAATAATTTAAAAAAATTAAGTTTCAGTGTTTTATTTAGAAATGCAATTAAAACTAGAAAATAATTTGTCACTTAGCCTCAATAAATATATTCTTTCTCATGATGGAATCTCTCAAATAAAACGTTTGCCGTTTAATTTTGTCACCATTTATAATTTAAATGCAGGCGTTTTATTTGAGAGATTCCATCATTGGGAACTCCAAATGCCCAGTTACAGCCAATTCTGGCTAAAAATGAAGACAAAATCCTTAAAACACTTCAAATCGGGTGGTACCACTATATGGTGGCTATACCAAAACCTGGACCTATGTCCACAATTTTTGGTGGAGAAATTTCTGTACCATTGGGGACTCCAAAGTTACAGAAAATTCGGCCTAAAAATGAAGATAAAATTCTCATAATACTTGAAATCGGGTAGTACCGTTCTAAGGGGGCTATAACAAAACCTGGACCTACATATGTCCACAATTTTTGGTGAGGAAATGTCTGTATCATTGGAAATCCCAAATGCCAAATCACAGCTAATTCGGGCAAAAATTAATATAGAATCCTCAAAATACGTGAAATAGGGTGGTACCGCTATATGGGGGCTCTAGAAAAAATGGGCCCATATTCATGTATTGTCATCCAAATCCGAAAAGAGTGCAAAGTTTCAGTTCGACTGTGTTAAAAATGAGTTACAAGATTTGAACTAAACGGACACCAAAGCAACTTAAATAAAACACTGTAATAAATACCCTCGACCATAGTATGGTGGATATATTATGTTTTTTCCGTTTGTAACACATTAAAATACTGATAAAATCTTAATTATAAAGTGATTCTATAAAAAAACTTCTGCATAAAAAGCGTTTTAAGTTTTTTTTCAGAAGTTTTGACAATTTTTGGAGTCACTGTAAGCGGATATTTAACTGAAAACAAGGTATTGATAGGGGCATATATCATAAACAAAATTACATAACCGTTTGTTTCTCACTAATTTTATCATCCTATTATTGCATATAAATAATTTTATGTTATATATAACTTTATTTCATCATAAAAACAAGTAAAAAAGTATCAGTCGGCTTTGCCGACAGAGATATACCCTCAGCCTGTGTATATTGAAACATTTTTTTCACAAAAAAACGCATGTATTTAGGGAGTTTTAAAAATTTTGGGCGTTTGAACTGACAGAAATGTTGATTAGGATTAAAGATCAAAAGTTTTGCGGAGGAGATACTAAAAAGAATGGATCTCCAGCCACTGCATATGGAACCATAGGGGTTTTTTTCAACTTCAGGGATGTTTGTTCAAGAAGTATGGACTTGCCCCTGAAAAAACATTTACCATCGCAATTGAGGCAGCGAATGCAAGTTGCTTCAACAAAAATCAAAGTGATTCGAAAGCAGGTCTTAAAGTGAACATGTATCCGAAATTTTGTGTGGGAGGTACCGGATGGAGTGGACAAATATAGTCCATATTTGAACCTGATCTATATCTGGTAGATATATTAGGATGTGTAAGGTATGGTCAAATCCGGCCACTCTCTTCAAAAGTTATCGTACGCACAATTTTTCCGAACATTTTTGAACTTTTGTGGGGCAGGTACCTGATGGAGTGCACCGATATGGCTTATCTTCGAACTTAAACTATGTTTGGACAAAATATTACTAAGGCCAAACTTTGGACCGAATATGCAGACCTGTTCGAGAGTTATTTTACCCTCCAACCTCCTCACACGGTGTCATAGGGGTTTTTTGCAACTTTCAGGCTATTTTCTCAGGAAGCATGGACTTGCCCCTGATGAAACTTATACCGTCGTATGGAGGGCAGTGAATACAAGATGCTAAAGCAAAAATCAAAGCGATTCGAGAGATGGTCCTAAACTGAACTTTTCCAAATTTTTGTGTGGGAGGTACCCGACGGAGTGGACCGATTGAGTCCATATTAAAACCTGATCTAAGTCTGGTACACGCTCCACGATGGGCAAAGTATGGACCAAATCGGTTACTCCCTTCAAGAGTTATCGTGCGCACAAATTTTCCGAACATATTCGAACTTTTGTGGGGGAGGTACCGGAAGGAGTGGACCGATATAGCTCATCTTCGAACTTAAACTAAGTTTGGGCAAAATACTACGAAAGCCAAAATTCGAACCGAATCGGTTCATCCGTTCGAGAGTTATCGTGCGCTCCAGCCAGCCAGACAGACAGACAGACAGACAGACAGACAGACGGACGGACATTGATCAATCGACTCCAAATTGTCTGAAACACATTTCGTCCAAACATACTTGGGGTCTAAAACCATTATTTCGATGAGGCACATTTTGACCGTATGAAAGTGTATATACCCTTCATAGCCTAAAGGCTGAGGGTATAATTAAAAGTGGTTTGTGCGGGACCTTTTTCAATATTTAAATGGAATAAAAGTAATTTTTAGTAATTTTAGGCAAAAGGTCATTCTTTGGTGCAACAGGAAATAATTTTTTGATATTTTTTTCATTTCATAGTATGTTTTTTCTTTATAATAAAATTGAATGAATGTTATTTTAGACATTAGTAGACAAAAATCTATTCATTTCCACTGCAGAAAATCATTTTTGAGAAAAAAATGTCAAAATGTCATAAACCTAATGTACATACAAACATTTTCCACCAACACCAGATTAAAATAAGCTCCATGGAATTTCACTTTTATAACTGATTCCGAAAAATTAGCGAAAATTTGGTGTTGTTAATCATTACTTTGAATTGCTTCAAGTTTGTGTTTTAAGTCTTTTGTTTCAATACCAAACCAAGACAAATGATCAAAACAGTTGCTATGTATTTTCTAAACCCAACGTGACGGAAACTTTTCATAGGATAACATTTCCTCGAAATATTAATTAAAGTTCAAAGATGCACTGTATATTAGGATGATCCTGTGGTTTCAACACAAAAATGTGTTAAACATCGAAATAATGGTTCTTGCTCCTTTTTGTGTTATATGTACAAGAATGAGTTTCATGAGCAGTATCACATGCTTCAAATTTAAAAATTTTTCAGTAACAGGCCAAGGGGATATTTCCGTCATAAAAATCCACGGATACTTCTTGATCTAACAAGGAATTCCTTTTCAATCATTTGGTCTAAAAATTATATCTGTTTTCAAATGTATTTATCGGCAAGACTACTTCTTTAGATATTTACTAGTATTTCTAAATTGTTATCTAAAAATATCATTAATTTTTGACATCTATGCATAATAAATAATACAACAATTAGAGCACATACTAAAGTTCGACTCCATAACACCGAAACCAACTTCTTGGACACACATTCAAATTCCTCCATTCCAGAGAAAAAAAAAGACATTTCTAACTAAGGCAAAATATTAATTAATAAATTAGAACATTTTTATTTTCTTTTTTATTAGTAAAGTGAAATTAATTTGTCATTCAAACGGTTGTTTCCAATTGCAGTTCATCCACTGCATTTATGGCAGCAGACACATAAAATGTCTTTTTAATTATGAACTCTTGGGGGGAAGTACTTTGACTTCCGTTCCAAAAATTCCCCATTGCTTGCAAAGTGAAAGTCTTTCCCTTGCCAAGTATGGAGCTTGAAAATAACAAAATCAACAAAATAAAAAAAGAAGAAAAACCAAAACGAAATGAACGAATACAACGAGAAGCACGCATGCGCCAAACGCCCTGTATGGTGTGGCGGCGAATGTCCATATTTGCAGCAGGAGGCCAGTTTAACAGCTTAGCTTAAACCAATAAATAAAAGCGTACGGTAAAGTGCAAATAAAGTTTAAAGCACAAACAAAAAATGATTGAAAAAACCAGAAAAATTTATCAAAACTATGTCAGTGCTGTCATGTAATGTGTTCAAAAGGCAAATGATGACAATGATCTTCATACATGTTTTATTCGAACATCATAATGATGTTGAATGAAAATACATACATATTTGTGAAACAGCAGAAAACAAGTTGTTGTTATAACGGTAGAACTCCACTCATACAAAGACCAAATAAATGAACATGAATGTCGCACAAAGCACTGCACTAATATAGAATTCAGTGGCATGAATTTTTCTCAAACCTGAAGTGACATAACCAGATGTGTGCATTCTTCTGGCCATATCTGCATTTATTTTAAATGGCATCAAAGAGAAAGAATGTTCAGATGTTAAACAAAGGAACAGAAAGATTAAAATGTTAAAATATGGAAATTAATTTAGAAGGTAATAGAAATACAAACCACCTTGCATTTGCCGGGGAATGAAAGAAAGAAATTTTCGAATGACAAATTTATTGATGTTCTTATCAATTTACATTTTTGTTTTCTATTTGAGATATTTTTTTTTTTTATTTTTTTTATCACATAAATTGTTTTTCAACTTCACCTTGCCATGTGGGAATTGTTTCAAATAGATGCAAATGTGAATAAATTAGATTAGATCTTATGAATAATACAGATTTTTAAATGCTATTGCAGTTTCTGTGATAGAAATGGAAATTTATGAATAGAATTTATTATCCTTTTCAAGCCGAGCATTATTCCTATCATAAAATATATGTGGGTGTGGAAAATAATTCGATCAAATTTAACACTACTTCAAAGCATTTTTCCTACTAGGTAAAGATGTTCAAATTTGTTGCTTTACTTCTCCAATTTGGAATACCATGTTTTTCGATCTCGTTATACACTTGGCTTTGGCCTTCCAGTTCTGCGTGTTCCGCTTTGCGGCCGTGGCCTAGCCTATGCAAACATTTTATATCGATACGTTTAACTATTGTATAGCCCATACAGCTCGTTGTTCATACGACGCACAGTGTAGCCGCAGTGGGCAAATATCGAAAAATGTGACGTTAACTTTTATATATGTTTACGTTTCCTTCTTACGGTATACACATCAGATACGTCGAATCTGAAAGAATTTTGTCGATATAAATATATAAATATGAAAAACATTTCCCAGGTAATCTAAAGCGATAATCATCTGAAAATTAGACGACCTTTAAAATAGCTATTTCCGAAAATTTTGTTGATAATATAAAAAGTTTTGGATGGGGATGGATGGGTGGGCTATAAATAAAAAATTTTAATACAATAAGTTGACATCAACTTGACATGGGCAAAATACCGTTATCAAGAATTAAAAAATTAAATTTGATTTAATTGTGATTGCCACCTTCGCTCTTGGATTCCGTTACTTGGACATCTCTTCCGAAACGATATGTGTAAAAAACCCTCTGTCCATCCCTGCAACCTTTAGAGATATATCCAAATTTTAATGAATGGTCAATTTGATATTAATGAAAAATAGAAGGAGTTGACCTAGGTTGTCGAATTTCTGTACAACTACTTATGAGATGAAAAATGAATGAAAAATTCAAATTTTGGTCCATATCATCCATATATATTTTTCTTCGATTTTGCTATAACTTGGTAAATTTTAATTGAATAGCCTTCAAATGTAATATGTGATATTTTCTTAGGCCCCTTAGAAGGTACAGATTTGGATATATCCCCCAGATATAGCAAATATGGAAGCGGTGACACTGTCCGACGTCGATATCCACCATCAACGTATTTTGACCGAAGATCTTTCGAAGAATTTTTCTCTCAACACATCAATCTCTATCTTATCTGCTTACGCAAGTTCCGAGGAATCATACATTAGCACGGCTAATATCAGTGTTTTGTAAAGTGTTATTTTTGTTTGACGAGATGTGCCGTTGTCTGTAAACTGATTATTTAACCCAAAGTAGCATATACTGGCCAATACTATTCTTCTTCTTATTTCACAACTGATGATGTTTGTTGAGTTCATGGGGGTACCGAGGTAGACGAATTTTGTTAAAAGTTATAGGTGCCAATTTCCACAGTTGGTCTGAGTTCTATGAACGTGTTGTGCGTCGATACCATCAACGTGGTCTTGTCGCCGTTTTCTGTCACACCCACTTCAGCAGAGTTTGCATCAACTTTCTTAAGTGTATCAGTTACTTATTTTACTGATCGTCCGCATAAGCAAGCAAGTAACATGTGACTATTGGTGTAAATTGTGTCATTTCTTTCGACGTTTGCATCTCGTATAACCTTTTCCAACCGAATGTTCAACGCGTCACACGAAAGGCTGTATCCTTGTCTGAAACTTCAGTTGGCACTAAATTCTTCGGAGAAGTTCTTTCCTATTTTAACTGAGGGCCGGGTATCAGTTTTTCATTTAATTTTACAAATCCGATTGAGCTTTGAGGGGATACAAAATTCAGACATGACTTCAAATACCTTTGAACGTAGGGTGCTATCAAATGTTGCTTTATAATCGACAAAAAGGTGGTAGGTGTCAATCTGCATTTCTTTGGTCTTCTGCAGGATTTGTCGGAAGGTAAATACCCGGCCATTGTTGGATTTGTCAGGTCTAAAGCCGCATTATACAGTGGTTCCGCCCGTGGACAAAAATCGAACAATTTATGGCGACAAATTTGATTGTGAATGAAATGACTATTCTCTAAACCCATCAACTTTTTAATACCCAGTATTATTTTTGTCAATTTACAGCCGTCATATGCTAAGTTAAGTCGTAGAAATATCGATTTGTTTGTGGTGCCGCAAAGCATTCGTAGAGGAGGAAAGTCTCTAGTTTACTACATATGATAAAATTCCAGCTGACCCATTCGCCACCTGGCAAGATATTTACCTTATACCATGCCTATAAAATCGTCAAAATTCCGAAAATCGGGAAGTACGTTTATATGGGATCTATACCTACACTTGGACCTATATTGAAATTTTTTTGCAATGAGGTATTTTATTCACTGAGAACTCAAAATGCAAATTTGCAGCCAAACCGTTTGGAAAATTTGGGAAAAGTAGTTCAAAATACCGAAAATCGGGCGGTACCTTTATATGGGGTCTATACCGAAATGTGGGTGCCACCGTGGTGCAATGGTATGCACACCCGCCTTGCACACTGAAGGTCGTGGGTTCGATTCTCCGGTCAAACAAAAACATTGTTCCACAACATCCCATACGGGACAAGGGAGACTTCTCTCATATCAATGAGTGCACCCCGATTCATATTTAGCTCAATGACATGGGACCTACTGTTTATCGCCGAGTCCGAACGGCGTGTCTTTAGACACCACTTTTTCAAGGCTGAAACACTCAAGAAATGTCGCCAACATTACTGAGGGGTATTTTGCCACCGTTGCTACCTAATACCCATGTTGAAACAGCGCTAGTGTGACCTTCGACTAAGCAAAAGGCAGAAAGAAGACTTAAGCGCCTATAGTTAGAGCACACAGTCTTATCTCATTTCTTGTGGACGGGACACATGGTGCTCAGGTTCCAATCGTCGGGTATAAAGACATGTAAAATGCTGTTTAAGAATGCCAGCAAAGCTTTCAATCTGTACTAAGGAGATTGTCTAAAGTAGTCGAATATAAGCTTAATTATTAAATATTTTGGTTCAGTTACCCCTAAGTCATTGAGTATAAAAGCCAGGATGTCTGATAACTTTGGTAGCGTGCCTTATGCCTTGTGGCCTTATTATTCTTCAGACGGTTTCTTGCTGGACGGTATACCCTCAATACCATCTTCTGACATTGGTTCAGTTTTGAAAAATGAATTTCCATAACCTTAGCACACACTATTATCGCCAGATTACCTTGCTCGTCTCTACGTGGGTGATGTGCCTGTATCAAAGCAATCAGATAGATGTTTCTATCTTTGGTATAATTTTCTGCCTACATTCTGGTTCCTGTACATCTTGACTTTTTCAATTTCCCGCTTTCTCATTTGTATCCCTTTCCTACAAAAAGAAGCTTCTCCTCCAACTCCTTTTATCCCGATACCACCCTCCTGCTATACTCGCTACTGCTGATTGTAGCGTACCTCTATATGCCGCATTTTTCTCTCCTGGTCATACCATGTATTCCATAGTGTAGGCTTCTGGTGCCAAAGTATGAAATTTGCGGCCCACTCAATGTAGGGTAATTCTTTGTCACTGTAGTGATAAGTTATCGGATCGAGGAGTGCTTTCGTTAAACAATTATGTCAGTTTAGTGAAATATCCAGTATCCGATATCCAACATTCGTGTTGTCTCTCTTCGTACATGTTATTTAGCTCACTACTTTTAACGGGTGTTAAATACATTTCACCAGGAGACATAACGAGAAGGTCAGAGTCCACTTGAGATGAAACAGGAGCGATAATAAGTCCTGGGCTTTGCCATATTAAAGCCGCTCAGAACCTCTCTATTTTTCTTCCATGCCGTCACCTTTGTGAACTTACATACCTAAAACACAAGTAAAAAACCAGTACGGAAAGGATTAAAGCCGGGCGGGGCCGACTATATGATACCCTACACCACCTTGAATATGTAAAATAAATTCCGTCACACATTCCAGGGTGTTTAGTGCAGCTATATGAGTGGCTATATCCAAATCTGAACCAAAATAAATAGTGTTCGTCCTTGGGCCAAGAAAACTATCTTCCCAAATTTTCATGCGAATCGGGCAATAAATACGACCTGTACTTTGTTTACATAAATACATGGACAGACGGACATGCGTAAATCTATGTATATCCCTAAAAGGAACTATGGGTCTATCTCGTTTCCTTTGCATGTTACAAACTAATGTACAAAGACATAGTACCTTTACCACAGTGTGGTGTAGGGTATAATTACCAGTCGGTTTTGCCACATCTCACTAGAAAAAGCTTGGCCTTTCCTTAATAACTTTATGGTAGATCCACGACAATGTTTTATGATTAAACGTAGTTTTGCATTGTTATTATCCCGTCAACAAAGGATTGACTAATATAAAGACAAATTTTTATTTTCGATATGAAGATTTATGTTTCATTCCAATGTTTGTAGTCTTTTTATATATCCATTCGTCCATCCACAGTTTCGATTTTTTTACATTAAATTCAACTTGCTAAAAGTGCTAATTAAACTTTTTACTCAAAATATTTTCTTACACTTTTCCTCGCACTATAGTTGCTGATCATCATGAATTATAAATACACAAACAACAACTCCCACTGTATAATAGCCAAGAAATGTAATCAGAAATTCGTTTTTATTTGCAGGTTATTCATCCATCCATCCATTTCAAGGGAAATCAATGATGTACCGAGTATTAAGCGAAAGTTTCTAAAAAACGAACGTGGATCAGATAACAAATAAAACGCATCAATAACAAAAAAATAGCAAAAGTTTATAGAGAAGAGGAAAGAAGGCGCACACCACCACCTGAGGAGAAACAATCAGCCGTCAGATAATGATCAAACATAAAACACCAACGTTAGTCTTAGGACTAACGCTTCTAGTTTTTGTGTGTACGACGCCATCACTGACAGCGGCCCAAGATGATTCGTTAGCCGGTAGTTTTCTATCCGGTCTATTGGATACCATTACGAGCACAGCAGATTCTAAAGATTGTCCCGGTGTGTGTGTCCACACATTGGCCACACTTATTTGCTATGAAGTGTTGGATGATGTACCATGTCCGTCGCCCAGCATGAAATGCTGCATAGAAAGTGCGCCAGCAAAAAATGTATCATCTCTGTTGAGCAGTAGCAGCAGCAGCAGTACCACAACAACTACAACGACTACCAGTACCAAACGTCCCACAACAACTACCACTAAACCAAAGCCCAAAATAACAACAACCACAACAACGCCTAAACCAAAAACAACACAAAAGAAACCCACCACAACAACTTCCACAAAGGCGACTACTAAGAAACCTGCCGCAACTACAACAACAGCAGCAGCTGCCACAAAGAAGGTGGACAAAGACAAAAAGGCAGATGAAAAATCAGGTATGGAGTAATCGTTAAATATTTTAATTAAAACAAATTAATTAAATTAATATACATTTCTTATATTCCCTAGTGGACAAATGCAAGGGTGTTTGTGTAACGGATCGTATTGCCGAATATTGTGAAGCATATCTGACAAGTCCAGATTGGTGTAAGGAGGGAACCAAATGTTGTGTTTCCTTAGATGATTATGCCAATACAAAAATGCCCAAAGATATTTATATACCAGCGAGTAAGTATTGATTTCACTTAGATAAAATGCCAAAAATGACAAGTTTTCCTATAGAAAACACAATTCAACTAAGCTGAATTGAAGTTTTCATATAGAAGTCACATTTCAACCAAGCAGAAAGGAAGTTTTCCTATAGAAAACAAAATTCAGCTAAGCTATGTTGAAGTTTTCCTAAAGAAAACACAATTCAGCTAAGCTAAGTTCAAGTGTTCCTATAGAAAACACAATTAAGCTAAGCTGAATTGAAGTGTTCCTATAGAAAACACAATTAAGCTAAGCTGAATTGAAGTGTTCCTATAGAAAACACAGTTCAGCTAAGCTAAATTTAAGTTTTCCTATAGAAAACACAATTCAGCTAAGCCAAATTGAAGTTTTCCTATAGAAAACACAATTCAGCTAAGCTAAATTGAAGTTTTCCTACAGAAAACACAATTCAGCTAGGCTGAATGGAAGTGTTCCCGTAGAAAACACAATTCAGCTAGGCTTTATCTCTGTCTATAACCCGTCTCACATATATCTTTGCCGTTCCAGAACATATGTCCAATTTGCCACATAACAAAACTAAGGTTACCCCCACGACAAGTAAAACAAAGGTAGCATCAACATCTTCATCTACATCCACATCGAGTACAACCACCACAACAACAACGACTTCCACTACACCCGAACCAGCACGTACAAAAATCATTAGCAGCAGTTCTAGTCAAAATAAACCCGCCAAATCGAAAAAGCCTCAACCCACTGCTGCTACAACAACGACCACAACCACCGAAGATCCAACCGAAGATGAGGAAGAAGAGGAAGAAGTCGAAGCCCAACAACAAGACGATGAAGAGACCGAAGCGAATGAGAAGAATGAAAATACCAATAATGGACAGGTTCTTAAGGAGTGCGAGGGTGAATGTATGAATGGCATTTTGGCCATTTTCTGTGATGACATCGATTCCGATGCGTTCTGTCCCAATGAGGGTAGCTGTTGTATTACTGGACAACCGGCTCAACCTACCTCACCCGCCACCAAGGTTAATCCCACAAAGGCTCCTAGCAAAATCTCATCAAAACCTGCATCAAAACCGGCTCACAAACAACCACCTCCTCCACCACCGGCGCAATCAGGTGGCGGCGGTAATGATTTGTTTTCACAGCTAATTTCATTTGCTGAGAATACCTTAAGTGGAGCCGGAGGTGGTTCCCCAGCTCCAGCACCAACTTCCCAGGCACCACCCAAAGTACCACGTTGTCCCGGTTTCTGTTTGCTCAACATTATGGCGGCCTTCTGTGAAAGACCCTCGGTTTTGATATCAGGACCGACTACCTGTTCCAAGGGTTCTGTGTGCTGCGATAATTCACGATCAGGTTCACCGAAGCCACCACCACAAACAAGATATCCACCCACCACAGCACCACCACCACCTCCCCCACCAACTCAACCACCTTATGTGGTGCCCAATACACCATTGCCAGATCCTCGTGAAGAGTGCCCAGGCTCTTGTATTGTCAGTTTGTTAAGTTTCACCTGCTTCAAAAATGCCGAAATGACTGATCTATTCAAGTGTAAGCGATCCGGCCAATCCTGTTGTGCACCCAAGAGTAAAATTCTGGAAAAACAACAATTCCAAACACGCAACGATACAGCTTATGGTCACTATCAACCAATGCCGCCACCTCACCAATTGGGTGTGCAACAGTATCCTCCACAATCTGTGTACCCACCACCTCCTCCAGCTGCATATATGCCAACACAACAACCTCAAATGCATCATCATTATCCACCACCCCCACCTCCACCGCAGCAACAGCCAACAATGCAAATGCAACCTCATCAGCAGCCAAGTTATGATTATTCCGCTTATGGACCCGGGATTCGTAAGTATTGGGATACAAATTCCAAATTACCGAAGTTACTATTTTATTTTGTTTTCTTTTCAGTTCCCCACCAAGCTGGCATACCCCCACAATTGCAGCCACAACATCAGCATTTACCGCCACCACCACCACCCAGTACCATTCCCACTACCACCACCACGACCACAACAACTACTACACCACGTCCTCATGTCTATTCTAAATATGTTTGCGGTGTTAAGGGTACTTTGCGTACTGGTCGTTCCTCACCAGCCCTTTCATTGGTCTCTTATGTTCGTGCCAAATACGGAGTCCATCGTCAGTCGAGACAGTTAAGTGAAAACTTTATCATGTCCGGCGGTATGCCAAAAACTAATGAACGTTTAATATTGGGTTCGGATATTGTACCCATACAAATACACAATGATAAATTGGGCGATTTGGTGCAGGATGATGTGACCAATTATAATCAGGTGCGATCGTACACCGATGATTATCAAGCTGCGGTATTTGCTCAAAACTATTTTGCCAATTACACATCGGGTCGTAGGCGTGCGCGTGTTGTGGGCGGTGAAGATGGCGACAACGGAGAATGGTGTTGGCAAGTTGCTCTAATCAACTCGATGAATCAGTATTTGTGTGGTGCGGCGCTTATTGGTACCCAATGGGTTTTGACCGCTGCCCATTGTGTAACGAAGTACGTAGAAGATACAGTTTGAATATTTTCATTTTTTAATTATTACGTTCTCTATTTTGCAGTATTGTGCGTTCGGGAGATGCTATTTATGTACGTGTTGGTGATTATGATTTGACCCGTAAATATGGCAGTCCAGGTGCCCAAACTTTACGTGTTGCCACCACTTATATTCATCACAATCATAATAGCCAAACTTTGGATAATGATATTGCCCTGCTGAAACTACATGGCCAAGCTGAGTTGAGAGATGGTGTTTGTTTGGTAAGTTACTGAAAGTAATGGTAAAGGAAGTAAATAAATATTCGTTAAAGGTTAAGTCTAGTCTGAATTGAAGTTTTTCTATAGAAAACATAATTCAGCTAGGCTGAATTAAAGTTATTCTAAGGATAACACAATTCAGCTAAACTGAATTGAAGTTTTCCTAAAGAAAACACAATTCAGCAGGGCGAATTGAAGTTTTCCTATAGAAAACACAATTCAGCTAGGCTGGATTGAAGTTTTCCTATAGAAAACACAATTCAGCTAGGCTGGATTGAAGTTTTCCTATAGAAAACATTATTCAGCTAGGCTGGATTGAAGTTTTCCTATAGAAAACACAATTAAGTTAGGCTTAATTGAAGTTTTCCTATAAAAAAACACTATTCAGCTAGGCTGAATTGAAGTTTTCCTATAGAAAACGCAATTAAGCTTGGCTGAATTGAAGTTTTCCTATTGAAAACACAATTAAGCTTGGCTGAATTGAAGTTTTCCTATAGAAAACACAACTCAACCAGGCAAAATTGAAGCTTTCCTATGGAAAACACAATTAATATAGGCAAAATTGAAGCTGTCCTATGGAAAACACAATTCAGCTAAGCTGAAGTGAAGTTTTCCTATAGAAAACACAATTAAGATAGGCATAATTGAAGCTTTCCTATAGAAACCATAACTCAGCCAGGCAAAATTTAAGCTTTCCTGTGGAAAACACAATTCAGCTAGGCTGAAGTGAAGTTTTCCTATAGAAAACACATTTCAGCTAGGCTGAATTGAAGTTTCCCTATAGAAAACACATTTCAGCTAAGCTGAATTGCAGTTTTCCTATGGAAAACACGATTCAGCTAAACTGACTTAAAGTATTCCTAGATAAAATACAATTAAGCTATGCTGAATTGAGGTTTTCCTATAGGAAGCAACAGAAAAAAAATTAATTATAAGTTTAGAATATTTCATGGCGGATGGTTTAAAAAGTTCAGCCTTTCCGAACTTGACGCTTGGCTAAATTAAATTTTTCCTATAGAAACCACAACTCAACCAGGCAAAATTTAAGTTTTCCTATGGAAAACACAATTCAGCTAAACTGAAGTTTTCCTATAGAAAACACAATTAAGATAGGCATAATTGAAGCTTTCCTATAGAAACCACAACTCAGCCAGGCAAAATTGTAGCTTTCCTATGGAAAACACAATTCAGCTAGGCTGAAATGAAGTTTTCCTATAGAAAACGCAATTCAGCTAGGCTGAGCTAAGCTTTCCTATAGAAACCACAACTCAGCCAGGCAAAATTGAAGCTTTCCTATGGAAAACACAATTCAGCAAGGCTGAAGTGAAATTTTCCTATAGAAAACGCCATTAAGCTTGGCTGAATTTAAGCTTTCCTATAGAAACCACAACTTAGCGAGGCAAAATTTAAGCTTTCCTATAGAAAACGCAATTAAGCTTGCCAGAATTGAAGCTTTCCTATAGAAATCACAATTCAGCTAGGATGGATTGAAGTTTTCCTATAGAAAACGCAATCCAGCTAGGCTGAATTGAAGTTTTCCTATAGAAAACACAATTCAGCTAAGCTGACTTAAAGTTTTCCTAGAGAAAACGCAGTTAAGCTTGGCTGAATTGAAGCTTTCCTATAGAAATCACAATTCAGCTAGGATGGATTGAAGTTTTCCTATAGAAAACGCAATCCAGCTAGGCTGAATTGAAGTTTTCCTATAGAAAACGCAATCCAGCTAGGCTGAATTGAAGTTTTCCTATAGAAAACACAATTCAGCTAAGCTGAATTAAAGTTTTCCTAGAGAAAACGCAGTTAAGCTTGGCTGAATTGAAGCTTTCCAATAGAAACCATAACTCAACCAGGCAAAATTGAAGCTTTCCTACGGAAAACTAGAGTTGGGCAATCTCGTTCAATTGAACGATCCGGATCACTGTCCTCGATCAAAGATGAATGAGTAACATCATAAAAACCAACGTGTGAAATTAAGTATACGCAGTTTTGTCAAAGAAATTACCGGTGTCCATTGAACGAGATAGTGATCCGGATCGTTCAATTGAACGAGATTGCCCAACTCTATGGAAAACACAATTCAGCTAGGCTGAAGTGAAATTTTCCTATAGAAATCACAATTCAGCTAGGATGGATTGAAGTTTTCCTATAGAAAACACATTTAGCTAGGCTGAATTGAAGTTTTCCTATAGAAAACACAATTCAGATAACTTCCGAACTTGTACGCTTTCTTGTTTTATAAATAATTTAGCTTATCTCTAATTCTTTTAATGTGTATTAAAATAATATTTTTCTTCCCTTAGGTTTGTCTTCCCGCTCGTGGTGTAAGTCATGCTGCTGGCAAGCGTTGTACCGTTACAGGTTATGGTTATATGGGAGAAGGTAAGTCCATAGCCAAAGTTTTCCGTTCCGTAAAATTAATATTTCTAATTTTTAATCTCAGCTGGTCCAATTCCATTGCGTGTGCGTGAAGCTGAAATCCCAATTGTTAGTGATACCGAGTGCATACGCAAAGTAAATGCCGTCACCGAGAAGATCTTCATTCTGCCGGCATCTAGTTTTTGTGCTGGCGGTGAAGAGGGCAATGATGCCTGTCAGGGTGATGGTGGTGGTCCATTGGTATGTCAAGATGATGGTTTCTATGAATTAGCCGGTCTGGTATCATGGGGCTTTGGTTGTGGCCGCGTTGATGTACCCGGCGTTTATGTTAAAGTGTCATCGTTCATTGGTTGGATCAATCAAATCATAAGTGTCAATAATTTATAGTCACATCAAAATGAGTCTTATTAGGTTCTTTCTTCCCCTTGAATAAGTTTGCTTCGCTTAGTTGCGTGCAATTTACGTATATATTATTAACTAAGTTATTACAGCAACAAAAACAAGTAAAAAACACACACACGCATATCACAAATATTGAATTATTCTATTCGTAAGATACTCGCTTTGTGTGTGAGTATTCTATGGATATAAATGATTCGAATAGAATATCTAAAGTATCGAACTTATATAAAGAATATAAGTACCAAAAAAAGGAAAAGAAAAAACACAAAAGAAGAAATATTGAATACTTATATTTACTTTTTTAATTAAACGAATACGACTGTTATTTTTTATTAGTAATTTTAATTAATCTACCATATAATGTATTTTATATTTTCATTTAGAACACGTATCTATACAGACACACTTACATTCGTGTACACATCCGTGTGAATAATTATTATTTATGTTATTTAAAGAAATTTATTTTTGTCTTAAGACTTTAATCGACAAAAAGAAAGAAAGAAAACAAAGACAATAAAGAACGTATGTAGAAATTACAGAAAAATTAAATAATATTTTAATTTGTATATATTTTAAGTATTTTTATAATAAATAAAAAAAAAAATAAATATATTTTTTAAATACCATAGATTTGTTTTCACCTTTAAAAACAAATTTACATTCAGTTTGCAGAAACAATGTCAAACAGATTTCTTCCCAGCAAAAATCTTCATTACAAACCTCCTTTTCCACCCATTATTTTAACAAGGGCATGTCGCGCGAAATATCTGGTTATTTTGTAACCACTGAACTAAGTAGATAGGGTGTCCGAAACCGGTTAACCGGTTAACCGGTTTTGAGTTACAAAACCGAAACCGGTTTTCGTCAAAAACGTCATTTTCGGTTAACCGAAAAAACCGGTTATTTGTGTCGGTTAACCGGTTTTAAAAAAGTAGTAATATTTTTAAAATTTCATTACAATTGTATTCTTGAAAGTAAACTAAACTTAACTAACAAAAGGTACGGCTAAATTATAAATGTCAGATACCTTTAAACTTGAAAATATTTTGTGTAAAATGGCACAACTTCAATATAGTTCAATTGAATGATCTATGAAAAAACTGTGTATACGTAATATCACACGGTTGTTTGAATGACGTTAATCATACGTTTTTGAATTATTACATTAAACTAAGAACTTTTCGAATTTAAGGTTATAAAGGGTACCGATAACAAAGTACATTTTGATTCCGGCACGATAATTTGAGGTTCTCAACGCAGGAAGGAGAATTCCGACTTAATAAAATGTAAATTTAATTCCTTTGGTACACAATCGTATATTTGTAAGGGCTTTTACTATTCTTAGAGCACAATTTCTGACTTATGTTTGCTGTCTCCACTTTAAGGTTGAATGTTAAATAACAAGGATATTATCAGATAATTATATAATAACGAATTAGTTATACTTAATTTACCCCTTGCCGCACATTTTTTTCAAATATTTATCAATTATGAGCAATTTTGTACGTATTTTACAAAACCGGTTTAAACCGGTTAACCGGTTTTGAATATTTTTGAAAACCGAAAACCGCTTTTTGAAAAAAACTGAAAATTTCGGTTAACCGAAAACCGTTTTGTTTGGAAAAACCGGTTTTTTTGGACACCCTATAAGTAGATAATGAGTACATTCTGACTACTTATTTCAGTGGTTACAAAATAACCAGATATTTCGCGCGACATGCCCTTGTTAAAATAATGGGTGGGAAAGGAGGTTTGTAATGAGGATTTTTGCTGGGTTGTTGGTTAGAATCTCTAACTAACTGTTTATGGGGGTTATTTTGAACGAATGACAGATTTACAACGACAATTGAATACCGAATTTGTATACAGAATAGGGAATGCCGTTGTTATGTTTGTAAGTTTATTTCCCGAAAATGTTAGAGTATATAACAACATCGCCTGTAATAAAAATAGGCTATGTTAATTTGTGAAATTCCGAGGCAATAATCCTCAAAAAGTACTGTGAGGATACACAAATACTATTTGTTAGTAAGTAGAATTTCCATGCAATCATATAAAGTTATAAACCGGAAGGATATTAGAGAGAAGTATCCCCAATAGGACGCCAATATTAAATATTGCATTTCTGATTCGTTGGAGGAAAATGAAGTAAGTAGAAGTCATTATTGTATTACGCGTGTAGTTATAGTGGAACAAGAATTAACCGAGACTACACATATATATCGTTAAATAGAAATAAGGTGTGGATATACATGGCGATTTTTCCTATAACCAAATAGTTTATTAGTCTTAGACCTTGGTAAATGTGACCCACATACTTACATACTTAAGGATAGATACAGAGAAGTGTCATTCATTCAACATACAAAAACGACTTCACTTCCACAATAATTGGTAACATTAAGAATTAATGTAAATTAATATCACTAATAAAAATTTAACCTCAGTCGGGGTTGCGAAGCGCACCGGGTTCAGCTAGTACATTACAAAGTATAACAAAGTCGAACTTTTTTTAAAATTACACGAAACCCCGCACAGATTATGAAAGACGACCGAAAAAAAGAAGACACGTGTATCGGCGTTTGAAAGTTTACGTCGAGAAGTAACCTAAATAGGCGTGGCAAGTTCCGCCCATTTCCACAGGTTTTGAAATATTCGACATCAGATTCCTTGGAATTCTTGCATTTTAGGTACAAAGTGTCTTTAGCAATATTACTGACAACAATGCGGGGTATCTTTTTATGAAAAAAATTAACCGTCATGCGAGTCACTAAAGGGGTCTTTTTGGTCCATAATAGAATTTCCGTGCAATCATATAAAGTTATATTAGGTTGTACTTTTAGCAATTGTTAGGAAAATATAAACCGGAAGGATATTAGAGAGAAGTATCCCCAATAGGACGCCAATATTAAATATTGCATTTGTGATTCATTGGAGGAAAATGAAGTAAGTAGAAATCATTATTGTATTACACGTGTAGTTATAGTGGAACAAGAATTAACCGAGGCTACACATATCTATCGTTAAATAGAAATAAGGTGTGGATATACATGGCGATTTTTCCTATAACTAAATAGTTTACTAGTCTTAGACCTTGGTTAATGTGACCCACATACTTACATACTTAAGGATAGATACAGAGAAGTGTCATTCATTCAACATACAAAAACGACTTCACTTCCACAATAATTGGTAACATTAAGAATTAATGTAAAGTAATATCACTAATAAAAATTTAATCTCAGTCGGGGTTGCGAAGCGCACCGGGTTCAGCTAGTACATTACACAGTATAACAAAATCGAACTTTTTTTTTAAATTACACGAAACCCCGCACAGATTATGAAAGAGGACCGAAAAAAAGAAGACACGTGTATCGGCGTTTTGAAAGTTTACGTCGAGAAGTAACCTAAATAGGCGTGGCAAGTTCCGCCAATTTCCACAGGTTTTGAAATATTCGACATCAGATTCCTTGGAATCCTTGCATTTTAGGTACAAAGTGTCTTTGGCAATATTACTGACAACAATGCGGGGTATCTTTTTATGAAAAAAATTAACCCTCATGCGAGTCACTAAAGGGGTCTTTTTGGTCCCTGTTTTCAAAAACGTTTAAAAACTCCTTTAAAATGTGATCGTATCAGATCAAAATATTCTACAAAATTATTTGTCATAAAATTTTACTATAGGTCCCCGAATACACCAAAACACTAAATCGGGTTAATGTTGTACTTTATCTGAGTTTATTAAGTTTTGTCCTACAAAACTTCATTCTATAGAGAAGATGTCAAAGACAAAAATATTCTCCATCAAATTTCAGTATAAGTCGCCGAATCAAGAAAATAAATACATCAAGCTTGCCAACAAAACAACCAAATATTTTTGAATAAATTTGTTTTGTTCTTTTTTCGAGTTGATGCATGAAAGTAACATGACATTTAGTTATAGACGAAAGGTTTTAAAAGAGCAATTATTCTACACAAAATTTCATTGTAAGTCCAGAACAAACTAGATATCTATGTAAAATACTTTGTTAAGAAAATGACGTTACAAAATTAGTTATTATAGGTATATATTATTTGTTAAACTTTTAGACTCTTAATTAAAATTTATTCCATACTGAGTCAAAATCTCCTAAAATGCCTCATTTTTGGGGGATGTGTCAAAAGAAGAAATGTTCCAAATCAAATTTCATTATGAGTCTCTGAACAAAAGAAATTTGTAGCTATAATATTTAACATCTCCAGAAGCTTTCGCTTTTTATATATGATTTAGGACCATATTCTACCCTTTTAATTTACATTTTCGTTATCTGCGGTCACAAAATATATTTTATTGATGTTTTTCCATAATAAATTCTTTCAGAAGATTATGTGTGCTCGATCCAAACTGTTTTTGAAATATTTATGGTGAATATATATAGGGAAAATATTGATAACCCAGGTCGGACTTTGTAAAATTACGTATTTTAGTTTGTTCTGGGACTTATAGTGAAATTTTGTGTAGAATATTTCTTCTTTTAACAACTTTCGTCTAAAACTAAATTTCATGTTACTTTCATGCATCAACCCGAAAAAAGAACAAAACTAATTTATTCAAAAAATATTTGGTTATTTTGTTGGCAAACTTGATGTATATATTTTCTTGATATATATTGCAAATACATATTTCATTTATTCGGGGACTTATATTGAAATTTGATGGAGATTATTTTTGTCTTCGACGTCTTCTATCTAGAATGAAGTTTTGTGGGACAAAACTTAATAAATTCAGATAAAGTACAGCATTAACCATAAAACGTGATTTTACTTTTGGCATATTCCCGACGTTTAGGTACGATTTAGGGTTTTGGTATATTCGGGGACCTATAGTAAAATTTTATGGCAAATAATTTTGTAGAATATTTTGATCTGATACGATCACATTTTAAAGGAGTTTTTAAACGTTTTTGGAAAAAAGGACCAAAAAGACCCCTTTAGTGACTCGCATGAGGGTTAATTTTTTCATAAAAAAATATCCCGCATTGTTGTCAGTAATATTGCCAAAGACACTTTGTACCTAAAAATGCAAGGATTCCAAGGAATCTGATGTCGAATATTTCAAAACCTGTAGAAATGGGCGGAACTTGCCATGCCTATTGAGGTTACTTCCCGACGTAAACTTTCAAAACGCCGATACACGTTTCTTCTTTTTTTTTCTATCCTCTTTCATAATCTGGCGGAATTATCTTGTAATTATTTTTTGTTGTTGTACAGTGTTATATACGTTTCTGTATAGCCCCCATATAACAATTTGTTCTGATTTTTGGTATTTTGAGGATTTAAGCTACAGTTTTTAACCGAACT
Source organism: Musca autumnalis (assembly GCF_047663935.1). NCBI lineage: Eukaryota > Metazoa > Arthropoda > Insecta > Diptera > Muscidae > Musca > Musca autumnalis. The sequence continues at coordinate 111,724,588 of NW_027411977.1, read as the reverse complement.
AGCTGTAATTTGACATTTGAGGTTCCTAGCAGCATCAACACTTCTCCATCAAAAAAAAAATTTTTTTTGAGCGAACTACCTGTAATTTGCAATTTGGGTTTTCCAGTGGCCACAAAAATTCTTCACTAAAAATTTTCAATATAGGTCCATGTTTTGATATAGTGGTACCTCCCGATTTGAAGTGTTTAGCTACATTTTTAAATGAACTATCTGTAGTTTGACATTTGAAGCTCATGCAGTCATGAAAAATCTCCATCAAAAATTGATAATGTAGGTCCATGTTTTGGTGTAGGCCTCATATAACGGTACCTACCGATTTTCGACGTTACGGGGACTTTAGCTACAATTTTTGACATTAGAGGTTCTAAGTGGCCACAACACTTCTCCCCAAAAATTGTCAATAAATGACCATGTTTTGGTATAGCCCCCATATAACAATACATCCCGATTTTACTTGTTTTGAGGATTTTTAGCTTAATTTTTTAACCGAACTAGATTTAATTGGATATATGTGATTCCCCGAGGCCACAAAACGTCTTTACTAAAAATTGTTAACATACGTGCATGTTTTGGTGATGCCCACATATAACGGTACCTCCCGATTTTCCGTACTTTGAGAATTATAGCTCCATTTTTTTGTAACCGAACTACCTGCATTTTGCCATTGAATGCTCATTGCATCCATGAAACTTCTCCACGAAAAATTTTCAATATGGGACCCGGTTTTGGTATAGCCCGATTTTATGGTACATCCCGATTTTATGTATTTTGAAGATTTTAATAAATTTGCAGTCCATCTTCAGGTATTTTGAAGTTATTATCGAATTTTTTCGGTGGCTACAATTTGGTTTCCCATTGGCCAAATGTGTTTGTATCAGTATTTGCGGTATAAGTTGGCAGTAATTTGGCTGTTAGAGTTCCCAATGACCCAAAAAAATCTGCACCAAAAACTATGGACATAGGCCCATAACGGTACCTTTCTACTTCAAGTACTGTGAAGTTTTCCGACCGAATTAGCTTTACTTGGTTTCCAGTGGCCATCCTCCAACTAAAGTTATGGTCATAGGATATATGAGGCGCTCAGCGCCAAAACGGCCTAACTCACATGTTCAAAAAAATCAAACTGACTATAAAGATTTAGCCGGAACCTTTTGAAATAAATACTAAAAACTCCGTATTGCATTATTTTAACAGGTAGTATAACCTAGTGTTATACAATGCAATAGGGATATTTTTTAGTATTTATTTAAAAAGGTTTCGGATACTTCTTTTTAGCCTGTTTGATATTTTTGAATATGTAGGTTAGGTCGTTTTGGCGCTTAGTGCCTCATATATAACATATAACCACACAGCCCGATTTCAGGTATTTTGAAGTCTTAATCTACATGTTCGGTCCAAAATTTGCTAAAACTGGTCAGTTGTATTTCCAGCGGTCAGAAAACTTCATATTTATTTCAATTTAGTTCACAATTTTTCATGGCGGAGGCTATAAAAAGTTCGTCCTGGCGGAACTTAGCTCCTTTCCTACTTGTTCTAGGAATAGGATTGCTTCGATACGTTGTAACCACAAAGCTGCTGGAGTTAGTTGTGTGGGTTTGACAGGGAAGTAAGAAAGGTGCAGTGCGGGCTTCTGCCGCATGCTGGACAGATGTTTTCTACATTGTGTGCATCTGTGTGAATGCTATTCAAACCTGTTTGATGGACCTGTTCTTCACTTTCCAGATCACGAAGATCGCTTCTGACATGACAGAGTAGGGGGTCTCAGGGTCCCAATCACTATGATATCCGAGCAAGTACTTCAATGAGAGCACACCATTGTGTTACTGTACTGGAAGAATCTCCGTCTCCTCATGTAGATGGTCCACTGAAGACATGAGGAGACACCCTGTTGCAGTTCTCAGCGGACTACGCTGACGCCGCATTGCTTTCCACAGACTGACCTATTGCGTTACATATTGTCAACAACATTTCTTTATTTGCACTTGCAATGCTGCCGGCTAAAGACTTGAGGATCTTGTTCCTACATCGCAGATAGCTGTAATATGCGCGGACGAGGTGAACATGCTGTCCAATGTAACCCCTACAATCTTGGGGTAGTTGATGGTGGGAATTCCGCCACCATCGACCATGGCATCGACCATATCACACTCCATGTGATAAGATCAGTCAAATAGGAGATCAGCCTGACACCAGGGAAGGTACCTGACTCCAAGATCGTACAATATTCCGCATGCGCTACGACCTCAATGCCATCTGGATGGGGTGGAATACAGGAGAGGTAGAGGTTAAACAGTTCGGGAGATATCATTTCACCTTGGGGAACTTCCGGTTTTACTCTACGGAGCTTGGACTTATTGTTCCTGAATTCTACATACGACTGGCGTCCACACATATATTTGATTACACTATGCAACACTGAAAATGCACACAACTTCTAGTATGCATTTTTTGAAAGTACATATTTAGACTACAAAAACCCTAGTAGGGTTTTGTCCTGTCAGATCCAGTTCGGATTTTATGGCCTCATCTAAACCGGGCTAAATCTACACTTTTTTGCAGTTATCAGGCCTTTATCTCAGAAACGAATATGAATTTGGCCTTGCTGTCTTTAGCAATATTGTAGCCCTAAGCTAGTAGAACTTATCTTTTGAAAAAACCACATAAGAAAAACTCCATCTAGGGCATCAAAATATATAAAATATAGAAACTTGTACATAATTGCTGAAATTCTGGTCAGTATCGGCTAAACTATTAGGAGTTGAACCAAGTAATCTTTTGCAAAAATCTTCCAAATAAAATTCTCAACAATTCCTTAGAACATTCTGAAACTCAAAAATGCGTACTTCATGTTTTTTCAGCGGTGTTTTGCATCATATCTTTTACAACACGTATTTCAAACACAGTTCACACAAACAGTTTAATCTCGCATTTCGGATTTCACTAAATTATTGACATTTTTATTAAATCGTCGTTGAAAAATGTACTGAAAATAACGGGATAGGGGCATTTTACAACAATGAAATGTTCTGAGGGGTTGTGTATTACATTCCAGGGAATATTTTTCCAAAAGAAAATATTCAGAAAAAATTAACGGTTTTGGAGATACGGTGCGAAATGTATAAAAATTGTGGCATTTTTGCATATATTTTGAAATTTGAGGCAATAAATGTAGTTTTTCGAGTTCATTATTTATCCAAATATTTTATTCTTGTCCTTATCTACAAATTTTCAGAGGTCAGAAGAAGATTAGCATTGGTTTCAGAGATATAGCCCCGAATTTCTTTAAAAACTCAATATTTAACCATGTTTAGATGGGGCCATAAAATCCGAGCTGGATCTGACACAACAAAACCCAACTAGGGTTTCTTGTCGTTTGGGTCTGTACTTTCAAAAAATCCTCAGTTCGAATTGTTTGCACAAGATCACCTTAAAACTGTTGCACAGTGTTATACAACGTTTTAAACTTGGCCGGAGGGTAGTCTGCTCGATGTCCTCAATTGGCGTGTCGTGTTTGACAGTATCAAAGGTTTTTGATAAGTCGGGCGCTACGATCACTGTTCTATCGCATGGCTTGATCTGGTTGAGTCCTCGACTAATGTGTATGGAGATAGCGTGCAGAGCTGTTGTCGTGCTGTACTGCTTATGGAACACATGCTGATGATCGGCAACTGGAGGAGGAGTAAAGCCTCAAGAGTCTTTGCTACCGACAACTAAAGCGAAATCGGTCCGTACCATACACCTTTGGTGTTATCAGTGTCTGAGTTCAGTAGCAAGACCACCCTGTCCGTTTTCCAGACTTCGAGAACGGATGGTTGTCCAGCGTCAGTAAGGTTGAGAACTATGATGCGACTCCCGACTCATCCTGCTGTTTCAGCACTGCCATGAAGATTACATCATGGCCCAACTCTTTGGATGATTTAGCGTTCCTGATGGCATTTGCCAGGTTAATTTATTTGTCAGACCAGGGGACATGATGTTATATCTGAGGAACTCTGATGCTCTCCACTAATTCTGGTAGGGGCGTCCTCATTGACCGTGTAAAACGTAGAGCTTTCAATATGCTCAGTCAGCACTATACCATCTGGTCATTGCTAAGGACCGAATGCCACAACTCATGATGACCATTAAAGTCCCTCAAGACCAGTCGATTATGACCTTTCAAAAGCTACTTTATGTTGGGCCTATAACCTGAAATACAGCTATTTATCGGCGGGATGTATACGTTAAGCAACCTGCCGGGCCTCAAACCGCATGTAATACACTGGCTCTATAGGACATCTTAACCTATCGATATTTTTAATGGTGTCATGCACTAAGTAATAATTCGAACCTATCTAAACAGGCTAATGTGCTGCGGGCTGCATCTGTTCTCATCAGTGAAACAAACATAGAAAACACTCTTCAGGCGGCCTTAAATGCAATACTGAATATTCAAGCTCTGGATACTCAAGTTCAGCATCATGCAGCAGGATCACTTTGAGACTCAGAGAACTAAATATGAGCGTGGAATGTAAACGTTCTACGAAAATATAGCCTCTTTCGGCTACGTGACAAAGGGAGAACTGATTACTTTTCGCCAACACTGAACTTTGACACAGCAGATGTGCAGATGTAATCATCACGGATAGGAGTGAATGACCATTTTCACCAATGGGTCGATAATGGAGAAAGGATCGGGATCTGGTGTGTACTGTGAAGAACTAAACTTAAGACACTATACAAACTTAGCGATAACTGGTGGTTTTGTAAAAATACTTTGTAGTGTTAAATGCTTTATAACTGCATAGAACCAGCGGCCTTGATAAGATACTACAAGATCCTTAAATGACAGTGGCCTGGTCTTCCTATATCTAAATAAGTCCGATCGAATTTCTTTTCCACCTGAGTTCAACATCAACTTTTGTGGTCTGTTCTATTCATTTCCTTCTTCTTCTTCCCACCCCACTCCCTTTTACGCTCCTTTCTTAGGATGAACAGAATAGACTACTGGCCATCGAGTGGAGTAGCTGTCTATAACAATGACAGCTGCGCATCCTATCCTAGGTATTTTTTACTAACCCGACACCTCATTCGCTGATAAATCCGCTGGCAAATTTCAACCTATTTAGAGTGAGGCTGTTAAAAACTCATTACAATTGTTTACAAACTTGTAAATAGTACGATAATGAAATTGTAAATCACAACCCTTCTTTGCGCAATTAAGGATATGCAAAAATTGCATTTTCCAAAATAGAAGGATTTGCATATGCAAATATTGTAATAACTTAGAGAAAAATTTGCATAATGCCACTAATCCTTTGAACCCCTTAAGAAACACACTGGTGTTAATAACTTTCTTTGACAATAATCCAACCACTCAACAGGAGTTAAGATGTTATTGTCTAACCACGATATTTAAGTGCATGCGACCCCAAGCACAGGGGTTAAAGATGTGCCAAAAATATGCAACCTTTTCTATTTAAGTCGACATAAAGACAAACCTCAAATTGACACCTTGAGAACCCACCCTTGTTTGCAACAAAACATATTGGCAATTGATAACTGATCAGATTTGCCAATTAAGGGTTTGTTGCAAAATTGTTGTTGCCCTGTTTGAAGACGCGTGAGCGCACAACAAAAGGTCTTTTGTTTTGTTTACTCGATATTTATTTTTAATGAAAGAACTACACTGCAACACTCCTTGTAAAACTTGAGGTCATAGAGAAAGAAAGTAAATATTGTTACATATTATTAGTTAAAAATTAATTAAGCAGAAAAACAACTGTTATGAAATAAATTGCTTTGTTCCATAACCTGCAAGAATTCTATTATTTTTGGAGTTTCTTTCTAATTCATAAAGAAAAAGTGATAAAAAGTTCAAAATAGCAGACTCTTGAAGATTCTAGAAAAAAATATAATTTATATTTTTTAATTTTTTTAAAGTAAAAAATTATTTAAAATAACCGCCCTGTTCGTACTGAAACGTATTCGTTTCAAATTGGGTTTTTATCATGGTGTAATAAAACAAGGTGTAAGTTGCAATCAGTTGGTTTTTTTTAGTTTTTTTTATAAACCAAATTGTCAGAATTTATTACGGTCTACCCAGGATAATCCAAATTTAATATATTTAAATCTTTCCATTTATTTTCTGTAAATATTGCTACAAAATATTTTAACGACCCTTTGTATTCAAATATTGACATTTACTATGTGGTTTTCACAAAACAATGTTGTTAATATTCCTGTCCGTGTACTCTATAATTTGTATTAATTATTACAAAATGTTACTGAAGGTAGTTCTTTTACTTAAATTTTTACAATTAAAACTTGTTCAGTAAAGTTTTGTAAGTAAAAGGAAAAACCTATTATAAAATTGTTAGTTGTTGTAATTCATGCAAGCACCTTACTTCTTACACCATGGTTTAAAAAAATGAAAAGCATCAGTAGTGAAATTCTCTAACGCACTTTTTAGTTATCGACAAAAATCGGTCGAATTAAAAAGCAAAAAAAAGTATTTTTTTTAATTAATTTCTCTTTGGAATCAAGATTTATGATCAATAATGCATGTGGAAACAAGGAAAGCCGACGATTCGAACCCACACACCCACCACTATGTGACATGCATGTTTCGCCTTCGGTAAGGGCTCTTCAGACATATCGGATGTGGAACGGCGTCGATGTTCTCGAACTTTTCTTCTTTCAAATGCATTTTGTTTTGTTTTTTTACAACAACAATGGGGATTTCCCATTTAGTTATGCTTTCATGACAAACGCATGCATTTTCTTTGCATTTGAAAGACGAAAAGTTCGAGGACATCGAAGACGCAGACCGCAGGCGAAACATGCATGTCACATAGTGGTGGGTGTGTGGGTTCGAATCGTCGATTTTCCTTGTTCAGATGCGTTATTGATCATAAAGCTTGATTCCAAAGAGAAATTAATTAAACATTAATACTAAAAATGATCTTCGCCTGAAAAGGCAAAATTTCCAAAAAATTAAAAGTATTTTAATTTTAACAATTTTTGTCGGTAACCAAAAAAATGCGTTAGATAATCTCATTACAGATTCCGAAAAGCTTTATACATATATGGTAAAAACCAACATTAACATATTCTATATAGTATGAATGTTTTAGGAGGGATCCCATAATGTCGACCATTAACATTAATTTACGCGGAAGCTGTGTTGCCATCAATGTATAAAAATTGGTTGAAGCCAACAAGTTTTTTATGTTCTTCTCGATTTTGGCTTAAACATACATTTTATAGACCTATGCCCAATGAAAGAATGACAGAATACTCCATGGCCAACATGATACTAGTGTATACTTTTTCGATATACCCACTGTATCCACCTAATATTGATGCTGACACTTTGAAGCCGGAATTTGGGATTTTTTTAATAATCTGGACGCACAACAGGATAATATTCCTAACTCATAATAGGATTATAGAACTCGTGATTTTACGTCGTTTAATGTTTATCTAAAGAGTGTGCTCTTTACAGTATCCTAGTAATTGGAGTCTAAAGGCCAAAATTTGATGCGTGAATTTTCTTTAAAAAAACCTATTTTTTGTATTTAAAATTTACAAGTGGCATTCAATATCCTTTGAAACCCACGACTAATCCAATAAACCCTTCCGCGATCGAATCCATCCACTAAAAACGGGGATATAGATACCGCGATTTTCTTTAAAAATTTTTGCATAAATGGTATAAGGGATTCCATTTATGCAACAATTTTTAAAGAAAATCTCGGTATCTATATCCGCGATTATAATATATGCAAAAACGCGTGTCCTAAATTACAGAGTTACGCAAGTAATATGGGTGTTTAATGCAAAATATAATGTAATGCACATCCGCTGTTCTTGAAGAATCTATTTGAAATAGGTGTATATTGACGTATTTTTGATGGGCGCTAATAAAACCGGATGCGCATCAAAATCGTATGCACACTTTAAGGTTTTTGGCATTGTGAGATGCAACTGAAGACACATAATGGTCGCTGAGTGAAATATCGAAATATGCTGGATATTGAATGAGATTGATTCCCAAAATTTGATGCGCATCAACCGACTTTAACTAATTCGCGAATAACGGGCTTTTTAATTTTAATTATGTGTGGGATTTTAGCGAAATAGTTGAGAAACTCCCAAATATTTTTTTTCTAATTTTTCTAATCAGACCAAAAATATATTTGGAATAATATCCTAAAAATAAATTTGTTTCTCTTCTGTTGTTGCTATAATATGCAATTTATAAAGCCAATGTTTATAATTTTGGTTTCATATTTTTTTATGCGTTATCTAGATTCTGTACGTATGTATATTTAATTTATTTTTTAGAGGTTTATACGCACTCTTAGGAAGTATAATTTAGATTTGCTCCCAGATTTTTATACCCTCAGCATTTATGCTAACGAGGGTATATGAGGTAAAGTCAGAAAAATTGAACATTGATGAAGCCAAGGTTTGCACTATTATAATACGCGAAATATTCAAGTGTTCCACAAAATATGACCATAGTTGGACCAAATTAAGTGTTTTTAATCGAAGCTCAAAAATGTGCCAAAAAGTTAATTTGCGCGGAACCTATGACCGCGTAAATAAATAAAAATAGGTAAAAACACCTTGAAGCAAACGAGTTTTTTTTAAGGTTGTTATTCGATTGCCGGTCAAACCGTTTAAAGTATGGATATTTGCCCAAAGTAGAAGAATACAAAATGAAGATTACACTTCTAATGTATCACTTTTTAAAATTTCCACTGGATCCACCTTTATTGATGCTGATATTTTGAAACCAGATTTTAGGTGTTTTTTGTATTTTTTATTTAACAGGGACGAGCATTCTGCTTTTTCTAAAAACCATTAATAGGATTATAGTTCTCGCGATTACGCATAATTTGATATGTATATTAACTATGTAGCCTACACAGCATCACATTAATCTACTGCCAAGGCCAAAATTTAGTGCGATATTTTTTCGAAAAACTCTATTTTTGAGGTACATTATTAACAATATCCTTTTGATTGTGCTGGGACCCCAAGATATTTTACTTTTTTGATGGTCCGGATCATAAAAATCATAGATCATGAAAATCCATGCACTAGAACGGCGAAAAGAGCAACTGCAAAAACCGAAAAATGTTTTTGAAAATATCGCGGATTTAATCGCGTTTTCTGTGGATCGTTTCCTTTTCAATGAAGAAACTGACACATCACTCGCGGTTTTGGGAAAACAGCGGTTTAAAAAATTAAGTGGCATGGGAGCTATATCCGATTTATCCCATAAATAGTGTGTGATGCGAAATATGTTTAGATCGATGTATTTTTCCACGGTTGATAGTGAAATCGGATGCGCATAAAAAGTATATGCACTTTGTGCACATTATAAGCGTTATACCGTTTTTTGCACACTACGCTGCAGGCGATGCTACATCTTAGCCACCAAAGTAAATGCGGGCAAATGTGTACAAATTAAAAGAGAAGAATTCGCCGTATTGATAAACCGCATGCGCATCAAGTGATTTAGAGGCTTTCGCGATTTTCACGCATTTCAAAATGAACATTACCCGATACAGTTTTATTTGAAGATTATATCCCATTCAAAGGAATCCAACATTTAGTTGAACGTTACCCATATCTTCCGCTAGATGTTAACGCGTACTCAAGAAGTGATTAGAATAAAAAATGTGATTTTATGCGTGAAATTTAACTGAAAATAATTCCGACCTAATTTTCTTACATTTCTTCAACTAACTCACAAAATAAATTTGAAAAAATATTTTCTCTCACAAAAATTTTATAACTTCCCTCAATATATTTTTTTGTTTTTGCTATAATATGGAAACCGCTAAACAGATTTGTATATTTTTGGGTTCATTTGAATCGTCGCGATGTTTAGATTACGTACATATTTTTAAAATATTTTTCCGATGTAAACAAAGCTAAAATTTTATTAAAACAAGTTGCAAGCAAGCAATTTATTTGAATTCTTTTCCAAAATTTGGCTTTCGAAATATTTTATCCAAACTTAGTTAAAGTTCGAAGATGGGTTATATTATATATGGGTTATATTCCGGTACCCCCCCACAAAAGTTCGAAAATGTTCAGAAATAGCGAAAAGGTGCAAAAAACCCCTATGGTGCCGTGTGTAGTGGTTGGAGCGCAAGATAACTCTCGAACGGATCTGCCGATTCGATCCAAAATTTGGCTTTCGTAATATTTTGTGCAAACTTGGTTTAAGTTCGAAGATAAGCCATATCGGTCCACTCCTTCAGGTACCACCCCCACAAAAGTTCAAAAATTTTCGCAAAAACTGTGCGCACGATAACTTTTGATGGGAGTGACCGATTTGGTCCATACTTTACACATGCTAATATATCTGCCAGATATAGATCAGGTTCATATATGGACTATATTTGTCCACTTCTTCAGGTACCTCCCACACAAAATTTTGGATAAATTCACTTTAAGACCTGCTCTCGAATCACTTTGATTTTGAAGCAACATACATTCGCTTCCTCAATTGCAACAGTAAAAGTTTTTTCATGGGCAAGTCCATACTTCTTGAGAAAATAGACCGAAAGTTGTAAAAAAACCTCTATGGCACCATATCGTCGGTGTCATGCTTAAGTGTTCCATACGCCATTTTTGACTTTTTGAGATACAGGTGGTTTCAAAGGTTTTCCGGTATGCTCTTTCTGAATTTCTAGTCGGCTTTCTCCTATCTGCTCTAGTTTCCGAGATATTTACCACTCGACGGGAAAGCATCAACTTTTTTCAGTTATGAAATTAATATTTTAAAAACTTACAAGTTTAAAAACACATTTCAAAAATCAGAATTTTTATTTTCGATTTAGAAGTTTTTAATTTATTGACGCAAAGATGGAAAATTTTTTTGTCACTTTGTTCCATGTGATTTACAATATTTCACATTTGTGTCATAAGTGCGGATATAGAACAAATGGACAAAAATTCGTTTTTTAAAAAAATCTCTATAACTTTTATATTCCAATACATATTCCTCTAAATTTTTGCAAATATGTTCTATATACTGTTATTAATATTTCAAGTCAAAAATATAAGTTTTTGCTTAAGCCAGCTCCACACAGTTGTGACGCAAAACATTAAAATGCGATTATCTCAAAACAGGCAAATGGCGTATGGAACACTTAAGCATGACACCGACGATATGTAGTGCCCGAACCGAACTCTGCGTTCGTCCATACTTTGGATATCGTAATATTTCTGCGAATATTAGATGACATTCGATGCTGGTGCTTATAGGTCCTCTCCTTCTGGCACCTCCCCAACAAAAGTTCGAATATATTAGCTAAAATGGTACGCGCGATATCTAATAAACGTAGCAACTGATTTGGTCCAAAATTTGGATCTCTAAATATTGTCGATAGTTTAGTTTTTGTTATGTTGGGTCCTATCTGTCCAATACTTGGGGTACCACCCACACAAATATTCAATTTTTGTGTGTTTAAGGGTCTGTTCGAGGATCCTTTGCACATTTTTACCGAAGGTTTTCCTAGCGGCCCTGTTTACAGCGATATTATGTTTTTCGTAGTATGGTAAAAAAGACATGTCTATCGATATCCCCGCAAATTTGTGAGCTCCACACAGGCTGAGGGAATATCTCTGTAGGCAAAGTCGACTGATACTTTTTTGCTTGTTTTTTTTTTTTAATTTTTTTGATTTTCCCCGAAAATAATAAGAAATTTTAGATATTATGCAGAATCTACGGATAGGTATCAAACGTTGCTACTGATTTAAATTTTAAAATATTTTTTTTTATAAGGGAATAAAAACCGCTATAACTTTTGTCTGCATCGGCCAATTTTGTGAACGCCAACAGATTTGAAACCAGAAAATTTTCCTAAACCTCTATACCAAAATTTTTTTTTTTTTAATTTTTTTCAAATGGAATTGTAAAGGAAATTTTGTTTTTACCATATATTTTTGAGATTCCACAAAAGAGTGCGAATTTGTAAACCCTTTCACCAGAAGTACTTTTTAAACAATTTGTCATTCTATATAACCTCACAAAGTACAGTACAATAATACGTAAAAAATGGAAGACAAAACCAAATTTAAATTTATGAGAGAGTACTGTGTTGGAAAAATTGACCATTAAAGCGTAATTATAGTTACACATACGAAGTGTATATCCCATTCTTTTAACCCTAAAAAGCCATTCAAGGTAGTGACCCCAAATGCCAAAGCATTGCAGGCTATTTCGGAAAATATATTTTTAAATATGTTTTTTATGTGCTCTAAATTGCAGTTCGCGTCCTAAAAGATTAATTTGTAAATTGATACAAATGTATAACGGTCCTAATGCGCTTTCTTTGCTATTAAGATTGAGAGAGAACACTAAAAAGGTCATGTTCTAACATATTAAAATTATATGTACGTTTTTGTGACAGCTAAGATAGATGTATGAATAGATGACATTTGGCAGATTATGTTTCAGTTGCAAATTAGAATTGAAGCATAAAGGTTCGCGTTACTCCTTTAAAACTTTTATTATAATTCACAAACATAACCTTTTCATATACATATTTCATATAATTCATTAAGAATTCCTTAACCATAAGAAAAAAAAAACAGGAATACACGTGCAACAATTTCTTCCATTGTTGCAGGCTAAAAATACGTTAGATTTTTGTCAGGAAGAGAATGAAATAAAATTTATTATCACCAAGGAAACTGAAGCCGTTATTTTTATTTCTATTACAAATAGAACGTATGTTATGTATTGCGCCAAAATCTAATCGCAGCTTCCTAAAAACTTCAGATGTACCACAAAAAACTGGCCTATGGTTTCTAATAAATGAAAACAATAGAAAATAATGTTAGAAAAAAAATTATATAAAAAAAGTATGTACATATGTATGTATATTCTGTTGGTAAATAAGACAGAAGGAGATAGAAAAATGGCATTGCTACTCCTTAAAGAAAAAAATCTGATACGCACACACACACAAATTAATAAATCTAAAAAAATTACATTTCTATGCAAATTCCTACGGAATTGTTGATCTCCAAGGACACGCATCTCTAATTGTGCGTATGTAATGAAACACCACTATTTACTTTACTCTACTCTCAAAGGAGGAGTCCTGGGAGAGTGAGCATGAGAGAATAGAATCTTAAGTTTGAAATTTCCAATAAGATAAAATCTTGAATTTGTTTAAAAATCACCCTTAGAACTTTGACATGCTTGGGTGTGTTCCTTAGTTTAACCCTTTTCTTTTTAACCTCTTTTTTGTGATATGGGAGAGATTGTCCGCGCACACACACACATTTGAATACACAGCTACATATACCTTTGACGTTCTTAAAGTAAATTTCCTTCCCCAAGGATCGATCGCCTGTAGTCTGTCAAGGGTATAATGAAGTAAAAAAAGAGGTTTAACAAGATTCCCAATGAGCCTGTTTGTTTGTGAGAGGAAGAAGCATTTCTGTGTGTGTGTGCATGCGTGTGTGACCGACCAAGTTTGCGTCGTGCAGGGGTTACGATAGTGTCCACTGAAGTAAAGGCTTAACAGAACGCAGTCTGATCTCGTCAAGAGCGGTACTACAAATTCTAAAAGAAATTTTTTCTAAGAAAACTATTTTTTAAATTAAAAAAAAAAAATTACGCGCTAAACATTTTCTTTATAAGAAAAAAAACGTGTTTAAATATTTTTAAATATTATTTTAGTTATTTTTTAAATATAGTTTTCATTTCAATTCGATTTAGTTAAAGTAGAAATAATTGTTGCATGGTTATACTTGTGGTGTTTTCGTTTTGTGTTTTCTTGTTCTTGTTCCTCCTCTACGTTGTGTATTGTCCTTTATTTTGGGACTCTGTTGTTAAGTTTGTTGTTGTTGTTGTCGTGTTTATTGTTGTGAGAAATAAAAGTGCAAAAAATGGAATCTTCAAACGGAAGTTCATCTCAGTGTTTAACAACATCCGCCAGTACAACAACAAATGCTTCCACAACCAATTCCTCCACCTCCTCATCGGCCTTAACCACAACATCATTGTCCACACCATTGGCTTTGACAACACACACATCATCAGGCCCGGCCTCAACATCATCGGCAATTGTGGCGCCTGGTTGTTCCACACCATCTACAATCAGCAGTAGTTGTGGTGCTACAAATTTGACCAGTGTCTCGGGAAGCCTGGCCGCCACAAATCTAACAACATCTGGTGGCGCCTTTAGTGCGGCGGCGGCGTCCTCATTCCATCAACATACCCCGCTATTGCAAATTTTACCCTTGGATACCGGCAAACATGACGATAGCAATAATCTGTCATTGGCCAGTGGCATTTCTGAGGGTCAGCGATCATTGTCAGCAGCACCGTCGGCATCGTCCAGCCCCATTCTAAGTCCACCAAATAAGATTTTCGGACGCAATGCAAATGGAACAAGTAAGTAGAGATTTTAATGTATTTTATTTATTATTATTTTTTAAGGAAGTTCAAAGCAATATTTGGGGATTGGATAGAAGTTAAGGTTTAAAAAGCAATTTGGAAGATTATAAAAAAATATTATTTATTTTTGTGTGCAAATATTCCCAATGACCTTTAAAAAAATACAATTAAACCAATCTCTCTGTCAATTGTTAGGAAATCAAATTGTGTCCTTGATTTTTTTGTTAACTGTCTTACAAGTTGGGAATATTTCCATTAAAAAATAAATAATTTTTATTTTAAAATTTTCAAAATTAATTAAAAAATACATTTGAATAGGAAAATCTGAAATCGATTTAAAACATTCAAAAGCAAAGATGCTTTGAATCAATCACCAACTAACGAACAAATGCGTTTGATTCGAAGAATTAGATATTACTCAAGTTTGGATTTTCAATTTTTTTGGTGATGACCTCAAAAAAAGTTTTGATACAAATTAAATTAATGTCAATCAGGTGTGAATCCCTAGGACTCTGAGTTTTAGTGAAAAAAAAATAACTTCAAATTAACATACAACAGGTCAACAATAAATACCAACAAAAAAATAAAAATTAATTTTGTCTCGTAAATGAGGAAACATATCGAGACATCGTCCGCATACAATATTTTCTAAAAAGGAGAATAATATTTGAAAACTTAAATAGTAACTGTACACATTTGCCGCCTTATAAAATTATGCAAATTATGGAAGTAGGAAAAAATGACCCCTTAGGGGATTTCGTTTTTTTTTCACTCAGGTATTTAAATATTTAATGTATGTTAATCCTTTTTTGTTGGTATGACATGATTTGAATATAAATGTCTATTACAATAAGAATATGCTTCCTTTAACATTCTAATTAGAAAATCCAATGGCTTATTTACTTCAATTTCAACTAAGAAGGTCAGTAAATAAACTTGTTAACTGAGAGGGTAGTTTTTTTGTTAGTGTGAAATCTTTAGGGGTAGTGATTTTTTTCCTGTTACCATACCTTATTTTTTTCTGTTCAGCCTATAGCAAACCGGGAACAGAAACTAGTTTTCTTTTGTTATTTGAAATCAGCAAATTTTGATTGGATATTTTGTTTTTACAGTTCAACAATGTATTATTGAAATCAGTTAAGGGTGGATTTTTGCTACTCTTTTGGCAAATGAAATATGAGGAAGTTGTTTTTTTAATGGAGTGGCAACGGTTGAAAATGTTTCAAAAAGAAAACCGGAAAAACTTGTTGGCACAATTGATTTTTTTTATTTTTTTAAGATCAACTTCTATAGAAAAGTGGTAATGGCGATATGTATGACAATTTCAATTTAAAAAAATCGAAAAGTCGTTAAAGGTAGAATTAATTTCATTAAAAAGGACAACCACCTCGGAACTTAGTATTTCAAATTATATAAAATTTAAAGCTTCAAAAACATTAAAAAAATCAAACTAACTGCTCAAACTAGGAAAAAAAACGTCTACAAGCGGCAGGGATATATTAACAACATATTGTATCGAAGTTGTCTTTAGTAACAATGATTCGTTAAGGAAAATTGCTTTAAAACATATTTAGAAATTAATTAAATTAAATTAATATATGGTATGGGAATAAAAACCGAGAATTATGGACATATTCGTGAGAAAAATGTGACTAAAAACGTAAAATGGAGGAGGGAACACCAAAACGTCTTGCTACCAAACACTCAAACCGATTGGATAACCCGTAATGAAATTTGTGAAATTTTCACACACATTTTCACACATCGGGTCTTTAGAATCCTTTGTTTTATTTATCCAGAAAAATTTTATTCCGCTTCTCTATTTTTTTACTCTTTCTGTGGGTTTCAAAACTTTTATCAGATTTAAAAAAAAATATGCAATATCTCCATACGACTTGCAGCCGTCTCTTATAACGATTTCTCGACTTAAAGTGAGAAAAATTACTTAGGTCAGGTCCATTCTAAATACAATCAGTAATTAACTCCTTTTTCAGTTAACGATCAAAATATTAAAACGCCACATTTTGAATTTAAAATATAAAAATAAGTAGCCACATTACCCACCCACATTTAAAAACTAGGTGTTGGCATCATATTTTATGTTGCATACTTTAGGGAGCTATAATTTTGTAAGTCTGCGATGGGCACAATATTTTCCTCTGCATACTTTAGGGGGCTATTGGCTTTACCACAAATTCTCACCAAAACTGTATGAGCTTCATTTGGCTTAGCGATCATTTCACTTTCTATGGCGGTGGTGCTCAAAATATTTTGAGAAACTAATTTCTCTGAGCGTGTTTTTCCTTGCTAAACCACGGCAGATGAGAATAAAGAGAACCAATGTTGTTGTTGCAGTCACGTTAACGTATATGGGAGATCTTGGCCGTTCTATGGGGTCTCTATCTCTCAGCAAGTCAGCTGTTTTTTAAAGAGAGTGGCTCTCACACAAATAATCTCTCCATATCTCTATCAACTTTTTTGAACTCACTGAACTTAGCGATCACTTTATTTTTTGGGAATGAAACAGATAAATATTTCCAGATAAAATTCCGAGTTTTTGGTTAGTCGAAGTTCTGAAACTCATAGTTCTCTGCTATATTTTCTTGCGAGATAGTCACAGAAAAATTTCCTGAGCATTTTTTTGGAAAACGATTTTTTTTAATTTTATGCTTAACGATCATTTCACTTTCTATGGGGTCTCTATCTCTCAACAAGTCAGCTGCTTTTTTTAAAGAGATTGGCTCTCCCACAAATAATCTTTCTATATCTCTATCAACTTTTTTAACTCACTGAACTTAGCGATCACTTTATTTTTTGGGAATAAAACAGATAAATATTTCCAGATAAAATTCCGAGTTTGTGGTTATTCAAAGTCCTGAAACGCATCGTTTCAAGAAACTACTATAGTGTTCTGTCTCTTTCTCTCTCTACTATATTTTCTCGCGACATAGTGATAGAAAAATTTCCTGAGCAATTTCTAGGAAAACATTTTTTAATTTTATGCCGCATTTACACCATACGGGGTTTAATAAAACAACTCATTTATGTTGTCATGTCCATTGAATATCTGTCAAGTAAACTAAAACAGTTGTTTTAATAAGGTTCTAGTCTTCTCTAAAATGCCGACTTTTCCTTCTTTCAATTTAAGCCAATCAGTTAAAAATTATTTATTTTAAAAACATATAAAACATATTCCATATTTCTTCAAGTCAGCTGAAAAGGTGATTAGCTCCACCACAAGCTCGCTCCCAACATCTTTGAACCACTTTATTTTATTCTCTTTTTCTCCCTTCTTCATTTTCTCGCGATTCATGGAAATATTCCCTGAGAACTTTCTAGGGAAACAAATTCGACGTTGCTTGAACCTAATTTACGCTTGCACCTAATACCAGTATTTAAGGCAATATTTGACAGATATTTAATGAAATTGACAACTTAAATGGCACACGGGTTTAAAACGTGTTCGATGTAAATGCGGTTTGACTTTAAAATTGTATGTTATATTTACACCAAAAGGTATTTAAAAAATAAATTATTTAAGAAATTAATTCCATAAAATGTCTGTCAAATTAAAGGTGTATTTGAATAAAACAATTTTTTTGGGTTCCTGTGTAAGGTTTAGACTATACACTTTTACGATGATTAAGTGCATTGTTTCGATTTATTTGACAAATATTGTATGAAAATGACACCTTAAGGGCCTGTTTCCCTATGTCGAAAGAAAATGAATGCGAACGAAAAACACCAAAGCTTTGGTTTCCATGGTAATATTGACTTTGTTTTAGCTTCAAAACAACTACAACATTTGAAAATGATACATGAGTTTAGGTATTTTTCATTCGCATTCATTTTCTTTCGACATAGTGAACCAGGCTCTAAATCCACTGGGTTTGTTAAATCAAACATAGGGTAAGCGAGGTATTCATCTTTCCCAAAAACGCCGACTTTTCGATCTTTCAATTTAATCCAATCAGTTAAAAATCGATTTTCGATTATTTTTCTCCTCTCAATGTTGACTAAAGCGGGGTACACACAATCAGTTTTGCTCAAATTGTTCAGGCAAATTCTTTTGGAAGGATATTCCACATCGCAATTTATAAAGAAATGTCAATCATTTCTTTAAAAAACCTTAAACGCCGTCTGTATTGGTGCTTTTTGCCGTGTTATCCTCCTTTAAGGGAATTTATTTGTCGTATACATAGTGCAATTGACATTTAAAACCCAGTGGATTTCTTAAATCCGAATATATGACAACATATAATAAACTCCGATATTGGAAAGAAATTTAACGCCATGTTTACAGCAGAGATTTGTGCCAAGTTAACCTGCTTTATGAAGAATTATTTGAAGTATATGCAATAGATTTGACAATTTAAACCGGCGAAGCCCACTATATTTTTCTATTACATACTTTACGGGGTGTCATTGCGTAAGTGCATGCTTTTTCAATGGGTTGAATTGTGTGTGTGGAGAGAGCAACGTTAAATGAGTGCACGTGGTCGATCTCTCGCCTGACGCTGATTTAAACCCCCTAAATTTTCAAAATTCACTTATATGTAAACATACTTTAAGGCGACTATTCTTCCTACCCTCAAAGAAAAAGTAATGCCATTTTTATTTCCCCCCTCAAAAGTATGCAATTTGTTTTTATGCCTTAATGTTTTTATTTGTCAGCCAGCCAAACATTCCCCCATGTCTTTTGTCAATTTTTATGAGTCTACTTTTTTTTGGACAAGTTCAAGAAAAAATTATTGGAAAAAATCTTCGCTTTTTATCAATTGCTAAGGTTGTTTTGGTAACTTTATAAATTCCAAGACATTTCTTTAAATTCTAAAGGCCAAGATCATTTTTTTGTTCAGTTGTTTTACCATTAGTTTTTATGGCAACAACCACCCTACATAACTTCCAACCAATATGTGGCAATATCGATATGTTGTATTTAGCGTGTCCTCTCTTTAGGTTTCTTGAAGGCTTTATTTTTGTGATTATTGTTGGCCATTAGCACGTCGTCTCGCCTCAGTGTTCAATTGTTCAAGGGTTTTTCTCTGTGCCAATGTCTTGCATGTTTGTAGAGGTTTTTATGATTGCTGCTGCTGCTGTTGGTGGTGGTGGTGGTGGCTCCAAAAGAATTTTGATCGACAAGAATTTGGCCATTTAAGAAAAACATTTTCTTTTTTAATTTATCATTGTGGCCTCATAAAAACAAACAAACAAAATGTCCAGCCAGCCTGCCAAGCTTTTGGGCCCCATTGCGTATAGGTTGTTGCTGCTATATGAGAAATAGTTGTGATGACAATAATGATTATGATCAATGTTGGCAATGATCATTAAGAGGTTGGTCTTTGGAGACATATGTTTCCATTATTTTTATTTGTTTTTTTTCATTTGCTTCTTTTGACATATTGTTGTGGCTGGTGATGATGCCTGGGAGTTTTTCCTTACTTTGGCAATAATCAATTGCTTTAAATGACCAATCGTTGTGGTAATTTTTACCTTTTGCTGATGCTGTTGTTCATGTTGGGGATCATTTAATATTACACATGCAGAGCAGCGACAACTTGGAGTAGAATCATCAGCACCATGGCCAACAATACCATTGCCATTCTTCCTCATCATTCTTACGCCTGGTTAGCTTGTGAGGTTTCTCTCCCCTCCCTCACCTTAGCAAGTGTCGTGGTTTTTTGCGTTTGTTTTTGTCATTTTAAAATGTTGGCGGGTACTTAGGCATGTGGCGTCGTATGTCATTATAAATACTGTTGTTTGGGCCTCCTGCTACAAACATACATATTTCTTTCATTGCCTGTCCTGTCAACAAGTGCCAAAGAAACTGATTCTAAAGTTTTGTGTTGCTGTTATTTGCTTCCTTCTTGTCAATTGTTTCTTTCACCTTGGCATAGATGCTTGGCTGGCTGGCCATCAGCATCCAAGCAGCTAGCTAGCCAGTGAGTAGCTGGTGTGGGGTGGAATTACTACCATGTTTACGCTCATTTTCACATTTTACTTATGAGAAGAGTGCTGTTGTGGTAACACAGCCATGTTGTTGTTGATGACGAAACAGCCAAACGACAAAAAACGGCCAACAACATATTTAGCAAATGACAATGTTTGCAAAATGCTACAACATTCATTTAAAGTGGTAGCATTGTTAAATAGTAGCTTGGCCGCCAGTGCGTTACTTGGTCAAGCGAGCAGGCAGGCCTGTAAAGACAGTCATCATCACATTAAGTAATGAAGGTAATATTACCACCATCACCACCACCACCAGCGATTGCAGACAAAAAACAACACATTCTCTGCTTCGATCTCTAGTAAATTTTAATGAAACCAATAATCATGATCATGATAAAAAACTTAGCAGCAAACCCAGCAACAGCAACATGATAATATGTATTTTTTGTTATATTTTGATGCTGTTCTTGGTCTTCTTTTTAATGTTTTTGTTTATAGTTTTAGATCATTTCTTTGTGGTCTTCTTCCTTCCACACACACTCACTAGTTTTAGGTTTCCCGCCACATTTTTACTTTTATATTGTTAAGTATTAAAATCACGTATCATTTATTTATTGCTGCAAAATACATTCTAGTGTTTTTTGTTGTTGTTGTTGGATTTTTTTCTTGGCCAGTTTGTTTTTATATGCTTTTCAATATCTTTCACTTCATTTTGTCACTTACTTCCAAAAAAAAAAAAAAAAAAAAAAAAAACAAAATAAAATAAAAAAACGCAAAAGAAAGGATTCTTCTTTGCCATGTTTTTTTGAGCTGTCAATGAGCTTTACATTCCTCACTGAGGTCCTCACCTTTATTCCAAAAATGCCACATAGACAAGGAGTTCAGATCTGAAACAGGGAAATTAATTATCCGCAGAGGGTATCAACGGGCCCAATAAACCAATTGTACTAATATAAAATCAAGTAATATTCTCTTTAGGTTTAAATTGTTCTTTCAATTCTCTCAATTGGACGTTTTTTATAGGGGAGAGATATGATGTTGAGCATAATGGTGAGAGAAAAATAATAATAAAACTGACCCACATATCACCGACATACAAAATTCATTTAAAAACCGGCACACAACGATAGCTCCCTAAAGTATGCAACAGAAATATGGCGTCGATCAATACTGCGATGGGCACAATATTTTCTTCTGCATACTTGTATGCACGCATTCATTTTCAATTAGTTGAGTTGTGTGAGAGAGAAACGTTCATTGAAAGCCCATGGGCACTCTCTTAAACATCTATGGTTTCCATGTTCTCTATAGGAGAAAAAGAAGAGAGAAAACAACATCAAAGTCGAAGTAATAGAAAAATTGTAGATCTGGTAACAATGTCGAAAAGAAACAAAACAATACAAATTTTTCTTTGGTTTTTGTTAATTTTCCAAATAATCGTCAAACAAATGTAGAAAAATCATTTGAACGCCATTTTTGTTTTGTCTTAAAAATTGTTTCCAGTTTTACCTCTATTTGAGGTTAGGAACCGTTTGCAAGTTAAACATGGTAGCCTCAGGCAAGTAAAGGAACACAACTACATACCCAGCAAACCAATCGTACCGACATCGTAACGAAATCGGAACAAAATTCGGACGCTACGTCCGATGTCGGATCAGAAATCGTAACGATATATTAACGAAAGTTGTATGAAGGGGTTGATATAATTTCGGAACGAAATGTCGGAGCGAAATCGGATCGATTTCGGTTCGATTTCGGAACGAAATCTGAAGAAAATCTTTGGGAAATTCGGAAGGGAAATTTATTTCCGACATTCGCTCAGAAATCGGAACGAAATCGGCACGAAATCTGAATTATTTCCCCTCCGAAAAATCGTTTAGAAATCGGAACGAAATCTATTGCATACTTAAGGGCGTGTTTAATAATTGATCTGTTCCAGAACCTGCAAGAAGCTACTATTTTTTACTACGATAACATTTTTTCCTTGATATTATCGGAAAAAATAGTAAAAATTAGTAGATTCTTGCAGTACTGGAACAGAGCATATGTGTGGACAGAGAAAAGTTCACTGAGGTCCCATGGAGGCTCTCTTGGGCATAGCTAATGCACAAAGAACACACAAACTAATAAAAATTTCTCTATTGAAACAAAAAAAAAAAAAAAACTCCCTCTAAAAATATGTGGCACCTCTCCATACCCTAACCGTAGGAGGAGAATATGTAACACACTTTTTGCCACCTAAACCAGGTAATGGTCAGTCAAAAGCATGCTTGTTAAATGACATTGTTGGTCACTTAACATGATGTTAACAAGGTATTACAACTTCTTGGCTGTATTCTACGTTTCCTTGGGCATTTTTTGCAAAGCTTTATAAAAACAAAACAGCCATAGTTGTGTGTGAAGACCACCAAGGTTTCAAAGCAGATCATCATCACAAAGGCAGTATCAAATATTTATCTAAGAAGAAAATTCTCACGCTCTATAACTCCATTTTTTTGGGGTAGAAAAATCTTTTTTTTTAGAAACTGAAAGTGATAAAAAATGAATCGAAAAAAATTTTGAATAAAATATCCACAAAAAACAGGATAAATATTTCAAACAAAAAGCAAAACAAATGCATGCGTGAATGAGTTGATGATCCTTTTTTTGGTTGTCTTTAACAGACAAACAAGCCAGCGAACACACAAAAAAAATCAAACCCCAGACCATCCTCCCCTAAACGACAGCAAAATGAATGGATGTCTGCTCAAGAAACAATAGCGACAAGTTGGAATTGGGTATGCACACAGGAAGACTTATGAGTCTTTATATCCCTATGCAAATTAGTTTGAATGGTCGGTAGTTGATGATCAAACGACCGGTGTGACTGACTGGGCAAGGGTAGTAAAGTGAGGGCCAGTTTTTTTGCTGGGTAAAGGATTAATTTTTTTCCTGTATTTGAAAGGGTTAAGAGTTAGGTAAAACAGCGTTTTAAGCATAAAAACATCAAATTTTTTTCTTATGGGTTTTAAAGAATAGTGGGAACCTTAACTTCACTTCCTATTTGTATTTTTTTCTGTTTTTTTATTTTTTTGAAACTAAATGCACCAAAATTGAAACCGGTTTTTAATTAATTTTTTTATTTCCTTTCTTCCATTTTTAGTGGTGGCCACATCCCGTCCCAACAACGAAGCCGAGATTCAGCTGTATCGTGTGCTACAAAAAGCCAGTCTTTTGGCCTATTATGACACCTTACTTGAAATGGGTGGTGATGATGTCCAACAGCTGTATGAGGCTGGTGAAGAAGAATTTTTAGAAATTATGGCCTTGGTTGGTATGGCCTCAAAGCCATTACATGTTAGACGCCTGCAGAAGGCTTTACATGAATGGGCCTTGAATCCAGGGCAATTTCAACAGCCACTAAATCACAATGCCGGTAAGTGTAATAAAACAAACATGACTCATCCCAACACTTTTGATGATTTTACTAAATTCCATCTTCTTCTTTTGCTTTCAGGTCAATTCGAAACACCTGCCAAATCAAGCACTTGCCTATACAATGCTGAACTTTCTCGTTCTCCTGGTCCCATACGCCCCAAATATCCCACTTTTAATCCCAGTGCCCCCTTTAATCCTACTCCCTTGGTTAGTACAGTTGCTCCAGGTGGTGGTCCAGCCTCCTCGGCTCATTTGCTATCACAAATATGTTCTTCCCTACCCTCTCTACCTATTCACAATCCATCTACCAGCCATGTTTTACCACCCACCACCTCTTTGACCCACGCGTCAGAAAGACCCCAAGCCCTTGTTAATATTCCCCAAATGCCAGGCAGTGGTGTTCCCTCAAATACCGCCCATCAGGTTAGCTCTAGCTCACCCCAACTAACTCCCGTCCTAAGTGAAATGCAGGTTGCCCGCATTACAATGGGTGCTGAGAAAATTGCCGCCCAATTGCCACAACGTGAACCTCGGGCCCATACCTCCAAGAAACGCACCAGCCGCGAACTGGAACAGGTTATGGCCATGAGTGAAAATGATCCAAGGCGCATGGATGAAATTCGTAAGTATTCTGCCATTTATGGACGCTTCGATTGCAAACGTCGTCCCGAAAAACCTCTTACCCTGCACGAGGTGTGTGTAAATGAGGCTGCTGCTCAATTGTGTCGTTTGGTCCCCGCCCTCTTAACAAGACGTGATGAACTCTTCCCCTTGGCCCGTCAAATTGTGAAAGATGCTGGTTTTGGTCATTCCGCATCCATTGCTCGCTATGGTAATTTACTCTCTCAAATGGTAGGCAATCAACAAAATGCAAGTGGACAAATTCGTTCGGCCTCGGCAATGCTTGAATGCGAATCGAATGACACGACAAACTCATCGACACCAAACAAGCGACAAAGATTGGCATCTTCTGATGCCACCTTGTCAGCAGCCGATAGTAATCGGGTAAGAATTCCAAAAAATGAGCATTAAATAGACAAGACAACTTAGAGCTTAAGAGCTTTTCAAGCTTCTGCTGTTGAATGGTTATGGCTTTAAAACAAACAAAAAGTTCTGAGAAATATTCTTCAAAATCCAAGAAATTTATTTGCAGCTATTTCCTACTCCCCTTCTCTATGGTGGTGAGCTTTTATTGCGATTTTTTATTCTTGTGGAAAAATACTGTGCTGCTTTTAAGGGCAACTCTTTTTGATTATAGTTATTTATATGTATATTGTTGTTTTGGAGAGCGGTTTTAAAAGTTTTCCAAAACCTAATCGCCCTATTCAGTAGTCTCTTTCCTTTGACACCTTTAAAGGTCTCGGAAACCTATGTTACTCTGTAAAAGTTTGTTATAAAGTAAATGTATAAAGTTCTTCTAATCTAAACCTTAAGCTTTTATAATAATCATAAGCTTCCATCTCTAAGGAATTGTTACTATTTATTGTTACCTTATGCAGAGAAATGCCTTTAAATCACATCCCATATCCCAAATTGATTCCACTGTACTATTTGCTTGTATTTACGCTTGAAAGCTTTCGAAAAGTTAAAGCTTTCAGATCACTACAGACCTCTTATCTCCCCTATATGTCCTTGTTGTAGATAACCTAAAAAGAATTCCTTCTAACATTCTTGGAGGAGAATGTTACGAAGTTTTTGGATATTTTTTTTAATTTTCAGCAAATTTTGTAAATATAAAAAACCCTCTTCCAGTTTTTGGCACAACTTTTAACCGGAGAAGTGTTAAAAGTTTCACAACGTTGCCAACACCACAAAAATATTCTTTGGCATATAGTTACTATATTGTTAATAAATTCCTAACATAAAATTATGTAGTTTTAGTTGCTTAATTTCTTAACCTATTTACTGTTTTTTAAACCTTTTTAGTTTCCTGTTAATTTTTTGTATAGTATTCTGCTTGGTATTGGTATATTTGAATAGTTCAAAACTCGTTTTTAGTTAAAAAGCTTTTTAGTTGATTTTATTTTTTGTTTGTCGTTTGTTTTCTTTTTTCTGTTATTAGTTTTGTAGATACTGTTACCGTTAAGCTTAGCATAATTTTTAAATATTTCCACCACTGACTTCCTGTAACTGCTATTTTTGATTTTGAACCAAATATCTAAATAAATGCTTAAAGAAAAAACAAAAACTCCTGCTGCGTATTTATTTTATAGAGCTTAAAGAAACCGCATAGTAAAAAAAAAACAAAAAGAATATATAAAAACAAAAACTAATGAAACCATACAAATGGTAAACTTAATCCTTTAAAGGATTCGGTGGAGGATCCACGTTACAACCTGTTTGCCATGTACCAAAAATTTGCAGCAAAGCCGCCGTTTGATTTGGCCGATATTGCAAAATTCACGTAAGTTTGAGAATTTATATATCTGAGAAAAGAAAAAGATCTAAATCATTGTGTTTTTCTCTTCAAAACATATCTAGATTGACAAAACCACATGATTTTGATGATCAAGATCAGGAATCTCGATTTTCCTTCAGCAATTCTAGTTCGCCTTCCATGCCAGTGAGTATGTGTTTCTTTTTTGTTGAATATTACATATCACATTTAAGTTTACTTATTCCGTATGAAACAACAGTTTTGAATATAGTACGTTGTTGCTTTAAAATTGAAATCAACGTGGTTTGTTTTATTATTTTATTAAAAACAAGCAAGTAAGGAAGGGCTATAGTCGGTCGGAGCCGACCATTTAATACCCTGTTATGTTTTTTAAAAGCGAATGCGAGATGTAAAGTCATACCGGGAAATTCCGCGCCAGTTTGAGACAATAATCATAATATGGCCTCATTTGTCAGGAAGCTCTTTTGGAAATCAGAATTGGTGTTATTTCAAAATATGACAACATGAGTTCAGCCATGACCGTACAGCAGAGGTCCTATGAAAATGCCATGTTTCGAGAAAACCTTTCTCATTTTTTTTTTGGAAAATTTCCATTGAAATGACTATAAAGAAACGTCGCAGAGTGGTTCAGAATCGTTTTTTCCTGGTCAAAACTCTGTAACTTTTAAACGGATAGGAATTATTTTCATAATTCTTTTTCTGTTCGGCAGATAACACTTTCAGTTTTCCAACACATTAAAAACCACAAAATTCGGTCTAGCGGTTGCAGAGGAATTCAAGGTCAATGTTAAAAATTTGTAATTTGAAAAAAATAAAAAAGTGTTAAACGGACAGAACGGAACTGATACAAAAGTGTACATGAGCTAAAAGAGGACACTCTCTGGCATCACTCTGTGAAAAAGAACTTCGTTCCAAGCTGTTCCCTAAATGTCTAGCTCACTTCGTATAAACACTACGGTAACTTATTAAAACGACTCTTAAAGGTTACAGTCCTACCTACCTAACAAAAAAACAATGAACACAATATCTGTTATAGTTTCTGAGAAATAGCCGTTTCTTTCTCCACAAATTTGCAAAAATTGCGTATTTTCTAAAATTGTGTAACATTTTTCGTCTTTAGGAGCACGCCATGTCCACACTAGGGTTATGACTTTTTTACTACCCCATATCCTTCTATCATAGCGTGATGAGTTTCTACAAAATATTACATAAAATCTCAATTATAAATTGTTTCGATAAAAAAAGCTTCCGCACGAAAAGCTTTTAAAGTTTTTATCTTTTGAACATTTTTGAAGTCACTATAAGGAGATTTTTTGGGTGCCACCGTCGTGCAATGGTCGGCAATACACAGTGAGCTAATATGAATCGGGGTGCACTCATTGATATGAGAGAAGTCTCCCTTGTACCATCTGGGATGTTCGTGGAACAATTATTATAAGTAGATATTTAACTGAAAACAAGATATAGGGGCACACGACATAACAGAAATGACATAACCGTTGGTTTTTCACTATTTTATCGTCGTATTATTACATATATATCATTTTATATTATATATAACATTATTTCATATATAATAAAAATTAAAAGTGGTTTATGCGGGACCTTTTTCAATATTTATGTGAAATAAAAGTTATTTTAGTCACTAATAGACAAAAGTTCATTCATTCGTGCAACAGGAAATAATTTTTTGAGAATTTTTTTTTTCATTTCATAGTATTTTTTCAAAATATTTGTTTTTCAAAATGGTTTGTGCGGAACCTTTTTTATAATAAAATTTTAGGCATTAGTAGGCAAAATTTCATTCATTCTCACTACAGTAAATCATTTTTGAGACAAAATGTTAAAAAGTCATAACCTTAGTCCACACCTTCCAATATTTTGATCTAATTGGTTGCTTTCCTTAGTTTCAATATGTTTACTATCGAATCCCATATAGAAATTAATAATCGGTGACAACAAAAATGGGAGTTTGGCCAGGAAAATCGATTTCTGAACCACTGTGAGTCGTAGTTCCGAACGCGGTGGTTCCCAATAAGATGTTCATTAGGGTTATGACTTTTTTTACAACCTCATAACATACACAAGATTACATAAAATCATGATTACATAAAATTTTAAAATTTGAATTTATCAGAATAATGGGCAATATTGCGAAATCACTAAGTAAGCGGATATAAAATTGAATATAAACTTTGGAGTCACATGAGATAACCAAACTGACAAAACATTTGTTCTCACTAATTTTCTTTAATTCTAAAAATCATTAAAATGTCGTAAACGCCTTTGTAAAAGATATAATTTCTTACAAAAAAAAAAAAAAAAAAAAAATCAAAGTGGTTTGTGCATGACCTTTTTCAATATTTGAGGGGAATAAAAGTTATTTTAGTTATTAGTAAGCTTAACCCATTTCGTACTTGGTGTTCGATTTTTCGAACAGTAAAATCACTTGTTTTCAAAAAAATATTTATGGATGAAAAAGGTTAAATTTTAAATAAGTTTTGGTATATATATTAAGTCTCATCTGTCAGCAAATAAAAAAAATGCTTCCCTTGAAAATCCCCCCCTCCCCCACGATGTTAGGGGTACATTTTTGAAACCTATATTTTTGGAAACTTTTTAAATTAATTTTAAAAAATAATAAACAAAATGAAATTAAAAAAGTAATCATGGGGAATTATTGCCAACACATGTAGCCGTTACACAAAATATAGAGAACATGATTTACATGCGCAAGCGCGACTTTACATTTGTGAAAAGTTGACTGTTCGAAATTTCGAACGCTGGTACTTAACCTACATATCGGTGGGTATTTCAAAACGTGGAAATTTACTGCCAAATTCCGAGAAAAAATTATTATATCCCCATAGAAGACTAAATACTAAATTCCAGCCATTTCTAACGGATAGTGCGGCTAAAACCCTGAAATACCCTAAAATCGGGAGGTACGGTTCAACGGAGGCTATATAAAACGTGGATCTGTGCTGACAAATTTCCGGAGGAAAGTTAAGTAGTCTAAACGAAGACAAAATATGTATTAGTTAACAGCCTTGCATGTAGGATAATGCAGTTAAATCCTTTAAAACTCCCGAAAATCGGGCGGTACCGTTCTATAGGGGGTAATCCAAAATATGGACCCGTGCTGATACAGGGTCGTACGCAGGGGGGGGGCACGGGGGGCCCGGGCCCCCCCCGAAATGGTTTGGTCGAACAAAATTTTTTAAGCTACTGTAACTAGTTATTGTATTTTTTCCTCATAAAAATGTTTGTATATTTGAAGATTTCATATTAAAACTTAAATTTTCTTAAGTTTCTGAACAGAAAATGTACATCATTAACAAGTTTTGTAAGAAAATATTTTGAAAAATTTTGTTTGTAAGCTGTTTTTGAGAGAAACTTCCAATAAAATCTGAATTACTTCTTCATGTCATATCATACCACTATCAAAAGCTAATTCCTTAATGAATATACCCCATGTCTATTATTTATTCGAACTGTATAGAGCTCTCGAGGCTTAAAACTCATCCGGTTATAACAAAAATAACGCATTCAGTATTATGGGAATGGAAATATGTATATAAAAAACCTATTGAATAAAATGTATGAAAAAACCTATTGAATAAAATGTATGAAGGTCCTTCGTGGACTACATACTGAAAGCCAATTAGAAATTTGTTTTACTGCCATCGCCAAAATTTTGTTATTCTGTTTTAGGCAAATTTGCTGCTAAACAGTATGAGAAAATAATGAAGACAAATGAATTTTTGTGGGTCACATATGTTTGGACGATATTCGTTTCAGCCAAGATGGAAGTACTTACCACCGTCCGTTCGTCTGTATCTCTGTTTGTCTGGCAGGTTGGAACTCATGATAACTCTCGGTCCAAGTTATGGATCTCGTAATGTTTTGTCTAAATTATATTTAAGTCATATCGGTACCTCCGCCATAAAAGTTCAAAAATGTTCACTAAAATGGTCGAAGGGACTAACCGATTCGGTCTAAAATCGAACCTAATATGGTTCGCAAGATTACTTCCAAAAGTACATCAAGGTCCAAGAGAATATGTTTGGACAACATCTTCAGGTCTCTTATACAAGTCTAACATAACTGCAGTTTAAAGACTGTTCGATGATTCTTTGGACATTTTTGTTTACAGCGACATCCTACTTTTCGTGGACAAGTTTATGCTTCCTGACAAAGCTCTAAACACTACGGTGGCCAACTAAAAAGCTTATGGGTGCGGTAACTATCGAGAGGAGTGTCTCCAAATAATTATTAGTGAATAATTATGTGGGGTTCAATAAGGATCGATTGTTGTTTGTAAAAACTATATAGAACTAAGTCCATCAAAGTGTTTGTCATCGAGTCCAAAAACTTCTAACCGTACAATTAAGAAAACAAATTATAACGCTTCTTTTGTAACATAATATTAAAAGTAAAAATAATCCTGGTATTAGAATCTATCTCTTTCGGTAAATAACACTGTGCAACATTTTTAAGGTAATCTTGTGCAAATAATTTGAAGTGAGGATTTTTTTGAAAGTACAGACCCAAAGTACAAAAGACCTAGTTCCGTTTTGTTGAGTCAGATACAGCTTGGATTTTATGGCCCCATCTAAACATTATTAAATATCGACTTTTTAAACAACTCGGGGCTATATCTCTGAAACCAATGCAAATCTTCTTCTGACTTTTGCAGCAAATTTGTAGATAAGGGCCAAAATAAAATATTAGGAGAAATGAAAAAAAAAAAATTATAATATATCTAAAAATTCCATAATTTGTATACATTTCGCACCATATCTCCAAAACTGTTAAATTTTTCATAATGTTTTCATTTGGAAACATATCAACGACAGCCGATATTCTTAAAACTTAGGCTAAGATCATCGAAATAGTGAAAATCTTGCTATAGCAAAGACAACGGCAATTCTCTGTTGTTGTAAAATTCTGCGATAAACCATAACGTGGACCTGTATGATTAAAAACTTCAATATACTTCAATAAATTTTACATGGCGACATTACCGAACGTGGCCCGATATTGTCTAATTTCAATTCTAAATATCCTACTCTGTAAATATTTAAAACCGTATCCTTAGTTTCAATTTACATTAAACGATTTTTCTTGCGGCAATTTTTCTCGTTCTCTTTTAAACTTGCCTCTTGCGTTTGTACAGGCAATTCTGTTTCTGCAAGTTTTGTTTTCAAAACAATGAAAATAATGTCAAAAACGAAAAATATAAAAGGAATTGCCTGAAAATTGCCGGTACGAGCAAATTTTTTCCACTTCCATACCCCTTACGTGTCTCTCCTACAAACTGAGACTTGCCGCAAGTAAACTCGCCTAATGTAAATTGGGACTAAATATTAGGAATTCTTTCTATTGAATTTATATACTTTGTACCATTATTTCATATAAAATATAGAATAGAATATGTGCCAAAATTTCCAGTCTATCGGACAAAAATTTACCGAGATATGAGCTTTCGAAGGGAAACATTTATTGTGTTTTGTATGTAGCATAGAAACTAAAAACGTCTTTTCCTCGAAGTGGCACTTTATATGTTTTTGTGGGACTATTGTACACATAAATCATGTGCTTAACCGAGAGAGTCTAAAAAAAACTGCTGATGGAGTCAGAAAAAATATCAATTTTGTACGGTGTTTTGTTTTTGTTAAAATCGAAATTTTAATTTTAACTGTTCAAAATTTTTAAAAATTGATTTTTTTAATTCCTTTTCGATAATGGACAAGATTATTAGGTTCGTAATGTCCCACAAAAATATATGCTGATCGGTTTATTCTTTTTCAAACTACAGTGGGTACCGCAAACTGCTTTAGTAAAAACAGTGCTTTATAAGCGGGCATTTTAATGTAAGATATTAAAAAAAAAAAAAAAAAAAAATAGAAGGTAAGTTAAGGTTTAATAGATTTTTTATAACAAATGCATGAAAATGGCTTTTCTCATGCTTAAAAGTGGCCATAACCCCTTAAAATAGCTTTACGTAACGCTACACAACATTTGAATTTTTCTAATTTTTGGTCAAGTTGTGCCCCCCCCGAAATGAAATCCTGCGTACGTCCCTGTGCTGATACATTTCGGGGAAAAGTTTTGTAGGACCAAAGAAGTCTTAATACCAATTTTCAATCATTTTTTCATACAAAAATTGTGAAATAAATCAATAAAACGGAAAATAAATGAATTTTATTTCACTTATATTTATGTAGCTTAAGCGCCAGTGTTCGAAATTTCGAACACCATTTTCGGAAAATTTTTCTGAGTATATTTTTGACATCAGTGGGTTCTAATTAACCTAAAAAAGGGTTTAGAAAAAATAAATAAAAAGTTTGTCTCTGTACGATATGGGTTAAGTGTATTCATTCGTGCAACAGTAAATAGATTTTGGGATTTTTTTCATTTCATACATTTTTTAAAAAATAATATTTTTTAAAATCGTTTCGTGCGTAAACTTTTTTATATTTCAATGGAATAACGTTAGTTTAGTCATTAATATGCAAAAATTCATTCATATGTGCTACAAGAAATCATTTTTGAGAAAAAATTTCGAAAAGTCATAACCCTAATGTTCATATTATTTCAAAAGTTATCACCTCTGTAAAGAAATTAAACAAAATGGCCAAAATGTTTCAACAACTTTCTTGTGTTAGCCATGTATTAGCTATTTTATGATATACTACACTAAAATAATACAATAAAAAAACACTGTCATTTATATTGCGTTATTTGGCCAGGATAAGAAAATATGACCTTTTGAGTTGAATTATCATCGCACAAGCGAGATATTATGAAAATGAAACGTTTCGATACAA
The DNA here is from genome assembly GCF_047663935.1 of Musca autumnalis. Taxonomy (NCBI): domain Eukaryota; kingdom Metazoa; phylum Arthropoda; class Insecta; order Diptera; family Muscidae; genus Musca; species Musca autumnalis. Next base: position 111,691,572 of record NW_027411977.1, on the reverse strand, counting down.
TTTTTTAATTTTTGTGCACATTTTCAGGCGGAATGGTGAAATTTTATATATCATTGTAAAGATAATTATCCACTCTTTCGAAATCATATCACACCGCAAGGATACACCGGCTACTTCTGGAGTTATGGCCTCTAGAAAATAACTGTCCAATAAATGATATTTTTTTATATTTTGACACATTTCTTCATTAGGCTATATCTCAGAGATGTGTGTTACTAAGTCAAAACTTAAGGTATCTATGTGAAGCGCCGATGTTCATATACGAAAAAATATAAACAAACTACAAGTATTCTCTCTTTATTTCCTTCTGCCGTAGTTTAACAATGGGAATGTTCGCTTACCACTACTAATGCACGAAATTTTGTGAGCACCGGTGGTGTAAAGGTTATTCCGTCCCAAACCACCCAAGGACCACAGATAATCCTCATGGAGTAAACGTTAGCCGAATTCCATACAATTTCGGCCCCTAAATATTTTTCAATCTTAAACAAATTCAATACTAACCGTTGTTAGTGAGAGGGCTAACTTTATTCAAATTTTTGAATCGATATCACTAAAATTGTGACCTTTATAGTGTTTACAAAGATGGACACCAGACGGAAAGATGCGGAGAGAAGTAAATAGGTATAATAAATGGTGGGTTCGGTATGTTACAAACTTTGGGCCAAAACTGACTTGTTATACCCCCCACGTAGTGGTGTACGGCGCAGCTAGGATGTACTCCAATTTGTTCCACAGCACACAGCCCGGATGCAGACCATTTTCGATCCGAATCACGGCATTTGATGCAGTGTCTTGGACTGAATTTAAATGCAGTCTAAAGATGCTGTAAAATTGCAAGTCATTGCAAAACATCCCAAAATAAATAAAATGCATTTATGACACTGTGCAACAAAATTCAATTTTTTCAAAATGATGGGAGAAACTGAGCAGATTATGAAATTAGGACTAAAAATATGAGACACGTGTATCGGCGTTTTTCACCTTGACATCGGAAAGTAACCAAAATAGGCGGGGAAAGTTCCGCCCATTTCTTGTTTTTCCGAAATATTAAATTTAAGATGTCTTGGAATCCGTGCATTTTAGACAAGAGTATAGGGAATATTTGTGTTAAAAATTTTAACCCTCATGCTGTTCATTAAAAGGGCCTTTTCGTTCCTTTTTTCGAAAATCGTTCAAAATCTCCTTTAAAATGTGGTCGTATCAAATCAAAATATTCTATAAAATTGTTTGTCATAAAATTTTACTATAGGTCTCAGAATACACCAAATCTGTTCTAATCGCCAGGAATCTCTAGAAAGGAAGAACACGTCTTAGGGTTAAAGTCGGACTTCATCTGAGTTTATTCAAAATTGTCCAACAAAACATAATTTTAGAGGAATCACGTCAAAGATAAAAATATTCTTCGTGAAATTTCACAATAGGTCACCAGAAAAATGAATTCTCTATTTACATCACGTATCATGCAAATATCAGTATCAATTTTGCTGAAAAACACGAAAATATTTACCAATTTTTTTGAAGAAAACATAAGTGATACCGACTTTCACAAGAAAAACCTTCATAAAATAAGAGAAATATTACGAAATAAGAGAAATATTAACCATAGAGAATCTTATTAGACGCGCAATCAACAGAAACACCACAATAACACGAGAAACATGCGAGAAAATATACAAACCTATGACATACATACGGGGGTTCTCAGAAAGGTTAAAAGTTTCTGATATATATGATCATACCAAATATCAGTTAGCATTTAAAACTACCAACACATTAAATAAAGTTTTTAGTAAATTGAAGAATAAATTAAAAGACGAGGACAAATCCAACGTAGTATACCGAATCAATTGTAAGGGGGACAAGTCCGACAAAATTAAAGACAAGGATATCCGCGCACAAATCTGACCAAAAAGCTTATAATAGGCCTATGGAACAAAAGACTGCGTTGGCAGCTCACTGCACATTGACGGGACATACCCCTGATTTCAATAATATTAAAGTTTTAACTCAAGAGAATAATTACCAAAAACGTTTTACTCTTGAGATGTTACATATAATTAACACTCCTACGAATGTAAGACTAAACTACAAAACTGACACAGACAACTGCGCCCATATATACAGACACATAGTTAATAAATACAAACCCGACAAACTTTAGTTGAAGTAAGCTCGCTGACTATTAGACAACGACAACTTTCTTTAAGTAAGTTTGTAATTTGTAATATTGTTTTTTGTAAATGCTGATTTGGTGTTAAATTGTAGTTCCCTGATGATGATTGGAGATTCCAATCGAAATATTGGAAAAATAAAATATTAAAAATCACAAAAACGATTTATATTTATGAAAAGCCTATAGCCAAACAATACCACAAACATCGAAAAAATTTTCCTTCTTTTTTCGAGTTGATACATGAAAGTAATATGAAACTAGGTTCTAGATGAAAAGTGTCAAAAGAATAAAAAATCTACACAAAATTTCACTACGAGTGAGCGTTTTGATTTTCGGCATTTTGAAGGTTTTACTGAAATATCGAAAATTTGGTATTTAGTCTTCTTTGGTATTTAGAACGGTACCTCCAGAATTTCGGTATTTTGAACGTTAGCCACATTGATTTAAATGAACTTGCCGAAATTTGGTTTTTAGTCTTCTTCGTAAACGAAAGGAAACTAATTGCTCCACTTTACTTCAATACAACTCGTTAATAAATCGGAACATATAAAAACACAAAAAACCCTCATATGATTCAAAATATGAAAAAACTCAACATTTTAATTTTTAATGTTTTTTTTTTTAATTTTTAATATCTATTTAAATATTTCTCCAATAAAATGATTCTATAATAGGATAGGAACATTATCAAATTAATTTATTACATTTTTATTAATAATTATAAAATTGCAAAAAATGTATTTTTCTAAAAAGTTAAACAACAACTGTCTTTGTGATATTTTAGCCTATTAAAAATTGCACCATTGTACTAAAATTTGCATATGATTATCGTCACTATTCTCTTGACATCTCAACATGATGTCAAGAACTCATTACAATTGTTTACAAACTTGTAAATGGCCTTATAATGAAGTTGTAAATCTTAAACCCTTTTTGCAACAATGCCAAAATATGCAAAAATGTGCCTTGCATAGGAAATTAGGAATTAAAGATGCAAATTTCTTAAATCGCATTTGAATTTCGCACGAAAGGAAAATTTGCATAATGCAACTAATCTTTTGTCCTTTTCTCAAAATGAAGAAAGAAATTGTCTTTGAAGATGATCATTAATCACTTTCCTTGCCAATAATTCAACCACTCAACATGAGAAGAAATCTTGTTGACGAATAACCACCAATCGCTGGGTGTTAAATAGTTTTACAATATATGTACATACATTCGGCTTACAAAGATAAATCTCAAGGTGGCACCTTCTCTTGTGCTCAATCAAATTGACAATAGATCGATGATCTTTTCGGCTTGTTTTGCAAATTGGGATGTGGTTGCAAAACCAATGTCCTTTGTGATAAACGAACTATTTAATTTATTGATACAACATCAATGAACCTTATGCAAAACGAGGCGTTGTTATTGTGATATTTAAAAAAAAAGTTCAAATCCCTCCAACATTAGTTGGAATTTTTCAGTTTCTAATTGGAAGTAGTTAAATTATTTTTCTTGCTTGTTTATGTGGCTTTGAAGAACAATTTTTCGTTAAACCGAATTCGGAATATATAAAAAATTACAAAAATTGTTACAAATTTATATTTGACCCCAAATAACCTTTTTTTGTACAAAGGGGATCGATGGGGTCTTTTAAGACATTACTTGTAATCGCATACCGTACCTCTCCAATAAAACTTATACAAAACAAGTGCCGAATGCTGGTCTATGCCAAAACTTTTATAGTACGTTCCCTGCCAGCAATTGGAAGTGAGTTTTATCTAATTTTATAAATGAGGATCTTTTTGGTGTCTAATTTTCTGTAAAAATGCGACATTTGTCTAATATACAATAACAATTGCATTGTTATCCCATTTGTATCGTATCCAGTCACCATTTAGAAAAGAATACGATAGACAAATAACAACAATAACATATGTATCTAAAAATAAATGTAAGCTATCTCATTTATATCCCAATGAAGGATGGAAATTAGATAGACATATCTATTTTCCATCCTTTATTTGGATACAAATTAGACAGCTTACATTTATTTTTAGAATTGTTGTAAGTTGAACAAATAAGACATTTGTACACAGATGGTTATATACGGAGGTGGTGCAATGGTAAGCATGCTCGCTTTGCAATCTAAATGTCCGGGGTTCGATTACCAGGTCAGGCGACATCACATTTTTCAAATGACAAAATTAATATAAGCGACAATTCCTGAAACAATTATAAAAATATAAATAATGAATTAAATTAAATAATAAAAATCCAAAAAGTCAAAAATAACCCAAACAAAGGATTAACGACACAACAATAAAACAAAACATAAAATAAAACGGAATTAAATTAAGTTAAAAAGAAAATCAAAATAAAATGTTGTTTTTTTTTTATTTATTATTTTTTTATCAAGTTTTTAGCTATATTAATGTTTTATAGTTAAAAAAAAAAGATTTGTCATTAAAAAAATGTCGACTGGCCTGGGAATCGAACCCGGGCATTCAGATTGCAAAGCGAGTATGCTTACCATTGCTCCACCGCTATTATCGCTTTAATAACTTTCTGAAGTGTCCAATTAGACACTCAAAAAAGTATCTAATGAGTGGAACAGTTCTTCCCGAGAGCTTTATCTTTTTGGATAAGAATGCGACTATCGCATTCGTTTGTGCAATCTAATTGAAGTGACTCATTGGACAATAAACAGATAGCAAATGTTGGCAGGGTTTAGACCAGTGCACCAATCTGCAGACAACAACAACAATTTGAGCAAACAAAGTTTTCATTGTTTGCCCTACCAACATTTGCTATCTGTTTATTGTCCAATGAGTCACTTCAATTAGATTGCACAAACGAATGCGATAGTCGCATTCTTATCCAAAAAGATAAAGCTCTCGGGAAGAACTGTTCCACTCATTAGATACTTTTTTGAGTGTCTAATTGGACACTTCAGAAAGTTATTAAAACGATAATATCGGTGGAGCAGTGGTAAGCATGCTCGCTTTGCAATCTGAATGCCCGGGTTCGATTCCCAGGCCAGTCGACATTTTTTTAATGACAAATCTTTTTTTTTAACTATAAAACATTAATATAGCTAAAAACTTGATAAAAATAATAATAAATAAAAAAGAACAAAATTTTATTTTGATTTTCTTTTTAACTTAATTTAATTCCTTTTTATTTTATGTTTTGTTTTATTGTTGTTGTTGTGTCGTTAATCCTTTGTTTGGGTTATTTTTAACTTTTTGGTTTTTTATTATTTAATTTAATTCATTATATTTTTATGATTGTTTCAGGAATTGTAGCTTATATTAATTTTGTCATTTGAAAAATGTGATGTCGCCTGACCTGGTAATCGAACCCCGGACATTCACAATGCAAAGCGAGCATGCTTACCATTGCACCATCTGCGTATATAACCATCTGTGTACAAAAGTCTTATTTGTTCAACTTACAACAATTCTAAAAATAAATGTAAGCTGTCTAATTTGTATCCAAATAAAGGATGGAAAATAGATATGTCTATCTAATTTCCATCCTTCATTGGGATATAAATGAGATAGCTTACATTTATTTTTAGATACATATGTTATTGTTGTTATTTGTCTATCGTATTCTTTTCTAAATTGTGACTGGATACGATACAAATGGGATAACAATGCAATTTTTATTGTATATTAGACAAATGTCGCATTTTTACAGAAAATTAGACACCAAAAAGATCCTCATTTATAAAATTAGATAAAACTCACTTCCAATTGCTGGCAGGGTGAGTGCATGTTTTTTCAATAAGTTACATTGTATGAGTGGAGAGAGAAACTCTCTTTCCTTGCTCGCGAGTAAAGGCGCTACCGATGGCCGCTTTAGACTATGGTGGATTTAGCAAATCCAGTCGATTTAAGTTGTAATTTTCGTACAATATAGGTCGAGTAAACATGTTATAAATGTATAGTCTAACAGGCGTTTTACCTCCAGCAAAAATGTGTCACATTTGAAGTATCACTGCGACCTATAGCGTGATTATGGTTACACTACACACAATTCACCCACTTAAAGCCACAGGTCGTTTAAACGGCACCAAAAATGATTGCAAAAATTTACGTAGAACTTGGATACTTTCGCACATTTTTGTGGGATTTTTTTTTTGCATTTTCTTATAGTATCTGTCATTCCATGCTCATAAAGCTTTATTTGACTTATGCATCTCCACACAATTGGCCTACAACTCAAGCAATTCCAAAAAATCTACTTTTTTGTAATTTTCCACTTTTGATGACAAATTAAAATATGCGATAAAAATATAATCATAAATGTTACATTCATATAAAGTCTGGGATTTTTTAGGAATGTAGCAAGAGTACCCTTCAAAGTTTTCGTGACCTTAAAAAGAAGGCCCTATTGCAGGAAAACTATACGTTTAAGAGAAAAAAGTTATGTGTTAAAAATTGCTTAAAAAGTCTCAAAAATATAATTTTCATATAAAATTTTAAGTTTTCTCGCAAAAATATTCTCGGCGCTAAGTGGGTTAAAAATGGCGGATCCCCGTATATACTGGGATGTAACTCTGTTATCTGACCACGCACATCGACATAATTAGCATCAATAGAAAGGTCTAGAGTTCCTCTTATAAAAAATGGGGTTTTAACATATTTTCCTGGAATATATCTTTACACTAAAAAATTTACCAATTTTCACACAACAGTTTTGATCCATTTAACCCACTAAACACTATATGATCATCATATTAAATTACAAGCTTCAAAAATGCAAAACCGCCAAGTCAACAATCTATGGGCAAACTCGAAAATCGATCACAAGATAATCGATTATGCGATTTTCCCTCCAGACAAAAGTCGACTACGATTTTTCGACTTTTCACTGCACAAAGTCTATTAATCGATTAATTGAAAGCCGACCTACCTATCCCTAAATTCGACTTTTTCAAACCGCTATATCTCTGGAACCGTTTGTCAAAAAATCTGCAAAATATACTAAAATGTTTTTCTGATGAGCAGCATCGCCACAGCAAAATATAAAGGAAATCAAAAACCACTTGTTGAAAAAGTGTCCGATTTCACTCACAAAGCCCCATATATTCTAGATCAGCGTAAAATTCTAAGTCGATTTAGCCATGTCCGTCCGTCCGTCTGTTGTAATCACGCTTTCTTTCGAATGAGTTGAGATAGAGATAGCGGCTGTGTCTTTGGTCTGAACTTAGATCAAGTTTAAAGATGGGCTATATCGATCCACGTTTTGGTATAGCCCAAATATAACGATACCGCCCGATTTCAGGTAGGTTCACGTTTTCTTATAGCCACCATATAACGGTACCATTCGATTTTGGGTATTTTTACGTTTTTAACTACGTTTTCGGGTCGACTTAGATATAATTCGGCCCCGTCGAACTTGACGATTTTTGAGTTGTTGTTATTTGAATGTATATTTAGACAGGGCTATAATTGGTTAAGCTTTAAATAAATAAATAATAAATATATTTAAATAAATATTTATGAAAAGTATGCAGTTTTGAGATGATTTTTCCCACAACTTATCACATTTTGCTACATATTGACCGTTTATAAACTATGATTTATTAAAATTATACATACATATTTATTATCCATATATATAAAAGAGCTTAGTGATAAGTGAGTGAGTGAGTGATATGTATATCATCGCCCAGACGAAACCGCTGAAGCTAGATAGCTGAAATTTGACTGTGGGTTGCCGTCGGTGTGTAGGGGTGAGATAAGGCTGGGTTTTTGGAAATTCGACCTATAAGGGTACTAAAAGGTACTAAATATGGTACCCTTTGTTTTAGGCAAACGGGAAGAGCAAGAATTCTGAAATTTGGAATGAGGGCAACTGATGGAGAGTTGGAAAGACGTACCATAGGGTTTTGGGAAATTCGACCTCTAAGTGTACGAAAAGTACTAAAATTTAGTACCAATTGTAGATTTTGAACGGATTTAGCTAGAAACTTGGAATTTGGTATGGAAATGAAGGTTGGGAAGTGGTGTTTATAAAAGCAAATGGTTTGTGAAATTCGTACTCATGTGTACGAAAAGTACTAAATGGTACTAAATTTAGTACAATTTGGATTTGGGTGAAAGGATAGAGCTGGAAATCTGAAATTTGGATTTAAGATTACTGACGGAGTATAGGACTGAGATATAGGGGTAGTATTGGAAATTCGTACTTATGTGTACGAAAAGTACTGCATTTAGTACAACTTGGATTTGGATGAACGCATAGAGCTAGAAACCTGAAATTTGGAATTAAGATTACTGACGGAGTATAGGATTGCGATATGGGGGTAGTTTTCGGAATTTGTACTTATATGCACGACAAGTTCTAAATGGTACTAAATTTTGTACAACTTGGATTTGGGTGAACGGATAGAACTGGAAACTTGAAATTGCGAATTAAGATAACTGTTGAAGTGTACGATTGATATATGGGGTAGTTTTAGTACTTAAGTTTAGGAAAAGTACTTATTGGTACTAAATTTGGTACAATTTGGATTTGGTTGAATGAATAGAGCTGGAACCCAGCAATTTCGTACTTATTTCGTACTAAATATGATGTCCATGGTATTAGGCAAACGGGAAGAGCTAGAATTCTGAAATTTGGAACGAGGGTCACTGATGTAGAGTTATAGAGAGAACCCTTTGGTATGGTTTTTGGAAATTCCACCTATAAGTGTACGAAAAGTACTGAAAGTTACTAAATGGTACCAATTATATATTTTGAGCGGATATAGCTACAATCTTCAAATTTGGTATGGGAATCAAGGTTGGGAAGTGGTGTTGATATAAGGAAATGATTTTGGAAGTTCGTACTTATGTGTACGAGAAGTAATAAATGGTACTAAATTTTTTACAATTTGGATTTGGGTGAACGGATAGAGCTGAAAACCTGAAATTTGAAATATAGATTACAGTCGTGAAATATGAGGGTAGTTTTGGAAATTCATACTTATGTGTACGAAAAGTACTTAATGGTACTAAATTTGGTAAAATTTGGATTTGGATAGAAACTGAAATTTGGAATTAAGATTACTAATGAAGTGAAGGACTAAGGTAATTTTGAAAATTCGTACTTATGGGTACGAAAAGTACTAAATTTATTTACTTTTGGAGTGTAGGATTGAGGTAGTTTTGGAAATTTGTACTTATGTGTACGAAAAGTTGTATACAGTACTAAATTTGGTACAATTTGAATTTGGGTGAACGGATAGAGCTGGAATGCTGAAATTTTGAATTAAGATTACTTTTGGAGAGTAGTTTTGGAAATCCGTACTTATGGGTATGGAAAGTACTAAATAGTACTAAATTTGGTAAAATTTGGATTTGGATAGACCAGGAAACCTGAAGTTTGGAATTAAGATTACTGGTGGAGTGAAGGACTGAGGTAGTTTTGGAAATTCATACTTATGGGTACGGAAAGTACAACATGGTACTAAATTTGGTACAATTTAGATTTGGGTGAACGGATAGAGCTGGAATCCTGAAAATTAAGATTACTGTTGGAGTGTAGGACTGAGATAGTTTTTGAAGTTCGTATTTATGGTTATGAAAATTACTAAATGGTACTAAATTTGGAACAATTTAGTTTTAGATGGACGGATAGGGTAGAATCCTGAAATTTGGAATTACTGTTGGAGATAGTTATTGAAATTCGTACTTTCATACGAAAAGTATTAATGGTATTATGAATAGGGTATTATAGACCCTCTTGATGTGTAGGGTTGAGATATGGGCTAAGGAATAGAAGTGGAATTCTGGTATATTATTTATTTGTCAGGTTCATTGTTAGAAGTGGTCGTACAATAAATGTACTAGAAGTATTAAGTAACACTAAATATTGAAGCACTGGTATTCAGTGAATCGATAAATGAAAGTTGTTGTGAGGATCACTGTTGAGATTGGATCAGAATGTTTATTAAAATCCACCTTTAAATATATGAAAGGTTTCTACATGTAATACCATTGGCATTGGGGAACAAGTAGAGCTAAAACTGTAAGATATGAGCTAAGGTTCTGGATAATGTACTATTGTTTCTATGTTAACACGAATTCGGTTTCTAAATAATGTAATAATTGTTCCAAGGGAGACTTCTCTCATATCAATGAGTGCACCCCGATTCATATTAGCTCAATGATATGGGACCTACTGTTTATCGCCGAGTCCGAACGGCGTGCCTTACGACACCACTTGTAGAAAAGTTTTACATGGCTGAAATACTCAGGAAATGTCGCCAACATTACTGTGGGATATTTTGCCACCGTCGAAAATTTGATGTTGCCTGACCGTGGAATGGATCGGTTTTCTACATTTTGATATCACAAATTCCTAAATTCGGTTGGAAAATGTGGATAAAATTTTCAAAATACCCATACCGTTCTAATAAAACATGGACTGAAATTTAAAATGTAGGCCGCTGTTGAAGTGTAGAGGTTTTTTTTTTGACATTCGAACAAAACGTGTACGAACAGTACTTGAAAGAAAGTAAATATCAATTCAAATAGGTATTAGTACATAAAATTTTTCAGTGTTCACCATATTAAATATTGTTTATTTGAATATTATTCCTTTTCCGCATACGAAGTAGCGGGCATTTTCCTAGTAATATTATATAATATATAATATAAAATACAAAATATAAAATTTAAAGTATAAAATTTGAAATATAAAATATAAAATTTAAAATATTAAATATGAAATACAAAATATAAAATATAAAAATTGAAATACAAAATTTAAATATGTTATATCTTGAAAACTGATGACAGGCGTTGTCACTTTTTTTATTAATTTTTTTTCCAAAACTACTGAACCTAATTTCATGCAATTTTCAGAAAATATTCAGGAAAATCACGTAGTTCAAAATGATATATATTTACAGACGAATTTCGGGAGTCTATTGCTTTATAATTGCTATATTTGCTAAACTTATGAGTGCATCGGCTTGCAAGAAAAACGGTATATTTACAAATTTCTTTAAATGGTGAGGTTCAACGGTCCATCAGCCATGAAAAACTAAAACATATACATAAGTCCAATATGGGGGAGATTTCGACTTAACTATTTTTTTAACTTTTATAATTAGATCGCTTTAGGATGGGATAGCATCAATGGGCGAAAAAATCCGTCAGTCCGTAAGAGAAGAGAGGGTCAGCAACGCGGACAGGGGTCTGCTAGTTATTTATAAACATTGTAATATTTTTTGTTGTAGTTGTGATAATAATTTAAAATCTTCTATTTATTTTATTTAGAACAATGGTCCGGAAGAGGATCGTAACGTTAGTTCCTTGGACAAGTTGCTATTGAAATCCAATGACTGTGTCAACAACAATAACAACCTGGTCGATTTACAGACGAGTATTGGCTCACCAACACCATCGTCAACTACAAATCGGGTTATTGCAGATTTAAGTACGACGCCAACCAAAACACGCTCCCTATCTGGTGATGTTCAGGTTATATCAGCTGCTGGTAGTCATATTATTGCTGTTGCCAATCCCGCTTTGGCTATGAGTCCCACCCTCCAGGAGGCGATAAGTTTAAAGAGGGAGGCATCATCACCGGATCAATAAAAAATGCGCGTCAAAAAATGTTGCTTTAGTTAAACACTATGTGCAATTTGTTAAATAAAATTATTTCATAGAAGTATGGCGAACAGAAATATTTAGGAAATAAATAATATTATTTAAATAATTTTAGTACTGTGATTGAAAAACAAGTTATATACGTATTATGTGGTGTATAAAGAAACCAACAATAAGAAACACTATAAAATAGTAAAATAAATATTTTATTTTATAAACGATGTATGGTGTATACGTTTTATTCATACTCAAGGCCCAAGAGAAAGGCACAAAACTGTAAAGACTAGAAGAAAATGATAACATATGGTCTGTTCCTTTACTTTTGAAATGTATCGTGTCTGAAGTAAATGAACGATTTTCGAGTATAAAGTGGTAAAACTTGAAGATTCTTGTACGTAAAGGAACAGAGCTATACTTACTATATTACTATACTAAGAAAAGATTTCCATTTCTTTTCATTTCTTCAATTTGGACTACTGCGCTTTACGATCTCTCTTCCGATTGTACAATCCATTGAAGCCTTGGATTTCCAGTCCTGCGTGTACCACCATGTGACCGGTATTTATACACCTTCTTATCTGGTTCATCATCGCTCATTCTTATCACATAACCTAGCCAACGCAATCGTTGTATCTCGATACTTTTAACTATACAGATGTACTTGTATCGCCGATACAGCTCGTGGTTCATACAGCGTCGATATTCACCATCAACGTATATTGTCCTGTATTCGAAAAAATGATCTCTGTAACACATCAAGAGCTGCGTTATCTGCATATGCAAGTACCAATGTGGAACCATACATTAGCACGGATAGTATCAATGCTATGTATGGCATAATTTTTTGTTTGAAGGGGGTTGTCATGCGAGGCTGCTTATGGCTTAGAATTTCTCAGCCGGTTTATTGCTCTGTTTATCTCATCTTGACAGGACGTTTTATATTAAATACCATCTTCTGGGATAGAATGTGTGGTATCTTCGTCGTCTTCGCTAGTATCGGATGCTAACAGTTTGGAAAAAAGCTCATTCCATATTATGAGCACCCTATCTATATCTATATCCAAATTTTCTTACTCGTCTCCACAGGGGGTTTGCCTGTAAATTCAGGTAGAAAGTTTTGCACCCCAAAGAAGTCTAACCCCGGATATGTCAGAGGAGCCTCTACGCAAGGCGAAACATGTCATGTCACATAGTGGTGGTTGTGGGTTCGTATCGTCGGCTTTCTTTTTCACTTGCATTATTGATCATTAAGCTCGAATCCAAAGAGAAGTTAATTAAAAAATGATACTAAAAATAATTTTCGCCTAAAAAGGCAAAATTTTCAAATAAATATGTTTACACTTCAATCAATATAACGGAACACAGTTTTGGTGCAAATTGAGGGATTGGAGAGGTATATTCGAAGCCCTCATAAATCGGTACCATAAAAACTATGAAGTGTTTTTACGGTTTTGCCTTCATTTCTTATTTGATGAATCCAAAATCTTCTAATATGATAAATTATTGGTTAAGCTAATATTTGGCAAAAAATTATTAAGTTAGGTCAATATTTTAGTGTAGCTCCCATACAACGGTATCTCCCGATTTTATGTATTTCGAGGGTCTTGAGCACATTTTTTAGTACATTTTTCTGTAAATTAGGATTTATAGTTCTGAATGCCTCAGAATTCACAGTGTGAACATTTGTCAATATAGGTCAATGTTTTGGTATAGGCCCCATATGGAGGAACAATTAAATTTGGGGGTTTTCGAATGTTATGCATATATCGCAACTAAACTAGCTCAAATTTTGAATTGTGCATTTTGAAGGGATTGAAAATATTTCTATCAAACATCATCTCTATATATTCTCGTTTTGGAATAACCTCCATATAAAATATTCCGCTACTTTTTTAACTCTAAATACTTTTCAAAAAATAGGGAAAAATATACATTTTAAATTAATTTTTAATATGCTTCTAAACTTCTTTTGCCATAAATATATTTTTCTAAGACTCAGATTTCTAACTGAAGTTGACGATTCCATTCTAAAAAGGGCACTTTTGAACAGGGTTTCGGAGTCGGAGTCGGAGTTGGAGTCGGAGTCTACGAGTCGGAGTCGAGCAATTTTGCTGGAGTCGGAGTCGGAGTCTGAGTCGAAAAAAATAACTCGACTCCGACTCCGGGCAAATTTTTTCCACGTTATTGAAATATAACATTAAATTTGGAACAAGAACATTTTTTTTAAAAATCATTATTTATTTTAAAAGAAAGGTATAAGAAAATATATATGCAAATTATATATTATACTAAGTTAAAGGACAACTCACAGGATATTTACTATCCTCTGAAGTGTAGTATATTCATCCCATTTTGTTGATCCCATTGATTCTTTAAATTTTTGCAAACAAAAGTTCAGTTCTATGACAATCGAATTAAGATTGGACCTTTAACCTCTTTCGTCAGAAGTCTTACTGGTGTTCTCACAAAGGTCTATTGGTATTCTCATCTTGTTTTTATGAGAAGCCATCCTTGTCTTCTATTAAAGACGTTGTGATCTCTATGGGAAATCTTACTGAATACCCTGTGACACAAAATGGATGTTAAGATCCGGGGGAGGAAAATTCCTTTTGGGAATGAAAGCCCCAATTGAGAACCACAAAGGATCCCATAGCTCAAATTTCTGAGTCATAACATAATGATTTTTTTTTTATTTGACCCCCATCAATCATTGAGAAAATATTTTTATATCTCTGTTTGGAGATATTGTTTCGTCATTTCTAGATGACATGTTTTCAGTTAAATGGAATGAGAAACCTTTCTGTCAAATATGCTGTCCTAGCTCAGTTTCTTCCATGTCCTTTTTGTTCTTGAACCCAAAAACTAAAACAAAATTGAATTTTCTACAAAAATGTTCCACCGAAAATTATATGTAGGTTTCCTATATCCAAGAAATCGACATTGTCACGTTTTCATTGTCCTTTATCAGTTTTACCCGTTACTTTCTCAAAAATGTATTTCGGTAAATTTCGCATAATCTATTAACTATATATCAAATTCGGATAGTTACGCTTCGGAATTAGGCGTCATAAATTCGTTGCTGGTTAACGACAGATTCATCCCGCTATAACTCAGAAGTCTGACAAACGGTTAATCGTTCTTCTAGGATTCATTATATACTCAATGAGGGCTTTAGATGTAGACATTCAAATAACCGGATCTGTCCGCCAGGAGCAGATATAGTTCATGTGTATGCGAGTTTTCTACACAATCAGTTGCATATACGAAATTCGATGAAATACATAATTATAGAGTTTTCATGAGAAAGGATCGGTTAAAAGTGATAAAGGACAATGAAAACATGACAATATCGATTTCTTGTCCTAGTGGACAGACCCTACAAAAAATTTTCCTAGCAAAATTTTTGTAGAATATTTTCATGCACAAAATCTCATCGTTTATTTATTATTATTATTTATTTATTTTTTTTTTGTAACATATTACCATGTAACACCAGTCATACCAAAATCCGAATTTAATTTTTTCAATTAATCTCCATTTTTTGCGATTTCACCCCTTGTGCATCGCCATCATTTCATATAAATCATTATATATAGTAACTATAACATAATGGTGGACCTGCACACATTGTCTTATGTAGGGTGACCACAGACATTAAACCAAAACACGACATACGAGGGCGGTTCGGAAACTTCTTAGCCTATCAATGAAAGAGAATAGTTAGTTTTTCAAAACTATTTGTATTTTTCAATATAATCTCCTGAAACTTCAATACGCTTAGTCCAACGCTTTTCTAGCAATTCTATCCCTTGATAAAAATAGTTTTCCTCAAGATCTTCAAAATAGTGGTTTACAACTGTAATTGCATCTTCATTTGAGGTAAAACGCTTGCCAGCAAGGAATTTTTTTAGATTTAGTAAAAGTCACTGGGAGCTAAATCAGGAGAATAAGGTGGGTGGTCAAGCAACTCGTACTTCAATTCGTTGATTTTAGCCATTGTTAAAACACTCTTGTGCGCTGGTGCGTTGTCTTGATGAAAAATTATTTTTTTGTGTTGTAAGCCAGGACGTTTTTCTCGAATTTGTACATTTAATTGATCCAAAAGGTTGCAATAGTACTCTGAATTTATTGTTTTAGCCTTTTGCAGATAGTCAATCAATAAAATACCTTTGAAGTCCCAAAAAACCGTTGCCATAACCTTACCTGCCGATTGAATTGTTTTTGCCTTCTTTGGGGCACTTCCTCCAGCTTCAGTCCATTGTTTGGATTGTTCTTTTGTCTCTGAAGTATAGTGGTGGATCCATGTCTCATCAACAGTTATGAAACGACGCTTAAAATCCATTTTATTTCGCTTAAAACGATCCAAACAAGCTTGAGAAATGTTCATTCTTATGCGTTTTTGATCGACTGTTAACAAATGCGGCACCCATCTTGCAGAAAGCTTTTCCATCTGTAGTTCTTCATGCAAAATTAAATGGACTCGATCATTTGAGATGCCCATGATATTAGCAATTTCAATCACTTTTATTCGTCGATCATTTAATACCATATCATGCACTTTGGCTACAATTTCTGTTGTTGTTGCTGTTTAGGACGTCCTCTACGTCGTTCATCTTTAATGCTTGTGCGACCACGTTTAAATTCAGCAACCCTTTTTTTACATATGAAGGAGCACTTTCACCTAACACATTCACCATATCATTATGAATTTCTTGTCCCGATAAACCTTTTTTATGTAAATATTTAATGACATCACGCATTTCTAATTTTTCCATCTGATGCGTCTTTTTTGAACACCTGTTTCTATATGAAGGAGTTGCCAGATCGAAACAAAATTTAACATGTGTTCATAACAGAGATGAAAGTTTCCAAAACACTTAACTTTTTTCTGTTTATACCGCGCTTTTTGTGCTATGCTAAGAAGTTTCCGAACTGCCCTCGTACTGTACAACAATAACAGGGAAAATGAAGACAAACCCCCAAAATGCAAAAATTTGACCCACGGCTATTTCCACCAATTTTGACATAACTCAAAATGCGCAAGCAAGACGCAAGTTTTGTTTGCGCAATATCAAAGACAACAATCAAGAGCAAAATACAAAAAAAAAATTCTCACGACCTTCTCGACACCTTTTTTTGTTATACTCCAATACATTTCAAAATTATGCAAAATCTGGACACATTTTGACGAATTTTTTAAACACATTTCTACAAGACTTTTTCAGTACATTTTTTTTTTTCAAAAATATTAAGAATTGCCTCTGTTTGAAATAGCCAAGTTTATGTAGCAAAAACTGCGTTATGGCGATTTAAAAGCAGCAAAATTTAAGAAATTTTCACATGTTTCTTAAATTTTAAAAATATGTTCAAATTTAACACTGTGCTTCACGAAAAGTAAACAACATACGACTTTGCTATTTTGGCTAGTGTGGTAGAATTTTGTACTCGTTAACCCTGTCAAAACAGATTATCAAAAATTTGTGTTTCAATTTTTCAATTAAGACTCGCTTTTTACAATCTTGCCCCAACGCGCGGCGTTTAAATACCCCCAATAAAGACTAAATACCAAATTTCAGCCATTTCGATAGAATATTGAAGCCACAACCTTAAAAATATAGAAAAACGGGAGGTACATTTCTATGGGGGCAATATTAAGGCGTGGACATATACCGACATCTTTACAGGGAAAAGTTGAATGCCCCCAGTGAAGACTAAATACCAAATTTCAGCCATTTCGATGTATTATTGTAGTCATAACCTTAAAAATACCGAAAATCGGGAGGTACCGTTCTATGGGGTCTATATTAAAAGTTTTATACCACCAACGAAAGATGAAATACCAAATTTAATCCTTTTCGGAGGAATATTGAGGCCACAACCTTCAAAATACCGAAAATCAGTAAGTAGCATTCTGTGGGGGCTATATGAAGGCGTGCGCCTATACCGAAAAATCGAAAATATCATAAATGTCAATCTTGTACAGAATTTTAATTGCTGCAACATTTTCTTTAGTTTCATTTCGATAGGACATTGTAGTTTCAGAATCTGCAAAAACTTCCCAGATGTAAGCACCATTTAAAGTTGGTTCAAGATCAACGTGAGGATTGTTGTTGTTAAGAACCGTTTCAATAAATTACCGTAGCGTTTTTACTAAGTAAGCTATTTTATTTTTCCTCAGTAACTAAATTTTAGTGAAATTTCAACTTTAGTGGACCGTTTTCACAGAATGATGCCCTAGAGTATTCTCTTTCAGTTCATATACACTTTTGTACCCGTCCCGTTCCATCCGTTTAACACTTTTTTACATTTTTTGAAATTACATGGGTAATTAATTATAGCAGCCAATTATAGCTTTCTTACATGAACGTATTTTTAGACGGAAATGAGTGACTACTTTCCTTTCGTACAGGTTTTCGTGCGACATATATAAACAGGCGGTTAATTAAACTAAGTTATAACAAAAATTTCGGGGCGTTACTCCCCCTGTTTCGGAAGATACAGTACATTATTTCTGAAATTCTTACACAAATTGACATTTTGAATGTATGAGTTGTTATAAGAGTTATACGAGTTGAATGAACCCCCAAGGAGTATTTTTTAAATTTTTGAAAAAAAAATTTAATTTTTTTGAAAAAATTCTTAAAATTGTTTTCCGAAATTTTTATTTGTATTTTTAATATTGACATTGTTTAAAGAGTTAAGGCCTGGACACATAAGATGCATGGCATTTTTGCCATGATTCTGAAATCTTTTTATTAGGTCGAACTTGGTCTTTAGTCTTTAATCAGATATGACTTCAGCACGAATGCCATGCTTCTTATGTATCGAGGCCTTCAGAACCATGGTATAATTATTTTACAGGTAGAGGCAAGTGTTGTTGTACAACAAACGTAACATCAACCACACATAAATTTGTTTATGTAAGTAATGTTCACTGGTATTTGTAAACAAAACATGAAAAGTCTCAATAAATTATTTTAATTTCAAAAATAAATATTTTTTGATTCGGTTACACAAATTTGAAAATCATGAATGAAAATTCGATGTATGTTCAATTCTAATGTTTCCAACCCATTCATCTAAATGGATAATTGCAAGAGGGAAGGATATTTGTTCAAAAAATGTTTGGGGTCAACAATAAAATGTTTGGGGTCGCTAAAAATTAAATGAAGAATGTAAGGTTGCTTCAAACTTTTGTTTTAGAAATCAATAAAAAAAATCGCATCGAAACAATTTAAGTATTGCCTGTTTTGAACAGAATCACATATTGCAAACATTATTTTGAATTGAAACTAGGTAATGTAGTCCAGAGCAAACTCGGTCAATATATGCTACCTTTGGATTGGTCAGTCAAATGACGTTTAAGCTGTGTATATTACAAAAAATTACACAAATATGTTCATAATATACAAGATCGCAGTGTGAAGATCAATATTGGGTATTTTATTCAGAAACGCCCCCATATGTGGTGTCATAATACATATGTAAGGTAGTTCGTTTGGACTCGAAAAATCTTTCATTGATATGAGGGATGTCTTCCCGTTTTATCTTCGGAGATATTCGTGGGAAATAGTTTTTATTCTGAAAGATATTTTGCTCTCAAAAAATATATATCCCTAATCTACATAGGAAATAGAAATAAGAATACAAAATGTCTTTTGGAGTTTGACACTAGTATTACACGAGAATCAAAAAAGCTGGCACTTAATTCTACCTGTAAATTAGTATAACATATGTACAAGTAAAAAAGTATCAGTCGTCTTTTTCGACAGAGATATACTCAGCCTATGTAAATTAAAACACATACCCTCATTATTATAAGTCTTCTTTTGTTATAGTTTGGATTTTCCGAACAGATTTTAGCGTTCCGGTTAACTAAAAGTTACAAGTGATTATTAAATTTTAAGGAGGATATTCGTGGCATTAACTTTTAATGTGAAAATTATATTTTTAATGCCTCCAAATTAGTTTATTTTGCGTTTTAAAATCCATTCAATAGTAAAAAAAGACATGTAATAATGGGCCTTATGTTTAAAAAAACATATGTTGCCGACAAAAATATGGATTTGGATTAAAGCACAAAATTTTTGCGGGGGAGGTACCTCAAGGAATGGACCGACATAATCCATTTTGAAAGTGGGTCTATTTTGGGAGTCATTCCTCTCTATAAATATCGCGCCCAGCAGTCATTTATGTTGGTCACCACATAATTTAGACCCACGAAAAACATATTTTCGGTGTAAACAGGGACAATAGGAGTCCCTTCGGTAAAAATTTCCAAAGGATTCTTGAACAGATCCTTAAACAATTTTTTTGAACAATTGTGTTGGTTAGTGTAGTGGACCGATAGGTCCCACCTTTGAACATAAACTAAGTTTGGACACAGTATTTCGACACACAAAGTTTGGACGAGCCACAACGACTTGCCACTCCAAAAATTTGTACCATCGAAATAGGGACCTTGAGTGCAACTAGTTGCAAGAAAAATCAGTTCGATTCGAGAGGAGGTCCTAAGCTGCTCTTTTCCGAAATTTTGTGTGGAAGGTACCCGAACGAGCTGACGTATATAGTCCATATTAAAACCTGATATATGTCTCATAGAAATATCACAGTGTGCAAAGAATGGACCAAATCGGTTACTGCCTCCGAGAGTTATCGTGCACACCTTTAGCAAAAATCTTGAACTGTTGGGGGGGGGGGGGGGGGGGGGGGGAGCTACCCAAAGGAGTGGACCGATATGGCCCATTATAGAACATGATTTAAGTCTGCAAAAAATATTACGACTGCCAAATTTTGGATCGAATTGGTTTATTCGTTGGAGAATTATCGTGCGCTGAATCCACTACACATGGAGCCTTAGCGGAGTTTATAGCTTTCGGGTCATTTCCTCAGGAAGTATAGACTTGCCCCTACATGTATTGCCGTAATAGGGGCAACAAATACAAGTTGTTACAACAAAATCAAAGCGATCCGAGAGCAGGTCCTAAACTTAACTTTTCCGAAATTTTAAGTGGGAGGTACGCAAAGGAGTGGACCGATAGTGTCCATATTGGTACCTCATCTATGTCTGGTTGAAAGTTCACGATGTGTAAAGTATGTACCAGATCGGTTACTACCTTTAGGAGTTATCGGTCGCATAACTTTTTTGGACATTTTCTAACTTTTGTGTGGGAGGTACCTGAAGGAGTGGAGTGATATGGCCCATTTTCGAACTTAAACTATGTTTGGACAAAATATTACGAAATCCAAATTTGGATTTTTGCTAACGAGGGTATATGGTAAAATTCAAAAAAGTTTTACAATCGTTGAAGTTGAGGTTCACCATTTAATAAGTCGCGAACTGTTGATATATTTTATAAAATATGGATACATTTATATTAATTGAAGTGTTTTAGCCAAGATCTCATAATATGGACCATAACAAATAATTTTCGTGGAAGCTGCGTTGGTGGTAATATAAAAAAATGGGAAAAATGTGTTGAAGTAATCAAGTTTTTTTGTGTTCTTTCTTGATTTCTGGCCAAACCACGCAAAATTCAAACCTGTGCTCAAAGAAAGAACTAAATAATACCCCTTGGGAAACATGGTTCTAGTGCATGACTTTTCGATATATACACTACATCCCACTAAAATCCATGCTGACATTTTGAAGTTTTGATTTCAGTGTTTTTCGAATTTTTCTTATAATTATATGGTGCAACTGGATAATATTTTCAAACTAGTTACAGGATTGTAGAACTCGCTCGTTCCACGTCGTTCGATGTATATCTCATGAGTGTGCTCCCTACAGCTTCCTAGTAATAAGAGCCCAAAAGCCAAAATTTGGTGCGTAAATTTTCTGAAAAAACCTATTTTTTGGCTTTAAAATTTACAACTGTCGTCCAGGTACCCCTGAACCCCGCGTGATTTTAGTTTTTTTACGTGCCGGATCTAATAAGACCTTTCGCGTTCGAATCCATCCACTAAAACGCCGGATATAGATACCTTGAAAGTTGGAAATTCTGCAAAAATATATTTTGACAATTCCGCGAATTGAACCGCGATTTTCTTTGATTATTTTTAGATAAATGTAATCCTTTATACGCGATTATAATATTTGCCAAAAAGAGGTGTCACAAATTACAAAGATTCGGGAGTAATATCCATATTTATCCCAAAATAGAATGTGGTGGCACATCCGCAGTTCTTGACGAATCTGTCTAAAATCATTTATATTGACGTATTTTTAATATGCGGCCATTGAAATCGGATGCACCTTATAATCATATGCACATCGCGCAATTTTTGCCCACTTGAATGTTTTTTGAATAGTAAGATGCAACTGATGGCACACTTTGGCCGCTGAATGAAACATGGGAAAATCCATGCATATTGATAGACATGGACTCCCTGTATCCGAAAAGCACATGCACCTCAACTGATTTAAACGGATTCGCGAATTACACGCTTTTTAACTTTTGTGTTTTTTCTTTGATTGTGATTTCAATATTACTCTGTACTTCTTATTTCTATTGCTTATCACAGAAAGCAAATATACTTTCACGATGACTAATTACTTTTTTCGTAGAAGTTTAAGCAAAATACTTCAGGATTTGGATGGAAATTTATCGAAATAATGGAATAACTACCAACATTTATTTTTCAAATTTTTCGTATTTAACCAAAAATATATTTTTGAAATAATTTCCAACAATAAGTTTCCGTTCTTTGTTGTTGCTGTAATATGCAAGTTTTAAGCGCGATCTTTATAATTTTGGTCTCACATTTTTCTACGCGTTGTCTAGATTCTGTACGTATTTTTAAATTATTTTTGTAGAGATTTTTTGGCCTCTGATTTAGAATAAATAAAATTTATTCCAAGATTTCTTCAATATTTTTTGATTTTCCGCGAAAATAAAAATAATTTTAGCAAATATTTTAGCATCTACGGATAGATATCAAATGCTGCTAACGATTCATATATACATGTTCTTATTACAGCACAATAGGAATTTTTAAATATTTTTTCTTTACAAGAGAGTAAAACCGCATATAACTTTTGAGTGCAGCATCCAATTTTGTGAACGCGAACAGATTTGAAACCACGATTTTTTTCGTAACCCATGTACCAAAAATGGCGGATGTGCTCGAAAAAAAAGTTTTTAATTTTTTTTCTATGTAATTGTAAAGGAAATTTGAAATTTACCATATACACTTTCATGCGAGCAAAATGTGCGAAATAATGGTTTTAGACCCCAAGTATGTTCAGATGAAATCCGTTTCAGACAATTTGGAGTTCATTTAGCTAAGTCCGTCCGTCTACCTCTCTGTCTGGCTGGCTGGCAGGAGCGCACGATAACGTTCGAACGGATCTGCCAATTTGATCCAAAAGTTGGCCTTCGTAATATTTTGTCTAAACTTAATTTAAGTTCGAAGATGTGCCATATCGGTCCACTCCTTGAGGTACCTTCCCCACAAAAGTTCAAAAATGTTCGTAAAAATGGTGCGCACGATAACTCTTGAAGGGAGTAAGCAATTTGGTCCATACTTTGCATATCGTGACATTTCTACCAGACATAGATGGGGTTCCAAGATGGACTCTATGGATCTACACCTTCGGATATCTATATAGTATATAACTGTTCCATAAGCATCCCAGAAATGGAAAAAGGGAGACTTCTCTCATACCAATGAGTGCACCCCGATTCAAATTTTGCTCAATGATATGGGACCTACTGTTTATCGCCGAGTCCAAATGGCGTGTCCTAATGCACCACTTCTAGAGAAGTTTTACATGACTGAAATACTCGGGAAATGTCGCCAACATTACTGAGCGGTATTTTTCCACCGTTGAAAAGGGTTTGATGTTGCTTGGCCAGTGAATCAAACCCACGACCTTCAGAGTGCAAGGCGGGTGTGCATACCATTGCATTCCGGAGGCACCCTTCGGGTACACAAAATGTTGGAAATTTTCAGTTTAGGACTCTCGAATCGCTTTGATTTTTGCTGTAACAACTTGTATTCACTGCCTCCCATACGACCGACCATTTTTTTTCGGGAGCAAGTCCATACTTCCTGAGAAAATAGCCCGAAAGTAGTAAAAACCCCAATGGCACCATGTGCAGTGGCTTGAACGCAACATAACCAAATCGGTTGATCAGTTCGATCAATCGATTTGGTCCAAAATTTGGCTTTCTTATTATTTTGTCCAAACTTAATCTAGGGTCGGAAATGGGCAATATCGGTCCACAACTTCTGGTACCTACCCAAAAAATTAAAAAATATCACCTAAATGGTACAGGCTATATCTGTTGAATTGAGCAATTGATTTGGTCCAAGCTTTGGATCTCCTAATATTTTGTCCAAATTGCAAAATGCTCCATATCGGTCTCCTTCTTATGGTATCTCCTTACAAAAGTTAAACACTTTTGTTGATGTGCTTGAAGATCCTTTGGAAATTTATACCCATGCTATTCGTCCTGTTTACAGCGATTTTATGTTTTATTTTTTTTATTTTTATACCCTCAGCATTTATTCTAACGAGGGTATATACACTTTCATACGGGTTAAATGTGCCTCATCGAAATAATGGTTTTAGACCCCAAGTATGTTTGGAGTTGATTTAGCAATGTCCGTCCGTCTGTCTGTCTGGCTGGCTGGTGCGCACGATAACTCTCGAACGGATCAACCGATTCGGTCCAAAATTTGGCTTTCGTAATATTTTGTCCAAACTTAGTTTAAGTTCGAAGATGGATTATATCGGTCCACTCCTTCGGATACCTCCCCCACAAAAGTTCGGAAATGTTCGGAAAATTTGTGCACACGATAACTCTTAAAGGAAGTAACTGATTTGGTCCATAATTTGCACATCGTGAAATTTCTGCCGAACTTAGATGAGGTTCCAATATGGACTCAATCAGTCCACTACTTCCGGTACCTCCGACACAAAATTTCGGAAAAGTTCACTTTAGGACCTGCTCTCGTATCGCTTTGATTTTTGTTGTAGCTACTTGTATTTACTGCCCCCCATACGACGCTATATGTTTCATCAAGTCCATACTTCCTGAGAAAATAGGCTAAAATGTACAAATAATCCCTCTGACACCGTGTGTAGTGGTTGGAGCGCCAGATAACTCTCGAACGGATTCGGTCCAAAATGTGGCCATCGAAATATTTTGTCCAAACTAAGTTTAAGTTCGAAGATAAGCCATATCGGTCCACTCCTTCAGGTACCTTCCCCACAAAAGTTAAAAAATTTTCGGAAAAATTGTGCGCACGATAACTCTTGAAGGGAGTGACCGGTTTGATCCATACTTTACACATCCTAATATATCTACCAGATCAGGTTCGAATATGGACTATATTTGTCCTCTCCTTTTGGTACCTCCCACACAAATTTTCGGATAAGTTCACTTTAAGACCTGCTCTTGAATCATTTTGAATTTTGTTGAAGCAACTTGCATTCGCTGCCTCAATTACGACAGTAAAAGTTTTTTAGGGGCAAGTTCATACTTCTTGAGAAAACAGCCCGAAAGTTGTAAAAAAACACTTTGGCACCATATGTAGTGGGTGGAGAGCTCGAACCGAATACACTTTGGATATTAGAACCGATTTGGTCCAAACTTTGTATCTCTAAATATTGTCGAAACTTAGTTTATGTTCAATTTTGGGCCCTATCTGTCCAATCCTTATGGTACCATCCACACAAATGTTCAACATTTTTGTGTGGTTAAGGGTAAGTTCGAGGATCCTTTGGACATTTTTACCGAAGGTTTTCCTAGTGTGATAAAAAGCCATATCTATCTTTATCCCCGCAAATTTTTAAGCTTTAATCCTATCCATACTTTTGTCGGTTCATACGCCCAATATTTTGAAAACCTCCCTAAATACATAAGTTTTTTTTGGGAAAAATATTTCAATCCACACAGGCTGAGGGTATATCTCTGTCGGCAAAGCCGACTGATACTTTTTTACTTGTTTATATTATGTTTTTGTCCAAAACGTTGTAAGTTATACGGAGTCCAACTGAATGAATTCTTCATGTATCTCCTCCGCAACACTTTTGAGCATTAATTTTACTCCACATTTATGTCGGTAAGATGTAATGTCCAAAAAGGGCCAACAAATTCTGAAACCCTCATTAATACGTAATTTTTAGGGAAAAGTATTTTTGTTTTTTAGCCGGTATTCGCTCTGTCCGTAAATAAAACATTCACTTCACATAGGCTGAGGGTATATCTCTGTCGGCAAAGCCGACTGATACTTTTTTACTTGTTCTAATAATAACTTTCAAATCTTTGGACCGTGTGGTAAAGACAACTTTCACGATAGACTGAGTGATCACCAGAACAAAAGTGAAATTGAATTGAAAATTTATAAAATCCTTGTTTATGACAAACCTTAATAAAAAACCAAAATGTTTTCCATATCAGTAATCATAAAGCACGATAATCATCAGCGCCATATGTTGGAGTGTAAATAAACTGTGTATTACATCTGTCATAATGAACCCACAAATAGTTGATTAGTATTCAATTTTCATTTAAATGAGTTTCTAACATTTCATAAAAGCTATTATCATCGCTTATCCCCATTTGCAGTGTAATCCCAACACTAAAATCTTAAATCTGTGTTCCCACACAACAGCAGCGCAAGCAAAGCATCTGTCTGCATTGGCGTCATCTGCATAAATCCTTTGTTTAAAATGAAAAGTAAATTCATTTGTAAATCAAAGGCGTTTGAAGTAGAAGACGAAGGAAACGTAAGTGATGTAAATCAAATGATTACAACAAAACAGAACAACCATTTCCCCTCTTGGCTATTGAAATAAACATTAAAATTGTAAAGAGTTTATTTTTGTAATAAGTTATAAAAAAGGAAAATGATAAAAGTAGAAAAAAAATAAACAAAAATAAAAACACTGAATAAATAATCTCTCTTCCACCTTCGTTATCATTTAATCTGGCTAGATGGATGGCTGCACTTATTCTTAAGTGATTTGTGCTTGTGTGCGTGTATGTGCCTATCACTTATTCTATTGAGTATCGGCAATCTTCTGTTGGATCCAATCCATAAAGTATTGTGTACTTGTATAGACACCAGGAATTTCGGGGCGGGCACAACCAATACCATATGACACTACACCAATCAAATAGTAACGTACATTGTTTTGATAGGGCTAAAAAACGAGAGGAGGGGTGGGGGTTAATATGCACTATTTTCACCTTTATTCGTGAGCTATTGTTACTTACCTCTGGTATCATTAAAGGACCACCAGAATCTCCTTGACATGTATCCTTGCCTCCGGACAAAACACCGGCGCACAAAACTGCACTATCGAATTGATTTTCGGTAAATAGACGTTTCTGTTTTTGATAACGATCTCGGCACACGCTATTCTCATAAATGGGTATCTGAAGTTCTTGCAGAACATTTGCTGATATGCCACCTTCCATGGTCTTACCCCAACCAACAACAAATGGTGTGTGCTTTACATAGGATTTTTGTCTTAGTTGTGGCGTTGTGGGCATACAAATCGGGGAGATGAATTCTGAAAGAGATAATTCAAAGACAAGGAACAATTAATAACAGGGTTTGTTGAATAAATTTACATCGCCTAATACATTTATTATATATTTCTTAAGATCCTAAGAATATACTTAGCATTTTAAACCGACTGAGGCTGAGATGATTTTGAATTTAATTTCACGCTTCAAATCTTTTTATTATACGTTTTTCCTCCCTCCTTCTCTCTTTAGTAGTCTTACGACACTCGTGGTCGTGGTGGTTTTATATCGATTTTGGGACTGTTTGACCTAAGGGAGAGTTCTTATCGGCACAAGGAATATCGTCTTCCAGTAGGTTTTGCCGAAACTGGACGTCTACAATTTCCGTCCTGTGTCAGATGGCGCTTTTGCCGACGGATTAAAACTGCTGCCCATCTTGGCTGGTACAAGGAGTTGTCTAAATCGATATTCGCTACTGGGATCTGACGGTTGTCTAACATACTGTGTCTATTTCTACCGTTTATCACAACATAATAGACCCTCTCTGCTTCTATAGACCCTTTCTTACAGAAAAGGTGCTTCTATAGATCCTTTCTTACAGAAAAGAGTGCATCTAAAGACCCTTTCTTTCAGTATGAGAGGGTGCTTCTATAGACCCTTTCTGTAGGAAAGGGTGCTTATATAGACGCTTTCTGTAGGAATGGGTCCTCCTATAGACCCTTTTTGTAGGAAAGGGTGCTTCTATAGACGCTTTCTGTAGGAATGGGTGCTCCTATAGACCCTTTTTGTAGGAAAGGGTGCTTCTATAGACCCTTTCTGTAAGAAATGGTACTTCTATAGACCCTCTCTGTAAGAAAGGGTACTTATATATTATTTCTGTAAGAAGGGGTGCTTCTATAAACCCTTTCAGTAAGAAGGGATGCTTCTACAGACCTTTTCTGTATAAAAGGGTGCTTCTATAGACCCTTTCTGGAAGAAGGGGTGCTTCTATAGACCCTTTCTGCAAGAAGGGGTGCTTCTATAGACCCTTTCAGTAAAAAGGGGTGCTTCTATAAACCCTTTCAGTAAGAAGGGGTGCTTTTATAAACCCTTTCAGTAAGAAGGGGTGCTTCTATAAACCCTTTCAGTAAGAAGGGGTGCATCTATAAACCCTTTCAGTAAGAAGGGGTGCTTCTATAAACCCTTTCAGTAAGAAGGGGTGCTTCTATAAACCCTTTCAGTAAGAAGGGGTGCTTCTATAAACCCTTTCAGTAAGAAGGGGTGCTTCTATAAACCCTTTCAGTAAGAAGGGGTGCTTCTATAGGTTCTTTCTGTAAGAAGGGGTGCTTCTATAGGTTCTTTCTGTAAGAAAGAGTGCTTTTATATACCCTTTCTGTAAGAAAGAGTGTTTTTATAGACCCTTTCTGTAAGAAAGAGTGCTTTTATAGACCCTTTCTGTAAGAAAGAGTTCTTCTATAGACCCTTTCTGTAAGAAAGAGTGCTTCTATAGACCCTTTCTGTAAGAAAGGGTGCTTCTAATTTCTGACGTCTTCTCCTTCCATTCTGAAAAGCTAGCTATTAAAATCCCTAGAGCTGATATAATTCAACTTAAGACGGTAAGGCCGGTTGTTGTTGTTGTAGCAACGAAAATATATTCGTTCGTACATCTATTCAGTTATGTAGTTCTCCTTCCGCGGACTCCACATTCAACAATTCTGCAATCTAGAGTGTCCGTGTCAGGAGACAGGTGAATGGGTCCCAATACACGTGCAGGGCATGTGTTGGGTGTCGTGCTATCACAATCGGACCCAATACAAATTGAGGCATCTACATCGTCCGGATCTTAATTGGGCTAATGCCACTCATGTTTGCCCTTGGCAGTTGGCGGTCTTCTACTGCGATGGATGGCGGCTGGTTTAGGAGTACGACATTCACACTGTATTTTTGTACTGTTTCCGGAACATCATCAGAGTGATTGCTATCAGATCCTGTCTGATAGGATCGTTGATCTAAAGGTTCTCATTTGTACCTCTGGCAACCTCTCTCTCTAGTTCTCCTGATATGCCTGGGTGGCGGATGATTGTCCACTAGATTGCGGCAGCGATGCTCGCGGCCATAACAACCAAGCAGGTACTGCCTCGGCAACATCTTGCTGTGCTGATGCGCCAGTACAATTTTCGTAAGCACCCTGCTGTAGTCCTTAGGTCGGCATTCTGGCAGGTTTGAATATTCTTCCACTGCGTATCGCTAAGATATGCATACCACACTGGCGCAGCATAGCTTTGCACAGACGTACAGAAGTACTGCCGGCCACCGTCTTGAGGACTTTTTCCTACTTCTGCCATTGTGGCAAATAGCTGTGGCTTGCGCGGACGACTTAAATAATGGGTTAGAATAATGGGTTAGTAAGGAGTTTTGTAAGGGGTATTTTACATGTGTCATCGGCGATAGGAGCCGACTCCAAGATCGTATGATCTCTATGCCGTTTGAAAGGCGTGGAATTTCGGACAGGTAGGGGTTAAACAGTTCCGGGAGCGGGTGGTAGTCGTGTGAAACTTTCTGTTTCACTCTACGGGTCTTCGACTTATTATTTCTGAATTCCACAAACGACTGGCGTCCACACATTTAGTTTACCATCCAATGTTTCAAACACGGCTAGTGGGAAGTCTTCGTTATGTATCCGAACAGCTTGACATGGTTGATGGTATCGATGGCCTTCAACAGGTTAAGAGCCACTATGACTGTTTGGCCGAATGGGCTGTTCTGGTTCAATTCTCGACTGATATGTGTGGATATGACGTGTAATGCTGTTGCGGAACTATGAATTTTCCGGAATCCATGTCGATGTTGGGCAACTGGGAAATTGCTTCTCATCAAGGGGAGGAGTATTGCATCTAGAATCTTCGCTACTAGCGACAAGAGGGAGATTGGGCTTTACGATTTGCCTTTGCTGGCATCCTTGCCTGACTTCAGTAGCGGTATCATCTGTCAAATTTGCAGGCTTCTGGCACAATATGGGTGGCTAACAATATTTGAGGGCAATTGACAGATCGCAACTCCGCGTTGTTTAAGCATTACCATCGATATTTCGTGTGGATCCAACGCTTTAGATAATTTCGCGTTTCGGATGACGTCTGCAACATCGCTGATCGTAAATTGTGGTGGAACCTCATCTTAGCACTCTTCTCGGGTTGCTCTATGAATTGCCGGATAAATAACACGCGCACCATTTCGGATCTGTCACTATCAAGCCGTTGAAAGTAACTGTCGTTCTATCATCCTTCTTTCCCGGATTCGAAAGGGATTTGACCGTTGCCCACAATTTACTTAACCCGTTGCATTGTTTAAACTGGTCCAGCCACTTTTTCCACTTATGTTCGCCTACTAGCCTGTTGACTTCAAGTGTAAGTTCCCTAACTCTTGGGTCATGGGTTTGGACGACGAAGCTCATCACGCTGATATGCTACGCCAGTCGACTCAACTGGAAAATTTGGTCTAATTTCGGGTATTCGAATAAGTATGTAGCGAGCGGCTGCTGCAGTGATGATGTCCCTGAAAGTTCTCTCAGCTACCTGAGGATCTGAGGGAATAGGCAGCTCACTGAAGTTGTGATTGGTAAATCCTCTGAACCCTTGCCAATCAACTTTTCCATAGTTCAGACAAGTATGTCGGTCAGAGGTTATGAAGTTGGGTTGTCTATTAACCTGATGATGACAAGATGGTCCGAGCTAAGGGAAATAACGGGTTGCCTGGACACGACATTTATAAGACCGAGTGCCAAAATCAATCAATATCCTCCGATCCTCGTAAGAGAGTCTTCTTTCACTGTGCAAAATGTAGGCTGTCAATTTACGCGGCCTGCGCTGTACCCCTCTGGTCATTACATCGGGCGGAGCACCAGACGGTTATCGCCCCCCAAACGTGAACTAATATCGCAGGGCAAAACTTTTAAACGGCGGTATGTACACTTGGGCGGTTTTAAAAAATCGATGTCGGATTTTTTTATGCGGCACCCCCCTACGTCTTTAGTTTTGTTAGATTTTAAGATTGCCAAGGTTGACCAACCTAATTTCGTGAAAATTCGCCTTTAACCCCATACATGTCACTATGGAAATAATGATAGGTCTGGTGGCACGGGATACCGATAACCGATCATCATAATCTTGTGCCTATCATTGCAAGCTGCAGGTGACGGTGAGTTGTATTTCAAGTATATCGGCGACCATAGAGTCAAGCTATATAGGTCTGTACTGGACAGACTAGTGTATAAAAAAGCAAGTCCTCCTCCTCCGTTTCTTGTGCGCAGCGTTTCAAGCTGCAGGTGACGGTGAGCTTTGTTTTCAGGATAGCAGCAACCTTAGAGTCAAGCTCAAGCTAGATAAGTCGGTGCTGCTTATTTGAGTGCCACGGTGGTGCAATGGTATGCACAACCGCCTTGCACGCTGAAGGTCGCGGGTTCGATTCCAAGGAAAGGCAACATCAACAATTTGAACGGTGGCAAAATACCCCTCAGTAATGTTGGCGACATTTCCTGAGTATTTCAGCCATGTTAAACTTCTCTACAAGTGGTGTCTTAAGACACGCCGTTCGGATTCGGCAATAAACAGTAGGTCCCATGTCATTGAGCTAATATGCACTCATTGATATGAAAGAAGTCCCCCTTGTCCCGTATGGGATGTTTGTGGAGCAATTATTAAACACGAAGTACTGCCTCATCCGCTCATAATTCGGAACCATATATAAACACGAGTAGTGTCAGTGCCTTGTACAGTGTGAATTTGCTGTGCGAGAGGTGGCTTTGTTTTTGAACTCCTTACTCATCCAAACTAGCAATTGTCTTACCAAAGGGGCAGAATAACACAACTTACCTGTAAAATCGACATTCCGTTCCAAGTATAAAATAGCCAGATCACTGTGGCCATTTTGGGTATTGTAATTGGGATGTTTTTCACTCTGTTAGGGGTACAATAAGAAAATTAATACGGATCTAATATTTCAAAATCTTTGCCTTATCCTTACCCTAACAACATTGATATCAACATGGCGAGCTTCGGTATCTGTGGTCAAATCATGTTCGCCCAAACGAACAAATTTCCTGCAAAACCAAAAAAATATATATAATTAAACGATCCTTTAAAGAAACAATATCCAATTGTCTTCCTTACAAATCTTTTCTCAAACAGTGGGCAGCCGTCACAACGTGACGAGCTGTGACCAAGGCACCGCCACATTTAAAAGGTGAAGGCGACAATTGATCATCATAACCGATTAAGGCAATCCATGGCCAAGCACCTTTTTTGCTCACTTCACCACCTACAATTTTCTTATAAGAATTACTGGTATAACCACATCCCTCCTCGACGGTTGGCAATCTACGTGGCACCACATCATTGTTCCTTACAATTGGACCGGATGTAACCGCTGCGGCTGACTGTGGACAACAAACCAGAGTATTGGCACCACCACAAATTGTATTCGAAACACGAAGATAATTGGTGAACACTGTATCTGTCTGCTTGACTTGTAACTCTTGCACCAAAGGTGTACAATTGATTAGCGCTATACATGTACCTTCTCGTCCATCTGGTCCACGGCAAGAAGTGGCTTTATTATCAATGACAGGTGCTGAGGTGGGAGCTGGTGTAGGTGGTGGTGTTGGACGTATGGTGGGAGCTTGCGTAATTGGTTGTGTAACGGGATTTAGAAAAGGATTTGTGGGATTTACACTTGGCCTTTGAGTTGCAATAAAGGGATTGGTGGGCGCCTGTGTTACTGGTCCTACGGTTTGACGATTCGGCCTCGTTGTTGGCTGCTGTTGTTGTGGTACTGTTCTGGGATTTGTACAGCATACCACAGGATCACCGTTTACACTTCGTGTACCACAAGCTCTTTGTGATTGTATGATATATTGTTGAGCCTGACGTTGATTTGTTGTTTGGAAAACATTAGCAATCTGTGGACAATAGCTAAGAGCAACACACTGCCCATAGAAGTTTTCCGGAGTTACACAATATTGTGAATTAACTGAAAGGAAAAAATAACCAATATATTATTAAAGAAATATTTAATAATAATTATTATTATGGATATATGGCTCATTTACTCAAAAAGTGACATAACTCAAAAAGAGAGTTTTCTGAGTAAGCTATTTCTATTTTTTCTACAACTTCTACTTTATCTTGTGACAAATTTTCACGCTGATATCTAGAAAACTTATCGAGTTACAGCTCATTTACTACGATTTTGGCATAATTCAACAAAACAGTTTTTTGAGTTTATGAAGCACTAAAACATTTCAAATCATGCTTGATCTTGCACACAAATTTAGCACTGATATCTGGCGAGCTTTTTACAAAATATGGTCTAAGTGGTTATTCTATTTCTCGTAAAATAATATTTTTAAGTTAGGAACTCAAATTTCAATGCCAACTTAAAAGGCGTTTTTCTCGAAACTGGATTTTTTGAGATTTGTCACTCTTTGAGTAAATGAGCGATATGTACATAGATTATAATCTATCTACAGTAAGTGTGATGTACATAACCCCTAGTTAGAAATAGTAACAAATTTTACCAAAAGTGTTTATATGTATGTACATGTATATAATTGGTCACTTTTTATACCCTCCACCATAGGATGGGGGTATATTAAGTTTGTCACTACGTTTGTAACTACTCGAAATAATCATTGTAGACCCCACAAAGTATATATATTCTTGATCAGCGTGCAATTCTACATCGATATAGCCATGTCCGTCCGTCTGTCCGTCTGTGGAAATCACTCTAGCGTCCGACCGGTTGACGTAGGTTGATGAAATTTTGGGAAAATATGTTATTTTTACGTAGGACTTTTGGTATTGAAAGCGGGCTATGTAGGTCCACGCTTTCGTATAGCCCCCATACAAAATGAAGCGTGACGCGTCGTCGTTTTAAGGAATTTTTAAGATATTTGGCCCATTTTACCACCGAATTGGTTGTAATTTGGTACTTTGTGTCTCCAGAGGCCAAAAAATATTCCTACCAAAGTTGGGTTATATAGGTCCACGTTTTGGTATAGCCCCCACATAAGGCCCCTTATAAAGTACGCGTCATTTGAATATATTTTGAAT
Organism: Musca autumnalis; assembly: GCF_047663935.1. Lineage (NCBI taxonomy): Eukaryota > Metazoa > Arthropoda > Insecta > Diptera > Muscidae > Musca > Musca autumnalis. The sequence continues at coordinate 111,657,230 of NW_027411977.1, read as the reverse complement.
GTATTAGACCCATTTGACCGAAGAATCGGTTGTAACTTTGCATTTTGTGTTTCCAGAGGCTAAGAAACATTTCTACCATAAAATGTTTATATAAGTCCATGTGTTGATATAGCCCCCCATAATACAATATCTCTTGATTTTCGATATTTTGAACGTTTTAGCCTCATTATCACACCGAATAAAACTTCCCCCCAGAAATTTTTTGGTATAGGTCCACGCCATCATATAGCCCCCATAGAACGGTACCTTCCGCATTTCGGTATTTTGAAGGTTGTGGCCACATTAATCCACCGAAATGGCTGAAATTTGTGGTGGAGGGTATAAAAAGTTCGGGACGACCGAACTTAACGCTTTTCTTACTTGTTTGCTTTTAATATGTTTTTTCTCATGGTGTCTTGTTGCTTATTTCTTTTGAAATTTATTCTAATATTCTATTTTTGAAAAACGTGATATATCTTGAAATACCTCATGCAAACGCATGACTTTAGGACAAAAAATTAATACATAACTGTTCAGTGCAGAAAATAGAACAAAAGTTAGCGTTGACATACATTGTCAACATACGATTTTTTTTGTTTTGAAATATGATCTAACTAAATACTCACAGTTTATTTACATTACGGAAAAAGTTATTATTAAATCCGATACATAATAGTTGACTGAATAAAATAGAAATGTTATTCAATTTGGATATTTATATTACTAAAATCGAAATTTGGGAGAAAAAATTCGATTTATTCGCAATTCGCAAGTTTATTTAAACCAAAGTATTTAAAGTTTAGTTGGGTTATAATTCTCGTTATGTTTTTGTTTTTTAATACAACTATATTTCCATAGTTTGAGTTTTGAGCAATTCTGGCCGTTGTTCCTATGTGCCCTAGGGTTATGACTTTTTGACATTTTTTCTCAAAAATGATTTCTTGTAGTGAGAATGTGTGAACTTTTGCCTACTAATGCCTAAAATAACATTCAACTCATTATACCCTCAGCCTTTAGGCTAAAGAGGGTATTTACACTTTGATACGACCAAAAATGTGCCTCATCGAAATAATGGTTTTAGACCCCAAGTATGTACGATATCCGTTTCAGACAATTTTGAGTAGATCTAGCAATGTTCGTCCGTCAAATTTTGGGTATCGAAATATTTTGTCCAGATTCGATTTAAGTTCGTAGATGGGCCATATAGGTCCACTCCTTCAGGTACCTCCCCCACAAATGTTCAAAAATTGTCGCAAAACTTGTGCGCACGATAACTCTTGAAGGGAGTAGCCGATTTGGTCCACACCTTGCCCATCGTAAAATGTGTACTAGACTTAGATAATGTTTCAATATAGACTCAATCGGCCCACTCCTTCGGGTACCTCCCACACAAAATTCCGGAAAAGTTCAGTTTAGGGCCATCTCTCGAATTGCTTTGATTTTTGTTTTAGCAACTTTTTTTCACTGCCCCCCATACGACTGTACAAGTTTCATCAGGGGCAATTCCATACTTCCTGAGAAAATAGCCTGAAAGTTGCAAAAACCCCCAATGACACCGTGTAAGGTGGTTGGAGTGCAAGATAACCCTCGAACGGATCTTCCGATTCGGTCCAAAATTTGGCCTTAGTAATATTTTGTCCAAACATAGTTTAAGTTCCAATATAAGCCATATCGGTCCACTCCTTCAGGTACCTCCCCCACAAAAGTTCAAAAATGTTCGGAAAATTTGTTCGAAGGGAGTGGCCAAATTGGTCCATACTTTACACATCCTAATGTATTTGCTAGATATAAATCATGTTCAAATATGGACTATATTTGTCCACTCCATCCGGTACCTCCCACACTAAATTTCGGACAAGTTCACTTTAAGACCTGCTTTCGAATCACTTTGATTTTTGTTGAAGCAACTTGCATTCGCTGCCTCACTTACGACGATAAAAGTTTTTTCAGGGGTAAGTTCATACTTCTTGAGCAAACAGCCCGAAGGGTGGAAAACCCCCTATGGCACCATATGTAGTGGCTGGAGATCCGCATCCATAATGGTCAATGTAGTTCCATTCCTTTTAGTTTCTACTCCGCAAAACTTTTGATCTTTAATCCTAATCAACATTTTTGTCGGTTCAAATGCCCAAAATTTTTAAAAACCCCTTTTTTATTATAAAAAAAGGATCGGCACAAACCACTTTGAAAAAATATTTCCTGTTGGACGAATGAATGACCTTTTGCCTATTAATGACTAAAATATCTTTTATTTCACATAAATATTGAAAAAGGTCCCGCACACACCACTTTTAATTTTTATGGTATATGAAATAATGTTATATATGTAATATAAAATTATACACTCTAAATTATTTGTTGGTAATTGCAATGAAAATCACTGTGATTTTATGTTGATCTTTTAAGGGTGCGAAATAATTAACAATTTATAGTGTAATTTATAGAAATGCGTAATTTCAGACATAACTTATAGCAAAAACAGTAGTTTCAACAGAATATGCCTGAAATTAAACACAAAATGTTTAATTTTAGTCAAAAAGTGTTGCAAAATCTGTATTGCAACATAAAATGCCTAAAATTAAACACAAACTGTTGCAAAATCGCAACAAAACGTGTGTATAACTTCAAAGAAATAACAACAACGCGGAAAAGCACGTGATCACGCAAGGTCTTTGTTTTGAGCAGACGTGGTGGTGTAATACTGTTTTTTTTAATTATTTAAGTTAATTTTAATTTTGTATAAAAATGTATAAATGCCAAATTTGTGACAAAGTGATTGAAAATGTAGATAAACATAATTTGCATCTATACTCATATAGCCATAAAAACAAAAGAAATTGTGTACTTCGGTGCTTGATTTCAAAATGCAACCAAGTGTACAACAACATTAATTCTTATAAATCGCATTGTGAGGCCATCAGCGACATACCAACCTTAATAACACAATTACTTTGTTATTTTTACATATTCAATATAAAATATCCAAAAGATATCTCACAAATTTGTGCATTTTTTATGAGATACTTCTTTTAATTTTATCCCATACAGGTCAGAGGCCAAAAAAGAATATAAATTAAAAATTAGATGCGATTCCATAAATTAAGCATACATTTGCTCAAATTCGCACACAAAATTGCGTAAAATTATGTCTAAAATCGAAACTCAAAATGTGTAAAGTTTTAAACATATTTTGCGTATAATCTTATAACAACAAAGCAGTTGAAAATTACGCACTTTTGTGTCGCATCTTGTTGCCTATCAGCATCATTGCGAAATTCAACAGAAAAAGTTTAGAGTGTACACTCTAAATTATTTGTTGAAAATTGCAATGAAAATTACCGTGATTTTTTGTTGATTATTTTGGGGGTGCGTAATTATTAACAAACTGTAATGCAATTTATGGAAATGCGTAATTTCAAACACAAATTAATGCATGAATGTACTTGAAATTAAACACAAAATGTAGAAAATTCATTTTTGCACAACAAAAAGTGTGTATTATTGAAGCAGAAGAACAACAAAACTTAAAAACACGTGTTATTTGCTCGCGGTTCTTTGTGCGAAGCGGACGAAAGATTGTGAAAATAATTTTTTTTTTAGATGTAAATTACAGTTAAAAGCCAAAAACGTTGTGGATTAATGCGCAAAATAATTTAAAAATTTAAATGTAATAAGTAATTTTAATGGTCATAAAAGTTTAGAAGTCCGCAGCAAGATTCTATATATAATTAAATATATACAAATTTGCTTTTATTAGTACTTTTAATTACATAAATGAAAAAAGATATGTTTTTATATAAATAAAACAAGTAAAAAAGTATCAGTCGGCTTTGGCGACAGAGATATACCCTCAGCCTGTATATATTGAAACAATTTTTTCCCAAAAACGTATGTATTTAGGGGTTCTTAAAAATTTTGGGAATTTGAACCGACAAAAATGTTCATTAGGATTAGAGATCAAAAGTTTTGCGGAGGAGATACTAAAAGGAATGGATTTCCATTGACCATTAAGTGGATCGATCTCCAGCCACTACATATGGTGCCATAGGGGGTTTTTACACCCTTCGGGATGTTTGCTTAAGAAGTATGGACTTGCCCCTTAAAAAAACTTTACCATCGTAATTGAGGCAGGGAATGCAAGTTGCTTCAACCAAAATCAAAGTGATTCGATAGCAGGTCTTAAAGTGAACTTATCCGAAATTTTGTGTGGGATGTACCGGATGGAGTGGAAAAATATAGTCCAAATTTGAACCTGATCTATATCTAGTAGATACATTAGGATGTGTAAAGTATGGACCAATTCGGCCACTCTCTTCAAGAGTTACCGTATGAACAAATTTTTTCAACATTTTTTTGTGGGGGAGGTACCAGAAGGAGTGGAACGATATGGCTTATCTTCAAACGTAAACTATGTTTGGACAAAATATTACTAAGGCCAAATTTTCGACCGAATCGGCAAATTCGTTCTAGAGTTATCTTGCGCTCCAACCACCTCACACGGTGTCATAGGGGTTTTTTGCAACTGTCTATTTTCTCAGGAAGTATGGACTTGCCCCTAATGAAACTAGTACCGTCGTATGGATAACAGTGAATACAAGTTGCTAAAACAAAAATCAGAGCGATTCGAGAGATGGCCCTTAACTGAACTTTTCCGAAATTTTGTATGGGAGGTACCCGAAGGATTGGGCCGATTGAGTCTATATTGAAACATTATCTAAGTGTGGTACGCATTTTACGATGGGCAAAGTATGGACCAAATCGGTTACTCCCTTCAAGAGTAATCGTGCGCACAAATTTTCCGAACATTTTCGGACTTTTGTGGGGGAGGTACCGGAAGGAGTGGACCGACATAGCCCATCTTCGAACTTAAACTAAGTTTGAGCAAAATATTACGAAAGCCAAAATTTGAATCGGTTCATCCGTTCGAGAGTTATCGTGCGCACCAGCCAGACAGACAGACACACGGACGGACATTGCTCAATCGACTCCAAATTGTCTGAAACACATTTCGTCCAAACATACTTGGGGTCTAAAACCATTATTCCGATGAGTCACATTTTGCCCGAATGAAAGTGTATATACCCTCGTTAGCTTAAATGCTGAGGGTATAATAATTTTTTTATATAAATAAAATATATTTTTTCTTGTATTCAAAATGTAGTTTTATTAAACACATTCAGAAATTATGTATACATTTGGGTACATTTGCATACATTTATGCAATAAAGTCCATAAAATTACAATAAATTGTGTCTAAAATCGCAACTCAAAATGTGTAAAGTTTTAAAAATATTTTGCGTAAAATCTTACAACAACAAAGCAGTTGAAAATTACGCACTTTTGTCTCGCATCTTGTTGCCTATCATTATCATTGTGAAATTCAACAGAAAAAGTTTAGAGCATATATGTAGTATATGTAATAATACGACGATAAAATTGTGAGAAACCAATGGTTATGTAATTTCGGTTATGTTGTGTGCCTCTATACCTTGTTTTCAGTTAAATGTCTGCTTAAAGCGACTTAAAAAAATTGTAAAAAGTTCTGAAAAATAAAAACTTTAAAATCTTTTTGTGCGGAAGCGTTTTTATCGAATCACTTTATAATTAAGATTTTATGTAATCTAATGTAGAAACTCATCACGCTATGATACAGGGATATGAGGTTGTAAACAAGTCATAACCCTAATGTGTCCTTAAAAAACCTAATCCCCAGATTCAACTCGGTATAATAAAGATTAGTTAGCAATAATTCAAATCAAAGATCTATTCTTTAACATTAAATATCTTCTAGGCGAGTATAATGACAAAATTGAAAAAGACAATATTCTTGGGCACTATGCCTAAACACTGAAATATTGACAACGGAATGAGCCTTTATAATATGCTATATTGCCTCTCCAGATTCAGAGATCTAGAAATACATCACGTGGCTGTCACCGTATCAAGTCTAAACAAGTAAGAACGGCGCACAATAGATTAGGAATCGATTTTTCTGGCCAAAATCCCAATTGTTTGCCGTCACCTATAGCTTATTTCTATATAGGATTCTATAGTAAACATATTGAAACTAAGAAAAACCAAAAAATTAGGTCAAAATATTATAAGGTGTGGACACAGAGCGCTCCTAAATAAGAAAACTTTTTCCCATTTTGGAAAATTGGTTAATTTTTCAAATTTCTGTAGAAAGAAATATCTATTTTTCGGAAACTATAACATATATTGTGTTCATTCTTTTTTTTTGTTAAGTATGCAGGATTGTTGCCCTTTAGAACCGTTGTAATAAATTACCAATAAGCGTTTAAACAAAGTGAGCTATTTTATTTTCTTTTTTTCAGAAATCCATATATATTTCTGAACCCATTCAGTCCGTTTAACATTTTTTTAAATTTATTGAAAAATATATGTTTTTCCCATAATAGCTCTTTTACAGAAATGATTTTTTTAATATATGAGCTTTTACATGGGTTTTATGAAAAAACAAGGAATATTTTTTAATTTGACGATTTTTTTTTTTTTTTGAAAAAAAAATTGAACAAAGAATCTCTTTAAAAATTATTTTTTTATTTTTATGGTTTGTTTATTTGTGTTTGACATTTTTTATAGATTGGAACATATGCAAAACTCAAAAACACTAATATTATGATGCAAAATATGAAAAAAACTCAAAATTTTAATTTTTTACAATGAATTCTTTTACAACTATTAGACGGAATTTGATCGTTTTTATACCTTCAGCCTTTAGGCTATCGAGGCTAAAGGCTGAGGATATATACACTTTGACACGATCAAAAATGTGCCTCATCGAAATAACAGTTTTAAAGTTTGTTTATATGTAACCGGATTTAACAAACCCACTGGGTTTCAAATGTCAATTCCATTTCTTATATTTCAAATAAATCCTCATAAAGTAGGTTAACCCTGCAAAAGGCCATAATATAAAATATTTTGAGTAACAAAGTTTAAAACTCTCCACTAAAATGGTGCGCACGACAACTCTCGAAAGCAGTAACGGATTTAGTCCATACTTTGTACATCGTAATATTTCTACGCGAAATAGATCAGATCAGGTTCAAATATGGACAGTATACGTCAACTCTTTCAGGTACCTTTCTCACGAAATCTAGGAAAAATTGTGTTTAAGGGCTGCTCTCGAATCGCTTTGATCTTTGTTGTAGGAACTTGCATTCGCTGCCCCATTACGACGGTACAAGTTTCCAGAGAGAATAGCCCGAATGCTGCAAAAAGCCCTATGACACTATACACTCCGGTTCATCTGAATAGAACCAGCCAATATTTGTCTACAAATACCGTTATATCTGACAAAAGGAGAGGAATTGTAAATTATAATTTTGTGGACATGTTGAGTATATAGTAGCCGATATTTTCAATACCTAACATGTTTCACATATGCGTTATAACGGTACTTTTTACTCGCTTTATTAAAAAATGTCAAAATATTATCATGTTTTAATGGTTCACCAGGATAGAACCACCCTAAGAATTTACACAAATCCTTTGTTAGATGTGGTAAACTTTAACAAAAAACTATTTATAATTATAAATAAATGCCGTGAGTGTTAATTGCTATCAAATATTGTGCAAAAATTTGTATTAGGGTCTTGAAATTTGATGAAAAATCGATGCTTGGAGCTCCAAAAAATATTTTTATGACGAAATCGGTAGAAACAATTTATAAAGACAAAATTTTATACTGAATTATGTTCAAAATTTTCAAGACTACAATAAAATTACGAAACAGAGGAAATATGGTAAAGATAATTCAAAATTCTACCTTTCCAATCCAAAAATTGATATTTTATCTCAGGAAAGTAAATGCAAATCGATGGGTTTCACCCAGTTTCGGTCAAAAAAATAAAGAAAATTCCACCGCCGAACGCTCCATGTCACCATCAAGTCCTTGGAATTTCAAAAGGTTCTAAGTCATTTGATGTGAAGAAACAGCTTAGCGATAGGGGAAGGCAGACGTTAATTTTTTCGAAAGGAAGGTGTTTAATTTTGATGGTTATGATGTTCACACATCTTTTACTCATAGTATAAGTACCGAAAAAATATTTCTGATCCGTCATTACACAAAAAAGAGCGCCTTTGTTTCTGTGCTTTCCATGTCATGCGATATCTTCTAAATCAAAGCCCTTGATGTTGACGTGAAGCGTTCGGCGGTGGGATTTTCTTTATTTTTTGGACCTGAATGTTCACAGCCAACGAAACTGGGTGAAACCCATCGATTTGCATCCACTTTCCTGAAATCAAATATCAATTTTTGGATTGGAAAGGTAGAATTTTGAATTATCTTTACCATATTTTCTCTGTTTCGGACTCATAAACCTATCAAATGTGACTTTTTTGTAATTTTATTGTAGTCTTGAAAGTTTTGAATATAATTCAGTATAAAATGTTGTCTTTATAAATTGTTTCTACCGATTTCGTCATAAAAATATTTTTTGGAGCTCCAAGCACCGATTTTCTTCAAATTTCAAGACCCTAATACAAATTTTTGCACAATATTTGATAGCAATTTACAATCGCTGCATTTATTTATAATTATAAATAGTTTTTTGTCAAAGTTTACCACATCTAACAAAGGATTTGCGTAAATTCTTAGGGTGGTTCTATCCTGGTGAACCATTAAAACGTGATAATATTTTGACATTTTTTAATAAAGCGAGTAAAAAGTACCGTTATAACGCATATGTGAAACATGTTAGGTATTGAAAATATCGGCTACTATATACTCTACATGTCCACAAAATTATAATTTACAATTCCTCTCCTTTCGTCAGATATAACGGTATTTGTAGACAAATATTGGCTGGTTCTATTCAGATGAACCGGAGTGTATGTAGTAGCTGGAGCGTACGATAACTCTCGAACGGATCAATCGATTTGGTCCAACATTTGGCCTTCGTAATATTTTTTCCAAACTTAGTTTAAGTTCGAAGATGCGCACCTGCAATTCACACAGGCTGAGGGTATATCTCTGTCCGCAAAGTCGACTGATACTTTTTTACTTGTTGATTCACCGGAAAGCTGAAACTCAAAGCAGTGATCGAAAAAATAAACGATTATGAGCCACTGTGAGGCGTTAAGTACGGCCGGTCGAACTATTTATGCCCTCCGCCACGAACTGTATTGAAGAAAATAGGAACCAATCTCTTCCTCCACGCTAAGGTTTATTCCACGGAAGAGTAGAATATATATTTACTAATGAAAAACACTTTATATTGATAATTTTCTGCGTTTAGGCTTTCTACCCAAAATACGAGTATCAATCTACATCCACCTCAGCAAACCCCTTTGAAATAGCTTACATCGGGGGCACATACTCGTATGTTCTTTGCAAAGCATCGACCTATATTTACAATTTTTTAATTAAATTTTTGTATCCTCTGACAAAACGCAATACCAAGTGGCAATCTCAGTCTGAAAATATGACAAAAAACCCATCGAAATGATTTTTTGATTTTCTGCACGCTAGATCGCTATTTTTTCCCACTGTGCTACGTGGACCTATAATCATAACTCTCTTCTGGAATATTTTATACCTCCATTGAAAACCAATACTGTTTCCACGCTTACCATTTCAGTTACACCTGATTGTTCCGAATGTAGCACGTACCATTCTTTGTCTGTACCCAGCAAAAATTCGGATCCATTAGTCATTACGTAACCCTTTACAAAGTAATGTAAACAAGCTTCTTTTCCCACTACAAGTAATTTGAAAAGTAATGGGATACTTCTTAAAAAAAATACAAGGCAAACCTACTTACTTTGCTCCTCACTAAGTAATGAGGACGGTGGCACAGTGAGTGTGTGTCCGACTATAAATCCTAAGGTCGTGTGTTCAACGCTCACTGTCGGCACGCGAGTTTTTTAATTAAAAAATAACAGTTCGTGGTGCACATGTGCACTGCACATTTAAGTTCTTAAGCAACCCTTAATGTTCGTGTGCGTGGCATAGTATGCAGTGTCTTTGGCTAGAAATCAGAGGGTTCGTGTGTTCAACTCGCACAGCGAGCGAAATAAAATAAAGTAAAATAAAAGTAAGAAGTGTGATGAAATTAAAAAAAAAAACTCTACATCAACTGTTCTAAAAATAGAATTTTTTTCAACTTACTTTTCAACTTCTAGAGCCCACAGAATAACTAGTTATTCTAGTGGTCATAAAATAACTACAAACTGAGTGCGACATGCCCTTGTAAAAATAATGGTGAAGAAAGGGGGTTTGCGAGTAGTTACGGCTGCCAAAAATCCCTTACAAAACCCATGATTTTGGGAGGACTTTTTTTGCTGGGTAGAACTGCAGCTTGCACTTTATAGAAATTAAGTTGGCTGCGATCGAGATGAAAGGTAGCAATTCTCGAACACTCGCAGGAGAACTCCAGAATGTGTTAAATGTGTTATTGTAATGATTGTTGTCGATACAAGAAGCCTGAAATGGCAGACGTTGTAGTTCGACAGCAGCAAGTCCGTCTGTACACCCACAAGTATATCCATTGCCAGCACCATGTGTTCGATCTTCGCGTTGTCATGGACGATGAGCTTCAGTCTCCAAACATAGAGTACTTTTTTGTGCAGGAGTTTATGAACAATTGTACTCAACTAAATGCAGCCTTCAACAATAGTAAAACTGTATTAAGGAAACAGGCGGCTGGAAGACGAAAAGAAGCCTCTATTCTGTCACTTCACAGAGATCAGTGAAATCCTTTTGTAAATTTTAAGCAGACCCAAACATCTACAATGTATGCTGGAACTCTCACGTCATTCTAGCTCAACCTGCGCCTATGCCGAAATGCTGAAATCCGAGAAATCTTGCTTAAAATCTGCTCATTCATTTCTTACTCATGGGCTGATTGATCATCGGTTTAGCAGTCAATTTTTCAGCGCTGAAGATTTTGAAGACCTATTTGTAGCTCTGTATGACTATTCAAAAGATGCTAATCATTGTGGTCCTGTTCACAGCGATATAATGTTATTCGTGGGCAAGTCCATGCTTCCTGACATATTGTTCCAAAACCTCTAAGTTGTATGACTGGAGTCAGTGCTATCTATGGAAAAGAAATTACTGCCAAGATAAGACCCACTTCCAAAATTGACTATGTCGATCCATTCCTTCAGCTTTAATCCAAATATATGTATATTTTTGTCGGCAAGTTCATACATCCATAAAGGGCCACACAATGTGAAAAACTTCTAAATATAACACTATGCAACAACTTCTAGTGTGCATTTTTTAAAGTACATATTTAGGCTATAAAAACCCTCGTAGGGTTTTGTCCTGTCAGATCCAGTTCGGATTTTATGGCCTCATCTAAACCGGGCTAAATTTACACTTTTTTACACTGATCAGGCCTTTATCTCAGAAACGAATAGGAATTTGGCCTTGCTGTCTTTAGCAATATTGCAGCCCTAAACTAGTAGAACTTATCTTTTGAAAAAACCACATAAGAAAAACTCCATCTAGGGCATCAAAATCTATAAAATATGGAAAATTTTACGTAATTGCTGAAATTCTGGTCAGTATCGCCTAAGCTATTGGGAGTTGAACCAAGTAACCTTCTTCCGAATAAAGTTCTCAACAATTCTTTAGAACATTCTGAAACTCTAAAATGCTTGCTTCACGTTGTTTCAGCTGTATTTTGCATCTTATCTTTTACAGCACGTATTTCAAACACCGTTCACACCAACAGTTTATTCTCGCATTTCGGATTTCACTACATTATTGGCATTTTTATTAAATCGTCGTTGAAAAATGTGCTGAAAACAACGGCATAGAGACATTTTACAACAATGACATGTTCTGAAGAGTTGTGTATTACATTCCAGGGAATATTTTTCCAAAAGAAAATATTCAGAAAAAATTAACGGTTTTGGAGATTCGGTGCGAAATGTATAAAAATTGTGGAATTTTTGCATATATTTTGAAATTTGAGGCAATAAATGTAGTTTTTCGAGTTCATTATTTCTCCAAATATTTTATTCTTGTTCTTATCTACAAATTTGCTTCAGAGGTCAGACGAAGATTCGCATTGGTTTCAGAGATATAGCCCCGAATTTCTTTAAAAACTCAATATTTAAGCATGTTTAGATGGGGCCATAAAATCCGAGCTGGATCTGACAAAACAAAACCCAACTAGGGTTTCTTGTCGTTTGGGTCTGTACTTTCAAAAAATCCTCAGTTCTAGTTGTTTGCACAAGATCACCTTAAAAATGTTGCACAGTGTAATTATTGGGGAAAAAGATTTTGGTGGTTTATTTGACTCTATAGTATTCATATATGAAAATTCAATTCACAAAGGCTGAGAGTATATCTCTGTCGGCAAAGCCAACTGATACTTTTTACCTGTTTTTACTAAAAATAAAGAAAATTTTCAGCCATAGGATGTAGTTCCTCTCATTCAAAAACAGCCGCCTGTAAACTTGGCCTGGGAATCTAACCCGGGCATTCAGCGTGCACAGCAGGTGTGCATATCATTGCACCACGATGCCACCAAGTTAATACATAAACAATTTCATTTTATAAGGTACTAGCAAAGTGCCCGCCACTTCGTTTGCGGAAAAGAAATAAAAACAACAACAAACAATACTTAATACCGAAATGGTGAACACTGATTGTTTTGTTGTACTACTACCTAAAATCGGTCCATCTCACCCCTGCAAATCAGCAGCGAAGTATTTTAATTTATGGCTTTCTGTCCTTAGGGTTCAAAAAAATTGTCGCATAGGTCTACGTTTCCAAATTAACTTTCTAATGCGTTCAGAATAAAAATACAATAAAAATACAATATTCAATACAATTTTTCTAACCCACGACCCTATCTAAAATTTTACAGTTTTATCCCTACTTGTTCGCCCAATGCCTATTTCATTACATGTAGAAACATGCCATATACATATTTAATGTGCGAATTTTTATAACCATTGTGATCTAAACCCAACAGTGACTCGTAACACAAATTTCTTAACGCTGGATTTACCACTTCATTCATATCGGTGTTCCAATGTGTAGTAAAATTTAGTTATTCTAAAACATTTGTTGTATATTACCCTTGAGTGCTATGCGTACACTAATATTAGCATTCCAAATTATATGATTTCGGCTTTAATCCTAGATCCAAGACCAAATTTAATACTTATGGTAGCCTTATAGGAGGTATTTCCAATACCACCTCCACAGCTCAGTGCACAGAGACCTTCGTACCAAACTTCAGAATATCAAAATGGTACCAAAAATGCTACTTTTCGTACACTTGGGTATAAACTTCAAAAATTACTCCGTATATAAACGCTATACACCAACCGTGATTCTCATTGCCAGCTCTAGCTGTTCACCTACTAAATTACTCCCTCACACCAACAGTGGCTCTAGTTTTTGAATTCGAACTCAGCCCCCAAATACCAAATTTAGCACTTTTCTTGTTTTAGTACTTTTCTTGTATTTGTGGAACGTATTTCTACAAAATTGAGTACCACCCGATGTCAAATTTATTACAGCATAAGCATTAATTTCCGAGATTTCTTCCTCATCCCCATTCTACACACCAACAGGGATCCTAATACTAAAATTATGAAATTTAGTTTTATATTTTAACAAATATCAAAAAGTTAAAAATTTTTGTTCCACTTAACACTTCTGGAACACATAAGTACGCATTTCCAAAACTACCTCTATATCTCAATCCTACACACTAATCTAAATTTCACGATTTCAGTTATATCCGTCCACCAAAATTGTAATTGTACCAAATGTAGTACCATTACGTACTCTTCGTACCCATAAGTCCGAAATTTCAAAATTACCTCAACTCTACACATGAACAGAAATCCGTTCAACCATTCAAAATTGTACCAAATTTAGTACCATTTAGTATTTTTGTACACATAAGTACAAATTTCTAAAACTAACTCAATCCTGCACTACAAAAGAAACTTCAATTTAAATTGCAGCTTTCTAGCTCTATCGGTTCAATCAAATCCGAATTGTACCAAATTTAGTACTTTTCGTACTTATGAGTACAAATTTCCAAAACTACCTCAATCCTATACTCCAACAGCAATCTTTATTCCAATTTTCAGCATGTCTGCTTTATTCGTTCACTCAAATCCAAATTGTACCAAATTTAGTACCATTTAGTACTTTTCGTAAACATCGTTCAAAATTTCAGGATTACATCTCTATCCGTTAGACCAAAGTCTAATTTTACTACATTTAGTACTTTTTGTACCCATAAGTACGATTTTCAAAACTACTTCCATTCTACACTTCAACCGTACCTTAATTGCCAATTTCAGGATTCCAGGCGTACTTTTCGTATCCATAAGTATGAATTTCCAAGACTACCTCAATCCTATACTCCAACAGCAATCTTAATTCCACATTTCGGCATTCCAGCTCTATCCGTTCACCCAAATCCAAATTGTGCCAAAATTAGTACTTTTGTACTCATAACTACTTCCATTCTACACTTCAACCGTAACCTTATTTTAAATTTCAGGATTCCAGGTCTATCCGTTCGCCCGAATCCAAACTGTACTAAATATAGTACCATTTAGTTATTTTAGTATTCATTATAACAAATTTCCAAAACTACCTCAATCCTATACTCTATCAGGAATCTTTATTCCAAAATTCAGGATTCAATCTCTATCCGTTCACCCAAATCCAAATTGTACCAAATTTAGTACCATTTAGTACTTTTCGTATCCATAAGTACGAATTTTCCATACTACTTCCATTATACACTCGAAGAGTAAACATCGTTCAAACTTTCAGGATTACATCTCTATCCGTTAGACCAAAGTCTAATTGTACCACATTTAGTACTTTTTGTACCCATAAGTACGATTTTCAAAACTACTTCCATTCTACACTTCAACCGTAACCTTAATTCCAAATCGCAGGATCCGTTCACCCAAATCCGAATTGTACTAAATTTAGTACGATTTAGTACTTTTCGTATCCATAAGTACACATTTCCAAAACTACCTCCATATCTCAAACCTACATCCCAAAAGTAGTCTTATTTCAAAATTTCAGGATTCCAGCTTTATCCGTTCATCCAAATTGTACCAAATTTAGTATCATTTAGTACTTTTCGTACACATAAGTACGAATTGCCAAAAGTATCCCCATACTTTTATCATACACTTCAACAGTAATCATAATTCCAAATTCAGGTTTCTAGCTCTATCCGTTCACCCAATGCCAAGTTGTACTAAATTTAGTACCATTTAGTGCTTCATACACATAAGTACGAATTTCCAAAACCATTTCCTTATATCAACACCACTTCCCGAACTTGACTCCCATACCAAATTTCAAGATTCTAGCTTTATCCATTAAAAATAGGCAAATGGTACCAAATTTAGTAACTTTTAGTACTTTTCGTACACTTATAGATTGAATTTCCAAAAACCCTTTGGTACATCCTTCTAACTCATCATCAGTGACCCTCGTTAAATCTGTTCACGCAAATACAACTTGTATCGAATTTAGTACCATTTAGCACTGCTTCGTGCACATTAAAACGATTTTCCAAAGCTACCTCCTCCTCAATTCTAGATTCCAACAGTAATCTTAATTCCAAATTTCAGGATTCCAGCTCTATCCGTTCACCCAAATCCAAAGTGTACTAAATTTAGTACGTTTCGTGTACTTATAGTTAGAATTTCCAAAAACTTTTCTTTGTTACTTTCCATTTGTGACCCTCGTTCCACATTTCAGGATTCCAACTCAATCCGTTCACCTAATTTCAAACTGTACTAAATTTAGTACCATTTTCGTACCCTTATAGTTCGAATTTCCAAAAACCTTTCATTGTTACTTTTCATCAGTAATCCTCATTCCAAATTTCGGGATTCCAGCTCTATCTGTTCACCCAAATCCAAATTGTACTAAATTTAGTATCATTTATTATTTTTCGTGCACATATAGTTCGAATTTCCAAAAACTTTTCCTTTCCTTACTTTCCATTAGTGACCCTCTTTCCAAATTTCAGGATTCCAACCCAATCCGTTCACCCAAATTAAAATTGTACTAAATTTAGTACCATTTCGTACTTTTCGTACGCTTATAGTTCGGCCCTCATTCAAAATTTCAGGATTCCAGCTCTATCCGTTCACTCAAATCTAAATTGTACTAAATTTGGTACCATTCAGTACTTTTCGTACACTTATAGTTCGAATTTCCAAAAACCTTTCATAGTTACTCTTCATCAGTGACCCTCATTCCATATTTCGGGATTCCAGCTCTATCTGTTCACCCAAATTCTAATTGTACTAAATTTAGTACCATTTAGTACTTTTCGTACCCTTATAGTTCGAATTTCCAAAAACCTTTCATTGTTACTCTTCATCAGTGGCCCTCATTCCAAATTTTAGGATACCAGCTCTATCCGTTCACCCAAATCCAAGTTGTACTTAATTTAGTACCATTTAGTACTTTTCGTACACATTAGTACGATTTTCCAAAACCATTTAATTACATCAACACCACTTCCCAACCTTGATGTCCATACCAAGTTCCACGATTCTAGCTATATCCGTTCAAAATATACAATTGGTACTAAATTTTGTAAATTTTAGTACTTTTCGTACACTTAGAGGTCGAATTTCCAAAAACCCTTTGGTACATCTTTCTAGCTCTCCATCAGTTACCCTCATTCCAAATTTCAGAATTCTAGCTCTTCCCGTTTGCCTAATACAAAGGGTACCATATTCAGTACCTTTTAGTACTTTTCGTACACTTCTAGGTCGAATTTCCAAAAACCCAGCCTTATCTCACCCCTACACACCAACAGCAACCTACCCCCAAAATTTCAACTTTCTAGCTTCAGCGGTTTCGTCTGGGCGTTGATGAATCAGTCAGTGAATACCTCACCTCACTGCTCTTTTATATATATAGATTTAACATAGTTTGCATACCTTAATTGTTATTCAAAAAATAAAATAATAATTTAGTTGATCATATTATTTTGCTCGCTAATACAAATGACTCATTCTTTAAATTAAATAATTTACTTTCAATTCGTCAAAAACTTTTTTAATATGAATCATTTGCCAAAACTATTTAGTAACAACTAGTGTGTCGACCTTGCTATATATTAATTTAATTTAATCATTCCATTAAATCCTCCTGCATTAATCATACTGGCCAAAAATACCCTAAGAGTTTGTGTCTTAAGTCTTTTTCTGGGAAACAAAGAAGAAGACATGTCATCATCCATTAATGACGTTTGTGTCTTAAATCTTTTGTATACTATAAACACACTCAAAATATAATTACAATAAATTCTCTAACTCAATCAATATACTCATTTAAAGAGCATCCAAAATGAAAGGCTCTCTCACTCAATATTTCCACTCAGTTAATGATTTATGTAAAATAGCACTCTCAAAAATAATATTTATTCAATGAGTATATTTATAAAACACACTCTTGTATTTTCAGAGAGTGAGAAAAATTTGAAAAGATTTAACAATTTGTATTGGCTATCGATATGTTTGTCATTCTTATTGGCATTGCTCTTCTTCATTGGACATTTTTTTGAGTTAATTGCAAAGGAAAAAACAACAAAACAAAAATTCACAATAAAATATTACTTGTAAATTATATTAATAGCCCCCATAAAAAAATTGGTTAACGTTCTTCCTTTTATCAAGGTCGTCTTATGGAGTGAGGAAAAGAAATTCCACTTTACGCTTCAATTGAATTTTGATGGTGGTCAAGTTTACATCGGTTGGTTGTTTCCGTAATTTACCACACAAACACAATGATACATGTTTAGCATTAAAAATCAGTTTAGTTAGTCGACATTTTTGTTGCCTGCCAGCCATCACGTCATTATTTATAGCCATTAATTAACACGTTTATCAAGTTCTAGACTGCGGTCGGACGGTGATTTTAATTTTTGTTTTTTTTTTTTTTGCAATTGACTTTAACCTTGATAATGATTTTGTGTGATTTTTTGTTTTACAATAATTTATTGTCAATTTTGTTTTTCTTTTTAATTTCTTGTGAATTTGTTGCTGCTATAATTATAGTTGAATTTTTCAATGACTATCATATTTAATAAACGTATGTATGTACGTTTTCATGTGAGTAACTTCGTAGAAAGAAATTTGAAAAATAACTTTATTTATTTACGAACTGATAAGTATTGGGATTTTCGAAAGAGAAATGGGGTTTTGAAAAACAAGTGGGGTTTTGAAACAAAGTCGGGTTTGCAAAAAAATTAGTCAGCCAATGACAGCAAAACACTTCGATCTATGGACATACCAAACACCATGAAATATTCTAAATTTATATGAAAAAAAAATTGTTTTCATGTTTTACGAAAGTAACAATGCCTACAAAATATCTAAAATCGGCGGTTTCTTTAAATAAAGCTAGGCCAAAACGTGGGCCTATGTCTACAATTTTAATTTGAAAACGTAACGCAAATCGTTTGGTACCGTTATATGTGGGCTATACCGAAACATGGACCTATGTCCACAATTATTTGTAGATAAGTTTTTTGACCATTAGGAAATCTAAACGCCAAATTATAGGTAATTCGGTCTGAAAACGTCAAAACACCTGAAATCGGGTGCTACACCAAAGCATGGGCCTATGTTCATATTTTTGGTAGATTCGATTTTTGACCACCAGGGCCAGCAAATGTTAATTCACCGCTAATTAGGTCTTAAAACGTAGGTACAAACGTCAAACCACCAGAATTCAGTAATTAGTTAATATCCTTAAAATACTTAAAATTCGGAGGTTACGTTATATGGGGGCCTACTAATCGTGGACCGTATTCGAAGTTCTAGCTCAATTATTACTGAAGCACAGACGCATGTCATATGCATAGATTGACTCAGAATTTTTAATACAATGGTGGATGGTACAAAAATGCGCAAAATGTTTGTACATTTTTAGAGGGTTACTCATAACAAAGACATTGTAATCAGTCATAAAATTTAATATGGATACAACTACGCCATGGTTATTGATCTTTGTTTACTTATTTAAACTCCCTTCTTTGATGCAGAGTTCACAGGCACGCATACTATTATTCGGGCATGTTCTGGATTCCAGAATCTGGAATTCACCGTGCATCCATTTCACATAACACATGCACTTCACTTGTGAAAGCAATTGCGTCTCTGCATTTCACGTGAAAAGACCTTCCATATTTCACGAAAGAACTTTGGAAAGCCCCTGTAGGAAGTGTGGGGTCATGTGTTGACATGTCGCCACTTTGTCTACTAATATGGTGACAAAGTCAACACTTTGTCACCAGGTTGTCAACTATTGATACCTTTACCTTAATAAGAAGAAGCATTGTGTGTATTGACAGATGATAGCCCAACGAAGCATCCTTTTTTTAATTTTCTTAATTGTTTGGCGTAAAATAATTTTTGCGGTTGGTGAAAAAAGTGTTTTTGTAAAAATCAATAAAATATCGTGAAAACTTAAAGCATATAATTTCAATAACAAGTATGAGCAAAAGAAAATATAAAAGACATGTGAAAAATAAACAATTCTATAACAAAGTACGAATTCTGAGGCGACTAACAATTGTGGTGAAATTTCGACAATTAGACATTATGTGGAACCTTTAGAGAAGATTATGGAGCCTGATGTATATATTGTCCCGTCTCGCTGGAAATGCTGAATGCAACTAAGCATAATAATGAATTACAATGTTGAAGAATTATTTGGCATAAATCGATTGTGAGATTTTTCCAATGTTATACAGCTGTAATAGGCAAGCAAATTTAAGGACATATTTTTTATTTATGTTTATTTATACATGTTTATTCTTTTCAATTCCTAGATGTTATCGCATGATAAAACGTTATGTGCAACAGAAGAAGAACTATTTTAAGCAGACAAGTCATTGGTGGGACTTGCCCAAGAAAATAAAACGAAAACGTTTTTTATTATTTATGTATATGTTAAAATGTTTAAGCAGCCTTGAAAACATTGTCTTTATTTACTAATTTTTACTTATGTGGAATCTTTGGCTTAGCCAATTAAAAAGATAAAAATACTGTAATACGCAATTTGTACGTTTTTAGCATTTTCAATATTATTTGTTTTATTCTTTAATGAAATATAGTATTCAAACAAACGTGTAGCTTCATCTTCTTATTAAACGTATAGATAAAACAGCTATATAGTTTTATCTATGAAAACTTCCAAATAAGCTAAAAAATTTAGTATTGAAAATCTGGTACTATTGACTCACTACCTCCAATGTCTATATTGACTCACTACCTCCATTGTCTATACTGACTTACTACCTCGAATGTCTATACTGAATCACTACCTCCAATGTCAACACATGGTTCCTCAGGAACTACTGACTTACTATTGACATACTAGTTCCATTGTCAGTACTGACTTTCGAATGACACGTTCATACAAAATGTCTATAGGAAATTACATTAGTTGTCTACAGTTTGTCAGTAGTACTGTTGACAATGTCAGTAGTAAGTCAGTATAGATTCACTATTGACATTTCCTACAGGGGCTTTATAAGAGCTTTCAAATGTTATCATTAACAATGAACAGTCTGTGTTGGCGCATCAACGAATACACATGCGTCTGTGTGGGTATGTACGCTTTGTTCGATTAATTGTTTACGAAACAGACATAAACAAAGAAACGAACTTTTACATGTGGATTTTTTTTATTTTGGTACTTTAAGAAAAAATACATTTTTAAATCATTTTTTATAAGGAAAATAAAATATTTTTTTATGCTCATAGAAAACACATTATATTTTAGTCCTATGCATTTTTTGTAGAATTTTTTAATTAGTTTCTTTAAAAAATAAGGATACACTCAGCTCTCGCCATCAAAATTACAGTGTGAGGAATACACCACAACTAGGTATAAAGTGTGTTGCAGAACAGCTTTAGGTGTGTTCGATACACGTGAGGTGCAGAGGTGAATACCAGAACATGCCCGATTGTTTATTGGATTCGCAGCCACATAATACCCACTAAGGTTATGACTTTTTGACATTTTTTCTCAAAAATGATTTCCTGTAGTGAGAATGAATGAACTTTTGCCTACTAATGCATAAAAACGCATTTATTCCACTTTATTATAAAAAGCGGTTCAGCACAAACCACTTTTTTTGAAAAAATACTATGAAATGAAAAAAAAAATGTTCTCAAAAAATTATTTCCTGTTACACGAATGAATTGCCTTTTGCCTGTTAATGACTAAAATAACTTTTATTTCACATAAATATTGAAAAAGGTTCCGCACAAACTAATTTTAATTTTTATGATATATGAAATAGTGTTATATATAATATAAATGATATATATGTAATAATACGACGATAAAATAGTGAGAAACCAACAGTGCCCCTATACCTTGTTTTCAGTTAAATATATATGTTTATAGTGACTTCAAAAAATGGTCAAAAGCTTTTTTTATCGAATCACTATATAATTAAGATTTTATGTAATCTTATGTAGAAACTCATCACGCTATGATACAAGGATATGAGGTTGTAAAAAAGTCATAGCCCTAATACTCACTTTTCGCAACATGTGGAGGCGACCGGTTGCACTCAGCGGTGTTTCCTCGAAGGGTGTTCCTAGCCAATTCTAATCTGAAGATCCCACAAAGGTATAATTCCTCGAAATGTTCTATTCACTGATAACCATTACACATTTTTGTTGGCTTTGGGACAATAAAAAACCAACACCATCAGCTTGGAGATGAAAAATTATTTTTATACCCCCAGCTTTATGGCAAAAAGAAACCAAATCACCTCCTGGAAATTTGGAGTCAATTCAGGCATGTCTGTCTGTCTGGCTAGAGCGCACGATAGATGCTGAACGGAAGAACTAATTTGGTCACTTATTGAACACCAAAAAAACACATTTCCTGAATTCTACCAATCTTTTTTACAGTATTTTGTTTTCATCTGAAAGGTCACACCCTGAGCTACTTTTGCAATTTTTTTATTGAAATATATTGCACAGTTTGCGATGCCCTCTATAGCTCAAAAAGAATAAACCGATCAGCATATATTTTTGTGGGACCATTAAGAACCTTAGATGTGTATAATATTCACACAAAAACATATGAAGATCGGGTCATCCTTTTTCAAGCTAAAGTGGTGGGTACCGCGTTCTATCACTATGATTTTTTTAACGCTTATATCTCAGCTAGTTTTTGCACGACCAACTCGAAATTTTCGCAACATAATCTAATGCAGCTGTACTTTAAAATGAGTCAACAAAATTTGTTTCGATTTTGTAAAATTTTTAAATGGACATAACACGCTTTTAAGCTAGGTAATCTTTAAAAGTTTATAAATTATGATTTAATTACCGCTTAATTTTCAGACAATCTAGAATCGAATGCCTGTCTTTTTGACTTGTTGGTGCACACGAAAAATCTAGAAAGGAGATGCCTAAATACGAAACATTTTGGAAACCCTAATATTTCTTCCAAACGTAGATAATGTTCTAAGAAGTGCTATATCGGTCTACTCCTTCTAATACCTCCCTACAACAATCCAACATACCTCATTTAAGTACAGTTATCAACAGAGAATGGTTTTCGATAAAACACGTCTAAACTTTGCCCACAATAATTTTCGATGATTTAATTCTTCACCCAAAACGTCAAAACTTTAGTTTATGGTGTATTTTTTTCGTTGGGAGAAGG
This sequence comes from Musca autumnalis, assembly GCF_047663935.1. Taxonomy (NCBI): domain Eukaryota; kingdom Metazoa; phylum Arthropoda; class Insecta; order Diptera; family Muscidae; genus Musca; species Musca autumnalis. The sequence continues at coordinate 111,634,549 of NW_027411977.1, read as the reverse complement.
CATTTCTTCCGATGTTTAATATCATTGCTATCCTAGGCTGAAACTCTAATGATCGTTAGTAATCTTAAAATACGTAGTACTAGTTCCTATTATTCGTTATTAGACCGCAACTTTTCAGCTTATATATTTCCCTCTAATATATAATTACTAAACGTGAACTATGTAATTGTGCCAATAACCGGTTAGACAAAACAATTACTTCACAAACTGTCAATTAATTACAAAGGTCTGAGAAAGTAAAATTGTGTTTTCAAATATTTTGCATTGAAACGTAGTTAGAACAGAGCTGGGTAATCTTTAAATGTTTATAAATTATGATTTAATTACCGTTTAACAGTATCGATAAGTTAATCAGACATGTTCGATATTTTTCACTTTCATTTTCAATAGAAATGTTCTGTTTATTTTTATCAGTTATTATTGTTCATTGATATTTTTGTAATCGTTTAGTCACAATTTAGTGTGTTCAATACAAAACCTGTCAATGAACACACCAAGTGACAGTCCGATTTGTGGACACGTGTTTGAAATGCTAATGCAAATGCGTTAATGCTATTGATTGCCATTCATTTCAACTTGAAGATCATTGATCTGTGAAGTTCATTGGGTGGTATAGAGGAAAGCAACATCAACTAATTTGATATGCAAGTTATATACATGCATACACACATATGTACATAATCAATGTAATTTATAATGCATAAATGCAATAAAACACAATGTTTTATAGTGCAAACAACTACATACATATTTATTGTATCCAGAGAAATTTCGTTACACTGTTCGACAATAAATAAAGGAAAATTAATATTATGTATTTAACATTAACTAATGTTTTAAAAAAATCGTTGGAGGCAGATAATGAAAATTTCATGTGGCGAGAAAATCTAATTTTTAAGTTATTAAAATTTACAACTCCAAGAAAAAGTCATTACAACTCCAAGAAAAGTCATCTATTAGCCACAGAATTGTTGGAGTCGAATGCTTGTATTTGCATATTCAGATATTCCTCTGTTTTATCGTTATCAAAAAACGGAAAATTAATGTTTATAAAATAACTAGCTAAACCCAATGCGCTTTGCAACCCCTACTAACATTAAATTTATGTACTCGTAATTGAACTTTAGTTAATAACACTGTACAACAAAATTGAAGTTTTTTTAAAATTCAATAAACCCCGCACAGATTATGAAAGAGGACGGAAAAAAAGAAGACACGTGTATCGGCGTTTTGAAAGTTTACGTCGAGAAGTAACCTAAATAGGCGTGGCAAGTTCCGCCCATTTCTACAGGTTTTGAAATATTCGACATCAGATTCCTTGGAATCCTTGCATTTTAGGTATAAAGTGTCTTTGGCAATATTACTGACAACAATGCGGGGTATCTTTTTGTGAAAAAATTAACCCTCGTGCGAGTCAATAAGGAGGTCTTTTTGGTCCATTTTTTCAAAAACGTTTAAAAAGTCCTTTAAAATGAGATCGTATCAGATCAAAATATTCCACAAAATTATTTGTCATAAAATTTTACTCTATGTCCCCGAATACACCAAAACTCTAAATCGTACCTAAACGTCAGGAATCTGCCAAAAGTAAAATCACGTTTTAGGGTTAATGTTGTACTTAATCTGAGTTTATTAAGTTTTGTCCCACAAAACTTCATTCTAGATAGAAGACGCCAAAGACAAAAATATTCTCCATCAAATTTCAATATAAGTCGTCGAATAAATGAAATATGTATTTACAATATATATCAAGGAAATATATACATCAATTTTGCCAACAAAACACCCAAATATTTTTTGAATAAATTAGTTTTGTTCTTTTTTTTGAGTTGATGCATGAACGTAACATGAAATTTAGTTTTAGACGAAAGTTGTTAAAAGAAGAAATATTCTACACAAAATTTCACTATAAGTCCCGGAACAAACTATATATCTAAATAAAATACTTTGTTAAGAAAATGACGTTACAAAATTAGATATTATAGGTAGAAATTATTTGCTAACCTTTAAGAATCTTAATTTAAATTTGTTCCATCCTTAGTCAAAATCTCCTAAAGTACTTCACTTTTTGGGGATGGTATCAAAAGAAGAAATGTTCCAAATCAAATTTCGTTATGAGTCTCTGAACAAAAGAAATTAGTAGCTATAATATTTAACATCTCCAGAAGCTTTCGCTTTTCATATATGTTTTAGGACCATATTCTACTGTTTTTATTCACGTTTTCGTTATCTGCGGTCACAAAATATATTTTATTGATGTTTTTTCATAATAAATTCTTTCAGAAGATTATGTGTGCTCGATCCCAACTGTTTTTAAAATATCTATGGTGAATATATGTAGGGAAAATATTGACAACCCAGATCGGACTTTGTAAAATTACGTATTTTAGTACTATAAACTAAAATAAAGTCATCAGGATAAGCCGTAGGTCCCTGATATTGCATGTGAAAATTCGGGGATAGTCTACGGCTATTGTTCAGTGAATATATATCTGACATACGGGTCCTACCATCCATGATTTTGGCATGGTCCTAAATGTGTAGGTCACTTTTACCAAGGTCTAAAGGACTCGAGTATTCCCATGTTCATGAGAATGATGCTCTTTCGGCTTTCCCAAAAAAACAACTAAAACAAACAAAAAAAAACGAAGGCACGCGCAAAGGGAATTTTTAAATTTCAACAACATACTCACAGGTAACTGTGGTGATGTTACTTCAACTCACAGAAATCGATGATTTCTTTGTTGAATCGTGCTGTCAGCTTGAAAATTTTTTGTGCTGGTGTTTTTTTTTTTGGGAAAGCCGAAAAGTGAGCGTCATTATCATTAACATGAGAATACTCGATGCATAAAGAGTTCAGGTTTTCACTAAAACAATCATCATTTCAAAAACTGAAAAGACAATTGATAATTCCCTTCGCCGGGATGAAATCATGATATTGGTAGAAAGATAATGATGAAGTTAAGCCAATGGGGGAATACTCCAGACTTAAGCAATCATATGATCGAATTTTAAACTAAAACAAAACAAACAAAAAAGAAAAAACACTATGAAATGAAAAAAAATCTCAAAAAATCATTTCCTGTTGCACGAATGATTGACCTTTTACCTATTAATGACTAAAAGGTTCCGCACAAACCACTTTTAATTTGTATGATATATAAAATAATATTATACATAATATAAAATGATATATGTATATGTAATAATACGACTATAAAATAATGAGAAACCAACGCTTATGTCATTTCGGGTATGTCGTGAGTCCCTATACCTTGTTTTCAGTTAAATATCTGCTTATATTGACTTCAAAAAATGGTCAAATGTTCTGAAAAATAAAAACTTTAAAAGAGTTTTGTGCGGAAGCTTTTCATATCGAATAACTTTTTAATTAAGATTTTATATAATCTTATCTAGAAACTCATCACGCTATGATACAGGGATATGAGGACGTGCTTACCACTACACCACGGTGGTTCCCTATCATAATATTTTATATTTGTAGCCATAGTCAATTCCTTCCCCAATATAACTACATGTCTACTACACTATGTGTTTCAAAAGACGTTTATAAGATGGATGCAGGTGACGAATCATGGAACTATGCGTATGAGCTCGAAAAATAGCAGCAATCACCAGAACATGCTCTAAAAGCGTTCATAAACCATGTTTTGGAGGTGTCTCAATCAAACCACTGTAAACAACCCAACACATGGTCGTATGTCAATATGTACGCTTCGGCTAAAAACTGTCAAAATTTCCAAACAAAAAATGCCAAATGACGCCTGGCGACACTACGTGTTGCCTAGGACAAATAGTTTTTTAGTGAACCTCGTATCAGGTGCAAACACAAGCAGAAGGAACAATGATGGATTTGTGACAGCGCCAACTGCTTCAAAGATCGCCGGTTCTAAACTTCTTCTAAACTTCCCTAAAAACAAGGTGCCTCCTCATGTCTTCAGTGGACCATCTACATAAGGAGACATAATTTATTCCAGTACAGTAACCATTGTGCATGATTCTGTTGCAGTACTTGTTCGGGTGCTACCGTAAGAGCCATCCTAATCACCATATGGTGGATATGATGGATAAGATCCCTCCAGGCATGTCAGGAGGTCTTAATGATTTAGAAAGAAAGGTCCAACGTCACAAGGGAAAACCTCTAGATCAATAAGCCTATCAAACAGGTTAAATAGCATAATGCCATCAACAACTATCGTGTGAATGCGGTCCTCGGAGAACATCCTCCATCTATCGCAGCTGAGGAGCGTCACAACAAGCCAGAGTAGTTTTGGCTCAAATACGATCGGGATGGTGCAGCCGTCTGAATTCCGTTGACACCGTGCAAAACATCTGCCTAGCATGCGGCAGAGGCCCGCATGACACACTGCACACTTTCAACTGCCCTGCCAAGCCCACTCAACTAGCTCCAGTAGGTCTGTGGTTACATCCCATCAAAGCAGCCACTTTCCTAGAGCTAGAGATAACCCTAAAGCCAGATTATGTATAAAAGCGAACATACATTCATATCAAATATTGTTACAACAACAAACCTACCAGTTGATAAAACTGTTCGGCCACCAATGTGCAACTACATCCTCAAACTCCGTGATATCTACATAGAGAAAGCACATCGAAGATGGATCTTAGAATCTGGATGCAGGATATCCAAAACAATCTCGTCTGTGTCTGTGTTCTCTCGTCGTAAAACGCTGTCCCTCCTCCTAGTTAGGAACGAAAACCACTGTGGGACTTACCACAGGTTACTGCAGAATGAGATATCTAACATCAAAATGGGATGACAGTGCCCAGCAAAAATTTGGATCCGGTAGTCATTACGTAACCCATTACAAAGTAATGTAAACAAGCTTCTTTTCCCATTTCAAGTAATCTGAAAAGTAATGGGATACTTCTTAAAAAAATTACAAGGCAAACCTACTTACTTTGCTCCTCACTAAGTAATGAGGACGGTGGCACAGTGAGTGTGTGTCCGACTATAAATCCTAGGGTTGTGTGTTCAACGCTCACTGTCGGCACGCGAGTTTTTTTTTAATTAAAAAATAACAGTTCGTGGTGCACATGTGTACTGCACATTAAAGTTCTTAAGCAACCCTTAATGTTCGTGTGCGTGGTATAGTGTGTAGTGTCTTTGGCTAGAAATCAGAGGGTTCGTGTGTTCAACTCGCACAGCAAGCGAAATAAAATAAAGTAAAATAAAAGTAAGAAGTGTGATGAAATTAAAAAAAATCTCTACACAACTGTTCTAAAAATATAATTTTTTTCAACTTACTTTTCAACTTCTAGTGGCCACAGAATAACTAGTTATTCTAGTGGTCATAAAATAACTACAAACTGAGTGCGACATGCCCTTGTAAAAATAATGGGGAAGAAAGGGGGTTTGCGAGTAGTTACGGCTGCCAAAAATCCCTTACAAAACCCATGATTTTGGGAGGACTTTTTTTGCTGGGTGGTACAGACTACTGTAGGCTATGTGAAAAGAGATAGATACTGTCGAACATCTACTTTGTAGGTGCCCCTGTTTGCATACACGAAAGCACCAAATGTTAGGTATATATGATATAGTTATCTCACCTTCCTATCAAATATATGTAGATCGTATTATCCTCTTCATTTTTGCCAAGCACCTATGATGGCTTGGCAAAGGAACCTAACTACTAAGTTTTCGTTCTATCTATATCCAGCACACCCATCGATAAACAATGGATGTCCATCCGCCTGTTGTAATCACTCTAGCATCCAGAAAAATAGAGATAGGACGCAGACATTTTTGGCAGGATGGGTCTTTTGTTTTGTTGCCAGGTCAAATTGGAAGCTATATCGGTCCACGTTTTAATATAGTCCCCATATAACGGTACCGCTTGATATAAGACATTTTAGCGTTCCTAGCCACATTTTCAGACCGAATTAGCTATAATTCCTAGAGGTAACAAAATTTATAATTGGAGACATAAGTCCTTGTTTTGGTATAGCCCCCATATAAAAGTACCACCCATTTAAGTTGTTTTGGCGTTCTTAGTCACATTTTCAGACCGAATTAACTGTAATTTGACATTTGTGGTTCCTAAAGGTTTGCTATAGACGTTTATAGCTACATTTCCACATCGAATTCGCTATTTAAAGATGGAATTTTGATCCTAGTGATCAAAAAACTTATCTTCCAAAACTGTGGACATAAGTCAAAGTTTTTGAATAGCCTCATAGAACTATACAGCCCCATTAGAGGTATTTTTCTGACCGAATTAGCTGGAATTTGGCATTTAAGGTTCGAAGTGGTTAAAAACAAGTAAGAAAGTATCAGTCAGCTGAGCCGAAAGAGATATACCTTCAGCCAGGTACCCGAAGAAAAAAAGTTAACACAATACTTCTTTAGGTTTTTTAGCTGTTGGGAAAATTTTCCAGGATGGAAAGGGCCGAAAAAACTACATGTTGCAACAAAATTCAGAATGATCCAAGACGAGTGTATTTTTTCCAAACTTTGGGTAGGGTGTACCCGTAGGAGTGATCCGATGTAGTACATATTCGGACCTAAAACAAATCTGTAGGAAATAATTTTTTTTTTCTTTATTAGTCCATGGATATTTTCCTTACAGACTATAAAATTAAAAATGTTGTACTTAATTTTCTGAATTTAAATATATTACAATTTTACTTTTCAATTTACAAAGTTTGAGCTAAATAGATTTCTCTCTTAAATGGTTATTTTACCCATTAGCCAGTTTAGGTGGTGCCGGTAGGATTTTCTGGACCTTTTTGGGTCATTATCTCAGGAAGTATGGACTTGCCCACGAAAAGAAATTACAACGTCGTAACAGGGGCCGCAAGTGCAACCTGCTGCATCACAAATTAATAAGATTAGAGAGGAGTTGTCAAACTATACTTTTTCCAATTGTTGTGTGGGAGGTACCCAAATGAGTGGACTGATATAGTCCATATTAGTAACCGATCTATGCCTGAAAGTAATATTACCAATAGCAAAGTTTGGCTCAATTCGGTTACCCCCTCCCTTCGGTTACTCATGCCCACAATCCAAAAAAAATTTTAACCATTGTGGGGAGGTACCGGAAGTAGTGGACCGATATGGTCTATCTTCGAACTTAAACTAAGTTTGGACAAAATATTGAAAGACCCAAAATTTGAAACAAATATGTTGATCCGTTCGAGAGTTATCGTGTGCTCCAACTACGGCACATGGTATTATATGGGTTGTTTGCAGTTTTTGTGCTGATTTCTGAGGATGTATGGACTTGCTTCTGAAAAAAATTATATCATCGTAATGGGGGTAGTGAATACAAGTGGCCGCAACAAAAATCAAAGCGATTCGAGAGCAAGACTAAAACTGCAGTTAACCAAAATTTTGTGTGGAGGTACCCGAAAGAGTGGACCAATAGGGTCCATAATGGAAGAAATGTCACGATGTGCAAAGTATGGACTAATTCGGTAACTCCCTTCAAGAGTTATCGTGCGGACAATTTTTCCGAACATTTTTTAACTTTTGTGGGGGAGGTACCTGAAGGAGTGGATCGATATGGCCCATCTTCGAAATTAAATCAAATCTGGACAAAATATTTCGATACCCAACATTTGAACCAAATCGATTGATCCGTTCGAGAGTTATCGTGCGCACCAGCCAGTCAGACAGACAGACGGACGGACATTGCTAGATCGACTCAAAATTGTCTCAAACGGATATCGTACAAACATACTTGGGGTCTAAAACCATTATTTCGATGAGGCACATTTTTGTTCGTATCAAAGTGTATATACCCTCTATAGCCTGAGGGTATAGAAATTGTGGACGGACTTTCGTAGGTCTCCCTTGTCCCTTATGGGATGTTTGTGGAACAATTAATTATTATGTTTTGGAATAGCTCCCATATAACGGTACCACCCGAGTTAAGGTGTTAATTTTTTTATTGTCTACATTTGCGGCCTAATTTGGCTGTAATTTGGCATATACGATTCCAAGTGGTGAACAAACTTCTCCGCTTAAAGTTGTCGACATAGGCCCACGTTGTGGTAGTTCCCATGAATGAAAAATAACGGTAATTCCCGATTTCAGTTACTATAAATTTTTTAGCAGACCGCATTAGCTAAACTTAGGTATTTGGGTTTCGAGGTAGTTAAAAAAAACATATCCATCTAAAATTGTGGGTATTTGTATTTCCCAACAGAAACAAAGAAAGAGTTTAAGGCCATGTTTACACTATACAACACTGAAAATGCAAACAACTTCTAGTATGGATTTTTTGAAAGTACATATTTAGACTACAAAAACCCTAGTTGGGTTTTGTCCTGTCAGATCTAGTTCGGATTTTATGGGCTCATCTAAACCGGGCTAAACCTACACTTTTTTGCATTTATCAGGCCTTTATCTCAGAAACGAATAGGAATTTGGCCTTGCTGTCTTTAGCAATATTGTAACCCTAAACTAGTAGAACTTATCTTTTGAAAAAACCACATAAGAAAAACTCCATCAAGGGCATCAAAATCTATAAAATATAGAAAATTTTACATAATTGCTGAAATTCTGGTCAGTATCGGCTAAACTATTGGGAGTTGAACCAAGTAAACTGTTGCAAAAATCTTCCAAATAAAGTTCTCAACAATTCTTTAGAACATTCTGAAACTCTAAAATGCTTACTTCATGTTGTTTCAGCGGTATTTTGAATCATATCTTTTACAACGCGTATTTCAAACACATTTCACACCAACAGTTTATTCTCGCATTGCGGATTTCACCGCATCATTGACATCTTTATTAAATCGTCGTTGATAAATATACTGAAAACAACGTGATAGAGGTATTTTACAACAATGGCATGTTCTGAAGAGTTGTGTATTACATTCCAGAGAATGTTTTTCCAAAAATTAACGGTTTTGGAGATACGGTGCGAAATGTACAAAAATTGTGAAATTTTTGCATATATTTTGAAATTTGAGGCAATATATGTAGTTTTTCGAGTTCATTATTTCTCCAAATATTTTATTCTTGTCCTTATCTACAAATTTGCTTCAGAGGTCAGAAGAAGATTAGCATTGGTTTCAGAGATATAGCCCCGAATTTCTTTAAAAACTCAATATTTAACCATCTTTAGATGTGGCCATAAAATCAGAGCTGGATCTGACACAACAAAACCCAACTAGGGGTTTTTGTCGTTTGGGTCTGTACTTTCAAAAAATCATCCGTTCGAATTGTGTTTATAATCGTACTATAAAGCTTTTTACTTGTTTAACCCACATAGAACAAGATTTTTTGCGTGAAAACTTAAAATTTTATATGAAAATTATATTTATAAGGCTTTTTAAGCATTTTTTAGAAAATATTTTTTTCTCTAAAACGTAAAGTTTTCCTGTAATCGGGCCTTCTTTTAAATATGCCGAATACTTGGAAGAGTAATATCTGTGTATTCTTACATGACAATCCCTTAATTGTTGATGTAGAACATACTCTTACTATATTCCTAACAAATCCCTGACTTTATATGAATGTAACATTAGGTCTGTACAATAACCCAAAAATTTTTACAAAATCGTACAAAATTTTACTGAATGCTGTCCGATAACAAAATTATCCAGCAAAAGATAGCGATTTTGAGAGATTTTTGTGACTTAGAACCTGCAATTTTTTTCTTGGAAAATTAGTCCCGTAAAAATTTGTAAGTTCGGCCAGCTGACTTTTTATCAGCTGTTCAATGTAAACAACTTGAAATGTTAACATTTTTGACAAGAAAATTTTACAATTTTACATTTTTGTCTAAAACGTAAAGTTTCCTGTAATCGGGCCTTCTTTTAAAAATGTCGAAAACTTGGAAGGGTAATATCTGTGTATTCTTACATGACAATCCCTTAATTGTTGATGTAGAACATACTCTTACTATATTCCTAACAAATCCCTGACTTTATATGAATGTAACATTAGGTCTGTACGATAACCCAAAAATTTGTACAAATTCGTACAAATTTTTACTGAATGATGTTCGATAACAAAATTATCCAGCAAAAGAGAGCGATTTGAGCGATTTTTTGGGACGGAGAACTGCAAATTTTTGCTGGGAAAATTTGTCCCGTAAAACTGTTTAAGTTCGGCCAGCTGACTTTTTATCAGCTGTTCAATGTAAACAACTTGAATTTCACAATTTTACATTTTTTAGATTTTAAAGCGTTGGTCGATAACTTTCTGCAATTTTTCTTGCTTGAGAGAGTAAAATTCACTGAGAGAAGTTGCTGGAACTTGCTGACTAATTATTGTGGGAAAAAATTTTTAACGCATGTTTAAATTTTTCATAAAAAGTCGAAAATTACAAAAAGTCGATTTTTCTTAATTTCTTGCGTTTAGGTCAATTGCATGGAAATGCATGGACCCAATAAAGCTTTATTAATGTGGAATGATAGATAATAGGCAATACTATAACAAAATGTAAAAAGCCACACAAAAATATGTGAAAATATCCGAGTTTTACGTCAATTTTGCCAACCAGTTTTTGTGACGTTTAAACGATCAGTGGCTTTAAGTGGGTTAATAATTAAATAAACGTTGAAGCAATCCATATTTCAATAATTACACTTTCATGCCCTCTACATTTCAATAGTAACAATTTTCATAGTTTTGTACCTTTGTCATTGTGAGTTTGTAAATATTCCATTTTCCCATTGTGATGGATTCATTGTATTTTAAAGTTAACTGACAGAATGCAACCATGTAAATAATTTATTCTACTACTCTTGTAAATAAACTCATTAATTACTACTTTCGATATACCATTTTATGCAACTGTAAACTATTACTAATATATTTACGCCCTAATATTTCTTCTCACGATTAGTACTTAAGCTAGAACAAAATTCAATAAAATCGCTCAGTTTGTGATCTACATTCTAACGCGTTACATAACCATCAGATAAGATCACAAAGAGTGGTCTCCATTCTAACACGTTATGTAACTATCAGATAAGATCACAATGAGACAACTTGTCCGTCCGGCAGTATACATAAATCCTTGCTTGTGTTTTCATATACAATCAGACACCAGAGATTGTTATAATGGCGCCCAACTCGTGGCCATGTATCGCGACCACACCAACCATAATCTGTGAGTAATAGCCGAGGACAACAACAACAAAACCAATAGCACAGCGTAATTCTTGGAACGACCAGTTGCCGCATTCGTATCCAATGATGACCCACAAGAAGAAAATGCCTGGTGGAAAAGAAGCTTGATGAATCAACAACTATGTACGATGTATGAGTTTTACTCCAGGGTGAGGTAAACATACATCCACCTCTGCTGTCAGTTATTCATCTTTACTCCTGCAAAATGAACCGCGAACCATGTTGAGAAAAAGAAGGTTGATGAATCACCAACAATGTACGTGTACGATGCAGTTTTACTCCAGGGGGAGGCAAAATACATCCACCTCTACCGTTAGTTAGTCACCTTTACTCCAGGGGGAGGTTCCGCAGAAAGTCTTCAACGCCATCTTTATGCAATTACTACAGTCTTATTGGTACAATAGCAGTTTCAACATCCGATTGTTCCTGATGCAGTCCATCCTAAGCAGAAGCAACAATCCTGATGCTGGTTACTATAGAAGTTCAACAATCCGTAATTTCTGATACTTCATCGCGACGCTTTCAGCATCAGAGGGGGAGACTGAAGCAATCCATTTTTCAATAATTACACTTTCATGCCCTCTACATTTCAATAGTAAACATTTTCATAGTTTTGTACCTTTATCATTGTGAGTTTGTAAATATTCCATTTTCCCATTGTGATGGATTCATTGTATTTTGAAGTTAACTGACAGAATGCAACCATGTAAATAATTTATTCTACTACTCTTGTAAATCAACTCATTAATTACTACTTTCGATATTCCATTTTATGCAACTGTAAACTATTATTAATATATTTACGCCCTACTATTTCTATTTCTTCTCACGATTAGTACTTAAGCTAGAACAAAATTCATAACCATCAGATAAGATCGCAAGGGGTGAACTCCATTCTAACACGTTATGGTAACAATCAGATAAGATCACAATGAGACAAAGTGCTCCTCCGGCAGTCAACAACAACCCTCGTCTGTGTTTTCCTGTACAATCTACACCAGATTGTTATAACGTTATTTTAGTCATAAATAGGCAAAAGTTCATTCATTCATATGTATTCTTATTGCCGCCATCATCTTTGATTGAACAAGTATATCACGCAATAGTCTGTTGAGAAATTACCTTCCTAATTTGTATTCCTGTAATTGTCGGCTGACATCATAAGATTTGAAATAATAATGAAATATAAAAAATAAAAACAATTAAATATTGTTGCTTGTCATATAACTTGTTCTACTGACTAATTGTTGGCAATTTGCACATTTAAATAATAGTTTATAAATAATTGCTTGAGAAAATGAATTTATATAAATAACGACAAGAACTTGCCATTTGTTTAATTGCTCTACTTTGTTTTGTTCTCATTTTTTAAGAAAGAATGGACACAAAATAGTTTATTGACAATAAACTTAGAAGATTTCATACTATTGTGATTTGAGTTTCTTTGTTTGCAAATGCACATTCTACCGGTTGTTGACAAAATATTTAAACAATACATACGTCTAATATTTGTATAGCAAATTTAAAAAAACGTGTTTTATTTAATATTTTTAAACAAATTTAATTCATTATAATACAATCGTATCCATTATTGTTTAGAATTTTTAAGACTTTGCAAATTACAAATTATTCCCATAGTTCCCCAGAAGTGGCAGCGCTTAAAAAAGTAGTAAAGTGTTCCATCATTTTCACCAGCCATGCACGCGCCTTTACGAAAACTTTAAACACAACTCTCTTTCCCATACAATTGCCAAGAAGATAGCATGCTCTTCGTGTGCATCTCTGATTTTCACACATTAAACAAATGCTGCTATTGTTTTCCCAAGTGGGAATTTTTTTTTTAATTTCAACAGATTTATATACCCAAGCAATTGTGAATGAAAATATTTGTTATTCGCTCTCGGCTTTAGAAAAAAAATAAATAAATAAAAACACACCTTTGTGGTTAATTTACATTAAAAGTTCAACAACTGTCTTCTGACGTCAGTTTCAATTTAAAGCCATTGGTAGGTAGCCAGTCAGCCAATTGTTTTAACCTCCTACTAATTTCAACTGACAAATCAATCAATAGCTACATGCTTGCGGCGGGCTATGCGGTCAGCATGGCTCGTGACACTAATAATTCAATGCAAATTATTTAACTTTGTAAATTAATTAATCATGTTTGAAGATTGTGAGAAGTTGATAATGTCGTAAGAAAAATTAACTCTTAACGCTTAGTAGCGACATAATAATAAACAAATAATATTAGTAATACTGATGATAATAATTTAGCTGTATGTCTCCGATGACAAATGATAAACTCAATATGATGTTGTGTTTTTGCATGTTTGGGCCTTTAGTTTCAATTTAGTTTTTTTTATTTTCAATATAAATGATATTAGGAAGGTACTAATTTGAAAGCAAGTAATTTGTATTAGTCACGATCATAAGATATTTAGCCACACTGAAAACAGAGTTTTTGACCACAACCTTTAAAGATTTTGATGAATCATTTTAACTCGAAAGTATGATTTTGCCCAAAATTATATAATCAATGTCAAAATAATTTATTTTAAACAAAAATAAGACTGAATATTTTTTTAGATAAGTATTTTTTAGATAGGTATGCAGATTGTTAACGACTTTGATTTCGTTCATTTGAATATTTTAAATTAAAACTGGAATTTGGTTTTAATTTAAAATATCCATATTATCTGCGCAAATAGACTTAGTAAAAAATCACGATTTCCTCAAACATACAAGAAGAAACCATATGTATATGGGAAGTTCCGAGTGAAATCGGTCTCTTTGGGAAAAATAACCAAAAGTACTTATCATATCAAAGAGGGCAGGCTGGGATTAGAACCTGGATCTCCAACAACCAAGTGACACGGTTGCCGGCGTCTTAGCGTTGTAAGCCACCATCAACTTGTCAAAGCTTCCGATGACAAATATTGATGATCAAATCTGCTGATAGAGAAGGACAAATGCAAATAAAGGTGGAAAAATTCTGTCATAGTTTTTGTAAACAAGCTTTGAAAAATATTGTTGTCAGCCAAGTCGGACTGTAGGAAAAGTATGGAATTAAATAACTGACATTAAAATAAATAAATAATTTTCAAATATAAAATTTTCGAATGATTTGTGGTATAAATGCTGATTTCCAAGCTTAGCCTTCGTTCACCCACTAAAATAACATTCTTATATGCCTGATGATCGGACTTAACCACCCGTGATACGTATCGGTGGATTCCTAATGTGTCAATGTACCTCTTGGGTCATAACAGCTCGACTCGAAAGAGAATTAATTCAAATATCACTATAAAATGACCTTCACCTTAATAAGGCCAACCATAAAAGATTATAATTAATTTAATTAATCGAGCTATATGACCTAAATAATATCGTTCTAAGCAAGACCACAACGAACACCATCGGTATACATTTACAAACGATCTTAGAACAGTGCCTTAACTGCACATAGGCACAAACGTTGAAATTTTGTGGGAGAAGTACCCTAAGAAGAGGACCTATATGGGACAATTTAGAAGTTAAACTGAATTTTGACAAAATATTAGGAGATCTAAAGTTTGGACCAAATTGGTTGATCGTTTCGGGAGTTATCGTGCTCTACATCCACTACCCACCCAGCAAAATGTCCGATGCCAAAGATTCCATTCAATCATAGGTGAAAGTGATCTGGCATGTCATCTTTTTAGCATCTTCATTGATGAATTTTATATGAGCGTAGACCCCAAAAGATGCTATTCATTTTTGGATCCAAAGCATGTCATTTTCACCAATGCATTGGCATGTCATTTCCACCAATGCTTTGGCATGTCATTTTCACCAACCCTTTGCAATGACATTGTGGTGACATTAGAGTGGTTGTGATTTCGAGTCTCCGACAACATCAAGCCTATTGTAAATTATTATTCTTATATATTTAGAAAAATGTGTATAAATAAAAACACAAAATTCATCTCAATTGGATCGAATGAATGGGTTCAAATGCTGATGAAAAGATCGGATCTTTACGAATTCCTTTGCATGGTTTCAAATGCTAATGAAAAGATCGGATTTTTCACGACTTCGTTTGAACCAATGCAAAAGATGACATGAAATCACGTTATCGCATGGAACCCCTTCCTTCAAATTTTGATGGGTACATATGGTGACACAGGAGTTTTTTACCCATTTCAGGCTGTTTTCTAAAGAAGTATGGACTTGCCTCTGAAAAAAAAAACCTTTACCGTCGTAATGAAGGTAGCGAATACAAATCGCTTCAACAAAAATCAAAGTGATTCGAGAGCAGGTCTTAAAGTGAATTAATCCGAAATTGTGTGTTAGAGGTACCAGAAGGAGTAGACAAATATACTCCATATTCGAACCTGATCTATATCTGGTAGATATATTAGGATGTGCAAAGTATGAATTACATCGGTCACTCCCTTCAAGAGTTATCGTGCCCACAATTTTTCCGACCATTTTTGAACTTTTGTGGAGGAGGTATCTGAAACAGTGGACCGATATGGCTTTTCTTCGAACTTAAACTAAGTTTGAACAAAATATAACGAAGGCCAAATTTTGGACCGAATCGGCAAAACCCTTTGAGAGTTATTTTGCGCTCTAACCTCTACACACGGTGTCACAGGGGCTTTTAGCAACTTTCAGGCTATTTTCTCAGGAAGTATGGACTTGCCCCTGATGAAAATTGTACCGTCGTATGGGGGAAAGTGAATACAGGTTGCTTAAGCATAAGGAAGGAAGGAATCGACCGATTAAGCCCATATTATAACGTTATTTAAGTCTGGTAGAAATTTCACGATGTGCAAAGTATGGATCAAATCGGTTACTCCCTTCATGTGTTATCGTGCGGCGCACAAACTTTCCGAACATTTTCGAACTTTTGTGGGGTTAGTTCCGGAAGGAGTGGACATAACCAATCTTCGAACTTAAACCCGTTAGCATAAATGCTGAGGCTATAAAGATTAAATTTTTGATATCTCATACGACATATGCAAACAGCGCACTATGGTTGCAAATGCGAATTCTTTGTCATTCTTCTTCTTCTATTGTTCGCAGTTTTAAAGTAAACACTCCAAAACCACAAAAACAATGTTTGGTTGTTCCAAATGTACATTTACCGTTAAACGAGAAGTGGTCAAAATTGAGACTGGTTTGTTAATAGAGTGGTGTGTGTAGTATTTTGTGATATATAATTTCTGTGGCAATAAAATCGCACCAAGAGAAC
This sequence comes from Musca autumnalis, assembly GCF_047663935.1. Taxonomy (NCBI): domain Eukaryota; kingdom Metazoa; phylum Arthropoda; class Insecta; order Diptera; family Muscidae; genus Musca; species Musca autumnalis. The sequence continues at coordinate 111,618,182 of NW_027411977.1, read as the reverse complement.
TAAACAGAGCAAGGTCAAATATGAAAAAGAAAGATACAAGAATGAACATAGTTTAGTTTTCTAAAACGAAGAACGAAAGAATGTTATCAACACATTCCTGAAAGCTCCTTAAATTATTTATTTTTTAATGTCAAAAACTTTTTTTGATCTGTGTACATGAATAAAAAATCATTTCAAGTTGCGTTTCATTGCAATAAATTACACATATTTTTTCAAGCTACATCATACTCGGAAATATTTGATTTTGGCTGATAAAAATTTTATTTAAAATTTGCAATTTGTCTTCTGAGTGATCAGAAAATCTCTATACCAAAATTGTTAAAGTACATCCAGGTTTGGATATACCCTCTAATAATAACACTTTGCAACAAAATTCATTTTTTTTTTCAAAATGATGGGAAAAACCGAGCAGATTATTAAAGTAGAGCTAAAAATATGAGACACTTGTAGCGGCGTTTTAAAAGTTAACATCAAAAAGTAACCAAAGAAGGCGGGGCAAGTTCCGCATATTTCTAGTTTTTTTTTTTTGAAATATTCGAGATAAGATATCTTGAATCCTTGCATTTTAGGTATATAGTGTCTTTGGCAACTTTGTTGAGGGGAACCTCAATCCTTTAAAATGTGATCATATCAAATCCAAATATTCTACGAAATTGTTCACCATACAATTTTACTATAGTTACTCAGAATACACCAAATCTGTAAAACCTTTCTAATCGCCAGGAATCTCTAAAAATGAACCAGTAAGGAAAGGATCAAAGTCGGGCGGAGCCGACTATATGATACCCTACACCACTGTGAATATGTAAAATATAAATCGGAGCTATATCCAGATCTTAACCGATTTTGATATAATTTGGCACATTTATTTCCAGACCGAATTCAGTCACACATTCCAAATATCATTGAAATCGGACTTATATATCGTGTTTGGAGCAGAAAATACGTGAAATCGGCCGAAAATATATATGGGAGCTATATCCAAATCGGAACCGATTTCGATATAATTCGGCACACTTATTTCTAGACTGAATTCAGTCAAACATTCCAAATTTCATCAAAATCGGACGTATATAGCGTGTTTGGTGCACCAAATACGTGAAATCGGGCGAACATATATATGGGAGCTATATCCAAATCTGAACCGACTTCGATATAATTTGGCTCATTTATTTCTAGACTGAATTCAGTCACACATTCCAAATTTCATCGAAATCGGACATATATAACGTGTGTGGTACAGGAAATACGTGAAATCGGCCGAAAATATATATGGGAGCTATATCCAAATCTGAACCGATTTCTATATAATTTGGCACATTTATTTCTAGACTGAATTCGGTCACACATTCCACATTTCATCGAAATCGGAAAAATATATCGTGTTTGGTACAGAAAATACGTGAAATCGGCCGAAAATATATATGGGAGCTATATCCAAATCTGAACCGATTTCTATATAATTTGGCACATTTATTTCTAGACTGAATTCGGTCACTCATTCCACATTTCATCGAAATCGGAAAAATATATCGTGTTTGGTACATAAAATACGTGAAATCGGCTGAAAATATATATGGGAGCTATATCCAAATCGGAACCGATTTCGATATAATTCGGCACACTTATTTCTAGACTGAATTCAGTCAAACATTCCAAATTTCATCAAAATCGGACGTATATAGCGTGTTTGGTGCACCAAATACGTGAAATCGGGCGAACATATATATGGGAGCTATATCCAAATCTGAACCGACTTCGATATAATTTGGCTCATTTATTTCTAGACTGAATTCAGTCACACATTCCAAATTTCATCGAAATCGGACATATATAGCGTGTGTGGTACAGGAAATACGTGAAATCGGCCGAAAATATATATGGGAGCTATATCCAAATCTGAACCGATTTTCACCAAAAGCAATAGCGTTCTTCCTATGGCTTAAAAAGTTGTAGTCCCCAATTTTTAGCTGAATCGGACAAAAAGTGCGACCTGTATGTTGCGAACAAAAATACATGGACAGACGGACAGACAGACAGACAGACGGACGGACACGCATAAATCGACTCAGAAAGTGATTATATGTATATCCCCAAAAGGAACTGTGGGTCTATTTCGTTTCCTTTTGTATGTTACATACAAATGCACAAAGACATAATACCCCTTACCACTGTGTGGTGTAGGGTATAAAAAACACGTTTTAGGGTTAAAGTCGGACTTCATCTGAATTTATTCAAAACTGACCCACAAAATATAATTTTCGTGAGATGTCATCAAAACCAAATATGTTCTTTGTCAAATTTCACTATTGGTCACCAAAGAAAAGAAATGTCCATTTACATTATATATCATGAAAATATCAGTATCAAGTTTTCTGAAAAAACATGAAATGATTTTCAAATTTTTTGATGCATTTTGTTCCTTCTTTTTTCAAGTTGATAGGTGAAAGTAATATGAAACTTGGTTCTATGTGAAAACTGTCAACAGAAGACAAATTCTGCACAAAATTTCATTGTGAGTTTCAGAATAAACGATACATCTAGGTATACTATTTCCTTAAGAAAATTAGATTACAAATTTGTATTTTTTAGCATGAAAGTATGTTTTAATTTTGGACTCTTAATTTTACATAATTCTATGCTGGATCAAAATCTAACAAAATCCTTACATTTTTGGGGATATTGTTAAAAGAAGAAATTTTCCAAATCAAATTTCACTACGAGTCTCCGAATAAAATAAATCTGTAACCATAACTTATACCAAGGCATATTTACATATATAAGGTAAATGCATGAATTACAACAACTAACAAATTTACAAAAACAACATTGTTGTTATTGAAAATGTAATGTCAAAGAAAATATTGAATAATGGGGTCGTTCTTAAAACTGTCTCAGGAAAAACATAAATACATTTTGAAAGTCCATTTTGTTTTTCAAAAAAGTCAGGCTTAATCCCATAGTCGTTGTTTTAATATTTTATTAAAACAACTTTAATTTATTAGTGGGAAAAAATTGGCGATGTTTACCAAGGGGTAAGGCAGGGAATACTATAGTTTCAGATCTCGCCACAGATCTTCATCAGTTCCCTTATTTCTTGTTTTTCAACAAGAAACTTTTTATACCCAAATGTCAATAGCTAGCTCAAATAGATACGTGCGCAAAGAAACACTCTGATCGAGAATTTCTTTGGCACTACCTAAACTCTAGGAACTTCACTTACAAACAAGCCTGACTATTTTGAAAAACAAAATAGAAGTCGTCATCCCAAACAAAAAACGCCAACCCTCCTAATTTTGAAAGTCCTCTAAAATAGAACAAATTTGAATCAAAATGTATATATAAAGCATTCAGAACTGTCGTAGGTCATTTTATTACATGTTTAGGATGAAAAGAACTATTTTATGGTAGCAAATTTCGAAGTTTTGAAATTTCATGAGTAGAAATTTAGAAATTTCATGAGTAGACCCTATTACATTTTAAAAACCAAATTTACAAAAAAAAGTAAAAATACAGCTGATTGTCACTACTACCTTAAATAAATGTGTCTTGACTTATAAAATTTTTATCAGGCGACTTTAATCCTAAAACGTGTTTTTTTTTGTTAGAGATTCCTGGCGACTAGATAAGATTTACAAATTTGGTGTATTCTGTGACCTATATTAAAAATTTATGACGAACAATTTTGTGGAACATTTGGATTTGATATGATCACATTTTATAGGAGTTTTTAAAAGATTTCGAAATAGGACCAAAAAGACCGCATTAGGGTTTAAATTTTTAACAAAAATATTCCCCACATCCTTCTCAGCAAAGCTGCCATAAACACTATATACCTAAAATGCAAAGATTCAAAGAAATCTTAACTCGAATGTTTTGAAAAAAAAAACTTGAAATGGGCGGAACTTGCCCCGCCCCCCTTGGTTACTTTCCGATGTAAACTTTAAAGACGCCAATACACGTGTCTCATATTTTTATCTCTACTTTCATAATCTACTCAGTTTTCCTTGTCACTGTTTTATTGTCGCACAGTGTAATTTAAACATTCGTCTAGAGAATAGGTCTTTGGGTCCTTTTGATACCCTCAGCATTTATGCTAACGAGGGTATATACACTTTCATACGGGCAAAATGTGCCTCATCGAAATAATGGTTTTAGACCCCAAGTATGTTTGGAAGAAATGTGTTTCACACAAGTTGGAATCGATTTAGCGATGTCCGTAAGTCTGTCTGTCTGGCTGGCAGGTGCGCACGATAACTCTCAAACGGATGAGCCGATTTGGTCCAAAATTTGGCTATCGTAATATTTTATCCAAACTTAGTTTAAGTTCGAAGATGGGCCATATCGGTCTACTCCTTCAGGTACCTCCCCACAAAAGTTCGAAAATGTTCGGAAAATTTGTGCGGACGATAACTCTTGAAGGGAGTAACCGATTTGGCCATACTTTGCACATCGAGAAATGTGTACCAGACTTAGATAAGGTTTCAATATGGGCTCAATCGGTCTACTCCTTCGGGTACCTCCCACACAAAATTTCGAAAAAGTTCAGTTTAGGGCCTGCAACTTCTATTCACTGCCCCCATACGACGGTACAAGTTTCATCAGGGGCATGTCCATACTACTTGAGAAAATAGCCAGAAAATAAACAACTTTTTAGAACATATGAAGATTCTAGGAACGATTCTTCAAGCTCAAAATTCGATTATTTTAGATCATAAATAAATACCAAACCTTTCAAATTTCCTTGAGTTTTTAACAGTTTGTTATTTCCAAACCTGAGCAGGGGGAATGTTAAAAATAATTTAATTGTTCTTGAATTTCAGCCCTGAGAATCATTCCTAGAATCATATGTTCTAGAAAGTTGTTTATTGAAATCTTAGGTAAATTTTTGTAGTTGACGGTATCCTTATTTTTTGGGCGGTTGGGTATCTTTGGACCAGAATTGGAGAAAAAAAGTGTAAAAATTGAATATTTTCAAATATTTTCAGTGATGTCTTTGCTACATTATTGCAGTTGGTTGTTTTCTTGAATATTGAACGGTTTAGTATCTGTGGATCAGAACCAGAGAAAACAGGATAAAAATCCCATTTGCTTTGTTATTTTGACCTTTAAGAACCGTCTATACAGAGTTCATATGTTCTAGAAAGATGTTTATTGGGATCTGAGGTACATTTTTGTAGTTGGTTGTTTGCCTCAAATTTGATCGGTTTGATAGCTGCAGACCAAAATTTTTAAAAGAAATTTGACCTTGGCAATTTTAACCTTGCAGATGAAGTTTGATGGATTATATGTGTTCACAATTTTTGTTCCTTAAGACAAGACCTACAACTTTGCCTCTGAGATGAATTCAAAACTCCTAACGGTTTGGAAGATATAGCCTTGAAAATTGACCCCTTTTTACATCAAAGCCTCAAACCTTTGGAGGCCTTCAACCGCGAAAGTTGATGAGATAGCGAAAAACGGCGAGACACTATTTTTCTTCTATTTTTTGTTCTTCTATCACGCTGCGGTATCAGAATATGGTTAATAATTTTCGTGTTGCACAGTGTAATTGACCAGCAGGAGAAGGATCAAAGTCGGCACAGGCCGACTATATGATAACCTACACCACAACGATTTCAATATAATTTGCGAAATTTTTTCTAGAACAAATTGCGTCACATTTTCGAAACTTTGTCAAAATGTCTACCCAATATGTATATGGGAGCAACATCCACATTATTCGGCAAGCTTTTTTTAAGACAAAATTTCCCGACAAATTCAAATTTAATCAAAATTGGAGATACGTAGCGAGGGTGGTGCACCTAATACCTAAAATCGGACGAAAAAATATATGGGAGCTATATCCAAATCTGAAAATATTTCAATATAATTTGGCTTTTTTTTGTCTGAATTCCAAATTTCACTAACATTGCACTTACATACATAGCGTGATTGATGCACCTAATATCTCAAACCGGGCGAAAATATATATGAGAGATATATTAAAAACTAAACCTATTTTCATCAAAAGCAATAGCGTTCTTCCTATGGGTAAAAAAATTATCTTTCAATTTTCATCTAAATCGGACAATAAAGGACACCTGTACGCTGTGAACGGACAGAGAACTATCTGCAGCTTTGAATGACTACCAAAAGCTCTCAAAAAAAAAAGATAAACCTCCCATCAACAATGCCCGAAGCAATCAGTGCAGTGAGCGTGCGAGCAAAGATATGCAAGACTTATAAGACTCCTGCCGTAACAAGGACAAAATGCCACTGAGGTTAATCCTTTCCAATGAATATTTAACACAGCGTCAGGCAAGAGAGCGCACATGTGCTCTCAGTAAACGGTTCTCTCTCCACACACAATTTAACTAATTGCAAAAGTTTGCACTCCCTCAATGACACCCACAAAAGAATGCAATAGAAATAGATGGTGCCTATCGCTCTATTTGCTCTGAAATAAAAATTGATGAATATTACAGCTATTCTTTTAGATAAATTCACCACAAAACTTCAAAATATATGCCTTTAAGACCTGTTTAGGCCGCTTCTTCTACAAATATTAAGTCTTTCAACTTCCAAATTTACCCACACACATGTTTTGTTTAATTTCCTTAATGGAAAATTAGCATTTCAATTAAATTCCTGACCACAATTTTGCAGATACATAAAAAACTGATATCACATTAACATTAAAACCATTTTCAAAATAAAATCAACGAAAAATTTGATATAAATAAAACATTTTGTTAAAATACTTTTGATGTTTTTTTGTTTCTTTTCCAATACAAACTCAACACAACAACAATAACAAAAAGATGATCACTTAATTGATATTCAACCGGTTGTTTAACTTTTTAATTTAATTAATTAAAATGAGTTTATTTCTATTGTTGGTATAATGAAGTAATCAAAGCTGGTTTATTGAATTTATATAATATATTTGGCAGAGAAGAAGAACAACAACGGCAACAAAATAACACAGGGTTTTTTTTAGATACCCATTTTTTAATTTTTTTAAACACAGTTTTTAGAATTTATTTTTTAACACATACCTTGTCGAAAATTACGTTGTGGTAGTACCGGCACTGTTATGCACGCCAGAACAATTAACACCGCAACGTAGCCGCCGCTGAATACTCTCATGATGTTTAATTATTTTTTGTTATTTCCCACTTCTATTTTATTAAGAAGAAGGAATCTTAAATTGTATTTTATTGATTTTTAAACTTAGAAGTGTTAATTGGCACAACAACAACTACACGAATACACTGTGTTTCCTTTTTTTTATATAAAAACCGGTATAGAATAAATAGACTTATTTAGAAAAATAATTCTTATATATTTTTTTGTTTAATTATTTTTAAAATTATTTTTTTGGCGTAAATATTCCAAATATAAATTATTAGCATTCAATTTCCTTTCCTATTTAACTTTTTTCCGTGCCGCCACTTTTGCTTGTGTACGAGTACGCGTTTATTTTGATACTGAACTTGAGTTTCTTAAGTCGTGTCTAGAAGAAGCGTTATTCGTACTAACGTGTTTTATAGCTTTGGAAGTTGTTCAGTTTTTTCTTTCGTTTTTTTAGTTTGGTTTTTGTCTCATGTATCTGACCAATGAACAGGTTGCTATTTTTTACAACAACAACACTAACAGAACAGTCATGTCTACACCGCCTGACTAAAATAAATGCAAAACTAGAAATATTGAACACACTTTCGATGAATCGGGAGCAGATGGATAATATCATATGTTATAGATGCCAATCGGAATTATTCAAATGTTCAATTGATTGAAAGTTGATTTATGTACCTTTTGCCTAATGAATAAAAAAGGTATATCCACTTTGATACTATAGAAAATTTTTCGATAGTTAGAAACAAATCCGTTTCAGATAATTGACTAAGTCATGTCCGTCCGTTTCTCCGTAACTCTCGAACGGAGAAACTGATTTAATCTAAACTTTGTATAGCCTTATATATACGAGGGGCACTAGAAAACTTTCTGGCCTAGGCAACACGCAGTATCGCCAGGCGTCATTTTAAATTTTTTTGGATTGTTTGACACTTTTTAGCCTAAGCGTACTCCGTTTGACATACGACCCTTAGGTTATGACTTTTTTCATCAAAAATGACATTTTTTTCTCAAAAATTATTTCCTGTAGATAGAATTAATGAACTTTTGCCTATTAATGCCTAAAATAACATACATTCCAATTTATTTTAAAAAAGGTTCCGCACAAACCAATTTAAAGAAAAAAAATTGAAAAAATCTATGAAATGAAAAAAATTTTCCTTCTTTGTTTTTCACCAATGTGTTTGTTATTTTTAAATTGTTGGTTACTGGGCTTTTTTGGTCAGTTATAGTTTTAAATGATAATAAAAAGAATTTTATTTCATTTTTGCTCGACGTTTCGTTGGCTTTTTTCCAACGTTATCAAGAGCGTCTTTTATTTGAATTTTTTCTTATTTCTTCGTCGTTATTTATTCCTTATAGTATTAAAAACTGGACTCCACAACATACACTTAATACAATAACACTGTACAACACAAAAAAAAAATACAAGATAATTCGGCCAAATTATGAAAGAGGGCCGAGAAAAAGAAGACACGTGTATCGGCGTTTTGAAAGTTTACGTCGAGAAGTAACCTAAATAGGAGTGGCAAGTTCCGCCCATTTCTACAGGTTTTGAAATATTCGACATCAGATTCCTTGGAATCCTTGCATTTTAGGTATTAAGTGTCTTTGGCAATATTACTGACAACAATGCGAGGTATCTTTTTATGAAAAAATTAACCCTCATGCGAGTCACTAAAGGGGTCTTTTTGGTCCATTTTTTCAAAAACGTTTAAAAACTCCTTTAAAATGAGATCGTATTAGTTCAAAATATTCTACTAAATTATTTGTCATAAAAATTTACTATAGGTCCCCGAATACACCAAAACTCTATATCGTACCTAAACGCCAGGAATCTGCCAAAAGTAAAATCCCATTTTAGGGTTAATGTTGTACTTTATCTGAGTTTATTAAGTTTTGTCCCACAAAACGTCATTCCAGACAGAAGACGTCAAATACAAAAATATTCTCCATCAAATTTCAATATAAGTCGCCGAATAGATGAAATATGTATTTACAACATATATCAAGAAAATATATACATCAAATTTGCCAACAAAACACCCAACTATTTTTTGAATAAATTAGTTTTGTTCTTTTTTCGGGTTGATGCATGAAAATAGCATGAAATTTAGTTTTAGACGAAAGTTGTTAAAAGAAGAAATATTCTACACAAAATTTCACTATAAGTCCCAGAACAAACTAGATGTCTAAGTAAAACACTTTGTTAAGAAAATGACGTTACAAAACTAGATATTATAGGTAGAAATTATTTGTTAAACTTTTAGACTCTTAATTAAAATTTATTCCATACTGTTTCAAAATCTCCTAAAATACTTCACTTTTTGGGGATTGTGTCAAAAGAAGAAGTATTCCAAATCAAATTTGATTATTAGTCTCTGAACAAATGAAATTTGTAGCTATAATAGTGTTTTACTTAGATATATAGTTTGTTCTGGGACTTATAGTGAAATTTTGTGTAGAAGATTTCTTCTTTTAACAACTTTCGTCTAAAAAACTAAAAAAACAGGCTGAGCCCGGCTGGGATTTGAACCCACGTCCTTGAAAAACATATCAAAAAATGTTGTCATGGCGTGTTAGCGTTCAAAGCCAACTCATAACTTCAAAGTCAGCGCAAAAAGCGTTTGTCATGAAGAAAATACATTTCTGTGGCCAAGTATCCGCGTTAATGTACAAAAACACATTTGCTTTTGAAAAACGATAAGTTCTAGGACAGAGAAGCCATTACATAGTCGATACGTTCGAAGATTTGCTTTACCACCAATGAAACCAGGTAACGTAATTTGGTGACTATGTGGGTTCGAGTCCTTGGCTTTCCTTTTTCACTTGCAAATAATTTCAGATCATCAAGCTTACCTCTAAACGAGAAAATTAACAAAAATCGTTAAAAAATGATCTTCGCCCTAAAAAGGCAAAATTTCAAAAAATAAATTTCATGTTACTTTCATGCATCAACCCGTAAAAAGAACAAAACTAATTTATTCAAAAAATATTTGGGTGTTTTGTTGGCAAATTTGATGTATATATTTTCTTGATATATATTGTAAATACGTATTTCATATTGAAATTATATTGAAATTTGATGGAGAATATTTTTGTCTTTGACGTCTTCTGTCTAGAATGAAGTTTTGTGGGACAAAACTTAATAAACTCAGATAAAGTACAACATTAACCCTAAAATGGGATTTTACTTTTGATGTATTCGGGGACCTATAATAAAATTTTATGACAAATAATTTAGTAGAATATTTTGATCTGATACGATCTCATTTTAAAGGAGTTTTTAAACGTTTTTGAAAAAATGGTCCAAAAAGACCCTTTAGTGACTCGCATGAGGGTTAATTTTTCATTAAAAAGATACCTCGCATTGTTGTCAGTAATATTTCCAAAGACACTTAATACCTAAAATGCAAGGATTCCAAGGAATCTGATGTCGAATATTTCAAAACCTGTAGAAATGGGTGGAACTTGCCACACCTATTTAGGTTACTTCTCGACGTAAACTTTAAAAACGCCGATACACTTGTCTTCTTTTTTTCGGTCCTCTTTCATAATCTGTGCGGGGTTTCTTGTAATTTTAAAAAATGTTCAATTTTGTTGTACAGTGTAATTAATAAATAATTAAATATATAAATAAAATCACAGTTAAACTTAAGCTACTTTTATCACAGAACCGTTCCTACATTATCCTACAGTATTCAATTGCGATAATGTAGGAACGGTTCTGTGATAATTTTAAAATTTTTAATAAATTTTAAAAAAGGTTCCATACAAAGCACTTTTAATTTTTATGATATATGAATGTACAGTATAATCTCCATAAACCGGATACCACATGTTTTGGCGGTGTCCGGATTATCGTATTGTCCGGATTACCGAGTAGCTACGAAAAACAAATATTTTTGTGTTTAAATTATAAATTAATTTAAAATTTATTCAACAGAAATATTTTATTGGACATAAACTTGTTCTTACATAAATTATATGCATAAGTTTTAAAAATAGAATTTGAAAATATGTACAGTATATTAAGATTTTGACTATTTGAAGTGTGAGAACAATGACATCATCGGAATCATTTATTTCTATGGACAATAAGGTGTAAAAGCTATTTTTTCTAGATAAGTGCGGCAGGAAAAATTTACCACCATGGTGCAATGTTAAACATCCCTGGAACACTTTATACCCGGGTTTGATTTCCAGGTGAGGAAACATCACATTTTCACAAATACATCTCAGCATAATATTGGCGACTTTTCCCAAATAATTCAGAAACTTATCTTCTAGTGGTGTCATAAGACTAATATCATTGAAATGAGATAAGTATCACTTTTCCCTTCGGAGATTTTTTTGGGAACATATATAACCTAGCCTAAAATTTCGAATGATTTTAAAGGACATGTTTTGTTAGCCAGAAATTGAACAGCATTATTAGAATAATTCTTATTTTCTATTTTTGTATAAAAGCCTTGAATTACTTAACAAATAAAATTTAAAATCACTTTTCCGGGCTTAAGTCAACCATTTCGTCTGATAGATTTTGGACCTTTTGCCTTTCTTCTATTGCAGAGTTGTATGTCTAGTTATTAACTCGTTCCTTAGCAAACTTATGACCTGATTCACAAACATAGAATATATTATTCTCATCTGTCACATTTTTTGAAATTTTAGGATAAGTGGTTGGACACAAGAATCCTTCGAAAACTCGGAACAAATTTATTTTCCTAAGGAATTATGTATTTAAAAAGCGAATTCTACGGAAGTCCCACACACCCAACCAATATGCTATGATCGTTTCGCTGGTAGTTTAATTCTGCTCATCAGGCATATCGGATGTGAATGGCTAGAAGACAAAGGCTGATTTTGATAACTTCTACTTATACAACCATTATTACAAATTTGCAGATATGAAGTATTTTTGAAGCCTTTTTTACCAAGTCAACCTAGTGTCTTGTCTAGATTCATTTCAATACAAACTCCTTAGGTCACGTTAGCTTGATTATTGAAGCCTTTTTCTTACCAAGTCAACCTAGTGTCTTTTCTAGATTCATTTCAATACAAACTCCTTAGGTCACGTTAGCTCGATTAAAATTCAATTAATTAAAAACTTTCATAAATAATGACCTTCGTCCTAATAAGACAACAATAAATAAAAATTATTTTCATTTTGGCTTTTAAGCCAGTTGCATTCAAATCGTATTCAGCACTCCGAGTTATTTTACGTTTGCTAATACCGCTAATTTCTCGTTGGAAATCGAGCTTAATGATCAATAATGCATCTGAAAAAGGAAAGCCGACGACTCGAAACCACCACTATGTGACACACAGAAAAAAATCGGCGATAAAAAAATTATCATATTGACGAAATTCGATAAAATTATTTGATACAATAAAATTGTAATATTGACTAAAATATTTATCGATTTTTTATATGGAACTGATAAAATATTTCAAATATTGACATATCAAGCAAAATGTGGAATATTTTGATAAATATTTTTGTCAATAGGTGAAATATTTTATCATTTGTATTTTTAATTTGTGATCAAATAATTTTATTGAATTTTGTCAATATGACAATTTTTTTATCGCCGGAAAATCGATAAATTGTTGATAGAATCTTTGAATTTTATTATCAAATGGCTAACATTTTTTTTTGTGCATGACATGTTTCGCCTTTAATAAAGGCTCCTCAGACATATCGGATTTGGCTTCGCTATCATCTAACTTTGAAATGAATGAATGAATTAAAAAAACCAAATTACTACTCAAACAATAAAATAAGTATCTTAAATAACTCAATGTAAAAGAAAACGAAAATTAAATAAAATTACTGAGTCTACAGTGTAAATATTTTCGGTGTCCGGATTACTGCGTTGTCCGGATTAACGAGTGTCCGGATTATCGCGACTATACTGTATAATGAATATATGCTATAAAATGATATATATGTCATAATACGATGATAAAATTAGTGAGAAACAAACGGTTATATCATTTTGGTTATGTCGTGTGCCCCTAACGACCATGTGTTGCGTTGTTTACAGTGCACTATAGGTCAAACGGGTCATTTTATTGGCCAAAAGTCTTAATGTTAAAACAAGTATTCGGTTTAAGTTAATATAGAGTTTTTAGATTCAGGGAGAAAAATGGAACAACGTGGGCCGGAAAATTAACCCTTTATGGACCAAATACACAACTGGTTCCTTAACCCTATGGGGGCAAAAACTGGAAGGTCTGTTATTTGTCTACAGAATTGAAGGCATCGACATCCGATAAGTTCAGAAGGTTTTTTGGAGTGTTTTATTTTAGTTTTAATGTGAATATGCATTAAAATGATTACCTTGAAAATCCCACAATATGATGTGAGATATTTTGACTATAACTGTATATATTTATAAAATATTTGTAAATAATTTGACTTTAGAACACAGTAGAATGCTGTAGACTCCAATTAGGCTAACATTATTTGGTAAGTCAAAGTTAAAACCCATTTAATAACTATTTATGCACATAAATGATGATAGGAGGGCATTTTTCATAAATATGTACCGAATACTTTCTAACCAAATCGTTACTTACGCTAATATTGTGATTTTGTTTCACCCTGAACGTATAAAAGTAAACATATTTCGTTAACAAGTTTTTAAAGATATTTGGATAATACATATTTGGCAGCCTGCCATGTAACGGTATAATTTCTCATACAAAAACAAAATTTATTTTTATTATATTTGAAGTGTTTCTTACAAGAAAGTAACACAAAATAAGTGAAAATACAAAGTGCGAAATCTGACTTTTGGCCAGTAAAATGGGCTGTTTGACCTATAGTGCAGTGGCTTGATTGAGACACCTCAAAACATGTTTTTGAACGCTTTTACAGCATCTTCTGGCGACGAAAATTGTTGACCAAGAAATTTTTCTTGATGTGCTAGAATCAAATTAAGTCATTGATCCCCAGTCAGGGCTGTATGTTTGAATCGATGTGTGAGACCGAGCGTTGTAATGATGCAGAACAATTCGTCTTCTCTTGTTCGCTTTTCGAACTTCTAAGGAGACTTAAGGCAAAAATGGTGGTGTAACACTCAGAATTAACCGTCCTACATTTCTCAAGCCGTATAGTCACCACACGGTCAGTTTTGCCGAAGAAATAGGTAACCATTTGCTTCGAAGGTCTTCTTCCATGAACAACTTTCATTGGAATTTGGCTCGCTTTCGAAGACCCAAACGGTAGATTTTCTGCGTTGTTTCAGGCCTTTAAGCATAGATCAAGGATTCGTCGTTTGTGACGATCTTATAAATGTCGTTTGAAGTACCGCGATTGTTTTTTTTTTCACTATTTCTTTGCACCAATCCACAAGAGCCTTTTTTTGAGCGATTGACCAATTTTGCTGGATCTAACGATGCTGGATGCGCATCCGGTTTCAGTAGCACCCATCAAAAATACGTCTATATACACATATTTCAAACAGATTCTTCAAGAACCGCGGATGTGCCTCCACATTCTATTTTTGGTGAAAACCCCATATTAATCGCGAATCTCTGTAATTTATGACACGCGTTTTCGCAAATATTATAATCGCGTAAAATATTTGAAAGAATATCGAGGTTTAGTACGTGGATTTGTCAAAATAAATTTTTGCTGATTTTCCTATTTTCAGGGTATGTATATCCGCGGTTTTAGTGGATGGATTCGATCGCAGAAGGTCTGATCAGATCCGTCACGTAAAAAAACTAAATTCACGCGGGGTACAAAGGAAATTGAATGGCACTTGTAAATTTTAAACGCAAGAAATAGGTTTTTTTAAAAAAATTCACGCATCAAATATTGGCCTTTAGACTTCAATTACAAGGATGCTGTAAGGAGCACACTCATGAGATATGCATTAAACGACGAGTGTTATAATCCTATTGTGAATTTTGAATATTATCTTGTTGCGCGTCCGAATTATTAAAACAATTCAAAAAAACCCCGAAATTCCGGCTTCAAAATGTCAGCATCAATTTTAGGTGGATGCAGTGGATATATCGAAAAATGATACACCAGTATCACATTGCCCATGAAGTATTCTTTGAGTCTTTCTTTGGGCATATGTCTATAAAATGTAAGGTTAAGCCAAAAATCGGAAGGGAGCATAAAGAAACTTGTTGGCTTCAACCCATTTTTACCTATTTTTTTACATTGATGCCAACACAGCTTCCATGTAAATTAATTTTAATGGTCGACCTTATGGGATTCCTCCTAAAACACTTCATTTTAAAGAATGTATATCATACTATGTAGAATATGTTAACAGTTCGCGAATTCTGAATGGGTGAAACTCGGATTCATCGATTGTAAAAAATTTTTGTTTTTCGCCATATGTATGTCAGTGGCTATATAAAAACGTGGAAATGTACTGACAAATTAGGAGGAAAAGTTATTATACCCCCATAGAACACTAAACACTAAATTTCAGCCATTTCTGTAGGATAGTACGGCTAAAATCAAAAAAAGACACAACCAAAAAATTACAAACTAAAAAAGTTTTTTTTTCTTAAAAAATAAATAAAACAAGTTTGAAAAGACTATAGTCGGTACGGGGCCGACTATGTGATACCCTACACCACTACCTCTGTGAATAATCTTTTCACTCGAAAACATTTCTTTTATGGAGATACGAAAGTTTTCACCTATCTGGCTTTTATACCAAATGACTTAAGGTGAACTGAACCAAAATAATTAATATTTAATTTTATATTTGACTACTGACGACATCACCAACATCAATAGGCTTCTATCTCTGTGAGAAAATTTCGTGATGATCCGATCAAAATTACGACCTGTAGTGTGATTGCAGAAAAAGTGGAAAAAAGGGATGCATTAACGACTATTGCGATATCTCTATTGTTTGACTACCTACGCCAACCTACTTTGCATAATTTCAAAGATGGGATGTTCTACTTCAGGCTTTGCTTTATTTATTATTAAAATCGCAAAAATGAGAAGTTGGGTTTTATTAGCGACTATTGCGATATCTTCGTTGTTAGACCACCTACGACAACCTACGTTACATTGTTGTAAAGGTGATATTTTATACTTTCATTGCCAGGTTTTGCTTTTTGTAGACCCCTTATAGACGCTGAGATATTTGCTTTGGAATAAAATGTTGACTTTTTCTCCAAATAACGTTTTTGCTCATTCCGACCCCTAAATATTATCCGACCCTCTGTGAGACCCTCATTAACCCTCGAAATTTCGTGACGATCCGATCAAAATTGCGCCCAGTAGCGTGATTTCCAAAAAAATTAAAAAATGGGATGTATTATCGAATATTGCGATATCTCCGTTATTTGGTCACCTACGCCGACCTATTTTGCATCATTGTAAAGATGGGATCTTCTACTTTCATAGTAAGGCTTTGTTTTTGGAAAGGATCCAACCAAAGCTGTGAGTCATTATAACTAAAATCGCAAAAATGAAAATTTGGGTTTAATTTGCGACTATTGTGATATCTTCGTTGTTTGATCACCCACGATAACCTACTTTACATCGTTAGAAAGGTGATATTTTCTACCACCATTGTCATTTTGGTATACCCCTTATAGAAGCTGAGATATTAGCTTTGGAAAAAAACGTTGTCTTTTTATCCAAATAAGTTTATGGCCCATTCCGACCCCTAAATATTATTCGACCCTCATCAAAATCAATAGGCTTCTTCCTCTTTGAGATCCCCATTAACTCTCAAAATTTCGTGACGATCTGATCAAAATTGCGCCCAGTAGCGTAATTTCCAAAAAAAATGGAAAGATGGGATGTATTATCGAATATTGCGATATCTCCGTTATTTGGTCACCTACGCCGACCTATTTTGCATCATTGTAAAGATGGGATCTTCTACTTTCATAGTCAGGCTTTGCTTTTGGAAAGTCCCCAGCCAAAGCTGTGATATTCGTCATTATAACTAAAATCGCAAACATGAAAATTTGGGGTTTATTTGCGACTATTGTGATATCTTCGTTGTTTGATCACCTACAAGAACCTACTTTACATCATTAGAAAGGCGATATGTTCTACTTTCATTGACACGTTTTGTTTTTGGTATACCCCATATAGAAGCTGAGATATTCGCTTTGGAAAAAAACGTTGCCTTTTTATCCACATAAGTTTTTTGCCCATTCCGACCCCTAAATATTATCCGACCATCACCTAAATCAATAGGCTTCTTCCCCTCCGGGACCCCCATCAACACCCAAAATTTCGTGACGATCCGATCAAAATTGCGACATGTAGCGTGATTACAAGGTTTTTGGCCAAGGCTTTTTGGCCAAAACCAACTTATAATACCCTCCCCACATAGTGGTGTAGGGTATAAAAAATGTCTCGGGACGAAATGGGTTAAGGTCTACCATTTTATACTCTCCATACTATGGTAAAATTGATCATCCACAAAAATTAAGATAGAACACTGAAATTTTGGAAAGATCGAATTAGCTATTATTTGGCATTTAAGGTGATCAAATCTGCACCAAAATTATGGACATAGGTATAACCCCCATATAACGGTACCGCTCGATTTCAGTTATTATCAAAATTTTATCTACATCTATATTTGCTTTACTTTTGAATTTTGGGTTAAGGTATTTGGGGTTATTTCGGCCTAAATTGCCTGAAATTTGGCATTTTAAGTTCAAGGTGGTCAAAAAATGTATCACCGAAAAGCCAATAGTCCCCTCAAAATTGCGAACGTAGGTCCACGCTTTGGTATGGTATTTTTATACCCTCAGCCGAGGTTATATACACTTTCATATGATCAAAATGTGCCTTGTTGACATAATTATTTTAGACCCCAATTATGTTTGGACGAAATCTGTTTCAGACAATTTGGAGGCGTTTAAGTCATCTCATTCCGTCTGGCTGGCTGGACGCACAGTAACTCTCGAACGGATCAACCGATTCGATCCAAAATTTGGCCTTCGTAATAGTTTGTACAAACTTAGGTTAAGGTCGAAGATGAGCCATATCGCTCATCTCATTCACACAAAACTTTTCGCTTCATTCAAAACTTTTCGCTAAAATGGCTTGCACGACAACTCTGGTTCATACTTTGATATTTCTACGAACATAGATCGTCCAAACATACTTCAAAGAAATTCATCTATACGTTCTTTAATAAAACCGTTTTCAATGATTAAACCAAAATATCTATTTGAAACTTGCACAACTCATTTTGACATCACAAATAATTAAGAGCTGGGCCGATATGGCCCTCTTCTAGATAGAGCTTAGACTAAGTTTGGACAGATATAGTAAAAACTTCTATACCAAATTATAAAGCTCTATCTTAAAAATTAAACTGTATCTTGATTCCGTCAGATTGACTCACATGACTTTATCGACTCAGAATTTTTTCCTGATCGAAAATATGTATACTTTATAGGGTTCCAAATAAATATTACAAATTACAAAAAAAATACCAACTTGATATACCCTCCATACTATGGTGGCGGGTATAAAAATGGCATATCTCATCTATTTTTCAACCAAATTCATTGGTTTTTCCAATTTTCGAAAGCTTACTTAAAAATAACAAATTAAGGGTCATTATTATATGTTTTCTTTTATTATCGGATAGATTTGAAAACGCAAAATAAACCAATTTCACATTAAAAGTTAATGCCAAGAAGCTCCTCATTGAAATGTAATCATCACTTTTAACATGAGTTAACCGCAACGCTGTAAATCTGTTCGGTAAATCCAAACTATAACAAAAGAAGACTTATAACAATGGGAGTAAATATTATAAAATAAGAAATAAATTATACTGTTTGGAGTCTTCTAAACAGCCTAGAGCACGAGGAAAAACATTATCATGTATTTAATGCGTTTTTTACACTTCAACAACTATAACCAAACCATTTGTTAACCGCTTTTAAAAAATATTGCTTACTCGAAAGATATTAGTAGCCATTTTATCGTTATAAAATAAAAAATAGTACTTCAGAACTTTGCACATATTCTTTTTTTCAAATTTTTGTATAACAGTATAATTTTTCAAAAATGTTTGAAGGATCTGGGGGGGAGGGCTATTGCCCCCCCCTGCCCATAGCTGGCTATGCCCATGATTATAAGTTGCTTTTGGCCAAAAAGTTTGTATCATATCAAAATAGAAATACTTTTATATACCAAAATTAATGTCTGGACGAGCTGAGTCGATCTGGCTATGTGTGTCCGTCCATCCGCCCGTATGTCCATTAGGATTATGACTTTTTGACATTTTTTCTCAAAAATGATTTCCTGTAATGAGAATGAATGAACTTTTGCCTACTAATGCCTAAAATAACATTCATTCCATTTTATTTAACAAAAAAAGTTCCGCACAAACTACGCTGAATTTTTTTTTTTAAATACTATAAAATTAAAAAAACCTCAGAAAAATAATTTCCTGTTGCTCGAATGAATGACCTTTTGCCTATTAATGACTGAAATAAGTTTTATTAATTTTCTCGTTTAGAGTTAAGCTTGATGATCGGACATTATTTGCAAGTGATAAAGGAAAGCCAAGGACTCGAACCCACATAGTCACCAAAAAAAGAATTTGCCCTCCCCTAGATTTGATCCTGGCTTCGCTCTTGCTTATAATACCCTCTCCACATAGTGGTGTAGGGTATGACAAGTAAAAAAGTATCAGTCGGCTTTGCTGACAGATATATGTATAACCTCAGCCTATGTGAATTGAAACTTTCATCTACAGACAGATTGAATGTTAGGCCGGGGCGATTTGTATGGAAGGAAAAAAGTGTTATCGGGCGCCTGGAGATTCTGATTTTTGGGATTGTACTGAGCAAAAAAGTCAACTAGACCATATGTCTACGGTGAAAATCGAGCCCCCGGATTTTGACTTGAAGTTTTTTTTCAAGGATTTTTGGATATTTTAGCATATAACAACCAAACCACTGAGATGTTCGATCCAACACAAAGACAACAATTGTAGCCAAGACAATTATAAAGAACTCTCTAGTACATCGCAAAAGCATTGGAACGCTCCTTCGGGTAGTTATGGCCTCGAGAAGGTGCACATTTTTCGGAAAATATCGATAAACGACACTGTGCTACAAAATGGAACTCAAAGTCAGTGGGTGGAAAATTTCTTTTGGAGATGAAAGCCCTTGGTGAGTGTACTGAGAACCTAAAAGGAAATTTTCACCATAGGTCAAGTTTCCGAGATATTGCGTGATTAATGGTTTAATTTTGGCCCCTTAATTTGTGATCAAATAGCTTTATATCTCTCTAAAGCGTTATTGTAGCTTCATTTTGACATTATATGTCTTCAGTCAAATCGAATGGTGAATCTTTTTGTAGAATATTTCATCCCTCTAACTCAATTCATTTCATGTCCTTTTCGTCCTTTATTTTTTTAACCGTAGTAAAAGTACCACAAGGCGAGATTTTACAGCATCCAAATATTCTACAAAAATGTTGTTCAGGAGATTTTAGGTACGGTTCTCATTAATGACCAATCGATATTTCCCCGTTTTCATGGTCCTTTTTGACATTTTACCGGGTTTTGTTCAGAAAACTATGTTTTGTTTTTATGTATATTCGTTATTCGTCTGTGGTGATTCTGAAATACTTACCATAAATACCTCTTGTAATGACGAACAAGTTAATAACAAATTTTATTGGAGGACAGATCCGGTTATCTAAATTTTTGAACCGGATATTCTGATATTAAAACCGATTTTGGAACCGGTTTTAAGTAACCGATTAACCGAATATGTATATCATTAGAAGCTAATAAAATGGTCAATCAAATGACAGCAAGTAGCTGATTTGTTGGTTACGAAGCTAGAACAAAAAAAACCGCGTTCTTAAACCGATTTTGATGTAAAATACCACTGGGTTCTTTTTGGCGATGAAAGTCGATTAAGATAATATTATAAATCTGGAAAGGCAGTTATGTCATAGGTCAAACTTCTGAGTTATGGCGAGATGAATTTGTGTTATGTTGTTTTTTTTTATCATGCACTTAAAGTTCATCAAGAATGAATTAATTTCGCCATAACTCAGAAGTTTGAACCACGTCAATAACTGTCCTTATTATGTTCATTTTTCCATAGCGCAAAATTATAAAATGTTCTATTTCGTATTTTTCCTACATTTTATCCAAAACTATAATGTTTTTTTATTTGATAATGTTTTTTGTTTTGTTCAATATTTATTTTGAAAAGCTCCGTAACCAACAAAGTTGTAATCAGCTACTTGCTGTCATTTGATTGACCATTTTATTAGCTTTCTAATGATATACATATTCGGTTAATCGGTTACTTAAAACCGGTTCCAAAATCGGTTTTAATATCAGAATATCCGGTTCAAAAATTTAGATAACCGGATCTGTCCTCCAATAAAATTTGTTATTAACTTGTTCGTCATTACAAGAGGTATTTATGGTAAGTATTTCAGAAGCACCACAGACGAATAACGAATATACATAAAAACAAAACATAGTTTTCTGAACAAAACCCGGTAAAATGTCAAAAAGGACCATGAAAACGGGGAAATATCGATTGGTCATTAATGAGAACCGTACCTAAAATCTTCTGAACAACATTTTTGTAGAATATTTGAATGCTGTAAAATCTCGCCTTGTGGTACTTTTACTACGGTTAAAAAAATAAAGGACGAAAAGGACATGAAATGAATTGAGTTAGAGGGATGAAATATTCTACAAAAAGATTCACCATTCGATTTGACTGAAGACATATAATGTCAAAATGAAGCTACAATAACGCTTTAGACAGATATAAAGCTATTTGATCACAAATTAAGGGGCCAAAATTAAACCATTAATCACGCAATATCTCGGAAACTTGACCTATGTTGAAAATTTCCTTTTGGGTTCTCAGTACACTCACCAAGGGCTTTCATCTCCAAAAGAAATTTTCCACCCACTGACTTTGAGTTCCATTTTGTAGCAGAGTGTCGTTTATCGATATTTTCCGAAAAATGTGCACCTTCTCGAGGCCATAACTACCGGAAGGATCGTTCCAATGCCTTTACGATGCACTAGAGAGTTCTTTATAATTGTCTTGGCTACAATTGTTGTCTTTGTGTTGGATCGAAAATCTCAGTGGTTTGGTTGTTATATGCCAAAATATCCAAAAATCCTTGAAAACAAACTTCAAGTCAAAATCCGGGGGCTCGATTTTCACCGTAGACATATGGTCTAGTTGACTTTTTTGCTCAGTACAATCCCAAGAATCAGAAACTCCAGGCGCCCGTGATGTTCAAATCGCCCCACTCTATTGAATGTATTTAGGGTCTTTTCAGAATTTTTCATCTACATCTTTTTTTATCATCACCTACAGACAGATCGAATGTATTTAGGGTCTTTTCAGAATTTTTGGCCCTTTTTGGACTTTGAACTTGCCGACAAGAATGGGGATTAGGATTAAAGTTTAAAAATGTATAATATCGCTGTTAACAGGACCACAACAAACAGCATCGGTATACATTCCCAAAGAATCTTCGAACAGACCCTAAACTTCAATTAGACACAAATGTTGAACTTTAGTGAGTGATGTGACGTCAATATCCCACTGAAAGTTGTTATTTAGTCTTCCATGTGGTTATAAAATATTCCAGAAGAGAATTATCAGTACAGGTCCACGTATTCGTATATACCCCATAGAAGCATATTTTGAAGGTTTTAGCCAACTTATCCTACGGAAATATCGGAAATTTAGTATTTAGTCTTCTTTGAGTCCAAAAACTTTCCGCTGGAAGTTTGTCCGTATAGATCGTCGTTTTGATATAGCCCCCATAAAACAGTACTTCCCGAATTTCGGTATGTTGAAGGTTAGCCATATTGTTTTAAAGAAATTGCTGAATTATGGTATTTAGCCTTCTTCATAAACGAAAATAAACTAATTGTACCATTTACATTAATAAAACCATTGGTGGAGGGTATAACAAGTTCGGTCCGGCCGAACTTAATGCCCCTCTTACTTGTTTTGGGAGTTGAATTGTAATGATGAATACCGCAGCATTGATTGGGGAAATTTGTGGAATTTTATTTCCGTGGCGGATATTTCTGCTCTGTTGGAAGTAGACCGTCTGACGTCTAAATCAATACCAAATATGTTGGAGTTGATGGTAAAATATCAGAGTTGTTGAACAAGGGAATAAGCTATCCCACTTTTATTATTTAAAAATATGTATTTTAATGAAAAATGTCTCAGCTTTTACTCTGTATATTAAAACAGGTAAACTGCTAATCAAAGAAAACCAGCACAGCTTTAAATCAGTACTGAGTAGGTTGTAGCCTGTGGGCAAATATAAAATATAAATAATGGCTTAAGGAATGGTAATATACAAATTTGGCCACCGAATTGGTTGTAATTTGGGATTATCAAAGGTTAAAAAACATGTGTACCAAAAATTGTTTATATAGGTCCACGTTTTGTTATAGGCCCCATATTAAGCAACGCGCCGATTTAAGGTATGTTGGGAGTCTTGGCGACATTTTACCACCAAATTGGTTGTAATATTACTGCTTATTTGTTTTTATATATCGGATGATCAAATGACTTCCACTACAGTAAATCTACACAATGCAATTCCACTTTGGATAGTTTTATTCACCGGATTTAGTCGGAGGAATCTTCGATCAGGGGCAATTCTGTTATTGTGTTCGTATATTTTTCACTATGGGAGTGGGATCATATCCCGGAATGCCTACTCTGAGATCTTTTGGTCCGTGCGGTATAGATCAGTTCCGGGCCCCATCTGTTCCGTTTGCCAGATCTTTATACACCATATGTCAAGTTCGATGAGATGTAATGGATACATGGAATGTGTGTATTTCCGAGGTTGTCTGGTCTTAGTCGCCCCTATGACTACTGCTATTGTAATTATGTTACTACCAGCGTGTCTCCAACTTTGTCTCCAGTCATTAATAGGCAAAAGGTCATTCATTCGAGCAACTGGAAATTATTTTTCTGAGTTTTTTTTTAATTTTATAGTATTTTTTCAAAAAAAAAAAAATCAGCTTAGTTTTTGCAAATAATTTCCGATCATCAAGCTTAACTCTAAACGAGAAAATGAATAAAAAATCATTAAAAATGTTCTTCGCCCTAAAAGGCGAAATTTCAAAAAATAAATAACTTTTATTTCACATAAATATTGAACTGACAAAAAACGTACATATGTAGAGGGAAATTCAACGTTTTATTCTTATCCTAATATATCCGCTACTACGACGAATATCTCTGCTTTGATATGTACATTTCAACAAAATTACCTATAAATACCATCTGAGTATTAATCAATTTGCGTTTGCAAAAGTAGTCAAATACTAGAGATATGAAGATTTCCAATTTGTGGGATTTTAATTTCAGTGCGGATTAGGGCTATAACCAAAAAAATACCACCACATAGCCGTGTAGAGCATGGAAAACTATTATGAAACACGGTATCAATTTTTCTCTATCGCGAAAAAAGTTTCCGCACCAAATGCATTGAAGTTCTGTAATGCATTTTTTAATTTTATCTGTCATAACAACATATTTGCTTTTCATTAAAATTTTTATTTTTTTGTAATCTAATTTAAAATCATTATCAAAGCGTTCTGGACCAATTTGTTCTCAAATCGCGCCATTTCGGACCATATTAGGATTTTTTGACACTATTGCAATTTTTGGGTTTTCTTTATAAACTCGTGAATTTTATGTTTATATTTTTTTAACCTATCGGACAAGAGAATATTGAGTCATTTGCAACTAATTCGCGAAAGTTACAGGCAGTTTGTGTTGACTTTGCCTTTGAGAATTGTATTCTTTTCTATAAATATTTATTCAAACAAAGCAAATTTAAAATTTTAAGTAGAAAAAATATCAAAAGGGTTTTAGTAATGACGGCCGGTGCGAGAACTTTTTTCACAGAATCGGTCTTAGAAACGCGTTTTCATTATTAGGACAAAATTCCCCACATGGTACTGGTGTTGTATTTATACCCTCAGCCTTTAGGCTAAAGAGGGTATTTACACTTTGATACGACCAAAAATGTGCCTCATCGAAATAATGGTTTTAGACCCCAAGTATGTTTGTACGATATCCGTTTCAGACAATTTTGAGTAGATCTAGCAATGTCCGTCCGTCTGTCTGTCTGTCCGTCTGTCTGTCTGTCTGGCTGGCTGGTGCGCACGATAACTCTCGAACGGATCAATCGATTCGGTTCAAATTTTGGGTATCGAAATATTTTGTCCAGATTCGATATAAGTTCAAAGATGGGCCATATAGGTCCACTCCTTCAGGTACCTCCCCCACAAAAGTTCGAAAATGTTCGGAAAATTTGTGCGTACGATAACTCTTGAAGGGAGTAACCGATTTGGTCCATACTTTGCACATTATGAAATTTCTACCAGACTTAGATGAGGTTCCAATATGGACTAAATCGGTAAACTCCTTCGAGTACCTCCCACACAAAATTTCGGAAAAGTTCAGTTTAGGACCTGCTCTCGAATCGCCTTGGTTTTTGTTGTAACATCTTGTATTCACTGTCCCCTATACGAAGGTACAAGTTTCCTCAGGTGCAAGTCAATACTTCCTGAAAAAATAGCCTGGAAGTTAAAAAACAAACCCTATGACACCAAGTTTATGGGTGGAAGCGCAAGATAATTCTCGAACGGAAATGCCGATTCCAGCCAAAATTTGGCCTTCGTAATATTGTTTCTAAACATAGTTTAAGTTCGTAGATAAGCCATATCGGTCCACTCCGTCAGGTACCTACCCCACATAAGTTCAAAAATATTCGGAAAAATTGTGCGCACGATAACTCTTGATGGGAGTGACCGATTTGGTCCATACTTTACACATTCTCATAATATCTACCAGATATAGATCAGGTTCGAATATGGACTATATTTGTCCACTCCATCCAGTACATCCCACACAAAATTTTGGATAAGTTCACTTTAAGACCTGTTATTGAGTCACTTTGATTCTTGTTGAAGCAACTTACATTCGCTGCCTCAATAACGATGGTAAAAGTTGATTCAGGGGCAAGTCCATACTTCTTGAGAAAACAACCCGAAGGGTGTAAAAACCCCCTATGGCACCCCCAAGGTCCATGTCGGTCCATTCCTTTAAGTACCTTTTTCGCAAAATTTTTGAACTTTAATCCTAATCAACATTTTTGTCGGTTCATACGACCAAAATTTTGAAACCCCCTAATACATAAGTTTTTCGTGAAAAAAGTGTTTCAATTTGCACAGGCTGAGGGTATATCTCTGTCGGCAAAGCCGACTGATACTTTTTTACTTGTTTTGTAGAAAACAAATACGATTCTCACAAGTCAATAAAAACAGTCTGTAACTTTCGCGAATTCGTTTCAAATGACCGCATATTCACGAGTTTATAAAGAAAAACCAAAAATTGCAATAGTGTCAAAAATCCTAATGTGATCCGAAATGGCGCGATTTGAGAACAAATTGGTCCAGAACGCTTTGATAATGATTTTAAATTAGATTACAAAAAAATAAAAATTTTAATGAAAAGCAAATATGTTGTTATGACAGATAAAATTAAAAAATGCATTACAGAACTTCAATGCATTTGGTGCGGAAACTTTTTTCGCGGTAGAGAAAAATTGACACCGTATTTCATAATAGTTTTTTTTCATTTTTTTTGTCGAAAGACCAGGGTGGGTGCCCAGCAAACCAATCGTACCGATATCGTAACGAAATCGGAACAAATTTCGGACGTTACGTCCGATATCTGATCCGAAATCGTAACGATATCTTAACGAAAGTTGTATGAAGTGGTTGACATAATTTCGGAACGAATTGTCGGAGCGAAATCGGATCGATTTCGGTCAGAATTCGCAACGAAATCGGAACAAAATCCTTGGGAAATTCGGAATTCGAATTTCTTCCTCCGAATTTTCGTACAGATTTCTGAACGATTTCGGAATAATGTCGTATGAAAATCGGAGGTACCTTCCGAACTTTCGTAAAGGTTTCTGAACAATTTTGGAATAATTTCGTATGATTAACGAAGGAAAAAATATTTTCTTTGATGCCTCTTTTTTATTGATAATTTTTTTTTTTATTGGAAGATTATAATTTCAATGATATCTAGTGATTTTCACTGTTGTTATCATTTTGTAGTTATAGTAGAACAATGTAAACTTTGTGTACGAATATGTTGAGTCTATCAGCACTAGCTTGAATTATTATATGTTGCATTTATATTTAAAATATTTAAAAAATGTATATGCGAATTTTATAACCAACCATTTTGTTTTTCGACAACAAACTAAAATGTTACTTTTTAGATATATACAAAAGGTGGTTGTTGTGCGAAGGGAAAATTGTTTCCGCCATATCGATCCGAATTCGTAACGAAATCGGAAGAAAAACATTAGCAAATTCGAAGGGAAATTTACTTCCGACATTTTCTCCGAAATCGGAACGAAATCTGAACAAATTCCCCTACGAAAAATCGTATAGAAATCGATACGAAATCTGAACGATTTTGCTTCCGAAATTGTTTCGATATGTCGGACATCCGACATTTGGTTTGCTGGGTGGACACTAGTGAAAAACTTATGCACATGGGTAGTGGTGTAGGGTATCACATAGTCCTTGTTATATATGTACATCCTCAAAATATAAGAATACCGCTCGATTTTATCTGGACTTTTAGGGCTTATGTATCATTTTACAACTATATTACGTGCAATTTCCTTACCTTAGTTACAAGTTCAAGTTTATTTATTTAATAATATAAAATTGCTTTTTTAATTTTGTTTATTGGCTTTGCACAGAAATCACAAGCAATATAATCAAAGTAACCACTGGTTGCGCTAACTGCTTCATATACTCGTTCTGTGGTGATATTAAAATACACATAAAAACTCTTCCTTCTCATTTGTATCTTTTTAGTGTGTATCTTCAATTCTCTCAGTTATCCAATCCATAAAGTATTGAGTACTTGTATAAACTCCAGGAATTTCAGGACGACCACAACCGAAACCGTATGCTATTACGCCAAGTAAATAAAAGCGGGCAACGTTATTGGATGTCTAAAATGAAAGAAAATCTTAAAATGTTGTAAACGTTATAAACATTTAAGCATTTTTTACCTCTGGAATCATTAAGGGACCACCCGAATCACCCTGGCATGTGTCCTTTCCGCCCGTAAGAACACCGGCACAAACAACGGCTTCATCAAATTGATTGTCGCTAAAGTCAAGATTACGTTTCTGGTATTCTTGGCGACACAGTTCGTTGCTATGGACCAAGATTTGTAGTTCATATAAAACATCTCTGGCCTTGCCATTTTCTTGGTTTTTACCCCAGCCAGCAACGAATGGATTATAACGGGTATAGTTTTTTTGTCGTAGTTCCGGAGATGTGGGCAAACAAATAGGGAGAATTGATTCTGAAAAAAAAAATAAATAAATAAGATATAAAATATCAAAAGTTGCAATTTCAAAAGAGGGGAATTTTTTATTAGGCTCTCCTTTGTGGTTCCGCAAGTAAAACAAAGTAAGAAAGGACTATAGTTTGACCGTCGACCTAGATTGATAAATGTTTGCACAAGTACTCATGAGGGCACAGGAATGGAAAATATCCATGTCGATGTCACTCAATTATGGATAATTACGTCACATGTTCATAACTTAATCAATATCTCACATACATTGCGTGTTTAGTGCATCGAATACATAAATTCGGGCGAAAATATATATGAGAGCTATATTCAAATCTAAACCGTTTTTTATTTAATTAATTCTCTTTCGAGTTGAGTTTATTAGACCTATTATATACATTGAAAAATTAGGAGTCTACCGACGCATTCAACCATTACGCTACGTTTCACGGGTGGTTAAGCCGATCTTCAGGCGTATTGAATGTTGTTTTTGTGGCAGACGAAGGCAAAGCTTGGGAACTAGTATATATTAGACTGGTTTTAACTCAAAGGGAAAAAATCGATGTCGGATTTTTTTATGCGGCACCCTCCTAAAATGTTTAGTCATGCAAAAATTAAGATTGCCAAAGTTTGAGCTCAATCAGAATATGTTAACACGTGCCACTGGGGCCTCAAAGTTTCCAAGGGCCCTTTATATAGCCAAAATTAAAATCTGATCCGATTTTCAAAATTTTTTGTAGGATTATTTACTTAGCCACTACAAAGAACTGGTAAACTGTTAGCATCGATATGACGGTAAATGTGGTGTATAGAGCAATTTCTTTGAAATTCACCAAAGGCAACATACAAATTTGTGTGGGACCAAAGGAAATTTTTCACAAAATTACTCTAGAGGCCACATTTATTTTCCAATCGATGCAAACAGTTTACCAGTTCTTTGTAGTGGCTAAACAAGTAATCCTACAAAAAAAATTTGAAAATCGGGTCAGATTTTAATTTTGGCTATATAAAGGGCCCTTGCAAACTTTGAGGCCCCAGTGTCACGTGTTAACATATTCTGATTGAGCTCAAACTTTGGCAATTTTAATTTTTAACATGACTAAACATTTTAGGAGGGTGCCGCATAAAAAATCCAACATCGAATTTTTAAAGCCACTCTAGTATATAAATATATCGCACTTCATTAGATAAATGCATATGCGAAATTATGTCAGTTAATTGAAACTCCAAACTTTTCCTATAGTCCTGCTTGGTAATCCCATTTTTCAATGTTCACAAATACTATGGTAAGTTTTATTCCTACGTCATTAGTAATTGCTCTCCTATATCAGAAGATTTTTGATCATCAATTATTGTCTACTAAAGTTTTGACAAGTTGATGGTGGCTCAGAACGCTAAGACGCCGGCAACCTTGACACTCAGTTGTCGGAGACCCAGGTTCGAATCCCAGCCTGGCTCATGCTGAAATTATTTTTTTATTTTTGCCTTATTAAGGCGAAGGTCATTTATAGTGATATTTAATTAATTCTCTTTCGAGTTGAGCTTATTAGACCTATTATATACATTGAAAAATTAGGAGTCTACCGAAGTCCCACGCCCACCATTACGCTACGTTTCACGGGTGGTTAAGCCGATCTTCAGGTGTATTGAATGTTGTTTTTTGTCGAAATCGGTGGAACTGAATAAGGGCTTAAGAAAACATCTCTTGTTAAATTTGAAGGCTATTTTTCAAAAATTGACCGATTTATAGCAAAATCGGTGAAAGGTATGTGGAGGCTATATCCAAATCTGTAACGATTTTAACGAAATCAAATCAAAATCGGTAAAACTGAACAGAGGCCTGAGGAAACATCCAATGTTTTATTTGAAGCCTATTCGATTAAAATTGACCGAGTTATAGCAAAATCGGGGAAAGCTATATATGGGGGCTATATCCAAATCTGAACCGAAAATCGGTAGAGCTACCCAAGGGCCTAAGAAAATATTACATATTAAATTTGAAGGCTATTCGATCAAAATTGACCGAGTAATAGCAACATCGGGGAACCTATCTGAACCGATATGGACCAAAGTTGAAATTTTTCATTCCTATGCCCTTATAAGTACTTGTGCAAAAATTCATCAACCTAGGTCAACTCCTTCTATTTTTGTCCACTTTTCTATGGAAGCGGCAACACTGTGAGACGTAGGGTGTGAAAGATACCAAATTACGGTATAGCCCATTCTCTTCATATTGTCGCAAAATCACCTTCTAAAAATCCATGGTAGGATGAGAAGTAGCATGAGGCTGCTGACGAGAAGAACGTGGTACACCGGTTAGCCCTGCATTTAGTAGCAACACGAAGCGCCAAAGAAAATATCGGAAGAGAGAGAGAGATGAGAAGTGTACAATTCCGCGGCGACTGTTTTTCTTCGATACCGGATTGACCCGTAAGAAATGCTTAAGGTATACATTACTACGTTAAATAGTTGTACTCCAGGTTATAGGCCCAACATTATCCCGTTTTTTGAAAGGTCATAACCGACAGGTCTTAGTTATGGCATTTGACAACCCTTTGCAACCCATCGTTTCTCTTGAATCAAACCATCTCCCCATAACTGTCTCCATCAGCCCAACCAATCTGATGTTCAGGTAGCAAAGATGGCGTTCCGAGTCATCATCACTGCTGCATCCGCTCAAAGAGTCATCTTAATCGTCATAGCTTGAATAGCACCCGACCTCCCCACATGCCAGAAGGGATCTTTATGATCTTGAAAGAGAGGTCGAACGTTGCAAGGTAGGAACCCTACAGTAGCAAGCTTACAAAGGTTTGAGTAACACTCACACATATACAGTCGCAGATGCCAAACATACTCAACGAAATCCAGTAGCTCTGTGCTTACAACCCATCGAAGCAGCCACATTCCTAGAACTGGATATAGAACCGAAGCCAGAAATACGAACTTACAAATATATGAGGGCTGCTCCATAACTTTCTGACCTATCAAAAAAAAAAACGCAAATATTTACCATCAAAAATAGTTTCATAATTTTTTTATACTTTTTCATGCGCTCAAACCAATTGTTGAAGAACTTTTTCCGTTTAGAAGCCACATGGTCAGTTTAGGCGAAGAAACAGGGGGGCATTTGCTTCAAAGTGCTTCTTCCATGATCAACTTTCTTTGGACATGGTTCATCTTCGAAGACTCCCACGGACGATTGCTGTTTTATGACGATCTTATAAACGTCGCTTGAAACATCGCGATCGTATTTATTCACAATTTTTTGCACCCATCGACAAGAGCCTTTTTTGAGAGATTTTCCAATGGTGCTGGATCTAACGGGAAAAGCCACTTTTAGAGGCAAGGTGTTCCCAAGGATATATAACATCTTTCACGGTATATTACATGGCGACCTTTCGCTTTATCCGTTCACGCACGTCTAATTTTTTCCGTCACAAAATTCGTTTTGGACGACCCTCACAACCTTAGTTTTTTTGCGAGTGTCGGCCACAATTTAATTCATTAAACCAGTTTTTCGTAGTGCTATAGTGCTCTTAAGGACCATCCTTTAACACCAAACAAAGGTATTATTTGATCGATGCACTCTTGCCTTGTCCACATTATATCGCCATATACAAGACCACAAGGAGTACTTTTGGACGATCCTCGAACAGTCCTTAAACTACACTTAAGCGAAAATCTTGAACATTGGCCCCATAGGGACTCCTTTGAAATTCATTTACCTCAGACAAAATTGTACAATGTGCAGAGTTTTTTCCAAATCGGCTACTCAATTCGTAGTTTACACTATGCAACACTGAAAATGCAAACAACATCTAATATGTATTTTTTGAAAGTACATATTGAGACCACAAAAACCCTAGTAGGGTTTTGTCCTGTCAGATCCAGTTCGGATTTTATGGCCTCATCCAGGGCATGACTTTCCCAATACAAAAGTTGACCGGAGATGACTTTCCCAATACAAAAGTTCACCGGGCATGACCTTCTCAATACAAAAGTTCACCGGAGATGACTTTTGCCATACAAAAGTTCACCGGGCATGACTTTCCCAATACAAAAGTTCACCGGGCATGACTTTCCCAATACAAAAGTTCACCGGAGATGACTTTCCCAATACAAAAGTTCACCGGGCATGACTTTCCCAATACAAAAGTTCACCGGAGATGACTTTCCCAATACAAAAGTTCACCGGGCATGACTTTCCCAATACAAAAGTTCACCGGGCATGACTTTCCCAATACAAAAGTTCACCGGAGATGACTTTTCTCATACAAAAGTTCACCGGGCATGACTTTCCCAATTCAAAAGTTCACCGGGCATGACTTTCCCAATACAAAAGTTCACAGGGCATGACTTTCCCAATACAAAAGTTCACCGGAGATGACTTTTCCCATACAAAAGTTCACCGGAGATGACTTTCCCAATACAAAAGTTCACCGGGCATGACTTTCCCAATACAAAAGTTCACCGGGCATGACTTTCCCAATACAAAAGTTCACCGGAGATGACTTTCCCAATACAAAAGTTCACCGGGCATGACTTTCCCAATACAAAAGTTCACCGGAGATGACTTTCCCAATACAAAAATTCACCAGGCATGACTTTCCCAATACAAAAGTTCACCGGGCATGACTTTCCCAATACAAAAGTTCACCGGGCTAAAACTACAGTTTTTTGCATTTATCTGGTCTTTATCTCAGAAACGATTTGGAATTTGGCCTTGCTGTCTTTGCCAATACTGTAGCCCTAAACTAGTAGAACTTATCTTATAAGCAGACTACATAAGAAAAACTCCATCTAGAGCATCAAAATCGATAAAATATAGAAAATTTTACATAATTGAAATATTTCTGTCCAGTATCAGCTAATCTATTGGGAGTGGAATCAAGTAACATTTTGCAAGAATCTTCCATATAAAGTTCTCAACAATATTTCAGAACATTCGGACACTCTAAAGTTCTTACTCTATGTTGTTTCAGCGGTATTTTGAATCGTATCTTTTACAACACGTATTTCAAACACAGTTCACACCAACAGTTTATTCTCGCATTTTGGATTTCACCCCAATATTGACATATTCTTAAAATCGTCGTTGAAAATTATACTGAAAACAAGGTGACAGAGGCATTTGGCAACAATGGCATGTTATGAAGAGATGTGTATTTCATTCTAGCGAATATTATTCCAAAAGAAAAAATTAAGAAGAAAATAATGGTTTGGGAGATATGGTGCAAAATCTATACAAATTATGGAAATTTTCGATATTTTATAAAATTTGAGGCAAAAAATGTAGTTTTTCGAGTTCCCCAAATAAGTTATTCTTACCCTAATCTACAAATTTGCTTCAAAGATCAGATGAAGATTCACATAGGTTTCTGAGAGATAGCCCAGAATTGCTTTAAAAAGTCAACATTTAACCATAAAATCCATGCTGGATCTGACACAACAAAACCCAACTAGGTTTTTTTGCCGTTTGGGTCTGTACTTTCAAAAAATCCTCAGCCCAAATTGTTTGCACAAGATTACCTTAAAAATGTTGCATAGTGTTATCATGTCCATCAATAAACGATAGAAACCAATGAAAATTATATATTAAATCCAGTGGCTTTTACAATCATGTAAATATACTACTAGTCCAAACTCAACATTGTTGTTTCGAATATGGACTACATCGGTTCATTCCTTCGGGTACCTCTTACACAAATTTTCGGAAAGTGCAGTTTAAGACCTCTTCTCGAATTGGTTTGATTTTTGTTGTAACAACGTGAATTCGCTGCCCCATCATGACGGTACATTTTTTTCAGGGGCAAGTCCATACTTCCTGAGGAAATGATGTTTGGCAGTCGTAATATTTTGCACAGACTTAAACCAAGTTCTAAGTTGGGCCATATCGGTCCTCTCCTTTTCGCTAAAATGGTGCCCACGATAACTCCCGAAGGTAGTAACCGATTTGGTCCATACTTTGCACATCGTGATATTTCTACGAGACATAGATCAGGTTATAATATGGACTATACATGTCATGGGGGTATTGGGGGTAGTGAAGCGATTATATAGCCTCTCCTACGCAACTGTCAACCTTCACCTGCACGTGGTATACCCTGCTTTTAACAGAGAAGGCAATGGCGACCGATCATGAGCGGTATAACTCTAACCAGCGTGACAGAGGAAATGATGTCACAATCAGCCAACCTGTTGGCGAAGATGGCAGCCCCATCAAACAGGTTAGGATGCGATGGGTTGATTCCCCGTTGTATCTGAAACAATCATCAATTCCCAGAATGTCTATAAATGAAAATCGATCCCGAATACCGATGACGACTCTATGCATTGATAAAAGACTACGATTTGGAACATGGAACGTAAAAACGCTATACCAAGCCGGTAAACTATCACAAGCCTGTAAGACATTAATACAGTATAAGCTATCCTTTATGGGAATGAGCGAAGTTCGATGGAACAAAAGCGGTCAACTGAAAACAAACGATGGACATATCATGTATTGGTCTGGCATGCCACGCGAAAATGACACACATCAATATGGGGTAGGAATGCTGGTTAATGCCAAATTTAGTAACTCCGTCATTGATTATAAATTTATTAACGAACGGACAATGTCTGTGAGATTCAAAGGCCATAAGAAAAATCTGACCGTAATACAGTGTTATGCCCCAACAGAGGATGCCTCGGATGAAACCAAAACTGAATTCTACGATATTCTGCACAACACAATACGGAACTCACCAAAAAAAGATTTGATGTTGGTTATGGGAGACTTTAACTCTAAAATAGGAGCGGAAAACTCAAATTTGGAGCATATCATGGGCAAACACTCTATAGGAGTAAGGAACGACAATGGTGAACGTCTAATTGAGTTATGTGGGATGAACGAGCTCAAAATTGGCGGAATCCTATTTCTTCACAAGACCGTCCATAAAGTAACCTGGGTATCACCGGATAACAACACCGAAAATCAAATTGATCACATATGTGTCTCAGCAAGATGGAGCAATAGTCTTTGTGATGTCCGAAGTAAAAGAGGCGCTGATATTGCATCAGATCACCATCTCGTGGTTGGAAAAATAAAATTCTCTATAAAGAGTAAGTCACACAAATCGAATTACAGCAGAATAAAATACAACACTAATAAGCTTAATATCCCTGAGCAACGGCATACATTCTCCGAGCTTTTGCATTCCACTATAAAAGTCACCGAATCTTCCAATAATGTTGACCAAACCTGGAATAAATTCAAAACCGAAGTTACGAAGGCCTGCGAGGATGGTCTAGGTCGCGAAAAGAAAAAAAGGGAAGAATTCATATCCGCTCAGTCATGGTCATTGATTAATAACAGAGCTTTATTAAAAAATGAAATAAACTCCCTGAGAAACCCAGAAGAAAGAAGAAGAAAACAAGCTGAATATCGCCAACTTGATAAACAAGTAAAACAGTCAATACGGGACGACAAGAAGGCAAATATGTCCAAGATGATTTCGGAGGCAGAGGACGCTGCAGCAGTGGGGAACATGAAGGACCTTTTTAAAATTACAAGGAAAATCGCAGGCTCGCAAATAAAACAAACTCTACCGGTGAAAAGCATAGAAGGGAAGCTTTTAACACAAGTTGACGAGCAACTAAAGAGATGGAGACAACACTTTATGGGAGTACTAAATGTGTACAGAGAAGATACCGTAGTAACCAACAATGACACTACACCAGTTCTTCCCATCGAAACCCAACCGCCGTCGAAAGAAGAAATTGTTGATGCCATTAAATCGTTAAAAAATGGAAAAGCTGCGGGAACTGACAACATTTCCGCTGAAATTTTAAAATGTGACCCCGTATTCTTCGGAAACATTCTACATCCACTTTTTCAACAGATTTGGAATACCGAAGTTTTCCCAAAAGATTGGTTAAAGGGTATAATTATTAAAATCCCAAAGAAAGGTGACGTCACAAACTGCAATAACTGGAGAGGTATTACTATACTGTGTATAATAATGAAAGTTTTCATGAAAATACTGCTGGAGCGAATCGTCAAACAAGTTGACCACAAATTGCGATCAGAACAAGCTGGATTTCGAAGCGGACACTCTTGCGTCGATCAAACCAATACCCTACGGATCATTATCGAACAATCAATTGAAATGCGTTCCCCTTTGTACATTCTTTTTGTCGATTATGAGAAGGCTTTTGATTCCATACATCGAGAATGCATTTGGGCAGAACTAAAAAACCTGGGAATGCCACAAAAAATAATTTCGATTATACGTAGCAGCTACGACAATTTCGAATGTACAGTTATGCACGAGGGTAAAATTAATACAATCTCGGGTGTTAGGCAAGGATGCCTTCTGTCACCTTTGCTCTTCTTGGTTGTGATC
Organism: Musca autumnalis; assembly: GCF_047663935.1. Classification (NCBI taxonomy): domain Eukaryota; kingdom Metazoa; phylum Arthropoda; class Insecta; order Diptera; family Muscidae; genus Musca; species Musca autumnalis. The sequence continues at coordinate 111,581,259 of NW_027411977.1, read as the reverse complement.
GATGCCGTAGCGAGGCGTGCCTACCATGAAAAACCTAGAGGTATTGTGTGGGATCCACTAAAACCTAACGAAAGGTTGGAATCTCTGGATTACGCTGACGACAAATGCGAACTCTCGCATAGTCTTTGCGATATGCAGCAAAAACTAAATGATCTTGCGAGAGAATCCAGTAAAGTGGGTCTTAAAATCAACACGGAAAAGACCAAAGAAATGAGAATAAACTCGAAATCCACGGAACAACTAAACCTCTTTGATGCATGTGTAGAACGAGTACAGGAGTTCACATACCTTGGAACCTGCATCTCCGAAGATGGCGGTGCCAAAAAAGACATTGAAACCCGTATTGGCAAAGCCCTCGGATCATTTACACAATTGCGGAATGTGTGGAATGCGAATACTTATAGCACCCGGACGAAAATTAAAATTTTTAAGGCTTGTGTTCTCTCTGTATTATTATATGGCTGCGAAACATGGTTTGTGACAGAGAACATACAGAGGAAACTGCGTGCGTTCGTTAATAGGTGCCTACGTAGAATTTTACGTATTTTTTGGCCAAACAGAATATCTAACGAACATCTGTGGAGGAAAGCAAATATGGTTGACATAAATATCGAAATCCGTAGAAGAAAATTTGGCTGGATTGGCCACACACTGCGAAAAACACCAGAAGAAGTATGCAACCGTGCATTAGTCTACAACCCTCAAGGAAGCCGAAAAAGGGGTAGACCGAAAACAACATGAAGAAGGTCAACGATATCAGAAATTAACTCTATGTCCCACAGTCTTGGAAGATCCTATAATAACATTGCAGAACTGAGTGAAGTAGCTACAAACCGGCAGAGATGGAGACAATTTATAGACAGCCTATGCCCAGTATAGAGGCAGCTCGTAATCAGAAGACGGCGAGCAAGGCGTTATATATATATATATATATATATATATATATATACATGTCAACTCCTTCGGGTACCTCCCACACAAAAATTTCGGAAAAGTCCAGTGCATAGGAGGCCCTAATCCTCTCGAAACCTACTGATTCTTCTTGCAACAGGTTGCACTCAAGGTCCCTATTACGATGGTACAAGTCGACACTTCTTAAGAAAGTGACTCGAAAACTGTAAAAAACCCCTACGGCCAGCATGTGTAGTGGCTGGTGAGCACGACAACTCTCGAACCGAATACTGCCTTGGTCCACACTTTGCATATCATAATATTTCTTCGAATTTTAGATAAAATTCGAATGTGGTGCTTTTAGGGCCACTTCTTCCAGTACCTTCCCCATAAAAGTTCGAAAATATTCCTTAAAATGGTAAGCGCGATATCTCATAAGCGGAGCAACTGATTTGGTCCAAACTTTGAATCTCGAATTATTGTGTCCAAACTTAGTTTATGTTCAAAAGTGGGATCTATCCGTCCACTGGGGTACCACCCACACAACTATTCAACATTTTTGTTTAAGGGTGCTTAAGTGTCTGTTCGAGGATCCTTTGGAAATTTTTACCGAAGTTCCTTCTGGTGTCCCTGTTACAGCGATAATATGTTTTTTCGTGGGTAAGTCCATGTTTCCTGATAAAATGGTCCAAAGGTCTAAATTATATGGTGAACAAGTGAAATGACTGGTGGGAGCCATATCTATCGAGAGGAATGACTCCCGAAATAAAACCCACATCCAAAATGGACTACGTCGGTCCATTCCCTTAGGTACCTCTCTCGCAAAACTTTAATACAAATCCATATTTTTGTCGTCACGTGTATACGCCCAAAAATTTTAAAACACCCTAAATACATCAGTTTTTTGAAAAAAAAAAGTATTTCAATTCACACAGGCTGACTGATAGGACTGATACTTTGTTACTTGTTTATATAACACTTACTTGTAAAAGCCACGTTATGTTCCAAATACAAAATGGCAATATCACTGTGGCCCGTTCTCTTCAGATATTTTGGATGTTTGACCGACTGCAAGAATAATTTCGAAAATATATTTATATTTAATATAATAATATATATTTTTTTTGTTTAACACTTACACGCACAACATTTATATCAACATGCTGGGCTTCAGAATCTGTGGTCAAATCATGTTCTCCCAGGCGAACAAATTTCCTATAAAAATAATAAAATGTACAGCCTGGTTCACAATCTCGATAAGAAAATGAAAACGAAAACGAGTTTTTTAAATGTTATTTCCTTTGCCTTTCCTTGTAATACAACTTACAAGTTTGAAAACAAAGGATAGTATTTTCTTCGCATTCATTTTCGAATCAACATAGAGACACACGCCTCTACTCTTGCAAAAAGCCTTAAAAATAGTAATTAGTTTACTCACAAAGTATTTATAACACAATGGGCTGCAGTTATGACATGGCGAGCTGTTATCAAACTACCACCACATTTAAATGGCGAAGCAGAATATGGATCATCATAGCCAATTAAAGCCATCCAGGGCCATGCTCCAACCATACTGGGCTGACCGCCAACAATTTTGGTTGGCACCAAAATATTAGCGCCACAACCATCCTCCACTGTGGGCAAACTTCGTGGTATATCATCGTTGTTGTTGCCGTTTGCACTATTATAAGCTGTCAGATTCTTCTGGGGAGAGGAGCCACGCGGACAACATACCGTTCTACCAGTACCTCCACAAATCCTGTTCGATGTAAGTAGAAAATTTTGAAAGGTTACATCTGCATATTTAGTTTGCAACTCCTCCACCAATGATTGACAATTTTGTAACTCAATACAAAAACCTGGTCTTTTATCAGGACCACGGCATGACTGAAAATTGGCCTTATATTCGAAAGCTGCCGGTTTTGTGGTTGTAGTCTCGTCATTCACTACAGATTCGCCATTGGGACTTTCACAACAAATCTGTTTAGTTAAAAATGTGTATAAAAAAGTTAACATTTTCTAATTTAAAGTTTTGTTTATGTTTGACCTACCTCTGGATCATAATCGTCCATGTCATAATTGTCGCAAGATCTCTTAGATTTTTCCAACATTATGTGTCGCATTCTAGAATGCATTGCATGCAAACGACGCGACATTTCAGGACAACGGCTAAGAACCACACATTCTCCATCCCCATCATCTACAGTGGTACAGTAGTCAGAGCTGTCTGTAAATAAAGGAAAGCCTATTGAAGTTATACACAGATAAAGAATGCCTACACTGGAATCAAACGTTCGAATCATTATAGGTATTGTAACTATATGAAAATATGTAGTGATGCTTGAAAATATTGTCTGACAAAACACATATGACTGCAACAACAATATATATTTTTTAACAGTTACAAAACTTTACAAAATAGTTTAGTATGCTTTTGGAGAAAGAAACGGCAGCATTGAAAATATGCGAACTAGACTGGTTTTAAAAATTCGATGTCTGATTTTTTTTATGCGGCACCCCCCTCAAAGTGTTTAGTTTTGTTGGATTTTAAGATTGCCAAAGATTGAGCACAATCGGAATATGTTAACACGTGCCACTGGGGCCTCAAGGCCCACGTTTTGGTATAGCCCCCACATAACGCAACCTACCGACATTCGGTATTTTGAGAATTTTAGCTGCATATTTTGATCAAACTAGCTGCAATTTTACATCTCAGTTGTCACAAAACTTCTCTACTAAAAATTGTCAACATAGGCCCACACTTTGATATACATAGCTACCATACAAAGGTACCGCCCGACTGACGACATTTTTAGATACATTTTCTGACGAAGTCCGTTTCGGACAATTTGGATTTGATTTACAGATCAAGCGATTTGTTTTAATTTTTGGGTATCCTATTATTTTGTCCAAACATAGTTTAAACTCGAAGATAGGCAATATTGGTCCTTGCTACTTCTGCCATAGAAAAGTTCAAAAATGTTCGCTAAAAAGGTGCGCATGATAACTCTCGAAGGTAGTAACCGAATTGGTCATAACTTTGTATATGGTAATATTACTTCCGGGCATAGATCAGGTTTGGGTATATACTAAATCGATAAACTCCTTCGTGTACCTCCCACAAATATATCATCTCCGATAGTTTTGAATTTTTTCCTAACAATCGAGGGGAGAAACCGATTTGGTCCAAACGTTGTACATCGTATTTATACCCTACACCACACTGTGGTAAGGGGTATTATGTCTTTGTGCATTTGTATGTAACATACAAAAGGAAACAAAATAGACCCATAGTTCCTTTTGGGGATATACATATAATCACTTTCTGAGTCGATTTGTGCATGTCCGTCCGTCTGTCCATGTATTTTTGTTTGCAACGTACAAGTCGCATTTTTTGTCCGATTCAGCTGAAAACTGCGGACTACATTTTTTAGCCATAGGAAGAACGCTACTGCTTTTGGTGAAAATCGGTTCAGATTTGGATATAGCTCTCATATATATTTTCGCCCGATTTCACGTATTTGCTGCACCAAACACGCTATATAAGTCCAATTTTGATGAAATTTTGAAAGTGTGACTGAATTCGGTCTACAAATGAGTGTGCCAAATTATATCGAAATCGGTTCTGATTTGGATATAGCTCCCATATATATTTTCAGCCAATTTCACATATTTTCTGTACCACATACGCTATATATGTCCGATTTCGATGAAATTTGGAATATGTGATTGAATTCGGTCTGGAAATAAATGAGCCAAATTACATCGTAATCGGTTCAGATTTGGATATAGCTCCCATATATATTTTCGCCTGATTTCACGTATTTTCTGCACCAAACACGCTATATAAATCCGATTTCAATGATATTTGGAATGGTTGACTGAATTCGGTCTGTAAATAAGTGTGCCAAATTATATCGGTTCAGATTTGGATATAGCTCCGATTTATATTTTACATATTCACAGTGATGTAGGGTATCATATAGTCGGCACCGCCCGACTTTGATCCTTTTCTTACTGGTTTTTTCTTACAGACTCGGACTATGTCCGAATATTGACTACATCGGACCACTCTTTCGTGTACCCTCACACAATTTGAGAGCTTTTGGGTAGTGATTCACAGCTACAGATAGTTTTTCAATATCTTCAGCATGGAACAATTGACTACAAAATGGTATTTTGAGAAGAACGTGTTTAAAGTTTTTATTTTTACCACATATTCTA